>NC_134485.1:153047451-153732457 GCF_040206685.1 Ascaphus truei | reverse complement strand
ACCCCAGAATGGGCAAATTTGTCCGAATGCCGGTCTCCAGGAGACATGGCAATATCACTTTAGGACCTGTACAAGGCCTAATCCTACTTCTCTTCCATCTGCTGACCCTGTCCCAGCAGACCTCCCCCTCCCTTCCCCCCCCCCCCTCCCCTGCCCCCCCCTCCCCTTGGCAGCTCAACAGCAAGCCTCAAAGGGCCAATAAAGAAGTTACCCCTTCAACCCACCAAGCCCATAGATGAAAATATGTCACACTCCCAGGAAACAGGAGCAAGGTCTCAACTAGTGGGAAAGATGAGACCCCGAGTCCACGACCCACGAAAATAAAATATTAGAATGGCAAATACAGCCCCGATTAAAGTGAGATCTTTAAACGTCAAAGGGTTGCAAAACAACAGGAAGCGGAGATTGGCTCTTCAGGACATGAAAAAATCAGGGGGGGGCATCATATTCTTACAGGAGACACATTTCACATCTCAAGACCCCCCAAATTTATTCAAAAAAATGTTCCCAACAAGCTTTTTTGCTTCATTTTAGTAGTAAAAAGAGGGGTGTGGCTATCCTAATCAGACAAGGCACCCCATTCAATCATATCAAAATGACAGTGGACCCAGAGGGTAGATTCGTTGTGGTATATGGCTCCTTAGCGGGCTCGACAATTGCCCTGATCAATGTATACGCCCCAAACGAGAACCAAACAAAATTTCTCCAAGCGGTTCTCGAGGGCGTAGACACGGGATATCTATCATCGATGATAGTAGGGGGTGACCTAAATATGGTCTTAAACCCTACCGAGGATAGATCAACCACGATGGGTCCCCCCCGTACAACCTACTCCCAGATCAAGGGGAAAAGGTTCAGGGGAATTCTAAACGAATTTTCACTAGTGGACGTGTGGCGATCCCAACATCAAGGCCAGAGAGACTATACCTTTTTCTCAGCGCCTCACAAGACTTACTCTCGAATAGACTATTTCTTGACCACAAAAAACGTGATGGCGGCAGCCATTGAATCAGACATTGGCTCAATCACCTGGTCGGATCATGCCCCAATCACCTTAACACTATCACTCCCATTTGAAAAAACAACAAGCTATTCCTGGAGACTTAATGCTTCGTTATTAAACCACCCAGAGATAGAAAGAGAAATTAGAGCCTCACTTAAGGACTATTTCTTCTTCAACGCAGGAACAGTCTCCTCTCCAGCAATCCTATGGGAAGCCCATAAGGCAAACATTAGAGGGAAATTTATTTCCATCGCATCCCATAGGAAAAAAGCCTGTCTAACACAAATCAAAGAACTTACAGATAGCATTAAAACCATAGAACAAGCCCATAAGGCCAACCCTACAAAGAAATTATATAAAACGCTGGTTACAGCTAGAACAAAACTTAGGCAGATTCAGCTGGAGGATGTAGAAAAGGCCCTCAAATGGACAAACCAACTCTATTACGACAAGGGAAACAAGGCTGATAGACTCTTAGCAAGAAAACTAAGAGGGGTGCAAAAGAGATCTCAAATAACAGCTATCAAAAGTAAATCTGGTGAGATACAATATAGTGACAAGAAAATTGCAGAGGAATTTACAAAATACTATACTGAGTTATATAATTTAAGATCTAAAATTGACCGCCCCGCACCAATAGCCATAGAGGCCATAACACAATATTTGAACAAATGTCAGCTCCCCACTTTAACGGAGGAGGAAAACACAGTCCTCAATGCTGAGATTACAAAAGAGGAACTGGAGGAGGCGGTCAAATCATTAAAGATCACTAAGTCTCCTGGCCCTGACGGTTTCACCAACGTCTACTATAAAAGATTCTTGCCCACACTATCTAAGCATCTTCTAAAAACATTTAACTATTTCATGGAAGGGAACCATATTCCCACATCAATGTCTTTAGCCAACCTGGCCATTATACATAAGGAAGGCAGAGACCCGATGCAGTGTGGAAGCTATCGTCCAATCTCCCTCCTCAACAGTGATCTCAAATTATATAGTAAAATTTTAGCAAACAGATTAAACCCCATCTTGCCGAGATTAATTAATATTGACCAAGTCGGATTTGTCAAGGGCAGACAAGCCTCGGATAACACTCGGAAGATAATCAACATCATCGAACATGTACACCTCACAGGGACCAAAGCACTTTTGTTAAGCCTAGATGCAGAGAAGGCGTTCGATAGAATAAACTGGCAATTCCTGGACCAAACTATGCGCAAATTTGGCTTCAAAGACGCATATCTAGAGGGGGTCCTTAGATTATACCAAAACCCATCAGCAACGGTAAAACTACCAGGGGGCAATAACCAGAGGTTTGAGATCACCAATGGTACTCGACAGGGATGCCCCTTATCTCCTCTCCTCTTTGCACTAACCATAGAACCGCTGGCATCAGCAATATGACTCAATAGAGACATCCAAGGAATAGAAATTGGACACAGGCAGCACAAAATATCCCTATTCGCTGATGATGTCATCCTAATCCTTTCCAAACCCCAAATCTCCCTGCCCAACCTACAAAAAGAGCTCCGAGACTTTGGACAAATCTCGGGATATAAAATAAATAACGACAAATCGGAGGCCCTGAACCTCAGCCTGCCGGAGCCAGAGGTGGAACTCCTCAAATTAAATTTTAACTATCGTTGGAGCTCCTCTTGTATCAAATACTTGGGAGTTAAGATATCGAAGACCTACCAAACACTATATCAATATAACTATCCGGCCCTGTTCAAAAAAATTAAGCAAGACTTAGATAAATGGGGAGGATACCAGATATCATGGATCGGGAAGATGGTCTCGGTCAAAATGAACATACTCCCTAGGCTACTATACTATTTCCAGACCCTCCCGGTTCCCATCCCTCAGAATTAAAAAATATTCAAAAATTAATCTTCCACTTTATCTGGCAAGGCAAAAAGCCTAGAGTCGCCAAAACGGTTCTCTTGGCCTCAAGGGGGAGAGGAGGACTAGGAGTTCCAGACATAACAAGATACTACCTAGCCGCACAACTACGGCAGGCAGTGGTATGGAACGCTAGCCCAAAACAATACTGTTGACTAGGTATAGAAACACACTATGCCGGGATGCCTTCACTACCAGCTTGCCTTTGGTCCATGAGCAGGGAAGACATGCTAAGCAACAAATTCAAACTAGGCCTGATGAGACACACTTGGGAGACCTGGACGAAATGCAGATATAAATTTAAGCTCACGACACCTCGTTCCCAACTCACACCAATCTACAAAAATCCAAAATTCCCACCTGGATGTGAGCCCAGACAATTTGATCAATTTGAAACCAAAAATATTAGAGCAATTGTCGACCTCCTGAGCTTCGGGGAGTTCCTGAGTTACCAAAACTTAAAATCCAAATATGAGATAGTAGGGCTGAATGTTTTCAAATACCTACAAATTCGACACTTTACCCAAACATTATCCCCAACGTTGGAATTTCCCCCTCTCACTGGCTTTGAAAGGCTATGCAGGGAGTCCGGCCATCAGAAAGGTCTCATAACACAAATCTGTGCAGAACTGGAGAGAGCCTCAGAAGCCCCCATGCATGACTATATGCTGCATTGGGCAGCAAAATTGGACATCGTTATAGACCGAGAGGATTGGGAAAGTATTTGGGAAACAGCTTCAGGAACTTCCATAAGTACCACAATAAAAGAGAATCTATATAAAATACTGTTTCGCTGGTATCTCACCCCAGCCAAAATTAACCAAATCTACCCCCTGGCCTCTGATCTGTGCTGGAGAGGCTGCGGTCACAAGGGGGATATGGCCCACATCTGGTGGTCATGTCAAAAAATTCAGAAATACTGGGAAACCATACACAATCTTATAAAAGAGGTCACAGACCTCACAATCCCGGTTGAACCGCTGACCTACCTATTGGCCAGGCCCCTAGAAACACTGAACCGACCAACAGGCAAATTGATCTCCTTTATTCTCACTGCGGCTAGATGTGCGGTGGCAGCCGCCTGGAAGAAAGTGTCACCCCCCTCCAAACAGACAGTAATAAATAGAATCAACGAAGTAAAGGAAATGGAGAGACTGTCAGCATCTCTGAAATGGTCCACCACTGCCTTCTACAATATTTGGGACCCATGGTTCACTAGAATGGCCCTGACACACAGAAACGCCATATAAGGATAGAGGTAGGAGCTACAATGGGTAACGGAAACTAAAGGCGCATGCCAAGGCGAGGGAGGGGTACAACTACTCCCCTCTCCCCCCCCTCCCCTCCTCTCTCTCTTTTCCCCTCCTTCTCTTCCCTTTTCTACTTCAATTCTCGCGTCACCCCGACACACCCTGGAGGAACAGGGGGACTTCGAGACTTTTCTTTCATATGTAAAAAATTGTGTTAGGCCACAAATGGACTGTCATAGAAAATATGTTGACTGTTATAACTGCCTAATAAAAAAATTGAAACAAAAAAAAAAAACACACACACACACACACACACACACACACACACACACACACACACACACATATATATATATATATATATATATATATATATATATATATATATATATATATATATGTATATACGAAAACAGAAACAAAGTAAAAACTCATTAACAAGATAATGGGTAACACAGGGAGAGGGTGGGTGACACAGGGAGAGGGTGACACAGGGAGAGGGAGGGCGACACAGGGAGAGGGAGGGTGACACAGGGAGAGGGTGGGTGACACAGGGAGAGGGTGGGTGACACAGGGAGAGGGTGACAGAGAGAAATGGTGGGTGACACAGGGAGAGGGAAGGTGATACAGGGAGAGGGTGACACAGGGAGAGGGTGGGTGACTCAGGGAGTGGGTGGGTGACATAGGGAGAGGGTGACAGAGGGAGATGGTGGGTGACACAGGGAGAGGGAGAGAGGGTGACACAGGGAGAGGGTGGGTGACACAGAGAGATGGTGGGTGACACAGGGAGAGGGTGACAGAGGGAGATGGTGGGTGACACAGGGAGAGGGAGGGTGATACAGGGAGAGGGTGACACAGAGAGAGGGAGAGATGGTAACACACTCACAGACACACAGGCACTCACACTCACTCAGACAAACTCACACTCACAGTCTGTCACTTACACACACAAACACTCACCCATAAGGCAGGGGGTCGCACATGGCAGTGGGGGCCTCCGCACGGCAGGAGGGCCTCTGCAAGGGGCCGCGCCCCCTCCAGAGTGGGACGCCAATGCCGCAGTATTCACTGATAGATGTAGAAGGGCCGGTTAGGGGATTTTCCCTGCTTAGAGCAGGGAGAAGAGCCAGTTAGGGGATTTCCCCTGCTAACAACTGAGCTGGCCATCAGGGGTTTCCTTAACAGCTGACAGATCGGCAGACTGTCTGTAGAGGCGGCACACCGACGCCGCGTGGGGTGAGGGGGGTTCAGGAGGCCGGGAGAGTTTGGGGTCACGGAGGCCGGGAGAGATTGGTGTGAGGCGGGGGGGTGGCGGATGGCCCGATGCGAGGGGGGGGCGGATGGCCCGGTGCGAGGGGGGGGCGGATGGCCCGGTGCGAGGGGGGGGCGTGTGGCCCGATGCGAAGGGGGGGCGGATGGCCCGGTGCGAGGGGGGGCGGGTGGCTCGATGCGAGGGGGGGGCAGATGGCCCGATGGGAGGGGGGGCGGATTGCCCGGTGCGAGGGGGGGTGGGTGGCCCGATGCGAGGGGGGGGCAGATGGCCCAATGGGAGTGGGGGGCGGATGGCCCGATGGGAGGGGTGACAGATGGCACTGCAGGGGCCTGAGGCAGACAGGCATGGAAGCGTCTGGCTGCCGGAAGGGGCAGGAGTAGAAGCGCTGAGGAGGGAGGCCACTGCTCAGAGAGCCGGAGGCGGGGTAATCTCCCCCAACAACATGAACCCGCCTCCGGCTTTTTTTTTTTTTTCCTCCAGCGCGAGCGCGGTAAAAACACCAGCGCGAGCACGGGAAATTTAAAAAACAAACGTGTGCTGCTTGGGCCAATATTTACTCGCCCGGGGGTTAAATCCACCCGCCCCGGGCGTGTAAATGTATATAATTGTCGAACACTGTATATATATATATAATATATATATATATATACTGCACCGACACACTTTATTCGAGCAAATACCCAGTATGTACCTGGCAGATACCTGGAATGTGCCGCTCCTCACCTCTGACAAGCCCCGTTGCGTTTGCCTTCCCAGCCTGGGTTCATGCCTGGCTGATGGGCGGCTGATCTGTTAAATGATAATGATTAGGATTTAATAGGCTGCAATGCTTCGCGTGTCTACCAGATGGCATAAATTCATGAATTGTAATGCAGTATATATATATACACTGTGCAGTATTGCAGCCAGCGGGAATAAAATGCTTCAATCCCTGCCTGGAAATACCTCAATGCACTCGGGCAGAAAACAGTCACAAACCTCAATACACCCGGGTATACCCGAATTCGTGGGACTAGCCGAGCTCGAATAAAGTGTGTCGCCAGTGTATATATTATATATATATACACACACACACACACCATACAATGCTGGAGGGCAATTTACATTGGGTAGGTAGACATGCAAACGTTGTGAGTCCAATATTAGTGCTGTGTACAATAGCATAACAAATAGCACATTTATTTTTAATATACATGCTAAGTAAAAATAGTCTATTGAGATATATTTCTGATCAGCACGTAAACATGCTATTATGAATTTCCTACTGTATAATTCGAAGACACACAATTTTAGTTTGCACATACAGTACAAATGAAGCCCAACTGGGTAAGGTGAAAGCCTTAGTGTTAGTTTACCGCCTGCCCATGGCTAAGGATTGCCAAGGTCAGTTTCCCCCAGTAATCCCCCACAACGGTTAACATAAGAATAGCTACATCTGTATGAGAAATAGCAATTATTTTCCATATTTCTGTTGATTACGGTACTAATATTAGTAGCAGCTTCCACACTATTTAACATTAAGCGGTGTACAATAGCAAATAGGAAAGTATAGGTTTATTTCTTTACTACAGCAGCACATTGCTATATACAAAGTGCCCTCCTCCATCCCCACCATTTCAAATGTGCAAAACCATGCAGTGTTGGAATAGAGAATATATGCAGAGCAGTTAATGTCCCCACTAGCTATTATTCGGCATAATTGAAAATATATTAAAATACATATTGTACCTAATGAGTTCATTTTTGCAGGGGGTAAAATAGACTCACATATTTGCACTGTTTCCATAGTAAATAGGGGACAACATTTTGATCACACAAGTAGTGAATTATTTATGAGTCTACCAGTGTTTTTATCAAACTTCCATCATTTACTACAGCATTACAGACATGGGTACTTCGCTTAAATAAATGTATGTATAGCATATTTATTTTGATGATTGCTATCATATAGCTCCCAATTCCTTAGACAATTAACTATTTAATAGAAAAAAGATTGGAATAAAACGTCAGCTAAAGAATTCTTATTTCATTTACAGTACGTAACTCCTTCAGTGCAATGGCAGCAATGAATAATAAATGGAGTACAATGAAGAGTGCTTCGTAGGCCCCCAGCACAGGAAGGGGTTAGAGATCAGTGTTACGTGCCAGTTCTTATCACTCACTACATGTGTAACCGAGCCTATAATATTGAAACTTACCGAAAATGACGCACAATGCACTTGCTGCTATTTCTTAAAGATACTGCATTCAGCATGTTCTTCACATGGAATAGCATTTCTTCTTAGAGATGTAATATTCTGGCCCCGCTGTCTAAGTAAGGTAGAAGTGTATGGTATAATGCACTGGTTTTGCTACTCTGTTTCCTACTCGGCAACAAAATGAACTAAAACCCAGAACTGAAATTACTCCCGTGTTAAGCTTACATTTTAGTAAGCATGTGATGATTTCCCAATTGATTACAATGCCAAGCCTCTGTTAGCCTAGAGATAATATTTTGCCTGAACAGCCAGTTCTTGCTTGTGTAATATTTACCTGTTTGGAAATGCCCCTTGTGTAAAGATTTCTTTTAATTTCTGCAAATTTTAGAATAAAAGTTAATGTATAGCCTTTCTACGGTATGTCTGCATGTATACTACATCAAATAACGCAATCAATGCACCACAGTTAATTTAAAAAAAAAGAGAGAGTCAACAGTCCAATGTCACAGAATGGGACATTTGGTCATGGCCATTCCACCATGACGATATTTTCTCAACCCAGGGGGAGCATGTAGGAGAAAACACAACAGACTAAACACACTAAGTGCAGACTATATGGTTCAGGTGTGAGGTAATAATGATGCTTGGCCTCTATGTGCTGCTTACTCAAAGGATGTAGGTAGGATAAGTACAGTGGCGTGATCAGTAGAAAGTGGTGGGTCCCTCTAACCATATACAGGAAGCAGCTGGGACTGAGGTATCAGTAGCAGGTTTACATGTAAAGATAAAGACAGACCTCCATGGTGCAGATCAATGGTAAACAGATAAACTTTATGAAATATTATAAAATGTGCACTCACAATGTATAAAATCAAAATAAGCGTTTTTTCACTATATAAGTCACTGTACATAGATACATTCCTTCATAAATATGTGGTACAGCAGAGGGCATACTTGAAGGACACAACAGACGTGATTAAATTTAAATAAAGTTAGATGGGAAGAACATTTTATCATGTCTACCTGCGATGTCACATCGCTCTACACAGTAATAGAACATGAAAAGGGGTGTAGAGCGATTAAACAGGTACTACTGTATCTAGGGACAAGGACCTAACTGAGATTCAGATTTGTTTTATTATAGACAGCATCAGATTTATTTTAAATCATAATTTCTTTTGGTACGGAGAAGAGTACTATCTCCAAAAATGTGGAACGGCGATGGGGACAAGGTTCGCCCCCAGTTATGCTAACCTATTTATGGCCGTTTGGGAGGATGATAAGATCTGGCCGGGTGGCATTCTGGGGGAGAAACTTGTCCTCTGGCGCCGTTTCATCGATGATGTGTTCATGATATGGAGGGGGGGCCAGGAATCTCTGGAAAGTTTTCTAGCATCTTTAGATGTGAATGAGAATAATCTGAAATTCACGAGCAGTTCCAGCCAAACAAGTGTGAACTTCTTAGACCTTGTTATCTTTATTGAAGAGAATAGCATTAAAACAAAAACTTATTTTAAAGAAACTGACAAAAACAACTATATATTAAGATCAAGCTGTCACCTGCCCAGGTGGATGGATGGTGTACCTCCTGGACAGTTTACTAGGCTAAAAAGGAACTGTAGTGATAACACCATGTATCGTGAACAGGCAGAGTATCTCAAAAAAAGATTTATAGAGAAAGAATATAGAGAAGAGAAGCTGGACAATGATATAAGGAGAGTGGAGGGTATTAATCGTGAGGATTTACTTAGAACAAAGGATAAGAAGAAAGGGAGAAATGAGAAATTTGTCTTTGCTTTCCTCACAAACTATAGTGGGGAAGCTAAGGTTATAAGGAACATTATTCATAAACACTGGGACATTCTCAGAAATGACCCGATTTTGGGTGAGGCCATTCCTGAGAAGCCGAATGTTATTTTCAGAAAAGCAAACAACCTTAAAAACAGATTGGCCCCAAGTGCATTGAAAAAGAGTGACACAAATCCTGATAGCTGGCTCCAAACGGGAAAAGGTTTTTTCGGCTGCAACAAATGCAGGGCATGTGAATTCAAATCAGATAAAAAAACTGAGTTCTGTTCAAATGTGACGAAAGACGTTTTCCAGATAGAATCATGTTTGACATGTAGGACAGATCACGTAATCTATGTCCTGGAGTGCCCGTGCAAGTTGCAGTACGTTGGTAAAACAGAAAGGCCAGTTAGAATCAGGATACTAGAACACCTTAGCAGCATTAATAGGCAACTAGTCACTCATAGTGTTCCGAATCACTTCTTAGAAAAACATCAGGGGGATCCCAAAGGACTAACGTACATGCCCATAGAATCGGTCAAGCAACACTGGCGTGGAGGAGATAGGAACTTAGAGCTTATCAAAAGGGAGTCCTTTTGGATCCATAAACTAAGATCCCTCCATCCCAGAGGACTAAATATGGAAATAGACGTGGCCCCCTTTCTGAAATAAAATCCTTGCACAAATTTTATTTGGTTTTATATGTTTTTTATATTTATTTTTTATCTATTTTATTGGACCCCTCTCTTCTTATACTGTCATAATTTCATACGAATCAAATATTGTTATCATTCTGCATTGTCATACAGTAGCGACATATCTTATTGAACTAAATACCGGCGGCATGCCGGGATCTGCCCCAGCTGCCGCCAGTAATGCACGCGCGCCGCCGCGTTCCCCCACTCACCCCCCCTCCTCCATCGCGCGCAATTTACACACGCTTCCGGACCCCTGTACCCCTTCTGCTCTGCCACTCTGCTTCCCCGAACCCCCGCTTACCTTAATGTCATCTCCAGGGGTGTCGGGGAAGCCTGGGGAAGCCGGGGAAGACGGGGAAGCCGGGCGCGCATGTGACTGTGACGTCACAGTGCGCCGCCACGCGCCGCGGCTACCCGCTTCCCAGCCACATACAGCCAGCGGCTTTTGCTCGAATAAGAGCTGCCGCTGCTGTATGTGTTCTAATATGGAACTCTCCTTTCCATTCATCCCCTCCTTCCATAGGTTAACAAGAAAGCTCCGTTTCCATATGCGTCGTTTATATGTTCATACACTGTTTACATGGTATATATATTTCATTTTTAGTTTTAAGGTCATTTAGGAGGAGTCTGTTTATGAGGTCCGATTCAGAAAGGATTAAAGTCTTTTTGAGAATATTGTATAAATCTATGTAATAAGTATTATAACCTCTATGCTGCTACTACACTGTCCCTTTAATAAGAGTTACAGCTATGTTGAGGGTTTAGTGTGCTGGAGCATTGTCTTAGGGATGCATTCACATCCTCATTACTAAATAGATGGACTTAGATCCATCTACATTACTGAACTTTACTAAATCACTCCTATATGTATTTTTAAGTAATCTTACATTTTTGATTAAGTATATTTATTTATATTTTAGTCTTCACATTGCTGCTATTTTTTGTATACCTCCTACCTTTTCCCCAAACTTCAAACAGCCTAATTAAATAAATTAATAAATTAAATAAACAAGACATTTGATTGGACAAGCATTCCATATCTCCCAACTTTAACCCTGATTTTTTATAATGAATTTGTGAACACATCCAACCATGCTCATAGACCTCATACCAGCACTGCAGGGGTTAATAAAACCAGTAATTGAACAAGGTATATAAGGTAACACTAGAAGGGGAGGGTCCATACTCCTGACGAAGCCAGCCATTCTATTGGCGAAACGCGTAGAGTGGACCAGCCCAGGAGGTGAGAGGATTGGTGCCCGTGAACTGCCAATCAACCGCCGAACCGGAAGTGACGCGACGGAGCTGATCGTGCCCACCGGAAGTGACGCGACGCGCCGGAGACACTGTAGCAGGAGATCCCCATACTGTCATGGTGTTGTGAGAGAAGCACAGGGAGCCTGCAGAGGTGAACAGTCCGGGATATCGGCGGTGCGGTGAGCTGCGGCAACCACCCTTACCCTCCTATCACTTATATAGTGAAAAAACGCTTATTTTGATTTTATACATTGTGAGTGCACATTTTATAATATTTCATAAAGTTTATCTGTTTACCATTGATCTGCACCATGGAGGTCTGTCTTTATCTTTACATGTAAACCTGCTACTGATACCTCAGTCCCAGCTGCTTCCTGTATATGGTTAGAGGGACCCACCACTTTCTACTGATCACGCCACTGTACTTATCCTACCTACATCCTGTGAGTAGGCAGCACATAGAGGCCAAGCATCATTATTACCTCACACCTGAACCATATAGTCTGCACTTAGTGTGTTTTGTCTTTTGTGTTTTCTCCTACATGCTCCCCCTGGGTTGAGAAAATATCGTTTGATCTTCTGGGACCAGCCAAGACAGTCCCTTCCAGAGGGTTTTGAGCAGGGGGTTACAACGTTTATTATATTTTCACTACTGCACTATTTTGAGTCACGATTTTATTTTATATCACTACAGTATGTACTGCTGCGGCACAGTTTATTCGAGCATTTGCCCGTTCTGTGCCGCAGCAGTAGCCTGGCGCGCGCCCGAGAGTGACGGGCGCGCGCCGAAGCAGCGGAAGAGCGCCCTCCGATCGGGGCGCTCTCCCTACCGCTGCCGGGTCCGCCGGGTCCCCCGGAACCCCCTGCCGCTGTCCCGCGATCGCGGGACACCAGGGCTCCCTCGGGGAGCCCCTGGACGCGCGTGCAGGGGGCGCACGCTCCCGAAGATGCGTGACCGCGCGTCTATGACGCACGGCACGCCGAGGGGCGGCCACTAGCAAGCCGGGAAATCTCCCGGCTTGCGGATCTGGCCGCAGTGTAATAAACTGTGTCGCCAGTGTACGTGTTATATATATTCACTGTATTTTAAGTGATCACTAGCACTTAATTTGCGCCAGTTTCTTCACCAATCACGTTGTTACATTCCACCATGACCAAATGACTGTCGGTGTTCGGCCACAGATGGACCTTTCATGGCCACTGATCTGCTGCCAGAACCCCCACAGCCATCCGCTTCTAAGTTACGTTTTACTGGCTAGGGTAAGGGCTTAATTTAAGGGGTTTTAGTGGTTAGGGTAGGGGGTTCTAGGGTAAGGGCTTAGGGTTGGGGGCTATAGGGTAAGGGCTTAGGGTGGGGGGTTATAGGGTAAGAGCTTAGAGTAGGGGGTTATAGGGTAGGGGGTTTACGCACTTACCTTAGTGGCGGAGCGGCCGGTGGCGACAGGTCGCGGCAGTGGAGTGAGTCGCGGCAAAGTGCCAGTGCTCATATGGTCATGGTGAAATGGCAGCGTCCAAATGTCCTAGAACAGGGGCACGCAAACTTTTTATGCTGCACCCCCTGCCTGCTCTCCGCCACCTGCGCTCACCCTTACCTATGGGGGATTTTAATTATCCAGACATAGACTGGGGCAATGAGATTAGCGTTACAACAAAAGGGAACAGGTTTTTGGGGGTGCTTGAAGACAATTATATGACCCAAATTATTGAGGAACCAACCAGGAGAGGGGCAGTTCTGGATTTGGTCATATCAAACAATGTAGAAGTAATAACAAATATTCAAGTCCTGGAACATTTGGGTAACAGTGATCATAACATGGTCTCATTTGAAATACATTATCAAAAAACAGATTACTTGGGTTCAACAAAGACCTTCAATTTTGGAAAGGCAGATTTTAATAAACTGAGGTCTAATCTAGTAGTAATACAATGGGATGATGTTTTTGCAGGGAAAAATGTAGAAGATAAATGGGCAGTCTTTAAAACATTGTTAGAAAAGCAACCTTATCAGTGTATACCCTTGGGTAATAAGTATAAAAGAAATAAGTCAAAACCAATGTGGCTAAATAAACAGGTAGGGGAGGAAATGGACAAGAAGAGGAAGGCGTTTAGATTCTTTAAGTCAGAAGGGACAGAGACATCATATCAGAATTATAAGGAATGTAACAAAAATTGCAAAAGGGCAATCAAATTAGCAAAAATGGATAATGAAAAAAGGATTGCAATAGAAAGTAAGGTCAACCCTAAAAAGTTCTTTAAGTACCTTAATAACAAAAAAATGAGAAAAGAAAATATAGGACCCTTTCAGTGTGAGATGGGTGGCGGCCATCTTGGATTGGCTTTGTATCATGCATTCCAATACTGTGTCACTAAGACAATGTGGCTGATAAAGTTATACAAGGGGTTTGTAAGTTTTTGTCCCGATGACGGCCATCTTGCATTGGCTTTGTATCATGTATCCCAGGTGACTGTGGTCACAGATGCAGCGGATTAATCCCACATAACCAGAGACCATTATACACCACCAATGAAGAGCTAACTGACTGTATTTAAGAGCAAGTGTAGGATAGGGTGCCAGATTCCTGACGAAGCTAGTTCTCTAGCGAAACACGTCGAATCACGGCAGATACCAAGACACGTGGAGGAGAGACGCTGAGCTGTTCGTTGCTTCTTGCGGCCACAATTAGGAGCACCTGTGGCGGAGCGTCTCCATTCCAAACCTAATCGCGATTCCTGGAGAGGAAGGGGCGGTGAGATCATCATCCTCACCGGGGCCTGTACCTCTGATTCCTTATTGCCTAATAACTTCTTATACTTTGTAAGTGAGCCCTTGTGAAGTGTTTTTTAATTCATTAAATTGTTGCACAGTTCGAGCTATGGTGTATTCTTGTCCTCTGCTGTAGTGCACCCTATCCATCCCATCCTGGTCCCCAGACGCCCCTCTACGTGGGACTACTGTTCGTGTACACTTTATGTGTGAAATGCCTTTACTCACTGTCTGCTTGTGAGTATAACCTTTGCAGAATTTCATAGGATTATCATTTTTGTGCTATACAGTACTGTACTATTTTTGTGATCTTTCTTTTACATGTGCATGGTGTCCCGCTCCCTTGTCACCTCTACCCACAACATCCCAGGGGAAACGAAGACTTTCCCATCTTGTCTAGGTTGAGTGGGTATCCTTTGTTTATTCATTTTAGTTTTATTATATATGTTTATTGCACTTTTTTGGGTTATTTTCTTGTAGTGAGCCCTGGTTACCAGAGGTCGTCACTATTTCACTGTTTTAATTTGGATTATTTCCTTGTGGCACTATCTTCTCTTGAGCGCCAACCCTGGTTATTTTCTTGCAACTGAGGGTTGTGTAATTGTAACCACGGAAGACCCAATATCACCTCAACCGATGGGGTATGAATCATGTCTAGGGTGATCTTCTCCCGATGACCATCTTTAGTGGCGAGGGATAGGGCACAGGTCTCCAAAGAGATGTAGGCCGGTTGAAGGGGATGCCAATCAATGGCTTCCAACCCGACGGGAGCTGCTTTGGGAAGAAGAGGGATCTTATTCTTTGTCACTAAATCCTGATCAATAAAATTGCCACCGGAGCCAGAATCGATGAACGTAGAGGTGGAGATTTGGAATTTGTCTCCAGTGAGCTGAATGGGCATCATAATCTGGATTGAGAATTTTTCCTGCGGAGGAGGGGAAGAAGAGATGGTACCCAATATGACCCCCTCATACCTCATTGGATTTTTGCATTTCCCGGCAGAAGAGGGCAGTTAGCCAACAGATGTCCAGGATGACCACAGTAGTGGCACAAATCGCCATCTTGCCGGCGCTGTCTCTCCATCGCCGACAAGCAGTAGCTCCCCAGTTCCATGGGTTCGGGTTCATCGGTAGCTGAGGGAACATAGGGAACCAGGCTGCAACCGGTGGACCTGGTAGAAACAGAGTGAGGCAGTGAGTGTTCGACCCTCCTTTCTTGGAGACGCTGATCCACACGGATACACACCGAGATGAGGTCCTCCAATCTGGTGGGTCTTTCTTCGGTTGCCAGCTGATCCTTGATAGGCTCGGTGAGCCCCTGAAAGAAGGCTGCGGATAGGGCCTCATCATTCCAGGCGGTCTCGGAAGCCAGGTTCCGGAATTCCACAGCATACTTGGCAACAGAGCAGAAAACCTGCGAGAGATGGAAGAGAGAACAAGCCGCCGTGATTTTGCGGCCGGGTGTATCGAATACCTGTTTGAACTCCCGGAGGAAGCGAGGTTAGTCGTGCGTGAGTTCGGGCCTCTGTTCCCAAATTGGAGATGCCCACGCCAGCGCGTCACCAGTTAGCTGGGCGATAATATAAGCGACTCTGGACCTTGCCGAAGGGAATCGGGAGGGAGTCAGCTCGAACTGAATCTCACACTGGTTGAGGAATCCTCTGCATTCGTGGGGATCTCCTGCGTAGCGGTTTGGGGTGGGTAGCCGAGGTTCCGAGAAGGTAGGACAGTCCAGAGGCACTGGAGCTGCAGCGACAGGAGTGTGAGGAGTAGGTGGGTGCCGTGAAAGAACCAACGTGGAGATTTCAGAGGTAAGAGACTAGTGTTTCCAACCGGTAGAGACTGTCTAAGGGGCTTGGCTGTTCTGTCTCAGCGGGGTCTATGTTCATTGGGCTGAGCATAATGTTAGGCTGCGCTCACCATGAACTAGACCAGACCCCGGTACTGAGGTGGGGATAATAGACACCACGCACCCACGGCAACAGGAGCAGGCCCAGTAGATGGATAGTTGGAGGGTGTGGGTAAGGTAGAAGTAGAGTACTTGCCAAGTCCTGGGGTGGAGCCGAGAGAGTGGTTGTAGTTCGAGAGCCAAGGTCGAGGAAAGGAGCCGGGAGGATGGTAGTGGTCCGAGAGCCGAGATTGGGGGTTGGAGAGAAGCAGATATCCAGATGCAAGCCGGGGTCGAATACCAGAAGGGGTCCTATAGCCAAGCGGGGTCGGTACACAAGAGAGAAGGCAAACGAGAAGGTTAAAGCACAAGGCACAACGTAAGGCAGAGGAAATGTCACATGGGAGGACCATGCAATTATGCTCAGCCAAAGAAGGGAAGGCTGAGCAAGGCATATATAGGCACCAGAGTCCAATAGGAGAGGAGGAGGATATCCAGCAGCGTGAGGATAGGCTTGTAGGTGTTTAGGAGCAGGTGAGGAGGAACACAGTATGTATTGCTTAAAGAAATACACGCGTGCCGCACGGGGGCGCCCTGTAGCGAGAGAGGAGGGGCGGAGCTTAACCCTGCGCGAGTGCCAGAAGACTGGTGTCTGAGCGTGCGCCCTGTAATGTGGAAGGAGTCCGTCCTGCGGGGGTTGAGGAGCAGGGGCGCTGTGCAGCGGGGGCAACCTTCTTGGATTGCGGCATGACGGGTAAGGGAAGAACCCTTACAGCTTTAAAGACCTCCCTACAGTCTTACTCCTTGAAGTTGGAATTACTGTCATTAAAATAGACATTTTCAAAAGCTCACTAATCTGACCTTGGACACTGACATCCGAGTCGGTGTGTGTGCAATAGAAGATACTGCTGCGGCCAAGTTTATTCGAGCATTTGCCCGTTCTTGGCCGCAGCAGTAGCCTGGCGCGCGCCCGAGAGTGACGGGCGCGCGCCGAAGCAGCGGAAGAGCGCCCTCCGATCGGGGCGCTTTCCCTACCGCTGCCGGGTCCGCCGGGTCCCCCGGTACCCCCTGCCGCTGTCCCGCGATCGCGGGACACCAGGGCTCCCTCGGGGAGCCCCTGGACGCGCGTGCAGGGGGCGCATGCTCCCGAAGACGCGTGACCGCGCGTCTATGACGCGCGGCACGCCGAGGGGCGGCCACTAGCAAGCCGGGAAATCTCCCGGCTTGCGGTACCGGCCACACTCTAATAAAGTGTGTCGGTAGTGTAGCGATAGCTTGATTGTCTGATACCTTTTATTAGAACGACATGCAAATAATAAGAGATATATATGGAACCAGATGTTCTGACTTGGTTCCTCTTGTTTTGTAGAAATTGTCTGTTATTTCCTAAAGCCTCTAAAATAATATGGACACTGTTTGCTACGTCTGAAGATCCTTTCATTGTTTACTAATGATATGATGGATATGTGATATTTAGAAAATATTTGTCCCAAGGAGAGGTTAACTCTGATGTTGTTTTTCAAGCTACATTTTCATTCACTTTTTGTTGGTACTTAGGGGGTTAAATTCCAGCTGGGGGAGGTATGCTCCGTTCAACTTACTCCGGCAAGATGTGTTTGTGTATGTAATGCCTATATGCCCGCAGACCTGAGGTGGGTAAGGGTATAACACGCACCCACAGCAGTGAGGGCGTGCCCGGAGTGTGGTAATTGCGTTGCCGGGCCTGGTGAGTAAGGGTTAACGTTATACTTGCTGCGTCCAGGGCGCCAGAGGTCGGAAGGTATTGTCCAAGAGCCAGAGTCCAGGGATTGGAGAGAGCAGCGTGGTGATGTCCGAAAGCCAGGGTTCAAGGGCAGGAGAAGGCGGCGTAGTCAAAGTCCAAAGCAGAGTTCAAGTTCAACCAAGGGAATCCAAACAGGGGCAGGGACAGGAACCAGAGCTGAAACAGATAAGGGAGCTGGGCAAAGATACTGCACACACAGGAGTTACAGGAAAGCTATGCAGAGCAAGGAAAGAGTGGACAGACTGGGGTTATAAAGGTGGGAGGACAAATAGCAGGAAGGGGTGGAGCAGGGGTTTTACTGGGAGCCTGCAGGGATAGGTGTGAGAGAGCAGGGGAGGAGACAGGAAGGGTAATAGCCTGCAAGCTCCGGGGGCGGAGCCAGTATCTGGGGAGGGTTACTAAGTAGAGCGGGTACGCGTGCCCTCTGTAACACAGTCATGCGCGCGACGCGCGAGCACCAGAGCGTGGGGGAAGGATCGCAGAGGAGGTGCTCGGCTGGAGAGTATGAGAGGGGGAAGGAGCGGAGGAACCAGGTAAGGAGACGGAGGTACGCCAATGGGCGCGAGTCCCCTGACGGGAGACCAGGGACCGGGAACGCACGCGCACAGTGCGTGTGCGCGCAGGCCACGAACCGGAGCGTGACCGCGCCGCGAGGGAATGAGGCAGAGATCGGGAAGGCAAGGAAAGGGGAGGGTTAGCCGGAGGAACCAAGGTGACGGGGACACGCTGCGCAGAGCGAGTCCCCCGATCCGTTAGAGTGTAATATTTGAGCGTGAGTGTTCCTACGGTATATAAAGTTCACTTTTGGTGTATTCTGTCAGTAGTAGTGACCTTGAGAAAGGCTGGCGGGACAGCAGAAGTGTTGGAATATGTCTGACATGTAATACATTTTCTGAAGATCAATCAGCAGTGCCCATGTGTGAGGATTCACCATTCTGGCGGTTCTGTCCCCTTAACCCTTACTCGCGCCTCTGTTTCCTTTGGCACTCAAGAGAGGCAACCTAACGGTGGTACGTACACGCGGCTTGCAGGCACTGCGCGGGTCCCATCAGTATCCGCTGTTCCTGGGCCCAGGGTGCACTCCCGGTCCTCTGGCATTGATGCGCGATGCATGTGCGTGTGAGGTCTCCCCAGCGGTCTACGGTCCCTGCCTCTCGTTCCCGCCCCCGTCCTGACGTCAGAGCTACATGGCGCAACTATACTCTGCCGTCTTCCTCTGTCCCCGCGGGTCCCGCCTTCAGTCTCCGCCCCCGCAATGTCGCGGTTGTTGTGGCGCTCACTGACGGCGCACGACCGGGTCGCCAGCATGATGCGTGGGTTGCGCGCACTCTCTGATGCTGTCTCAATCGGCTGTGTAAAAGGACGCACCTGCGCGATCCAGCAGCCTATGAGAAACAGCCTGGATACCTCCCATTGGTGGGAGGCCCTTTAACTGGGAGGCCCTTTAAATATGCTCTCTCTACTCTCATACCTCGCCAAGCATAACTTCTGTGTGTGACGCTGAACCTCGCTACTCTGTGCCTTTCTGCCTTTATCTTGCTGCCTGACCTTGCCTGGAAACTTGGACCTTGTGATATTCTCCTGCGCTGACCTTGGCTTTGGATACGACGACTCTACTCTCTCCTGCACTGACCCTGGCATTGGAATACGACGATGCTGCTCTCTCCTGCACTGACACTGGCTTTGGCTCTACGACAACTCTACTCTCTCCAATCCTGACTCCGACTATGTACCCCAACGATTCGCTACTCTAGACTCCTAGACCCAGAAAGTACCAAGTTTACGCTGTCCTCTATCACTCTGACCCGGCCTGCAAGGTTATCCTATATAGTAAAAAAACAGTGCACAACGCTCATAGTGTAAAATTGTAACATATATTGTGCAAAAACAATAGGGTGAGTATTCTGCGTACATCAGATATTAAACTAAACAGGATATCAGGGAATGTTACCCATGCATCATAATGCAGGAGGTACGTCAGAGGTGAAATGTCAGCGTGTGCTCCCCAGGTTCTTGTACCCCAAAGGGGCGTCTCATCAAAGAGTGTTGATATCCCAGTCCTTCTCAGGCAGGTCAAATCCAGTGCGGATATCAGGAATTATGCACAATATATGTTACAATTTTACACTATGAGCGTTGTGCGCTGTTTTTTTGTATTTTCTCTGCTTTAGCCCTGGGGGTGTCCAAGCCATCCCTGTTCCATGGCAGCATATGCTCATCGATATATTCAGTATCATTTTACTGTCATTTATTACCACTGTTCACTTGGTTGGGGTATAGTTGTATTACATTTTATTAGATCGTAGTAGCGCACTTCCCCCATTTCCTTGTATCCTATATAGTAAGTTCAAAAAAAAGTATATATTAGGTACAAGAGATATATCTGTATACATCAAGTGAAGTTAAACAGGCATTTCATGTACTCTGACGTGTTACGAGATGCCAGGGAGCAACCGACAGCCGCAGGAACAGTCTCTCACTCTGCACCCTCAGAAGGTTCCTGGGAACATATTCAACGTAGGTAGGTGGCCCCTCCCAGAGTGGCACTGTGGATCCTCCTTCATCTGGCCATTTGCTTCAGTGGTAAAGAACTCCAATGAATGGAAAACAACAGTCCACGATCTCTTGCTGACAGCGGCTTTGCATAATCACCAGTGAACCGTCAGGCAGTGATTGTTGTGAGCTGGATTAATGCAGCCCGTGATGGAAAGCAAAGCTTGCTGCAGCTTGAGGAGTTAATCTATCCATTTAGAGATAACCTTGTCTCGTAAAACGTCAGCTGTAATATCTTAATCCAACGCGTTTCATAGCACAAAGCTACTTCCTCAGGGAAAAAACACAAGGCACACAAGCGCACCGCGGATTTGCATAAAAATATATATATTTAATAATTGGTCACACTGACCACAGAGACAAATACAATAAAATAATGCACAGTGCTAGACACCACACACAAAATTAATTAAATGAAATGATTTAAAAAAGGATAATCCCAAACGGATGATACCCCTAGGTACTAGCTTCAAAGTGAAGCACACCAAACAGAAAACCAATGAGAAAAATAAGAAAACAATAGATAACCACCCCACTAGAAAGGACACTATTTGAGTTTAAAACTAGAAAGGGCTAAAGAACCGTAAAGGGGGGAATAGGTACTAACCACAAGCAACAGCGGGCGCCAAACGGGAATATGGATAAGTCCAGACAACGCGAACATGCTGGCAGATGGATCACACTGCTGCTGCTTCCTGGTCAACCTCCTCCAGCCAATCGGTGAATGCGCAGAGGTCCCCTACGTGACCTCTATGCGTTTCGCAACCACGTGCTTCGTCAGGAGTGTTTTTTTCTGTTGTGAGGAGGGCTCTTTCGGGGGCTCTCCTCAATAGGAGCAGTTGAGAAGTGGCTCCTGGCACTGACAGCTGCAAGCAGATAACAGATTTTATAGAGAACAGCACGAGCACAGAAACCTCATTTCGTACCTACTTCCTCAGGGATTAATTTTTTACTAAAACACCAGAGTATTTATACCCCATGGACGTACTTGGTTGGTTACATGGGATTTTTTACGTACAGCCAATCGCATCTTAGACTGGTGCAGCCATGCACCTGAATGCATAATTAAACTATAGGAATCCACATGGGATGGCCGCATAAACTTTCCCATTTAACCATTCAATGGAAATAACATATTGACAGTACCATATACATTCTATTTCTAAAAATCTACATCGAAACATTTATTTAAAACAATATGTAAAAATGACACAATATATAGTAAACGACAAAATGATGAAAAACAGGCATAAAACAGAAATTCTGTTAGAACATGTGCAAGAATAATCATGCATCAAAATGGAAGTATAACGTATCGACTCAATACATCACCATAAGTATATGGTGTATATTCATTGAAGACAAAGCACAGGAAAAACAGTAAAACTATCTCATCACTACAATCCATTACACTACATTTGTTAGTAAAGACACCAGACATCTATCTCTTCATTTAGTCCTTTAGGGTCCAAAGTGTCTAGTTTTTGTATCCAGAATGTCTCCTGGATGGAAAGATCATTCACCCTATCTTCTCTCCTATTACGTGGGACAAGTTTTATCCCTTTAAATGTTAGTGAAGAGGGATCTTTAGCGTGATACAGTAGCGACATCTTTTATTCGAGTAAATGCCGGCGGCATGCCGGGATCTACCCCAGCTGCCGCCAGTCAGAAACGCGCGCCGCCGCGTTTCCCCCACGCACCCCCCCTCCACATCGCGCGCAATTACCCCCCCAAAGACACCCCGAACCCGGCTTCTACTCTGCCCCTCTGCTTCCCCGCACCCCCGCTTACCTAGATTTGAACTCCAGGGGTGTCGGGGAAGCCTGGGGAAGCCGGGGAAGACGGGGAAGCCGGGCGCGCTTGTGACCGTGACGTCACAGTGCGCCGCCACGCGCCGCGGCTACCCGCTTCCCAGCCTCATTCAGCCAGCGGCATTTGCTCGAATAAGAGCTGCCGCTGCTGTACATAGCAAAGTGGCGACTTAGGGGCCTATGCAGAGACGTCCGAATACATGCCGTTCGGCATGTATTCGGCAGAAGTTGCTTCCCGTATGCAGAGAGGAAGTCCTTGAGTGGGAAATTTGAATTTTTCGCCAGGAGATTTGCAAAGCGGCATGATTCCGCCAAAGTGTTGGCGAGAAGCCGGTTTTTGGACAAGATCGCCATGTTTATATGTTCGGCATATGCAGGAAAGGAGAATGTGTGATTTTCGCCATGTGTGGTGTAATTGTCTGCGCTGAACTCGGCAATTGTGAGCGCCAGGAAAAAATGGCAGTAGCCGTCCCGATCCATGGCAACTGCTGTCAGTTGCTGTAACAGAACATTCAGCAGCGGACGTCAGTGACAAACGCCTGCTATTTATTCACCCTGTCCCCTACGATTATGAGATGCATGCATATCTATCTGCATGTCTATATGCATTACTATCTCTTTAACAAAAGTTTATTTCAATGAACAATAATAATATCATACTGTATTTCTGTTAAAAATGTACACATTTAAAAATAAAGGTATATTTTAGTACAATGTTTAATAGATGGTTTGTAAAATATTGTAAATTCAAATGTTGAGTAGCTCTGTCTTTCTTTAACAGCAGCATTAGCAAGGCACAAATCATAAAAAAAGAAAGGTTAGCATCTTAAAAATCCGCATTGCATTGTGCTTGTATTATGCAATGCATTAATATGGACTGAATAAGAGGTGCAGGTAGATGTTATTATGCCAATCAATGCAAACTAATGCACAAAATAACAGTTATAATAAGGTGTGCTTTCAATAGCACAACTCTTAAATAATGTGCTCAAGTTAACGCAGGGGTCCCCATGGGCATCATAGCACCTGCCAAGCTTTTTGTGGGTGCCCGTGACCGCAGTGCCACAAACAGCTGCTGTGTGCCGATCCGCACCGGAAGACTTCCTCATCCGCGAGCAGTGACCAGCGCAGCCCTGGAGGCCTCCTCTCAAGATAAGTGTATTGTAAGTGTATTGTGCGTGTATGTGTGTGTGCGCATGCATTGGTTGGTGCTTGCTATTCTGTCCTGAGCTCTAAAGTGTGCCCTTGGTCATAGAAAAGTTGGGGACCCCTTTGTTAATGGATGCAATAATGCCTGCTACATCTGTAAGTGCAGGGATAGATAAATATACAGATTTAGCAGTCTTCATTAACCCCCAGGTAACCAAACATATCACATTATTACATGGCTTATCTCAGATTTTCCATAGGATTTAATGTTGGTGTAAAAAAACCACAAAAAAAATACAACATACATGGTACAGTGTCTCACTAAAAGGGAACAATGAATCTATCTACATCTGTATCTTTGCATGATCAGCATAGAGGTGATTCAGTACTTACTCTGAGATGCACTAAACTCCAATAACTCCATTGACTTGAATAACAGATACTCCTGATCAAAGTTTAGTGAATCCCCTCTTTAAAGCCATGGGAGTGAAGAGATTTCCAATGAAATTGTGTTGAGAGAGAAAAGGAGAGGACACAAAACAGTGTCCTGAGGTGCACCCACCAATAAACCTCCAGTGGTGTTAGCCAAAGAAACAGAAAGCGTGATAAGAAATGTAAGAGGATATCTGGAAATGGATTACCAAGGTGTAACTCTAGAAAACAAACTTTTGCAAACAAGGAAATCACATTCCAATTCTTGATGCAGTGCAAAACTTTTAAAAAATTTAGGCGGACCATGTCTATAAATGCAAATATTAAAAAAAAAAAAAAAAAAATCCCTGAATATAAAAAGGGCTGCACTGTGGGGGCCCTATTGGTAACTTCATATACATATGATCATTCTGTAGAGGCTGCTTTCCTTAACAGCAGATTATGCATGTACCTTTCTGCATTTTGCTTATTGGTTTTGTTGTTGTTTTTAATACCAGTGTGCTTGTTAGCACTATTATGTTTAACTATGGATCTTCCAGTCCTCATAGGACATAGTGATTCTTTTGTTGTTATAATCTATTACTGACCGCCAGGGCTCTGTTTGCATTTTCTTGTCTTTTGTCGGTGAGAACTCCACATAAAAGGATCGGGGAGTACCTCAAGGCTGACAGCTGCAAGGCAGCACGAGCACGGTTCCACCGATTTTGCCATTCCTTAGCATGAGAGAGGGACCACCATCTTACCTGTATCCTACTCTCTCTATCAGATTATATTAGTTAATTTAAATACCAGCCAATCAGTTCCAGGTGGTACACTTTTAAAGTATGAAGACGTGGAATGAAGGTGCAATAACATTTTATTATTGGCAGTATTCTTCATGGTGCATTCATGCACCCCCCCCCCCCCCCTCACCCTTCCCACTCCCTCCCACTAAGGGCATCACCTGATCTGTAGCATAAGCTATGACATTGGCAGCGTTACTCAAATCAAACGTTACACAAATCCCCTGCCCCCAGCACACAGATCCCACAGCAGACAGTTCGGGGCTTGATAGTTACAGAACATCATTGGATCTGAGAAAGTTAATCTATAGAGCTACGTGTATAAGTGATAAAACACCTTATTCTCATTTTGAAAAAATTACACCATTACCTCACACTACTACTGCGCGCAACTGACATACTTATACTTTGCACAATTTCGTGTGGGCTCTAGTACAGTGACTAAACGGTCTGTCGCTGAATGTGTATGACTGTAACTAATAGAAATAGTGAAAGTGTAAAGACTCCGATATTTTAACAGTATCTGCAGTATCTGCAGCGTGAAAGTGCTTCTACCACTTTGACAGACAGACGCGCCGTTTCTCTGCTATGAAAATATGCAGAAGCCGTCAGTAAGACGCTCTGACAGGAATCTGGTGTTTACTTTAGAAATTTCCAGCCTACTTGAATTCAAGTCTCGCGAGACTCACGAGCGCGACTTTGAACCACAGTGATTGAAATAATAGCCAAATGTAAGTAGCTCCGTCAGAAATGGCGAGATTAGCACTCGCCATTCATACAAATTGAGACTTTATTGCCGATTTGTTGTTTCTGCATAAGGCACAATAAAAACGCCACAATTTTGAACTTTTGAAACAATGGCTATTTATTTCGGCGATCCTCTCTGCATAGGCCCCTTAGTCTATGTTTCAAAAGGGCATTTTTAATATTTCTAACGTGTTACTGTATACGAAACTTCAAGCTGCTCTTTGTGCAGCCAACATATTGCAGGCTGCACGAACACTCAGCGAGATACACTACATGCGTAGTGGTGCAGTTTATAAATTCTGTGACATCATAAGAAATATTCGTACTGTTAGATTTAAATGTTTTCCTGTCTGGATGGAGAAATCTACAGACAGAACAGTTACCGCATGGAAAGTTACCAGTAGGTTTACTTTTAAGCCACGATAGACTAGGGGTCTGAACAATATCCCTACCAATATCACTTGTAGCCAATACATCTTTCAGACTCTTTGTTTTTCTATAAATAAAGTTCAGAAATTGACTAATATGTCCATTCAAGATAGGGTCAGTACATAGTATCCCCCAATGTTTCCTGATTACGCCTTCAATCTTTTTGTTCATAGAATTAAAGTTTGTAAAAAAAAGACTCATCTGCTTTTCTACCAGTCTCGCGTTTATTTTAATTTTTAGGTTGAAGCATACCGGCTCGATCCATATTTCTAACTTTCTCCAGGTCAGTTATGAGTTTTTTATAGCAGTGTAGAGGGAGAAAGGGGGTGGCCCGGTATTAAAGGGGTTGCACCCCATATGGCCATCCCCTGACCTCACCAGAGAGACAAGGGGTTAACTGGACTGCAGTCAAGGGATGGGGTTTTCACCTTGTTATACCTTGAAAATGTATGTTCCCCTGTTCCCATGTTTCACCTTTAATGTTGTTTCCCAAGGCAGGGATAAAATCCTGCAGAGATTCCTTTGCAGCCGCCATCTGCTAGGCTAATAGGTAATGAAGGGCAGCTGGCTGAGTAGCCTAAGCACGGTGATCAAAAAGTTAACTGCCCTGATTGTTTACCCAAAGTCTAGGAGCCAAGTATTGGTCAAATGACTCTGCCAGTCTAATTTTTACCTGAGGACGGAGACTCACCAAACTGGAGTGTTTGTAGTGTTATGTCTACACCTACAAACAATACAGATACTTCATTTAGTAAACTGATCGTTGCCCCTGATTTAATTATGGGGCTACCCATAGAGTACCAGTACACATGAGCTAATTAGCTGGAGGGCATGGGTTAGTCTGTGTCTCCACGTTATTGATTGGATACAGATAATTAAGAATAGGGTTGCACAGGTATATAAACGGTGCCAACCCTACAGTTTTTAGTTGTGCTTCTGATTCCACCTGGAATGTCACTGGATTGATGGAGAATTGCTAGCTGATACTTCTCCATTCCCCAACCCTAAGTAAGTGTTACCTTCTTGTCTGTTAATTGTACTATATTGATGTGTTCACCTTTTTTAAGGAATAAATTATATTTTATTATATCTAAGCCTCGTTCAGTTCAACCCAGATATTTGGTGTTCATTATATCTTGTCATAAGCTACCGTGACAAGCTCTATAATTAACTGGTGGCAGCGGAGGGATTGAACTGAACCTGCATTACAGTGTACAGTAATTACCCTGTAATATAGTGGGAACTCGAAGGGAATTGCGAGTTCCTGGGACTAAAGATATTGAACACACAGTAGTGCAACAGTTAACACAAGTTGTAACACCACCTCACTGCTGCAAACCATGAGCGAGGCTGAAGGCTCATCCAACATGAGGACCCAAGCTCAGCTGAAGGACAAGTGCCGTGAATATGGACTGCCCTATGAGAACCAGGAGGTCGCAGACATGATTGACGCAATCGGTGACTATGAAGCCCGGCTGGCAGACCCTCAGGATACAGCTCAGCTTGCCCTTTTACAGTCACTCGGAGATCAGGGAAGGAACCCAGTGCCAGGGCGGCGGAATCTCGGGGAGGGAACGAGCGCACCTCCCGGGAGCAGTGCAACAGGAGGGGTACTGGTTGCTGCGGCTACCAGTCCGTTCATCCCTGAAATGTTGGCACTGATTACTGCGTGGGGAGACAGAGGGACACCGGAGGAGCGGCTGCAGTTTATCACTATGGCAGTGAACAGGCCCGCTTATTGCCCCCCTGACCAACCCAACACAGATGAACTCAAGCTGGACCAGCACAGTCTCACCAAGTTCGTGGATGGCACTGACCAGATTGACAGTTTCTTAAAGAACATTGAAACGCAGTGCCGGCAGTACAAAGTGCTTCCCCAGCATAGGGTTGCACGTTTGGACCCCTTACTGTCCGGCTTGGCTAAGCAGACAATGATGGCGCTTCCAGATGAGTATGCTGATGACTACGAACACCTGAAAGAACTGTTATTGTTTCAGTATGGTTTTACCCCTGAAGCCTTCCGGGGTAAATTCCAGCAGGAGGAGAGGCAGCCCCAGGAGTCCTATGTTACCTATGTGACCTGCATGGCTTTATACGGGATACGCTGGGTGGAGGGCTATGAGGCACGGACTTACCAACGCCTGCTGGACCTCATTTTTCAGGAGCAGCTCATGCAGCAGTGCCTGCCGGCGGTGAGGGCTTGGGTGTACGACAAGAAGCCCAAGACTTACCAGGAGGCGGCAAGGCTTGAAGATGACTATGTGGCCAGCCGAGCCCTGATGACCGCCAAAACAGTAGCCAAGGCGGCGGCACCGGCCAGAAAGTCTGCCAATACCCCCCAATGGACTCAGAGGCCATCTGCGGGCAGCAGTCCACCGAAGGCGGGGGAGCTCCGGCAAGAGCTCCAGTGCTACAACTGCAACCGCCCTGGTCACATCAGACCAGATTGCCCGGAACCCCTGCGTTCCGGTGGACCCCATCAGGGGCAACGCACCCCAGCTGCGAAGCCGGTAGCCCGCGTGCGGGTGGCTTCCACCAAAGACTCCGGACCGGTCATGGAACCAACTCCCAGCGAGACGTCCCATGCAGCACCTGTCCCAGTTTCATCGGTGCCTACAGCCAGGAGCGGAGGACATCTCAGCGTGGACCTGCAGCAGATGGATGGCCGGGGCAGACATCTCTCCCCAGTCACAGTCGGTGACCGGCAAGCAGTCGGCTTGATGGATTCAGGAGCTGCAGTGACCCTGGTCCGACCTGATATGGTCCGGCCATAGGAATTGCTCCCAGGCCCTGGGATGCAGATCACTGTGGCCGACGGAGAGCCACGTTTCTTGCACGTGGACAGAATCTTTTTGGATTGGGGGAGGGCCAGGGTGTGCGGGAGGTGGGGGTTTTGCCCGGTTTGGATGCTGAAGTTCTTCTTGGCAACGATCTGGGTCCGATGACCTGCACCTACGACCGAATGCCCAAACCCGCTGCAGTGGCGGCGGTTACCCGGAGCCAGAGAGCGGCAATGGTGGCGGTGCCAGTCCCCCAGCCTTTGGGACCAATGTTAGCGCAGGGCGCAGAGGAGCCCGGGGAGGTAAGCCAGGATCAGTTGCAACCACAGACTGACTTACTGTTTCCCCTCACCCTTCCCCATTCTCCGGACAATTACATGACTGGGGGGTGGCCAGAATTAGGAGCCCAGTTTAGGGAGGCAGTGAAGACAGACCCAACCCTGGCCGGCGTGAGACTTCGGGCGTCCGAATCTCAGGCAGGGGAAGGCACTAAGCACTGCCTATGGTATAAGGGACTCCTGTATTGAACAGAAGGGAACCCAGGGATAGAGGAGGGATTGACCAGTAAGCGACAACTAGTAGTACCCCAGGGGCACCGACAGCAACTGTTATGGGTTTCTCACTCTATTCCATTAGCGGGACATCAGGGGGTCAACAGAACGCGAGCCCGGTTATTACAGTGTTACTACTGGCCAGGGGCATCTTGAGATGTGAGCACTTTCTGCCGCTCTTGTGATGCCTGCCAGCGAGTGGGTAAGGCAGGCGACCGTGTGAAGGCACCCCTGAAACCCCTACCGATAATAGGGGAACCTTTCCAGAAAGTAGCGATGGACATTGTAGGACCCCTTATGATTCCTAGCAGGTCAGGGAAGCGCTACATCCGGTGGTGGATTTTGCCACCCGGTACCCTGAGGCGGTAGCGCTTGGCACCATAGATGCCAAGACAGTGGCAGCAGCTTTGCTGAACATTTTTTCTAGGGTAGGTTTCCCTAGTGAGGTCCTAACCGATCAGGAGTCACAGTTCATGAGTGAACAGTTACATTGTCTCTGGGATGCATGCGGTGTACAGCACCAGCGCACTACCCCTTACCATCCCCAGACAAACGGATCATGTGAGAGGTTTAATGGTACCCTGAAGCAGATGCTTTGGACTTTTATAGAGGCGGAGGGGAAAGACTGGGAGTTTCATTTACAGCACTTGCTGTTTGCCTACCGAGAGGTACCGCAGGAATCTACAGGCTTCTCCCCCTTCGAGCTACTATATGGCCGCAGGGTACGTGGACCTCTGGACCTATTCCATGAGGGATGGGAAGGGGAGGCTACTGCTACTGATGCTTCAGTGATCCAGTATGTAGTAGATCTCTGAGACCGGTTAGAGATACTCATGGGGGTGGCCCAGGACCACCTCAGGGCCGCTCAGACCAGGCAAAAGCAATGGTATGACCGGAATGCCCATAGCAGAGAATTCATCCCAGGACAGCAGGTGCTTGTTCTCAAAACCACTCGGGAGAACAAGTTCATGGCTGCCTGGTCGGGACCGTACCCGGTCATCTGAAAGGTGAATGAGTGCAACTATGTTGTACAGTTAGAGCCTGAGAGGCACAAGACATATCACATTAACATGTTGAAAGAGTACAGAGCACCGAGTATGGGAGCAGTAATGGCCATTTGTAGCCCACTGCTGGAGGATCCGGCGAGCAATGCTCTGCCTGATCTCCGAGGGGAGGCTAGGCAGGGAAAAACCGTGGAGCAGGTGGAGATAGGGGCACAGTTGAGTGCTAGGCAGAAGGGAGAAGCCAGGGACATGCTAGCTAAGTATGGGGCCCTCTTCACTGACATGCCAGGGACCACACATCTCACAAAACACCCAGTGCACACAGGGGATCTGCAGCCTCTGCATAAGCACGCTTATAGAGTGTCAGCAGAGGTCAAGACCAGTATGGAAAGGGAGATAGAGGAGATGCTGACCCTAGGGGTAATTACTCCGTCCCAGAGTCCTTGGGCAAGCCCGGTAGTTCTAGTCCCTAAGAAGGACAAGACCACCCGGTTTTGTGTGGACTACCGCTTGCTCAACGCTGGGACGGTGTCAGATGCCTATCCCATGCCCCGCATGGATGAGTTACTAGATGAACTTGCGGGGGCAAAGTATCTGACCACTATGGATTTGAGCAAAGGCTATTGGCAAATCCCGCTGACACTGGAGGCTAGGGAGAAGTCAGCATTCATCACTCCAAGTGGCCTCTATGAGTTTTTAGTGATGCCTTTGAGATGAAGAATGCCCCGGCTACCTTCCAATGCCTGGTCAATAGGTTACTGGAAGGGATGCAGAGCTATGCCAGGGCTTACTTAGATGACATTGCTGTCTTTAGTAATTCCTGGGACTCCCATTTAGGACACGTAGCTGCGGTGCTAGATAGGATCAGGGACGCTGGGCTTACCTTGAAACCCACTAAGTGTATGGTAGGGATGGCAGAGGTCCTGTACTTAGGGCACAGGGTGGGTGGAGGGCATCTCAAACCAGAGCCAGCCAAGGTAGACGCCATAGTTGAGTGGCATGTTCCAAAAACCAAGAAACAGGTCATGGCATTTTTGGGCACCGCAGGGTACTATAGGAAGTTTGTCCCACAGTACAGCGCCGTGGCCAAACCCCTGACTGATTTGACTAAGAAGCAACTGCCTGTGCTTATCACCTGGACTCCTGCCTTTGAAACTGCTTTCCAGGCACTGAAAACTGTGCTTGCTGGGGCCCCCATACTGGCTGCCCCAGACTATACCAAACATTTCCTCATACAGACTGATGCCTCAGACTATGGCATTGGGGCTGTGTTGAGCCAAGTGGGGGACGACGGTAGAGAGCACCCTGTGGTGTACCTCAGCCGAAAACTACTCCCCAGAGAGGTGGCCTATGCCACCATTGAGAAAGAGTGCTTGGCCATTGTGTGGGCACTCAAAAAACTCCAGCCCTATGTGTATGGAAGGGCTTTCACGGTCCTCACAGACCACAACCCCTTGAGTTGGCTGCAGAGGGCATCAGGGGAGAATGCCAAGTTGCTAAGGTGGCGCTTGGCCTTGCAAGAGTTTGAGTTTACTATTCAGCACAAAAAGGATAGTGAAAACAGCAATGCTGATGGACTTTCACGTCAGGACTATCCCTCTGAGACTGAGTTCATTAAGGTTGCCAGCAGTGCCCCACTCCCCGTTAGGGCCAGTGGGCCACAGGTCACCCATTAAGAAGGGGAGGTGTAAAGGAAAAAAGGGGGTGGCCCGGTATTAAAGGGGTTGCACCCCATATGGCCATCCCCTGACATCACCAGAGAGACAAGGGGTTAACTGGACTGCGGTCCAGGGATGGGGTTTGCACCTTGTTATACCTTGAAAATGTATGTTCCCCTGTTCCCATGTTTCACCGTTAATGTTGTTTCCCAAAGCAGGGATAAAATCCTGCAGAGATTCCTTTTGATGGAGAATTGCTAGCTGATACTTCTCCATTCCCCAACCCTAAGTAAGTGTTACCTTCTTGTCTGTTAATTGTACTATATTGATGTGTTCACCTTTTTTAAGGAACAAATTATATTTTATTATATCTAAGCCTCGTTCAGTACAACCCAGATATTTGGTGTTCATTATATCTTGTCATAAGCTACCGTGACAAGCAGTATCCCGTTTCCATGAATCTCAACAACAAGAACTCTGCCTGTTTCTCAAAATTCAGGTTATTTCTACAATTCCTTTTAACTCTCATGAATTGACCTCCAGGTATGTTATCAATCCACGAATGTTTGTGGTTGCTGGAGGCTAATAGAAGGTTATTAGTATCCACTTTTTTGAAAAACGTTACTGTACTGACACCACCTTCTTCTGAGGCAGTTAATCTTAGATCTAGAAAGTCAACAGTTCCTACATCGGTAATGTGCGTAAAAAACAGATTTAGATATTTTTCATTGATATACACTATACATTTATTCACCGACTCTTCATCACCTTCCCACACACACAGAATATCGTCTATGTACCGACGCCACACTATTATGTTTGAACTGAATGGATTATTAGACCATATACAGGTATGCGAAACTTGGGGCAAATCGAGTGCCCATAGCACTTCCGCAAATCTGCAAGAAGAACTGGGATAAGAATAGAAAATAGTTGTGGGTCAACACATATTCGATTGATTTCAAAATGAATTGCCTGTAAAGGTCGTGGAGCTGGAGTTCACTTTTTAGGTAACACTCCCTTTGGTATCTACTGCAGCTGTGCAATCTATCACTGCAATCCAGCCTTGTATTCACTTATTGGAGCAGGACCTTCACACCCCCCGCCAGGGATTGGTCCGCTGGCCTTTAAGTACTATGTTCCCACAATGCTCCCTGCCGAGCATAGTCCTTACCGGATGTCACTACCTGTTCTGCCACAAGCTCCTGCTTGTTCTCCTGTGCTGAAGCGGAGGTTCCGCCCTGCGTCCTTCAGCTTCCTTCAAGCTCCCGCTTGTTCTCCTGTGCTGAAGCGGAGGTTCCGCCCTGCGTCCTTCAGCTTCCTTCAAACTCCCGCTTGTTCTTCTGTGCTGAAGTGGAGGTTCTGTCCTGCGTCCTTCAGCTTCCTGTTCTCCTGTGCTGAAGCAGAGGTTTCGTCCCTGCGTCCTTCAGCCTCCTGGATTCCTGCACTGAAGCGGAGGTTTCGCCCCTGCATCCTTCAGTCTCCTGGATTCCTGCACTGAAGCGGAGGTTTCCCTGTGTATCTACAGCTTCCTGGTTCCTGGGGCCTACTCTTTCCCTAATCTAGAGAGGCCGCCTCCTGGTTCCTGCGCTGCTACATAGGATTCCCTAGCCCGCTCAGGACTCTTGCGCTGTGGCACTGGTTTAACCGTGCAGCTAGGCGGTGTGTAAATCTGGTCTGTCTTCCACCTCCTGAGACCAGTACCATGGGCCATGGTCGCTGCACTCGCAGAGGCCACCCCCGCGCTCCTAAGCTGAAGCGGGGCTTTCCTGACTCCCTGTTGCCGAACTCCTGCTTGGACAATGTTTATTCTGACGTCTCCTGTCCTGACCCTGGCTTGTACAACGACGATGCTGTCTTCCCTTATCCTGATCCTGCTACGTATGACTACGAACTTCGCAATCCGGATCAGCCTGCGCGGTCTAAGGTCGGTGCTTTTACAACCCCACCTCAGCCTCGCGGTCCGACCCTGGTTTGTGGTGAGCACAACCGTGACAGTATGCTCGGCCGCACAAACTCGGACCCCACTGAGGTGTGGGTTGGTAAGTTTTTTCCTAAAAACCTTTCCCGGTCTGTAGACCAGTCCCAGTTTGAGAATGATTATTTGTGCGATATAATACCCCTGATGGAAGATCCGTTTATGTCGGAGGGCTTAACTCCCTTGCAAAAGAAATGCCGTAATGATCTGGTTTGTAAGGCTTACTGCCTCAGAGACTTAAAACAGTATCTGGCCAGTGTTCTGGCCAGTGAAAACAGTGTTTTCTCCCCTGATTCCCCTCTAACTGGGGATAAGGTGAGTCCTGTGGAACTGGTCAACGCCTGTAGTACACTCAATGCCCTGGCTTTATCATTGGACATTCCTGTAGTACTCCCGGACCCTTCCGTCATGGTGGCTCTCGCTCACGACACGCTGCATGTACTTTCCTTGAGGTTGGATGGTTGCTTGTTAAAACAGGATCGCCCCCTGGCCGCTAATGCCGTCCTCTGGCGGTTTTCCTCTGCTGCCAGTCCTGTCGCTAAACCGGGGGACGTATCTCCCTCTCCGGGAGATGACCAAACGGACCCATTAGCAATATCTTCTAACGTAGTAACTGCCACAGTCCTTAGCTCTGATTGTGTGCCCGGGTTCCCTGACACTAATGATATGTCTACTGTACGTTAACCCCTGCCGATCAGTCCTGTGAGGTTCCCCTGGAGAATACATATGTTTCACTAGCCAACACTAAGGTTCTACTATCAGAGAATAAGTCCCTTTGTTCCCCTATTTCTAACTCCGAATCTGTCACTCCAGCTCTTCAGGGTTTTCTAGCTTTAACTCTGCTAGGCAGTCCTGTGCGCTTTCCCCGTCAGAGAGAGAATCCCTAAGTTCTGTTCCCAGGGTCATTTCTGTATTAACCCCTGTGGGGCAGCTCTCTGAGTTTCCTTTGGTAAATCCCTGTTCTCTGTCAGCCATGGTCACGCCCCTAGCTCCAGAGGAGATATTCCTTGTCTTTCCTAATACAGAGAGAAGATTACCTATGTTCTACTCTCAGGCACTGTCTGCATTAACCCCTATAAATTCTTGCTGCCTCCAAGTTAATGCCTTCGTTTTAGCCTCAGAGAATGAGTCCCCAAGACAGACAGCAGAGGTTGCATTGAGGGATTCCCATAACCGTACGGAGTCCTTAGATATTCTTTGCTATAAATCCCCTGCTTCAGCTCAAGTTTCCGCAGTATCGCCTCCGGAGACTTCGGCTAAAGTTCTGGTTCCTGATAAATGTAGTCAGGAGTCAGGTTTTTCCCTAAGCTTGGTCGCAGAGTTCCTTCTCCCGGGTATTTCACTGAACCAGCCTGTCGCCCAGATAGCGGTGATCCCTGCTTCAGCGCATAGTTCCCACATTATGGAGTCTGCAGTAATTTCTGGTTTCCCAGACATTCCTTACCAAATACCTACTTCAGAGACCAGTACAGTTATGATTAACCCCCGTGTACTGTCTGAGTTCTCCTCCTCTTTAAGCTTAGGGTTAAAAGCATACAGTAGTCTGTATGTCCCTCCTGGGGTTCATATTGTGTTCCCAGGAATGTTTGCTGACGCACGGTTTTCTCCCAAAAGTGACGCTTTTTCATATAGATTAGTAAAAAGCCTGCACACTGTTTCCCTTTTTGCTGAATTGTGTCTTACTAGTTTTGAGACTCTGAGAGGTAATGATTCTCCTTCTGATTCTGAAGCTCTTCCTACAATGATTATCCTGACTGGGGGTCCCCCTGCTTTCTCTGTCCAGGGTAATTCTCCAGGGATCAGCATATCTGTGGTCACTCCCTTAGTACTGTCTGAGGTCACCATGCCTATATTACAAGTCCTGGGGTTTAAATCTGAGCTATTTAGCTGTCCTGCCTTTGCTGAAACTCAGTCCCTCAGTACTGTGTCTAAATATGCCCCAGCAAACATGGGGTTACTCTGGGAAGAAATTAAAGCTCCTGTCTTAAATGGTATTTTTTCTCACACGTCCAGCAAATCTAGAACCTCAGTAATTGTTTCTAAGTCACTTATCAATACATCTGATTTTTTCTCTAATCAAACCCAGACACCCTCACTATCGGTTAGGAGTCCTGTGATCAGAAATTTTGCACTAGAAGACACACCTATTCATGTTTTTGTCAGATTAGGTACCCCTGTGGTTAGGGCCCTTGCAGTTTCGGAAAAGACTCCTTGTACTCCCAAGGTGCCGGTCATTAAGACTTTTCATAGTTCATACTTACTGCTTGCTGGCTCTCAGGTCCCTGTCACTGAGGTACAGACTTCAGCTTCTGATGTTAGTTTCCCTCCCGCCACTACCCGGGTTTTGCCTTTTTCTCAAGCTACCGATATGAAAATTTCAAGGACTGTTCCTGATTCCCTGACAATACTATCTCCCACTGAGGATTTCCCAGTATTGGAGAGCTCTTCTGTTGTTTGCTTCCCTGCTCCTGCTAAACCATGGTTTTTTCCCTCTGAATTTTCGGTTGCCCCTGTTATTTTCTCTCAGTTGGAAATACTCTGTACCTATCCCAAGATTTCGGTCTCTATGCCTGGTTTACTGCTTGCCTTGTCACCTTCCATACCAATACCGGGAGATGCTTCCACCCAGCCTATACCCTCACTAATCATTACCTGGGAGACTTCTAGAGGGAAAATCCCTCACAAATTCCAACATGCAGTGGTCAGCCAAGACTTTTTCTGTTCCGAGGTTCCTCCTGGCGTATTCGATCAACTATCAGGGCCGCCTATCCTAGATTCCGGTTCCTTTATTAAAGACTGGGCTTCCAGTGGGGGCTCTTCTGCCGTTTCTGCTCTGGAACTCTCTGGTTCTTCACAGCCCTGGATTTCCAAGACATTTTGCGGGGCGAGCCATGTACAGTACCAAGGATGATTCTTCCACCACTCTCATACCCTAGAACTGTACTCACCAAAGAACTGCTCGTTTACGGATTCCCTTTCCACCTAAAGAACTTTAGGAACAACTCGATGTCCCCGAGACACATGGATGGCCCTGTCTGGTCGCAGTTCTCACCGGGGGGTGGGGGTACACTAAGGACTAACCACGAGTCTCAGGACCACGACTCTACTCCCAATCCTAGACGGTTCAGCAACAATTCCCGGTCCTCCAACTCTATGAGTGCTCATGTTCGCCCGGAGGTCTCGCGTGAAGGGGGGGTACTGTAAGGAATCCGCTCCGCGGTTTACTGGTTGCCTTACCTTGCAGACCGGTGCAGTCCTGGACCTCTTCACCTGATATTACTGCAGCCTGGATTCACTCACCAAAGCTATACTGCCACACACTCCCTCTGGTATCTACTTCAGCTGTGCAATCTATCACTGCAATCCAGCCTTGTATTCACTTATTGGAGCAGGACCTTCACATCCCCCGCCGGGGATTGGTCCGCTGGCCTTTAAGTACTATGTTCCCACAATGCTCCCTGCCGAGCATAGTCCTTACCGGATGTCACTACCTGTTCTGCCACAAGCTCCTGCTTGTTCTCCTGTGCTGAAGCGGAGGTTCCGTCCTGCGTCCTTCAGCTTCCTTCAAGCTCCCGCTTGTTCTTCTGTGCTGAAGCAGAGGTTCCGTCCTGCGTCCTTCAGCTTCCTGTTCTCCTGTGCTGAAGCAGAGGTTTCGTCCCTGTGTCCTTCAGCCTCCTGGATTCCTGCACTGAAGCGGAGGTTTCGCCCCTGCGTCCTTCAGTCTCCTGGATTCCTGCACTGAAGCGGAGGTTTCCCTGTGTATCTACAGCTTCCTGGTTCCTGGGGCCTACTCTTTCCCTAATCTAGAGAGGCCGCCTCCTGGTTCCTGCGCTGCTACATAAGATTCCCTAGCCCGCTCAGGACTCTTGCGCTGTGGCACTGGTTTAACCGTGCAGCTAGGCGGTGTGTAAATCTGGTCTGTCTTCCACCTCCTGAGACCAGTACCATGGGCCATGGTCGCCGCACGCGCAGAGGCCACCCCCACGCTCCTAAGCTGAAGCGGGACTTTCCTGACTCCCTGTTGCCGAACTCCTGCTTGGACAATGTTTATTCTGACGTCTCCTGTCCTGACCCTGGCTTGTACAACGACGATGCTGTCTTCTCCTATCCTGATCCTGCTACGTATGACTACGAACTTCGCAATCCGGATCAGCCTGCGCGGTCTAAGGTCGGTGCTTTTACAACCCCACCTCAGCCTCGCGGTCCGACCCTGGTTTGTGGTGAGCACAACCGTGACAGCTGGCTACTCTTTTTATTTAGTGAAGTGTGGTTTTTTGGAGTTTAGTTATGTTTTATTATTGTGTGTCTTGTGTATTAATGTATTGTAATTAGGGTGCCCATTGAGCGCTATAGAGGCTTATCATGCCCATATTATTATTATATGGGTATGATGTACCACTATACTACTCAATGGGTACAGTGTGGGTATAGTCAGTCAGGGGTGGGAGCTTAGGCCTCACGGATGGGTGAAGGGGGTATTAGCCCTAAGGATGGGTGTCTTGACCTTGCGGGTGGGTAGCGGTTGGGTTAACCCCTTTATTACTTTAGCGGTATTAATCGCTAAGGTAATGAAGGGGTTAAGTCCCCCCGCAACCCCCCCGCAAGGCCTAAACAGCCACAAGGGCCAAATTCCCCATCACCCACCGTCACTAGCCACAGTAAGCCTGGCACGGGTGTTTAACCATTTCAATGCCTTAGCGGTTAGCCGCTGAGGTAATGAAGTTACTGTAAATGCATTTTTCCTGCATCGGATGCATGCCGGGGGGCTCCGGAGCTGCTATTAATGGCTATCAGCTCTGGAGACCCCTGGCATCAATCCGAGGCAGGAAAAGGGCCTGATTTTTTCTAAGTCCCGACACATCGCAGGTCATCGAGGCAATCTCCCCACCAATTTACCTAAATTTTGAGGTGAATTGGATTTGGGGAGAAGATCGCCTTTTAGGGCTGTGATAGGCCGCGACAGCCGACTCGCGGTTATCTGAATCACGCGAGTTTATGATCCTCCCGAAAATGGGCGATAAGCGGCTGATCGCCGCTCAATTGGCGATTTTCTTTTGATCATAAAATTTTGCGTCGATACAGGCCGTTATCAAGCACTTATCGAGGCTTTCTGAATATGAGTAGCCATTTTGGTCGATACGTGCTCGATAAGGGCCGTATTGTAACGCCTGTATGCCCGCAGACCTGGCAAGACCCCAATACTGAGGTGGGAAGGGTATTACCATGCACCCACAGCAGTGAGGGCATGCCCGGAGTGTGGTATGGCGTTGCCGGGCCTGTTGAAAGATAGTTAGTGATACTTGCAATGCCTTGGGAGTGCAGAGTAAGAATAGTGATGTCCAGGCGCCAGAGTCCAGGGATCCAGAAGTGAGAGTCGTCAAGTTCATACTGCTGCGACACACTTTATTCGAGCAAATACCCAGTATGTACCTGGCAGATACCTGGAATGCGCCGCTCCTCACCTCTGACAAGCCCCGTTGCATTTGCCTTCCCAGCCTGGGTTCATGCCTGGCTGATGGGCGGCTGATCTGTTAAATGATAATGATTAGGATTTAATAGGCTGCAATGCTTCGCGTGTCTACCAGATGGCATAAATTCATGAATTGTAATGCAGTATATATATATATATACTGTGCAGTATTGCAGCCAGCGGGAATAAAATGCTTTAATCCCTGCCTGGAAAATAACTCAATGCACTCGGGCAGAAAACAGTAACAAACCTCAATACACCCGGGTATACCCGAATTCGTGGGACTAGCCGAGCTCGAATAAAGTGTGTCGCCAGTGTAAGGCAAAGTCCAGGGGTTACAGAGGTCAGCAAGGTAGAGTTTGTAAGCAGGGTTCAAGGGCAACAGAGAGCAGGGTAGTCCAGGACAAGCAGAGGTCAAACTAGGGAGATCCAGAGATAAGCAGGAGCAGGAACAAGCTGGAACACAGAGGAGAGCCAAGCACAGGACTGCACACACAGGGATAACAGAAGCTATGCAAAGCAATGATAGAAAGGACATACTGGGGTTATAAAGGAGGGAACACCAATAGGAGAGAGAGGAGGAGCAGAAGGTGAAGTGGGAGACAGCAGGGATAGGTGAGGAGGAGAAGAGGAGGAGACAGGGGAACCAGTAAGGGAGATCACTTGCAGGGCATGAGAGAAGAAGTCAGGAGGCTGGAAACCCTTAGAAGAGGAGCGTGTGCGTGCGCCCTCTGTAATCTGAGAGTGCGCGTGCACAGGCTGCGTCACGAGGCACGCGGAACGCCGTGCCGTGGGGACACCCGCAGAGAAGGATGGAGGAATGGAGGGAACAGCCGCCGGAGGTAAGGGGATGGGAGCAGATACTGAGGGAGCTGAGAGTGGGGAATGCCACAGCAGGGGCTTGGGAACCGCGCGGGTGCGCGAGTCTTGCGGGGCGCACGCCGTGGTGCAGGAACGGCGTCAGAGGCTACCGGAGAGGGACAGGAGTGGGTACAAGAAGGGAGGCTGGCAGGGGAGGAACAGAGAGGGTAGGTGAGTGTGTGACATCAGGGACACATGAAGGGGAATGAATCCCCTGAACCGTCACAATATCCCCCCCTTGAGGATCGATCTCCGAGCGATCCAGCTACGGTATTTGGGGACATTTTAGATGAAATTGTTGAAGGAGTTTCGGGGCATGAATGTGATGTGCCGGTACCCACGAACGCTCCTCCGGACCATAGCCCTTCCAGTGGACGAGGAACTGGAGCTTGTTTTTAGCCAGCGTGAATCAATGAGGGATTGGACCTCGTACACTTGTTGTCCTAGAGTGGACACTGGGTTGGGTTTACGGGAAGGGTCCAGAAAATGCGAGCTCTATACAAAGGATTTAAGCAGGGAGACATGAAACAAGGAAGGAATCCTCATGGTGGGGGGGTAGATCAAGACGATAAGTGACTGGTTGACGTTTTCTATGATTTTGAATGGACCCAGAAATCTTGGTGACAGTTTAGGAGATGGAGTTTTAAGCCTGATGTTCTTCGAGGACAACCACACTCTGTCACCAGGCTTGAAAGAAGGACCTGGTTGGCGATGATGATCCGCCTTGGCTTTTTGTTTGGTAACAGCAGATTGTAAGGTTTTGAGGATCCTTTTCCAAGAGTTCTGTAGGGTCGTAACATGAGAGTCGGCTGCAGGAACGCCAGAAGGGGGAGAAGAGAGAGGAAAACTGCTGGGGTGAAAGCCGAAATTAATGAAAAAGGGAGACTCCTGGGTACTCATTTTTGAGAGAGCTGATTGCAAATTCGGCCCATGGTAACAGGCCCACCCAGTTGTCCTGTGAGTCTGATACGAAACCTCTGAGATATTGCTCTAGGGTTTGATTCATCCTTTCGGTCTGACCATTGGTCTGTGGATGGTATCCAGAAGAAAAAAAAAGGGAAATTCCGAGTCTCTGGGAAAACGCCCGCCAGAACTTAGAGATGAATTGAGACCCTCTGTCTGAGACAATAGAAATGGGAACGCCATGTAATCTAAAAATTTCCTTGGAAAAAACATCGGCCAGAGTAGCAGAATTAGGGAGACCCTTGAGGGGAATAAAGTGTGAATGTTTAGAGAATCTGTATACTACGACAAGAATGGTGTTCATTCCTTTGGAATTGGGCAGTTCGACAATTAAATCCATCGAGATGTGTTTCCAGAGTTGCTCTGGAATGGGGAGAGGCAAGAGGAGGCCAGAGGGTTTGTGGTGGAGCGTCTTACTCTGGGCACATACAGGACAGGAAAAGAGGTAAGGTGGTCCGCGGATCACAGCAACTTCAGCAGCCAACGCATGGATGTCTAAAAAAACTTTATTGATCGCTAGCAGCAAACATCAGGCAACCACTCTAACGCGTTTCGTCCAGGCTATGGACTTTTTCAAAGAGTGCTGACAGTGTATGGGAGCCAACTTGATATAGGGGGTGGTGAGTGTGTGCCACCAATAAGAACAGGGAACATATTTGAACCTCACCTGTGATTGATTAAACAATAAAGTGGATCATTAACTACACATCACTCCCCATAGCAGTGGCTACCAACAGGGTAAATACATACATACACATAGAAAAACTTAAAAACAAAACAGAACATATTATGAATGAAGTTAAAATCACAACTACTGATGATTAAGATACTAGCATCATTATTATTATATAAAGCTATATCATATAATGGAAGAATGTAGATGTATAACAAAGAAGTTCATATATATATATATATATATATATAGATACTCATAAAGTGTATTGTCAATACATAAGATCCATATTAAAAGAATTTAAACATTTTATCAATTTACACATAATTCATATATATATGGATACAATGGCAACCGCATGACAGACAGTAACATAGTATGTCAACTCCCAGATCTCAGTACACTGAATGAATCCTTTTTCCAAATTTTCTTGAATGTAGGATGTCATGGCCTCAGTTTCAGGAATGGACAAAGGATACGATTTCGACTTTGGAAGAATGGTCCCAGGAATCAAATCGATAGGACAATCGTACGGACGATGAGGAGGTAAAACCTCAGCTTGTACCTTGTTGAACACCTCCAAGTACTCATGATACACGGTCGGCAGGATCGATAGATTGGAAGGAACGGAATCCAGGCCAGCAAGCACCGCAACAGGAGGAGCCACAAGAGCAGAGTCAGCGGAATAAGGCCACTGGATAGGCAGGGTGCCGGTCCAATCAATGCGCGGATTGTGGAGTTGAAGCCAAGGCAATCCTAAAATAAGTTGAACAGTTGGAGAATGAATTTTTTTTACCTCTTTATGACCGTCGGCCAAGGTCAGTGTGAGAGGAATGGACTCCCAGATGATAAATGCTGGCTGGAGCGGTCGACCGTCGATGGCCTCGAGATCAATAGGTGCTTTTCTCCTGACCATAGGGATTTGATTCTCAGAGGCTAAGGTTTGGTCCAGGAAGTTACCACCAGATCCAGAATCAATGAAAGCTTTTACCTGCAGGAAAAGGTCAGGACCATCCAGAGTGGCAGGAAGCATAAACTTCTTTGGGAGATTTTCGGGGAGAGAGGGGCAAGGAGAGAAAGTACCCAGTGGAAGCCCTTTACCTTTACCTTTACTGGGTGTTCCCGTTTCCCGGCTTCAGGGAACAATTCTAGAGACGATGTTCCGAAGAACCACAGTAGAAACAGAGTCCTTTCTGACGATGTCTCATTCTCTCCGCGGCCCGAAGTTGTTGGCTACCGATTTGCATCGGCTCCGGGGCATCCTGTGCCAGGAGGGGTGAAGTAAATGACCTGTGAGAGACAACAGAGGAAGGAAGAGAACGAGAACAGTGTCTCTCGTGCCGTCGCTCCTGGGTACGCTGGTCCATGCATACGCTCAGGGTAATCAACTCCTCCAGGGAAGAAGGCCGGGCATGAGTAGCAAGATCATCCTTCAAGGTGTCAGAGTCCGTGCCAATATGCGGCGGCGAGTGCCTCATCATTCCATTGGGTCTCTGCTGCGAGAGTAGGGAACTCGATTGCGTACTTGGCAATCTTCGGGCCTGTGAAATATGGAAGAGAGAGAATGTGGCTGTCTCGCGCCGTGCAGGAGTATCAAATACTTGCTGAAATTCGTGCCTGAATTTAGGATAGTCTTGGGTTAGTTCGCTCTTACGTTCCCAGAGGGGAGAGGCACAAGCGAGGGTGTCACGGTAAGCAAGGCATAGATGTAAGCCACCTTAGAACGACCAGTGGGAAACAGGGAGGGGGACATCTCAAATTGCACCTCGCATTGGTTTAGAAAACCGCGGCAGGCGAGGGGGACCCCATTGTAGCGATTTGGTGATGGAATACAGCAGGAGATAAGCAGGAGCAGGAACAAGCTGGAACACAGAGGAAAGCCAATCACAGGACTGCACACACATGGATAACAGAAGCTATGCAGAGCAATGATAGAAAGGACAGACAGGGGTTATAAAGGAGGGAACACCAATAGGAGAGAGAGGAGGAGCAGAAGGTGGAGTAGGAGACAGCAGGGATAGGTGAGGAGGAGAAGATGAGGAGACAGGGGAACCAGTAAGGGAGATCGCTTGCAGGGCATGAGAGGAGGAGTCAGGAGGCTGGAAACCCTTAGAAGAGGAGCGTGTGCGCACACAGGCTGCGTCATGAGGCACGCGGAACGCCGCGCCGCTGGGACACCCGCAGAGGAGGATGGAGGAACGGAGGTAACAGCCGCCGGAGGTAAGGGATGGGAGCAGATACCGAGGGGGGCTGAGAGTGGTGAATGCCGCAGCAGGTGCTCGGGAACCGCGCGGGTGCACGAGTCTTGCGGGGGGCGCACCGTGGTGCAGGAACGGCATCAGAGGCTACCGGAGAGGGACAGGAGTGGGTACAAGAAGGGAGGCTGGCAGGGGAGGGACAGAGAGGGTAGGTGAGTGTGTGACATCAGGGACACATGAAGGGGAATGAATCCCCTGAACCGTCACAGTATCCCCCCCTTGAGGATCGATCTCCGAGCGATCCAGCTACGGTATTTGGGGACATTTTAGATGAAATTGTTGAAGGAGTTTCGGGGCATGAATGTGATGTGCCGGTACCCACGAACGCTCCTCCGGACCATAGCCCTTCCAGTGGACGAGGAACTGGAGCTTGTTTTTAGACCAGCGTGAATCAATGAGGGATTGGACCTCGTACACTTGTTGTCCTAGAGTGGACACTGGGTTGGGTTTACGGGAAGGGTCCAGAAAATGCGAGCTCTATACAAAGGATTTAAGCAGGGAGACATGAAACACGGAAGGAATCCTCATGGTGGGGGGGTAGATCAAGACGATAAGTGACTGGTTGACGTTTTCTATGATTTTGAATGGACCCATAGAAGAGGAGCGTGTGCGCACTCAGGCTGCGTCATGAGGCACGCGGAACGCCGCGCCGCTGGGACACCCGCAGAGGAGGATGGAGGAACGGAGGGAACAGCCGCCGGAGGTAAGGGATGGGAGCAGATACCGAGGGGGGCTGAGAGTGGTGAATGCCGCAGCAGGTGCTCGGGAACCGCGCGGGTGCACGAGTCTTGCGGGGGGCGCACCGTGGTGCAGGAACGGCGTCAGAGGCTTCCGGAGAGAGACAGGAGTGGGTACAAGAAGGGAGGCTGGCAGGGGAAGGGACAGAGAGGGTAGGTGAGCATGTGACATCAGGGACACATGAAGGGGAAGGAATCCGCTGAACCGTCACACTTATCGAGGCTTTCTGAATGAGGCCCTAAATATTTTCTTCCACTTAAAGTTTGTAAACAAATTTATTACAGAGGAAGAATCCCTTAAATAGGAGGGAAGTTTCCCAACATAATGCTGTAAAAAATAGGCCACATAGTGTGAAAGGTTTGCAGTCAAACATGATATCCCCGATTCTATGGGTCTTTCGGGGGGATTAGTCAGAGATTTATGCATCTTTGGAAGATGATAAAACACCGTTTTTTTCGGTGTGTGTGTGTGTGTATAGAAATGCATGTTCTTTTTGTGTTATAACAGTGAGGGATAAAGCCTCAACAAGGAGAATTTTTACATAAGCTATGAAGTCATTCGTGGGGTCCTTTGCTATTTTTTTGTAAAAAACGGGTCACATAGTAGTCGGTGCGCCTCTTTTTCATGTTCAGTGCGATCTTGGAGGACCACACCCCCACCGTTATCTGCTTGTCTGATTATTAAATGATGATTTTCTTGTAAAAACCTCAAGGCTAGATTTTCATCTTTACTTAGATTATGTTTAATATCCCCCGGCTTCATATTACTAACTAGGAGATTGAAGTCGTGGTGTACCATGTTAAAAAATGTATCCACATGGTGACCTTTCGACCGGATGGTGTAAAATCTGGACTGAGCCCTAAATGGCGTGTGTCTACAAATAGATTCTTCTGTGTCTTCTATCTCTTGTATCTCCACCTTTTGGAGTCTCAGTAACATTAAGGTTTGGCTCTCTTTCTATTTTTAAGAAATGTCTTTTTAATGTCACGTTTCTTACAAATTTATGTAGGTCCTTAAATAACAGAAAGGAATTAGCACCACATGATCTCGAGAATGTCAACCCCTTACTGAGTAGTACCTTCTTTTGGTCATCAGTAAGGATGACTGATGATAAATTAAAAATCCCTCTACTGTATGTAGTAGAGTTACCAGCTTTTTTAATAGTCTCTTCACTTGGACTCTGGATCCCCCTCTTTGCCCTCTTTGGGTAGAGATCTTTTTCGTAATTTACCTCCGGAGGTCTCTTGTATGAGACTTTCAGACGCTTTCTTCCCTTTTTCTGGAGAAACATGTCTGTTTCTTATCAATAAAGTAGAGAGTACAAAAGTCGATGTACCCCAAAGAGGATTTACTTAAATGCACACCACTAATTTAAAATATAACCTTTAATTTTTATTACTTAAAACATATATTACCGAGTCACATCTACACAAGTACCAGCACTCACTGTCTAATAGCTAAATGATGAAAACAATTGTTATGCAGATAATATATTTAATAACACTATAAACTAACCGGAAATAAATCAAATGTGTTTTCAAAAACCAGTGTCACAATGGGAATGTCACAAAGTGAGGGATTGGGGGAAAAAAGGAGAAGGGGAAAAAACATGAAACATAAGGAAAATACACACAAAAAAAAAAGCTGTGTGTGCTGTGCACGCGCATAGTAAGTGAAACTTCTTTGACTTTTGTCACAGAAATTGACTTATAACGCGCGTGCTCGGCACACATGTGTCAGTCAGTGTATGTGTCAGTCAGTGAGTATGTATGTATTTGTGTCGGTCAGAGAGTATGTATGTGTGTTTGTTTGTGTGTGTGTGTCGGTCAGTGTGTGCATGTGTGTCGGTCAGTGTGTGCATGTGTGTCGGTCAGTGTGTGCATGTGTGTCGGTCAGTGTGTGCATGTGTGTCGGTCAGTGTGTGCATGTGTGTCGGTCAGTGTGTGCATGTGTGTCGGTCAGTGTGTGCATGTGTGTCAGTCAGTGTGTGCATGTGTGTCAGTCAGTATGTGCATGTGTGTCAGTCAGTGTGTGCATGTGTGTCAGTCAGTGTGTGCATGTGTGTCAGTCAGTGTGTGCATGTGTGTCAGTCAGTGTGTGCATGTGTGTCAGTCAGTGTGTGCATGTGTGTCAGTCAGTGTGTGCATGTGTGTCAGTCAGTGTGTCAGTCAGTGTGTGTGTGAGTGTGTGTGAGTGAGTGTGTCAGTCAATGTGTGTGTGTGTGTGTGTGTGTGTGTGTGTGTGTGTGTGTGTGTGTGTGTGTGTGTGTGTGTGTGTGTGTGTGTGTGTGTGTGTGTGTGTGTGTGTGTGTGTGTGTGTCAGTCAATGTGTGTGTGTCAGTCAGTGTGTGTGTGTCAGTCAGTGTGTGTGTGTGTGTGTCAGTCAGTCAGTGTGTATGTGTGTGTGTGTGTGTCAGTCAGTGTGTGTATGTGTGTCAGTGTATCTGTGTCTCTCTTTCTGTGTCCTGCCCCCTCCCTCCTGACTCCCCCCACCCCAGGCAGAGCTGCGGACCCGCGGCGGCTCTGTCTGAGACTCTCCTCCCCCCCTCCCAAAAAACGCTGGCAGAGCTGCGGACCCGCGGCGGCTCTGTCTGAGTCTCTCCTCCCCCGCACCCCCACCCGCAGGGAGACGCGGCCGCACCGGGCCCGGCGTATGTGAGGGGCAGATACCCTGATTGAGAGCCCCCCCTCGGCAGTGCTGCGTTGGAAGCGGCGCACTCAAACCCCCGCTTCCCGCGTTACCGGAGCAGTGAGAGGCGAGCACCCCCCCGTGCTGTGCTGTCCTCGTTCAATCGCGTGGATCGGGGAGGGATGGGGACAGCTGCATATCCACTCTCGGCGCCGCTTCCACTTCAGCCTCCGACGCTGCTACGAGGGGTGGGCGACTCTGCGCATGCGCTGCCTCGCATCAACGGATGCAGATAGCTTCCTGGCCTGCGGGACCCGGCGGTCAAATCTGCGCATGCGCCTCAACCTCCCAAGTCTGTGTGGACGTGTGGGGGGAATGGCGGCTCTCCTCCTCCGGCCCCGGCGGCGCTCAGTCAGCGGGACACATGGAAGGGGAAGCGTAGTTAGGGAGGAGAGAGGCTGAACAGCCGGAGGACTTGCGGGGCTTCCGCCATCTAACTACACCCACACCCGCAGCACCGGAAGCTCTGCGCCAGCCATATTTGTACACCCATGGCAGCGGACGTGTGGGGTTAACGGCGGGCGTTAGGAGCGGCGCCGGCGGCTATTGCCGCCGGTGCCGCATGTCACAGCGGGTGCGTGGGGGGAACGGTGGCCGTTAGGAGCGGCGCCGGCAGCTATCGCCGCCGCAGCATGTAACAGCAGGCATGTGGGGGGGGAGGGATGGGGGAGCCGTGACGTCACTTCCGTTTCACATTTGTCCCCCATCTCTCCCGTTTTACCCCATCAGAATAGGTGCCACTAAAGAAGTTTCACTTCAAAAAGTAGAACGGAAAGTATGCTAGAGGGGGCGATGTTTCGAGGGACCACCGGTTAGTACTATAGAGGGGAATAAGGGTCCCCATTTGTTCCGTGCACCCTGCAACCTCATACATTTATCTCAATCAGTGTGCTGTCTATCGCCCCCCTTTCCACCTATATATTACCGAGTGTTTGTGTAACTGTGTTTTAAAAAAGAAATTAAATTGAAATTAAAGAAAGTGCCTAAATCTCCTCAAGTGTATGACCACTTAGACATGTAATTCAATTATCAAGTGGTGGAGGTACAAATCAGCACGGGTGGAATAATCCACCAAAGATCAGTGAAAAATTCTCAGTAGATTAGACCTTAGTAGTGACTGAAACGGAGCTGGCTAATGATTAGATCACTGTTGATAATAGCCAATTCCCAGAGAATCTCCTTAATTAGCAGGGTGGGGAATGCCTGGTATAGAGTCCAATAGTGCTTAAAGTAACTAGAGTATTAAATTGATACCTACTAGCATTACCCACACAACACTCTAAATAATAAATAAATTATATACTGGCTTTGCATCTCATCCCAGCCTCTGTCTAAAAGCTGTGTTTAAAGCAGTATGCATTGGTTTGAGGATTTGCTTGTATAATACGAGCTTGAGACAAAAGGTGGCACTGTGTGCTCATTTGCATGTCATTTCCCAGAATCCCTTGCTGCAGTGGAAATGCTGTGTGCTGGGCGATAATGGGGAAATACAGGGTTGCAGACCTGTCTAAGACATGCAAATGAACATACAGTAATATTTACAGTTGCTATATGCTTTACTGTGGAGGGTTTTTGTCACTTTTTTTACCCACCATAACCTTAATAATTGTGGTGTATATATATATATATATATATATATATATATATATATATATATATATATATATAATCAAAAAATAAATAGATGATACCGTTCTGTGGCTAACGAAATGCTTTTATTTGTGCGAGCTTTCGAGATACACTGATCTCTTCTTCCGGCGATGTTACAATGAATGAAGCAAGGATAACTTGAAAACAGTGTCTCTTGGAATGTTATCTGTGCTTCACCTTCCCCCCGGTGTGGATGTGTTTTATGGCTAGAGGTATCAAAGGGTAACTGAAAGCAAGTGAAGAAAGAGTGTGTATGTGTATCAGTGTGAATAAAAATGAATGGAGAGCCCACAGTATAAACAGTGCTCTACACAAGGTGTGTGTGGAGTGAGAGGGATATAAATGGTGTGGGTGGGTGTGGAAATGTGAGAGTTTGTAGCACAACTAAAAGTGTGTGTGGATACTATGTGGTCCCTATTGGTGTATATGGATGGAAAAATAAGGAGTATTAGTATGTGTGAGAGACAGCTGTGTGTGCATACATATAGCACAGTATGTACAGACATGGCCTTTAGCGCTCATGGGAAGAGAGTTCGCTAGTGTCAGTAATGACTCATAAAATTTCGATCTCTGTTTAGGCCACTGCTAAGTGTCCCGAACAGTTGCATAAATTTGTATTCATGCAACCGTCTCTCTTTCGGGGTTTTAAGATTACCTTTGAGTAAGGCAACCCTCAGATCGTTCATCTTATGGCCAGAGTCAGAGAAATGTTCGCCAACAGGACTGTCTCTTGTTCCGCGTGTGATGCTGTGGCGATGCAGGTTCATTCTCTTGTTTAGCCCCTGTCCTGTCTCACCTATGTAGTAGCAGCCCCCTGGGCATTTCATGCACATGATGAGGTACACGACATTGCTGGAGGAACAGGTGAACCCTCCTCTGATTTTGTATTCCCGATTCTTGTGTGGTATTTGTATTGTGTCCGCTGTGTAGAGCATTGCGCAGGTTTTGCATCTTGGGTCCTGGCATGGTTTTGTCCCGCATTCAGTTGTACTGCTGAATACTTTACTCCTCACCATAATATTCTTGAGATTATGGGGTTGTCTGTATGATAATAAGGGTGCTTCAGGGAAGACCTGTTGCAGTCTTGTATCTTCCTGGAGGATGGGTTGTAGTTTCCTGGCGATCTTGCGTAGGTCTCCTAGGTGTGGGTTATATGTGACCACCAAAGGAACCCTGTCGCTTGTCTCCTTCTGTTTATATTCAAGGAGATCACTTCTTGGTATTCTGGTGGCTTTGTGAATTTGCTGGTCTACAATTCTGTGGTTATATCCACGGTTTATAAAGTCTGATCTCAAGGCTTTAATCCGCTGGTCTCTGTCTGCTGTGTCGGAGCATATCCGGTTGTATCGTATGGCTTGACTGTAGATGGTTGCATGTTTGGTGTGTGTCGGGTGGAAGCTATATATATATATATATATATACACATACACACACAGAGTGCCACAGACCTCCACAACTGTGGACAGCTAACAGCACATCTGAATGAACATACATATATATATATATATATATATATATATATATATATATGGTATAGTCTCTGCACTACTAGGATATATATAAGCCCTTAAATAATTCCATATATAAATTGAGAACCACTGATACTTCTGATTCTTCCAACACTAAAATAAAACAGCTCCATAACGGAGACTGATGACATCATCACGTGCCCTACACATGTTTCGCTCCAGCTACGGAGCTTCTTCAGGGACATTTTTGCAGTGATTGGGAAGCGAAGCTTATTTAAAGGGGGCCGTCTCCATGGAGACGCAATGCATAGCCCCCACTGCGCATGCTTGCTCATCTGAAGTAGATGGCATTGCGCATGTGCAGAATAGTATGTGTAAATAACTCAAATAACTCCTATTTTGAACTAAGTGGCAAAGAGCTTATTCACAAGCAGCATTGGCATCACGGTTACCTATTCCAAAGTCTGAATCTGCCAGCCCAAGAGCGCATCAGTTCACAGCACAAACCGCAGCTTCAAAGTCCCTCTAAAGGACTACTGCGCAGGTGCACAGACATAGAGTCTTGCCATTTACTTCAAGACCTGTGCGTGCCTAATGCGCATGCTCCCCCTAATGGACAGACACGGCCCAAACAGCGCGTGTGTGAGTGATTGTGTACTGTAACACCTTGCAACTGGGGTTTCGTTGGAATGTTTAAACATTCCAACGAAACCTCAGTTGCAAGGCATGTTACACAATGTCATAATGGTGATGTCAATTGTTTAACATTTATGGGTATATATCAACTAAAATGCCCTGCCAGGGGTGGCAATACTGACCAGATGCTGTAACGTATTGAAGCTGAATGGATTTATAAGCTTAAAACCAGGAGTCCGAATGGGCTCAATGAAGGTATTACTTATACCCCTTTATTTGAAATCAATCTTTTTGATCTTGCAATCCTCCACCAGGACTAACTGTATATTATTGTGGAATATGTTCAATTATTCTGCACATTACTACTCCTTCTTGCCGGTATCAGAGAGTCTTGTTACCAATCTCGTAAATAACGTGTTCATGGTATTAACGTTTATTAGTCAGAATTAAATATCAGAATTACATTAAATTTTGTGACTATATTACTGGTGATATATACCCTCTTTTGGGTCTATTTTGCGTGTAACTACATACATGCATTTAATTGAGAATAGCCTCATGACATTAAATAATAACAAATCATATGCATGTATTTATCTTATGTATATATATTTTTTATTATTTTTCACTATAATTATTTTGACATTGCGTTTTTAATATCTAAGGGAAGCAATATGTATGTGTATTTTGGAGATTATATGTGGCTTTATGCTAGCACTAGTCACATTGGCATTTGCCTATAAGGTCATTAATATACCAATGGCATTAAAACTAATAGGACATCATGGTGTGTCTCTATCTGCCTATACATGCGCTTTATGTCCTCTGACTATCTATTATGTTGCTCATGCGCAGCGGGTACCTGTGGTATTATAGCACAGGGCTTCTATTTGCCCACACATGCGCTGTATGTCCACACTTCTCTATTCTTTCGCGCATGGGCAATAGCTAATTGTGGCATGAAAGCGCAGGGGTTCTATGTGCTTACACACGCGCTGTTTGGGCCGTGTCCATTAGTTCGAGCATGCGCATTAGGCACGCACAGGTCTTGAAGTAAATGGCAAGACTCTATGTCTGTGCACATGCGCAGTAGTCCTTTAGGGGGACTTTGAAGCTGCGGTTTGTGCTGTGAACTGATGCGTTCTTGGGCCGGCAGATTCAGACTTTGGAATAGGTAACTGTGATGCCAATGCTGCTTGTGAATAAGCTCTTTGCCACTTACTTACTTATTATTACTTACAACATTATATATATATAATTTATTTATTATTTAAAGTGTGGTGTGGGTAATACTAGTAGGTATCAATTTGATACTTTAGTTACTTTAAGCACTATTGGACTCTATACCAGGCATTCCCCACCCTGCTAATTTAGGGGATTCTCTGGGAATAGGCTATTACAGTATCAATGGTGATCTAATCATTAGGATACAGAGTGGCGGTCAGCACAAGATGTTAATCTCGAAAGAATAAAAAGACAATGATAAACACAGATAATTAGTGCGTGTATTGAATGAACTCAATACGTCCTCTTGTGAATGGGGGAAGGGGAAAAGGTGACTTGTATGCAACAAAAATATATATCTCAATAACTCACACGGCCTAGTGTGAGACCTTTCCCTTAGAGATGGATGACGGAAAGGGCAGCTAAATGTAAATATTACAGCAATGGGATGTAAATAAATATATAAGAGAAAAACTCACACGGCCTAGTGTGAGACCCTTCCCTCAGTGTAAAAGTAGAGTGCTGTCAATCTGATGGTAGTCAGTCACGTCTCCTCCTTATTACACCACAGTGGATATAGAGTGCGTATGGCTCCTCTTCCAGATGGTTCACCTCGTGAGAGTTGCATGAGAACCTGCCACGTCACTTCCGGTTTACGGACGGCATCAGTCAGGCTCTACCCATTTTTCTGTATTTGGGCATCTGGGAGAGGAGACGTGACTGACTGAAGGATCTCTCCATCCTGGAGACATTCTGGATACAAAAACTAGACACTTTGGTCCCTAAAGGACTAAATGAAGAGATAGATGTCTGGTGTCTTTACTAACAAATGTAGTGTAATGGATTGTATTGATGAGATAGTTTTACTGTTTTTCCTGTGCTTTGTCTTCAATGAATATACACCATATACTTATGGTGATCTATTGAGTCGATATGTTATACTTCCATTTTGATGCATGATTATTCTTGCACATGTTCTAACAGAATTTCTGTTTTATGCCTGTTTTTCATCATTTTGTCGTTTACTATATATTGTGCAATTTTTACATATTGTTTTAAATAAATGTTTCGATGTAGATTTTTAGGAATAGAATGTATATGGTACTGTCAATATGTTGTTTCCATTGAATGGTTAAATGGGAAGGTTTATGCTGCCATCCCATGTGGATTCCTATAGTTTAATTATGCATTCAGGTGCACGGCTGCACTGGTCTAAGATGCGATTGGCTGTATGTAAAATCCCACGTAACCAATCAAGTACGTCCATGGGGTATAAATACTCCGGTGTTTTAGTAAAAAATGAATCCCTGAGGAAGTAGCTTTGTTCTATGAAACGCATAGGATTAAGATATTACAGCTGACTTCTTACGAGACAAAGTTATCTCTAAGTGGATAGATTAATTCCTCAAGCTGCAGCAAGCTTTGCTTTCCATCACGGGCTGCATTGATCCAGCTCTCAACAATCACTGCCTGACAGTTCACTGGTGATTATGCAAAGCCGCTGTCAGCAAGAGATCGTGGACTGTTGTTTTCCATTCATTGGAGTTCTTTATCACTGAAGCAAACGGCCAGACGAAGGAGGATCCATAGTTCCACTCTGGGAGGGGCCACCTACCTACGTTGAATACGTCCCAGGAGCTTCGGTCAGGAACCATCTGAGGGTGCAGAGTGAGAGACTGTTCCTGCGGCTGTCGGTTGCTCCCTGGCATCTAGTAACACAGAGTACATGAAATGCCTGTTTCACTTCACTTGATGTACGCAGATATATCACATGTACCTAATATATAATTTTATTGAACTGACTTCACTATATGCGTTGTGCGCTGTTTTTTCTTGTCGTTTACTGTTATATAGGGGTGCCGAGCAACTCTGATATCAGCAACAGCAGACGCCCTTATTATCTTATCAGAGGTTGATGTTAGCCATTTATAATCACAGAGGTGTGTACTTTCTAGTGTGGCAGTTATTCACAAAATCACTTACTTCTGAATAGTATCTAGTAGCGCACTTTTTTTCTGTTTTAAGGTTATCCTACACTCCAGACGCACCCTCGTGGTTGTGGATGGCTTTCTATACCAATCCCTACCTCTGCCCCGTGGTGGCGCCTCGTTTGTGGTGAGCTACACGTTACAGTATGCTCTGCCAAACAAACTTCGACTCCGCTGAGGTAGGAAGAGTCCTGAGCACGCACGCCAATGCCCTGTCAAGTCTTGCAAATAAATGGGCGTCTAATGACCAAAATTTGAGAACCCTCCGGGAGAACTTTAGAACCTTATCCCTCCATCTACAAGGGCCACGCATGGACCCAGTGAAATTGGTCACTAGTACCACTCTACTGCCTTCTTATCTGTTCGAACTCCGGCTACCCACGCCCAATCGGTATGGGGGAAATCCTCACGAGTTTCAGGGTTTCCTTAACCAATGTTTCATTCCGTTTGAGATGAATTCTTCCCGCTTCTCTTCTTCTCGTTCCAAGGTAGCCTACATAATCTCTCTCCTCATAGATCATGCTCTTGCCTGGGCTTCTCCAATCTGGGAGCGACGATCTGACCTCACCTAAAGCTTTGGAGCTTTTACTAAGGAGTTCGGCAGGGTGTTCGATACAAAAGGTCGAAAGGTATTTATTTCTCAGGGTAACCGCTCAGTCGCCCGTTATGCTCTCGACTTTAGGACCATTGCCGCAGAGACGGATTGGAATGGAGAATCATTGTCTGCTGCCTTCTGGCAGGGATTGTCTGAAACCGTGAAAGTTAAACTTGAGACTCACGTTCAGCCAACCGATCTAGAGGATCTCATTGCGGTCTGCATTAAGGTGGACCATCGCCTCCAGGAGAGAAGGACTGAGAGACGACATCATCGCACGGCTTCTTCCAGGATAAGCCCCAACCAGGTGGGTCAGTTTGAATTACCTGTCCCAGACTCATCTGAACCTATGCAATTGGGAGACACTACACTCTCATGCGCTGAGAAGCAAAACTGCATAAATGCTGGACTTTGTCTGTATTGTGGGGGTCCTGGACATTTTGCTTTCTCTTGTCCCAACAAGGCAGGAAACGCAAGGTTCCCATGAGACCTAGGGGAGTCTCAATGGGAACGATCTCTCTATCCCCTTAAGCTAGTTCCAATCCCACAAAGATCCTTGTGTCTATCTCCTTGTCCGGTAAGGGATTTTCTGTATCCACATTGGCTTTTCTTGATTCGGGTGCCGGGGGCAACTTTATTGATCAGAGTTTTGCAGAGCACCACAAGATCCCTCTAGTGTGCAAGAAGAACCATTTCGCCTTGGAGGCTATTGATGGCAGACCACTTCAACCTCCGTTCATCTCGTTGGAGACCCAGATTATTCAGCTAAGGTCTGTGAATAACCATGTGGAAGATATTTCTTTGAATGCCATTCACACTCCTTCTATTGCAGTAATCTTGGGCCTACCCTGGCTACAAGTTCATAATCCACGGATTGATTGGTTGAACAAGGAACCTATTCAGTGGAGTTCGCACTGCGTCCAAATTTGTCTTGAGGGCTCAAGTAGCGTTTGTGCAACTACTGTATCAGAAGACAAGGAAAGGGTACAATTGCCAGAGGAATACATCGACTTCAAGGATGTCTTCGACAAAGTCAAGTCTGAAATACTTCCTCCACATCGGTCCTACGATTGCCCTATCGAATTGCTTCCAGGTACTTCACCGCCTAGAGGAGCCTTGTATCCTTTGCTATGTCTGAAACTAAAGCCATGGAAGAATATATAGCTTAGAATCTTCTGAGGGTGTTCATCCACAAATCCACATCTCCCGCTGGGCTGGGTTTTTCTTCGTAAAGAAAAAAGATGGTACCCTATGACCTTGTATTGATTATCGAGGACTCATCAAAATTACTATCAAAAATCGCTATCCTCTTCCTCTCATATCCAAACTTTTATATCGTCTTCAAGGAGATAAAATCTTTTCCAAATAGCATCTACGGGGTGCAAATAGCCTTATCAGAATCCATCAAGGCGACGAGTTGAAAACTGCATTCAATACCCGAGTTGACACTACAAGTACTTGGTCATGCCTTTCGGTCTCTGTAATGCCCCAGCTGTGTTCCAAGATTTTGTCAATGAGATATTCAGGGATTTTCACAATTCATTTGTAATTATTTACTTGGACGATATTCTGATCTTTTCTCAGTCTGTACAGGAACATGTAGGACACGTCAAACAAGTACTGCTTCGTCTACGAGATAACCATTTGTTCGCTAAACTTGAAAAGTGTCACTTTCATCAATCTTCTACAGTTTTTTTACGATATATCTTTTCGGATTCCGGCCTTACGATGGATCCTGCCAAGGTCAAAGCAGTTTTGGACTGGCCCCAATCCACCACGCTCAAGGCTGTAAAGCGCTTCCTGGAGTTTTCCAATTATTATCGCAGATGGCTCTTACCAAAAAAGGAGCAGATCCCTCATCTTGGACTTCTGCTTAAATAAAGGGTCTCTTAAATAAAGGGTTCGTATCCGCACCGGTTCTGGTTCATCCTGATCCTAAGCTCCCATTTACCCTCGAGGTGGATGCATCTGACGTCGGTATAGGTGCTGTTCTGTCCCAGAGAATAAATCCTCAGGCTAGGTTGCATCCTTGTGCTTTTTTCTCCAAAATAATTTCTGCAGCTGAACGTAACTTTGATATTGGTAATCGTGAACTTTTGGCCATGAAACTTGCATTGGAAGAAAGGAGACACCTTTTAGAAGGAACAGAGATGCCTTTAACAATTCTTACGGATCACAAGAATTTGTTGTATATCGAGGGAGCTCGTCGTCTCGGAGCCCGCCAAGCAAGATGGTCACTCTTCTTTTCATCTTTGTTATCTCCTACCTTCCTGGGACAAAAAACATCAAAGCAGATGCTTTGTCTCATCAGTTTTCTCTTGAGGATAATTCTGAGGATCAACTCAAGTCTATTCTCCCATCCAAACTCATTCTTTCTTCCACTAACTTTGAGGCTTTAATGGATATCGTTCTTCAGCAAAACCAGATTCCTGATAACCTTTCGGTTTCTGAGGGTCGTCTGTTTACTTCTCCTTCTTTGCGCAAACAGGTCCTGGAATGGGGACATTCTTCCAAATTGGCAGGTCATCCCGGGGCAAAAAGGACATTAGATCTCATCTCCCAGACTTCCTGGTGGCCTCGGATGCAGAAGGATGTTAAGGACTTTGTACTTGCGTGCCCAACTTGTGTCAGGAAATGTCAAGCTGATCGCCATCGTAGACCAGCTCCTAAATTCAAGCCCGGTGACTAAGTCTGGCTGTCTTCAAAAAATATTAGGCTAAAGGTTCCGTCAATGAAGTTCGCACCTAGATTCCTCGGTCCGTTCTCTATTTCTGAAAAAATCAATCCGGTAGCTTATCGTTTGTCTTTACCTTCTTCCATGAGAATTCCCTCAGTTTTTCATGTGTCCTTACTCAAACCAGTGATCCAGAATGCACATTCCATTTCCATTCTCTCCACTACCTCCGTATTGGTACAGGGTTAGCCCGAATACGAAATCCATTCTATCCTGGATTCCAAATTTTCTCGAGGTTCTTTTGATTCGATCCTGAGGAAAGAACTTGGGTTCCTAGTAATCGGATTCATGCGGCAAGGATGGTCAGGAAGTTCCATTTAAATTTTCCAGAAAAGCCTTCATGGAGTCGCCCGGAGGTCGCTCCTAGAGTGGGGGGGGGGGTACTGTGAGAATTGGCCATTCTGGTGGTTCTGTGCCCTTAACCCTTACTTGCTCGTCTGGTTCCTGTGGCACTCAAGAGAGGCAACCTAATGGTGGTACTTACGCGCGGCTTGCGGGCACTGCGTTGGTCTCGTCGGTCTCTGCTGTTCCTGGGCCCAGGGTGCGCTCCCGTTCCTCTGGCATTGATGCGCGATGCATGCGCGGTGCACGGTCTCCCCAGCGGTTTGCGGTCCCTGCCTCTCGTTCTCGTCCCCGTCGTGACGTCAGAGCTACACGGCGCAACTATTCTCTGTGCTCCTGCTCTGTCCCCACAGGTACTGCCTTCAGTCTCCGCCCCCGTACTGGCGCGAGTGTCATGGCGTGCACTGACGGCGTGCGACCGGGTCACCAGCGTGATGCGCGGGTTGTGCACGGCATGCGCGCTCTCTCTGATGTGGTCTCAATCGGCTGTGTAATAGGACGCACCTGCGCGATCCAGCAGCGTATCAGAAACAGCAGTTCTACTTCCTGGATACCTCCCATTGGTGGGAGGCCCTTTAAATATGCTCTCTGTATTCTCATACCTCGCCGAGCATAACTTCTGTTTGTGACGCTGAACCTCGCTACTCCGTGCCTGTCTGCCTTTAACTTGCTGCCTGACCTTGCCTGGAACTTTGGACCTTGTGATATTCTCCTGCGCTGACCTTGGCTTTGGATACGATGACTCTACTCTCTCCTGCACTGACCCTGGCATTGGAATATGACAACGCTGCTCTCTCCTGCACTGACCCTGGCTTTGGCTCTACGACAACTCTACTACTCCAATCCTGACTCCGGCTACGTACCCCAATGATACTCTACTTTACACTCCTAGACCCAGCAAGTACCATGTTTAAGCTGTCCTCTTTTACCCTGACCTGGCCTGCAAGATTATCCTACACTCTAGACCCGCCCTCGCGGTTGTGGTCGGCATTCTATACCAATCCCTACCTCAGCCCCGCGGTCGCGCCTCGTTTGTGGTGAGCTATGCATTACACCATGTCTTTGTTTTCTTCTTTGGAACCAGATGTTGCCAAATAATTGAAACTAACATAAATGGATGGATACAATAATTGAATTTATTCATTTAATAAGACCAATGTTGATGGCGGTGTCGCGTACCATGTGGCAGTGATTGATGAGGTGGTTAGGGGTTCCCATTTCCTATGAGGAGCCCTTACGACTCCAGGGCCTGTTTGTCTTTTCTGGTCTCCTGCTCTGAATTTTTAACTCCTGGGTTATCCCTTTAGTTGTGCTCTCCTCTCCCTCCCTTGTGTGACCTGTGTACATTATCCAAGTGCTGTTCTGAGCTTCCTTACACACAGAAGGCTGAGCGACTGAGCCTCTGTTACTGGAGGGTTATTCCTGCTGCTAGAATAGGGACTACATGGTAAAAACCATATTTGAATCGTCTGTCTCCAAATCACCCTTTGATGTGTCTCTTAATTAAATTCAACTTGTATATACACCTAGGTAGGACAGCAGCCTGTTTAGAAATTCATTAGTTTTTATATGCCTTACATGTGCCAATTGAGTTGCCAGGGTAGCATCTAATTCAGTCATGTGACTTTTAAGACCTATATAGCTAGAGCAGTGTTTCTCAATTAAATGTAATTGTGGAACCCTTTTCTATATTTTGTAAAACAGAATGGAACTCCTTAAATATTTTTTAGCATAGCACATGAATAAATAAAATTTTCTTGGTTCAAGATCATTTTTAAAAGACCCCCACCGCCCCAATACATTTTTAAAAGTCCCCCACTGCCCCAATATATTTTTAAAAGATCCCCACCTCCCCAATATATTTTTAAAGACCCTCACCGGCCCAATACATTTTTTTAAAAAAAACACTGCCCCAATACATTTTTTAAAAGACCCCCGCTGCTCCCTCCCCCCAGTGTCTCTCTCTCTCCAGCCATTGTGTGTCACTTCCTCCCCCCAGTCTCTCTATCTTCCTCCTCAGTGTCTTCCTCACTCTCCCTCCCCACCCTCTCACTCTCTCTCCCCCAGTGTCTCTCTCTCTCCTTCCAGCCAGTGTGTCTCTCCCTTCCCTCCAGTATGCCTCTCTCACCTTCCCCCAGTGTGCCTCCTTCCCCTCAGTGTCTATCTCTCCCCCTCCCCCAATATGTCTCTAGTCCCCATGTCACACTTTCACCCCCCTCCCCATGTCTATTTCACCCTCCCTCACTATGTCTCTCTTTCACCCTCCCTCCCCATGTCTCTTTCACCTCCATCCCCATGTCTCTTTCACCTCCCTCCCCATTTCTCTTTCCCCTCCCCATTTCTCTTTCACCTCCTCATTTCTCTTTCACCCCCTCATTTCTCTTTCACCACCCCGCATCTCTCTTTCACTCCTTTTGCCCATGTTTCTCTTTCACCCCCCCTCCTCATGTCTATCTTTCACCCCCTCCCCATTTCTCTCTCACCCCCTCCCCATTTCTCTTTCACCCCACCTCTCCATGTTTCTTTACAACCCTCCCAACTCTCCATGTCTCTTTTTCATCCCCCCCCCACTCTCCATGTCTCTCTTTCACCCCCTCCCCACGTCTCACTTTCACCCCCTCCCCATGACACACACACACTCACACACTCACACACTCACACACAATCTCTCTATTTATCACGCTGCATGCAGCAAGAAGGTGCATGTGCAGCACAGCGCCACCTAAAGGCTGAAGAAGAAAGTGTAGGTACAGACTGCTTTTCTCCAGCCATGACAGCGGGCTCGGTTATGGTTGAGGGGGAAATCCGGCACAGTGAGTGCAGGCGGCCCATCCATAAGCAGAACCCTGGGGATCGCTCCACAGAACCCCAGGGTTCCACGGAACCCCATTTCGGAAACGCTGAGCTAGAGACACAGTGGGGAAGCAGCCATGCAGAGGCCAGCAGCCCATCTTTAAAGTAGCTTTTTTTAAGTAGCATGCAGTGTGGAGTTTAGCAGAGAGTTCAACAGGAGTGAAACAAGTGGATGGGCGGGGAAGGGGGGTATACCCTGGGGAATTTCCCACTGTTGTACCCAGTTTAGATAAATACTGTATAGAGGTGTACCGTATTTATCTGTGTGTAGTCTATCTTTTTTTACTATTAATTGATATATAATAACTACTTTTTTTTTTTCTGCAACAACATTTTTTATTGGGGTATGGTACATGCATAACATTGTCTAACAACACACTGTCTTACATTTGTGTCCATATTCCCACTTTCATTTTTGTTCCATTTTGAGCAAACTTAACGTAAAGGGGAGACCGACTGACATACAAGACAAACGACAATGACAATTGGAGGAGGGGGGGGAGGGGGGAAAGGGGGGAGAGGGGGCAGGGAAGTGGGGGGAGGAAGCCGCACAGAGAGCACCGATCTCTTTGTCCTCTTCAGGTTTCACGCTTTCTTGGAGAGGGACCCCGCTTCGAAACCCTGACTCATTATTGGTGCATTTTTACTTCTTGTCAGCCCTACCTGTATCATACCCAGCTACTGTCTGTACTGGCACTTCATACAGTAGCGACATTCTTTATTGAAGTAAATGCCGGCAGCATGCCGGGATCTACCCCAGCTGCCGCCAGTAAAAAACGCGCGCCGCCGCGTTTCCCCCACGCACCCCCCTCCACTTCGCGCGCAATTACCCCCCCTTCCGGACCACGAACCCGGCTTCTGCTCTGCCCCTCTGCTTCCCCGCACCCCCGCTTACCTTAATTTGATCTCCAGGGGTGTCGGGGAAGCCTGGGGAAGCCGGGGAAGACGGGGAAGCCGGGCGCGCATGTTACTGTGACGTCACAGTGCGCCGCCACGCGCCGCGGCTACCCGCTTCCCAGACGCATGCAGCCGGCGGCTTTTGCTCGCATAAGAGCTGCCGCTGCTGTAGGAGAATGCATCTCAAGCTATCAAAGCAATATGGTGGTGGAATCCACCCCTGGGATATCAGACTGGGCCAGCCACGGAGCCCATACTTTTAGAAAATTTGTGCCGATGTCATTGACCAGACTCGTCAGTTGTTCCATCCGGCAAACATACCAAATTCTATTCCTAATTTTCGTAATCGTGGGTAGGTCTGGTTGTTTCCATAATGCTGCGATTTTGTACCTCAGGGCTGTTGCAAAATGTGCAATCAATTTATGCGCCGGTCTGCTCAGCCCCCGGATGCGTCTGCCTAGCAGGAACAACCAGGGTCCTAAGGGGACCGCGAGTCCGAGAATTCTCTGTAGCCAATTTTGAATCTCCTCCCAAATTGGGGCCACCTTTGTGCAACTCCACAGCATATGCAAGAAGTCTGCTTGTTCCCCACATTGTTTCAGGCACAATGGAGGGTAATCCTTAACAAACTTTGCCAATCGCATTGGGGTAAGGTACCACCGCATCAGGACTTTATATGCATCCTCCTTCAAAGTAGTGCATATAGAGCTTTTTGCCACTGCCAGTACTATAGGGTCCCAGTCTTCGTCCTCTAGCGTCTCCCCTAAGTCCAATTCCCACTTATTTCTATAACTGAGTTTGACGTCGTCAGTTGTTCCTGGACAGACCACCTCTCTGTAGATCCTAGAAGTGAGTCCGTGGTGTCCGTTCCTCTTGAACACAGCTGCTCAAAATTTGTGTGCCTGGGGCGTTTTGCGATTTTAGTGTAAAATGCTCGAATCTGGAGGTATCTAAAGAATTCAGAGTTTGGCATTTCTTTTTCTGATTTAATTTGTTCAAAGGGTTTTATTGATCTTCTACCCTCCAGATGTAAGTGCCTCGTAAGGCCCTTCCGTTTCCAGGTTTCTATATTTCTGCTCGGCAGGCCCGGAGCGAAATCAGGGTTCCCCACAAACGGGGTCATTAAGGTATGCCTTGATGTAAGAGCCCACCTATATCTGGTAGCCTCCCAAGTTGTCAACGAGCTGCTCAGTGCGGCTAGCGGCTCTCCCATGGTCTTAATTACCTGTTTTGGCAGCCAGATTAAGTCATGTAGTGCAACAGGGGCACAGCACTCTTTTCTAGTTCCACCCACCTTCGCAGGCTTGGAAGCATGTGCCACTGAGTAATTTGGGATAATTGGGCCGCTCTGAAATATGATATCAAGCAAGGTACCCCCAGTCCTCCTCTTACTGTTGGTCTGATTAGTATACTAGCTTTAATGCGTGGTTTTTTGTTACCCCATACGAATTTCACCATAGAGGACTGCAGACGGAGGATGTCATCCTTGGCCACTTGTACTGGAAGGGTCTGGAAAAGGTACAAGATTCTGGGGAGGAGATTCATTTTAAGGCTCTGGATCCTGCCGATCCAGGAAATTGCGTAGCCTGACCATTTTCTGAGATCCTCCCTCAGGGTCCTTATTAGTCTGGGGTAATTGGCTTTATATAGGGCGCTATAATTTTTGGTAATGTTAACCCCTAGGTATTTGATTAGCTAATAATTTGGAAAAGATTTTAGTGTCCGAATTTATTAGTGATATTGGGCGGTAGCATTTGCAATCTGCCGGGTCCTTCCCTTGTTTGGGGATCACCGAGATAGATGCCTGGAGCATTCGGCTAGGTATTGGGGCACCCACCAGGAATGAATTAAACAGCTTTAGTAGGTGTGGAACCAGAATTTTCCAGAATTTTTTGTAGTAAAGATTAGAGAAGCCATCCAGGCCCGGTGCTTTGGATGGCTTCAGTGACTTAATTACCTCCGTTAGCTCCTCACCTGTAAAGTCTTCCTGCAGTGCGTCCCTTTCCTCTCGGCCCAATCTGGGCAAATTTGCTTCCTTTAAGAATGTTTTTAGATGTGTATGGGTCTTGTTATGGGAGACCTTTGCCCCATCATAGAGGGTCTCATAGTAGGTTTTAAATTCTTCTACAATTTGTTTGGGGTCAGAAGTGAGGTCACCTCTTTTTGTCCGAATTGCTTGGATGTGAAAGTTACAGGCTTTGTCTCTAAGTTTATTTGCACGTGGGGTATCTGGCTTGTTCGCTTTTTCATTAAATTTCCGTTTGGACCAAGTCATCTCCTTCTCAGCCTGGGAGGACATCAGTAAATTTAGCTTCGTTTTTGTATCAAGCCAGGCCTTCAGAGTCTGTGCTTGTTTATTATTTTTATGCTGGGCGGATAGGACTGGCAATTCGGATTGTAAGATTTTAATCATATTGTCCTTTTCTTTTTTCCGCCTACTCGCTATCCCTATGAGCTCGTCTCTTAGTGTCGCCTTATGGGCCTCCCATAGGGTGGACTGAGATGTCACGCTACCAACATTCTCACGGAAATATTCCCTGATTCTATCCCCCACTTTTTGTTCAATCTCGGGGATTTTTATCAATAACTCATTGAGTTTCCAAGTCGCTCCTGGTCTGTCTAGTCTAAAATCAGTGCACCGCAGCTCAACAGGTGCGTGATCTGACCATGAAATATCATGGATTCCCATGTGGGAGATCTGTGAAACCATTCTGTTGGACACAAAGAGGTAATTTATCCTGCTGTATCGGTCGTGTGGGTGTGAGTAGAATGTAAACGCTTTCTCTCCCTGGTGCTGTTCACTCCATATGTCGACTAACCTATTGGCTTTCAGACCTCGGACCCAAGAGGCTCTTCCCTTCATTTTTTTAAGACCTCCCGGGGTGCATCTATCTATAGTCGGGTCCAATGTTTGGTTAAAGTCTCCTCCTAATATTACTCCGCCCTGCGCTACCTTGTTCAAAATTGTAAAGAATTTATCCATGAAGGCGTCTGCCTGATCGCTGGGAGCGTAAACGTTTGCTAGCGTGATGGTTTGCCCACGGATATCTCCCACTACAATTATGAACCGTTCATTTTTATCTCTTTTGGTAAGCTTGATATCTAGCGCTAAGCGGTTGTGTATTAGAATTGCTACCCCTTTCTTTTTTTTATTAGCTGCAGCTGAGACCCACAATTGGTACCTGCTATCTATGTATTTCGGGGAACTATCCTTAGAAAAATGCGTCTCCTGCAATAGAATGATGTCGGGGTCCATTCTTTTATAATCAGTCATGGCCGGGAATGAAACACAAAAGAGCACCGAGGGTCAAAATTTAATTAAAACATGTTAGTAGTAGTAACAATAAAAACTTACATATAAGGGTAAGTACATCCAGTATTCAGGTGCAGAGGAAACAGTCCTGGTGGTGTCATGGGCATAAAGAGATGGTGCAGAGGCTTACAAGGTAGACCCGCGCGCTGGGGCTGCCTGGCTCAGCACCATATAGTTCTTACTTCCGGGTTGCGGCTTCTCGCAGGACCCGTGAATAGTAGCCCGCCTCAAATGCCGGTTCCCCAGAGAAACTCACTCCGGCGTGCCGAAGGGTCTCTGGTTGTTGATGGGACAGCTGGGGGTAGGTACACCTGTGGGCTGACTTCTAGCTGCACCGTAGGGCTTTCGCAACGCGTTTCACACAGTGTTGTGCTTCATCAGGCTACGCACGCATCAGGCACGCCGGAGTGAGTTTCTCTGGGGAACCGGCATTTGAGGCGGGCTACTATTCACGGGTCCTGCGAGAAGCCGCAACCCGGAAGTAAGAACTATATGGTGCTGAGCCAGGCAGCCCCAGCGCGCGGGTCTACCTTGTAAGCCTCTGCACCATCTCTTTATGCCCAGGACACCACCAGGACTGTTTCCTCTGCACCTGAATACTGGATGTACTTACCCTTATATGTAAGTTTTTATTGTTACTACTACTAACATGTTTTAATTAAATCTTGACCCTCGGTGCGCTTTTGTGTTTCATTCCCTGCTATTGCCCGCGTTTGGAGCCATCCTGCGACGGGACCTGTGGAGGAGGGGTGCCTTCACATCACATCAGCTGCAAGAGGGAAGAGTTGATCCACTACGAGATCCTGTTAGGAAGCAAGAGCGCGGTTTGACTTTCTAATCAGTCATGGCCATTCACCATTTGTGGGAGCTGTTAAACCCCTTTACATTGTGTGATATAACTGTAAAGTCCCTACCCATTTCTGTTTTCTGATTTTCTCTCTGGGATGTTGGCGCGTGTGGAGACCGTGGTGACTCTACCTCTCCCTCCTTGACTCCGGTCCCACCTCTTACTTCCTGTGCGCTTTGGCTGTGCGGGGAGGAAACAAAGGGATAAACACAAGGGAAACATTGAAAAAACGACACATCGACAAATAAAACATTCGGTGGACAACCGGGGTTGTATCCCCGCAGCCACCTGAACTGCCCCTCCTGGGCTTCCGGTCCAGGCTCTGTCTTGAGTGATCTTTACTTCTGTCTCGCGGCCCAGTGGGGTCTTGCATGGGCCACCTGAGGACTGACCCCCAGGTGCCCACGTGGAGTCCCATGACGATGGCGGGCGTGGAATCACCTCCCCCCTCCCCCCGCCATAGGCCATACAGTATAGAAAAACAACAAACAACATCCACTTTATTAAACTCGAATGAACTCAGCGCTCCCTATATCAAGTTCTGGCCCTGGGACCTAACCCCCTCCTTCTTAACTGCCTTTTACCAGCCTCTTCTGCTCACCCTTTTCCACCCAGCTCCCTCTGTCCCTAATCTAGCCTTGCCTCATCCCTATCTCTTAGTTTGTGTGACCCTTCCTCTTCTTTTTAACTAAGGTGTGACTCTTGTCCTCTCTCGTGCCTATTTCCACTCCCGCCTTGGCTTCTGTCTTGAGGAGGCTCACTGCCCTCTCTTATTGGGGTCTATGGGCCGCCTGTTGTGCGCTTTCTTTAGGCTTATCTATTCTGATCCCCTGTGGAGGTTCCTCTTATAGGCCTTTATATGTGCCTGGTCTGACCTCCCCCCTTCGTTGTCCTATGCTTCCCGGGGCCTTTATATTTACACCTCCCCTCTCCCTTACGCCCTTCATATGTTGCGTGCCCTACGCTATTGTTGATCCCTGAGCCCATCTCCTTGCCTTCCCCTCCCTCCGGTTATGTTCCGTCTCAGGGACCCCGCTCTTTGTGGTCTGGCCCCCCCTCACTATTATCAGCTTTCTTCCGGGTCGCGCCTCTGTGACGCGAGCCCGGCGGCTGTCCTTGACTTCCGGTGTGGTTCGCCTTTTGGCTCTACCAAAATGGCCGCCCGTCCATATCCGGTGACGTCCTTCCGGTCTCCGCCATTCTCCCACCGGACGTCCTCGGGGATGTTTGTCTTCCCGCACTGTCTTCCTGCCACTGATGCTTCTTCTTCCGGTGCAGCACTTACAGTCTTCCATGGTCAGGTACGACTCCATCTTGCTCGGCATGCGTTCCACGGCCATCTTCTTTGGCCCAATCTTCACCATTAGGCCGCACACCCAGGTAAGTGCTTTAGCAATCTTTTCTTTCATGCAAATACAAAATAAATGTTCCCGGCACTACAAATGTCCAAGATACCGTATTCCAAACGAAAGTCTCAGATAAAGGTTTCTGATGGATGGTATATGGAATATAGACAGAGTCCCAGGGTGTTGTCAAGTCCCTTAACGATGTCCACAGTGATTCTGGGGAGACAGAAGAGAAACACACCAATTGCGCAGTATACAACCACTCTTAACCCCAATCAGAACCAATGGACATAGAAACCCCACTTACAAGATGTACACTTGTATATTCATGGGAGAGAATCTGTGACTGTGTCTTTACTCCGCCTCAGTAGTTCACGGATCCCACGTGACCGGCAACAGTGCTTTCTTATTCCATACAGCGAGTGGCACTCACAGGGGAGAACATAATGGTTTTAATCAGGAAACTTTAATCTTTTTAGTCTTTGTCTGCCACCGCCGATTCTCAGTTTCTTCTGGGGCTATTAACACTCTGCCAGTCCGCCTCCGGTGCCGATTCCTCCTGGGGTCTCGATGCCGGTCCTTCCATCACCCCTAGCTTGTGGAGGAAGTCATCCACCTCCTCGGGTTCCTTCATGGAGATGGCCTTCCCGCTTTGATGGCCCTCTCACGAAGTATTCTCGTGACCGGCTGTAGCTTTCTTCGTCTGGCCAAAGTTATAGGGGAGAAGTCCTGAAACAGCTGGAGGGTGGCTTCTTCATACCTACAGGCTCCCTTAGTCTTTGTTTTTTGGAAGATCGCCTCCCTGGTGCGGAAGTAGTTCAGTCTGGCAATCACATCCCGTGGTTGCTCGTTTGCCATAGGCCTACTCCTGAGAGCGCGGTGGCAGCGGTCCATTAAGAGTTCTGCCACGGGGATGTCAGGGAGCTGCATCGCCATCCACCAGGAGACAAACTCCTCAATCTCGGTGATCTCCTCAGGGATGCCGTGGATCCGTATATTATTGCGGCGATCCCTGTTCTCTGCATCTTCCTGGCGGTCAGCGAGTTCTGAGATCTGTGCCTGCAGGTGTGAAGCCCTTTTCTCTGTCTTCTTAATGGATTTTGACGCGGCCGCCATTTTTTCCTCCAGGGCTCCCGTGCGCTCTCCCACTCCCTGGACCTCTTTACAGAGCTCTTGTATTTCGGCACGGAAGAGCATCTTCATGTCGTTATACAAGCGATCGAAGTCGTAGTGCCATACTGGTAGCTGCTCGGGCTCCTCCATCGCACCTTCATCAAGTTCGGAATCCGAGCCCGCGGCGGAGCCCGTCGCCATTTCTGCTCCGGCGCCCTTTGCTGCTGATCTACTTAAATATTTGCGAAGATCGCCTGTATTTTTCTTTTTATTATTTTGCGGGGCTATCTCTGCTCGTTCCCTGGCTTGTCTAGGGGAATTCTGAGCCGTGACGTTCGCTGGAAAGTGGATATTTTTGCTTTGTTAAATTGGTGGGGGACGGAGCTCAGGGCTTAAGCAGCCATCCACCACACCATCGCGCATGCGCCTCATAATAACTACTTTTAAAATAGAAAAAGTACTAATTAACAAAGTAAATTTTTAACAAATGTAAAATTATTGGGGATTTGGATTGCCTAAATTGTAATGTAAAGTAATGCTGATCCTACTTATTATATATGCTAGAAAGCAATTTGCACACTAAGGGGGTCATGCAGTAAGCGGCAAAAAGGCACTTTCGCCACTTTCTCACCATAAATGCCTGTTAGATTCAGTAAACAGCAAGAAGCTGGCAAGAACAGAAAAAGTCGCCTTTTTTTGTAGAAATTTGTTTTTTGGCAGACGCGCGGCGAAAAGCCACTTTTCACCACATTTTTAAACTCGCTGAATTCCAATAGCCCCGATCAGTTTTTCGCCATTCTAGAATTGACAATTCCTCTACAAATCGCTTTGGCACAAAAAGTTGGCAAGAAGCTGGGGATGAGCGCCGATGAGTGGCGAGACGGCACTTAGGAAAAAAAGCCATTCCGAAAATCTATGTTTTAAGCGTGGAGTCAATGGAGCCGAGACATTAATTTGTATTAGTGCTTTCGTGGTGTTTATAAAAATCATATTTCTAACCTGAAAGTGTTTAGCTTATTGACCTAATAGTGTCACCACGTCCATTAATTATGTGTTAAGATCTGACTTGTTAATGTTTGGATTATTTACGAGGTACGTCAATGTTTATGTTCTGCGGGGTAAAGGGATAGTCCTATACTAACCTCTTAAATAAACAGTTCAGATATTATCAAACATGTTTGTAAACATAAATAATTAGATTCTTCCTTATTCCAAAATAGTTTACTATGAATAAATACAGTCCTTCTGGTTTATTACAATTACGTGTCAAATTCTTATTATCATAGGATAGTGATGCGTCTCCTCCTCAAACAGTTCTAATCTCTGGTATATTTAAAAGCACATCTGGCTATGGTATGTTAAGCTGCCACACGTCGGATACAAATATGTCATCAATGGTGTATCATGTCTGCATGAGTGAAAAATGTTGTGCAAGTACACATTTTATCTAATTGTTTGTGTTGTCTATGCGTTAGACATTTAATATTTATTTCCCATGAAGAACTGTTACAAATGACAATGTTAAGTTGTCTTACAAAGAAAAATTATATAAGTCTATCAAGTTAGCTAGTTTTTTAACTGGTAACAAATAATTGTAAAGTATAGCATATGTACAGCTGCGCTTGCCTTTATTCTAAATCAGCCTAAGCCGCGCTGCTCTGATAACTGCGTCCAGACATACTCTGTTTTCTTATTTTTCCGATCGGTTTTCGTTATTTTAGCGCTCGCTTTTTTAGCGTTGTCTGCAATACTGCAATACCGTCTAGAAACTCAGGTGGGTGATAGTGAGTTGTTGTCTTAAAATTCTAATAGCAATTCAACCTACAGTACAGCCATACATTTCTGCAAGTCTGTGTGCGCGCACAGTATTTGTAAATTGGAAGATTTATATTTGAAGCAGAGATTAATTAACGTTCCGAGTTCATACTGTATACAGTAGTAGTATGAGGCTCCTTAGGGAGAAGTACAGTACTTTAAAAATATAGGGCCTCATGCAGTAAGCGACGAATATGTGAAATCGGCAAGCTTACCGATTAGACATGTTATTGGCGATTTTCCCTCTCCATATGCAGTAAGAGCCGAATCCCTTCAAAATCAAGACGAAAACAAATCCGCCCACTCTCACGATGATTTGCCGATCACACACAGGTGTATCGGCGTGCGTGGCGGGGTGCTGTTACGTTCGCCAATCAAAAATCTTGCTGAATCAGGCGAAGCCAGCATGTATTGGATAGCGCGCCATATTTAAAGGCAACGTGTACTGTTAATCATTCTCTGTGTTGTTGGGAGTGAGAGAGAGAGAGACGCACAGAGCTGGGCGATTTAATATTTGCATATTGACTGAGAGACTTGTTGTGTATTGTGAAAGCTTTGTCCTTTGTTGTTTTGTTTACATATTTGTCTTGTTTTCTATGTGGAAGTGTTTCGTGTGATTGGCTGTACATTTGTTTTCTGTTTTTTGTGAGTGCTGTAAGTATGCCCGCAAAGCGTGGGAAGAGTGATGCTGGTGTGAGTGGTAGTGCTACTCGTGCGAGTACGCGTCAGAGTGAATGTACTGTTCAGGGGAGTGATGTTGCTAGGAGTGCGAGTGCTGTTGCTGGGAGTGGGAGTGCTGTTGCTGGGAGTGGGAGTGCTGTTGCTGCGAGTGCTGTTGCTGGGAGTGTGAGTGCTGGTGCTGGGAGTGGGAGTGCTGTTGCTGGGAGTGGGAGTGCTGGTGCTAGGAGTGCGAGTGCTGTTGGTGGGAGTGGGAGTGCTGTTGGTGGCTCAGTTGCTGATGGGGTGTCTGGTGGTGGCGTGCTTGCTGGTGGCCAGCTTTTGGAGTCTCTTCCATTGGAACAAGGAGAGTCCAGTCAGCAGCAGCCAAGCTCTGAGCCTAAACCTGCTCGGAAGAAACGTGTGGAGAAGCCATGTAATCCTCGCTTCAATGACCAGGAAAATAGAGCTCTTGTCACTGGGATTCTGGAGCACTATGACAGTCTCTATGGACATTTAGTAGGTAAGTGTACCTTTCCATTTATTCTTCAAATACATGTGATCCTAGGTCATGTGAGTTTTGTTAATATGCAAATATGGGTACAGAATATCTGTCTATGTTAATTATTGTGGAAACACAGCTTTTTATCATGCGTTACAAGGACAACTAAACACAGGTGTTCAATTTGCGATAACTGCATACAATATTAATGCAAGCTTGCTTACATGTCTAGGTTTAGTAGTGAATGCTCATGTGCTTCACATATTACACCTAAAACAGCATGTTTGCTATCTCTTGGAACAGCTAGCAGTGTAGGAAACTGGTGCTTCTATTATTATGAATTAACGTCATATATTTTGTTTGTATTTCAAGCGCGGACAAGTTCATCAAGCAAAAATTAAATGTGGGACACAATAATAATTGGTGTCAATGCGTGTGGGAATCGTGTCAGGGACAAGGGGAATTGTCGCAAAAGATTTGACGATATTCGGTCAAAATTGAAAAAGAAAATACAAGACCAACGCGTGCATGCTTCTGGCACTGGAGGTGGCCCGCCACCACAACGTCTGATATTAACTCCATTGGAGGAGCTGCTTCGGGGAAAATTTCTTCCCGTCGTCGTGGAGGGCTTGGCCGGTGACCGGGACATTGGAATTTATCCCTCACAATTTCCACCAGGTGAGAAATATTACTGTACTAGGCGTGTCGTTCCTTACAGTTATTTTACATATTTCCGCTGCTTTTTATACTGTCTTCACAATATAAGCATACCTACATCTATATATGTATATGTCTGATTCTCTATATATATATATCTCTAAAATAGACATATATGTTGTAGTCCTACTAAAAGCAGTAACTAATATACCACGTGCCATTGCGTGGTCATTTACATGTGAATTCCCAAAATGCATTGCTGCAGTGGAAGCAATTGATGGTGGGCGAAGATGGGGAACAACAGGGTAGTACACATGTGTAACACATGCTAATGAGAAATTATTACTAGCTACAGGTACAGAACATAAATATGTATAATATTTATGTGTATATTATTTATTTTACTCCTACAAACACGACATTACTGCCTATTCTAATCATGCATCGAATATATTGCATGCAACGGCCTACAAACATCACTTGCACTAACAAATGTATAGTTGTTTATGAAAAGGTCCATTTTTGCTTGATGTCATATACAGACAGCATAATGAGGCACACGTAGCATATGTTATGTCATTGTGTTCATAACTTGCACACTGCAGATGACTATTTAGCTCCTCTACCATTGTGTTAAAGCAGCTGCAATGGATATGTCATCACAGCATACATGTCAACAGAGGGGGTGGGGTTCACCACACACCCAAATTACAGGGTCATCTTACGGTCAACTTAGTTCACACCATTTTCACCTGTTTGAAGTAATTGAAAGGTCTGCCTGATTAGGGTTTTTGGGGAAGGGAATACCGTTCTTACAACCTGACTAGCAAAACTGAAGGTAATCACACTCATTTGAAAGCTTAACTCTAGGTACTAAATCCCCCAACAAGTCATTAGTTATCAAACCGTACGTCACACATTCGTTCACTCATATCTATAGTTCAACTGATATCAACAACACATTATCACACACTGCATGTGTTGTGTTGTTGAGTGACAGCCACATTCAGGTGTGCCACAGCTTCTATTAATGTACCACACATATCCTCTACCAAAAACGAAGCTTTTTGCAATATGACCACCTTCATGATAACCATTGTGAATGTTCATCCCTTGATAGTTATGTACATTATGATACTGATATGACTACACAACATATGATTTGTATGTACAAATTTAATCAATTTATACTAACGCATTACTGCAGAAACATAGTATGTTGTATGTTAGGGAACTCAAAAGTTCTAAGTACACAGGCATGTACATTGTTATAACAACTATTTATGTTCACTTTCACACACACATTTTCGGTTAAGGAACTGATGCTGTTAGTTACTCATAAATACAGAACATACAATAACTGTTTGTTCAATATTTACACATGTAAATGTACAACTGATGTTATTGTTATATATAGTTGCCCCTGGAGGACATGTGTCACCTGAGACGGAACAAGTGTCTTCACCTGGGTCATGCAGCTCAACACACCTAGAAGGTGAGTGTATGAGGTGGTGCCTATTTAATATGTGCACTTCTATATGTTATGTTGTCATGTTCATTATTTGTTTTGCACATGTTCTTTAAATAGGATTACTTAGTGTCAGTGAAAATGAAGTTTAAGACAACATGTATTGTGTTTGTGATGTTAAGTATCATGTAGGAGTTGTGAGTTTAGAGCAACTTTTCATTCATTCATATTTCATACTGAGTCCAAACATTATTCGTAAGTCAAGGTAGTTTTTAATGTGACGTTATAAAACGTATGGAAACATGTTAGGTGTTACTGTACTTATGACACAGTATAATTACATAGTAAAACAGCAGAGATTAACATGCCATTTCATAATGTGTACATTTATTTTTAGAACATGATGATGAAGATGATGATGATGCCGCCATAGACACAGAAATACAATCAAGTGACCATGAAGAGGTTCCCATTGAAACAGTTACACAGCCAAATCGTCCATCAACTAACACATACAATGCAATAGTAGCTTCTGAGGGAAAAATTGATGAAGCTGAAAATCGTCGCCATTCTGATCTGATGACAGTGTACGAAAGGATGATATCACTGCAGGAAGAAACGATATCACAATTGTCACATCTCCACAGAGTCTTCATTGAAGTGCCTAAACAATTGCAAAAAATAAACACGTCATTAGAAGCATTAGTTGTTCAGCAAACCCAAGCTAATTACTTGAGAATGACTACAGTACCAAATTTCAACTTCAACATATCACAGGAAGGATCTTTACATGGTGCTCATTTTTCACCCCATGCATCTGATGTTCATTCCCCAGGTCGGGATGTTACCGGTCAAGTAGCAGAAAGTTCTGTGCATGTTCCTGACAACATCCTACCGCTGCCATCTGTAGAAATTCTGGAGCTGACACCTACAAAGGAGGCGGCAAAAACAAAGAAGCACAAGCAGTTACTACTGACCAGTTTTTGGACACAAACAAAAAAACCCAAACATGAAACAGACCAACCATCAGTTGTGCACTGTCTACCAACTTGCTCACATGTGTCAGTGAGCACAAGCCCTTTCCATGATCAGTCACTGCCCACAAGCCCTGCCCGTGAACAGTCACTGCCCACAAGCCCTGCCCGTGAACAGTCACTGGCCACAAGCCCTGCCCGTGAACAGTCACTGGCCACAAGCCCTGCCCGTGAACAGTCACTGCCCACAAGCCCTGCCCGTGAACAGTCACTGGCCACAAGCCCTGCCCGTGAACAGTCACTGGCCACAAGCCCTGCCCGTGAACAGTCACTGCCCACAAGCCCTGCCCGTGAACAGTCACTGCCCACAAGCCCTGCCCGTGACCAGTCACTGGCCACAAGCCCTGCCCGTGAAGTGCCACAGGCCACTCAAAGTGGCTCTGTTGTTACTCAAGTCGTAGCCAAACGGAAAAGAAAAATCCAAGAGACAACAAGCAGACCTGTGACTCGCTCTCAAAAGGAAAAAAAATAATAAATGTTATAATTAAGTAAATATGTCTTTGGCCTTGTTTTGTTGACTTCAGATTATCAAATGAAAATTGTATGTATGGTGAAGACCTGTTGTTTCCAAACATTCAAGTATGTCATTGTACACGTGAAGTTTTGGAAATGTTTACAGTCCTAATGAATGGTGTTATTAATATTTATGTATTAATCATCTGCTCAGTAATGGTCCACCAGGACCCACTTGCTATGTTTAGAGAAGGTGCCATTTACTTACCTGCAAAACATTGTATTTGGGTGTGTTACTTGATGTAATCATTGCATGTAAATATTATTCACATGCAATTAAAAACACACATCTATTCAACTGCTAACATCTTTCTTGTCAGTGTATAGCATGATTAAGTGTTAAATATTACTTACCTTCACCTTGCATGAACATTCTAATTTTGTTCTTTAATCATTTATGAGTTCTGTTTTCAATAACATATCTGTGAATGTTTAGTAATATATATGTAGTATGTATGGATATATGTACACACACACAGTGTGTGTGTATATATATATATATATATATATATATATATATATATATATATATATATATATATATATATATATATATATTATTTGTACTATCTAAACTGGTATACATGTATTTTCAGAAAACATACACTTAATGCTTCCTTCTCAAAACACAGTATTGTAATAATACAGGCCTACTGTTTGTGAAAGATACTTACTGTGAGCCTATAACAGTATGGGCGTTAAACAATTATTAATCATTTCATTCACTCATGTTTACCACCATTTAATTAGGTTTCATACAAGGCCTACTTACTGCCATCAATATGATCTGTGTAGAACTGGATTACATAGATATAATATATTATTGGTTGTAACACTACAGGCCTTCTCAATTAAAAAAAGGCGTTGTTTGATGGTAAATCACAATTGCTCACAAGCCAATGTCAAAGGCCATACAACATTGTAAGCCTCTATTATTTAAACCTTTAAATAAATCACACCAATATTAAAATCCCTCTTTACATATAAGCCATTACATTTTGTAATATACACACACATTAAAAGTTTGTTTTTACACACATATACATATGTATATTGTAATATATATATATATATATATATATATATATATATATATATATATATATATATATACACACTTACTTAAACTCTGATGCAGTCAGGGAGTTAACCAGACTGAAAAGTAGACACTGAAATGTATTAAAAATAAAAAGATTACAACATTTGCAGGTGTCTGTGTATTTCATTATATGGCTGTGTAAGCACTATTTTCATAAAGCGTTCAATGTTTCTTTCCTCAACCCACAGTGTTTTTTAATTAAAATGTTACAGTTGTTTTGAGAAAGTAGATAAAAGTTGCTTAATGTGGCATTCACACTGAAATGCCTATCAGAAACCACAAATGTGCACCAATTATTTGTACAACTCCAATTGGTGGTTAGAGAACAGGAGTAAAAGAAGAAACATTTTGTGACCTTGAATGCAAAGACACTAAATAGATAACATTATACTAGTTTGACCATTCTGAGCAGACAACATTGAAGTTAAGTCAGATTTTGTGTTAAGCTGCAATGGCTAACGATATGATTGAAAACAGCCATCCACACAAAGGATATAAAAGGATGATAGCTGAGGCGATCGTATCAACTGCGGAACAGAAAGCCAACGTGGGCCAAATCTATGATTTGATTAGAACAAAGTATCCTTATTACCAAGAACCTGGGCGGGCGCGAAATTTTAAATCCTCTGTAAGATTCACTTTATCAACTAATGAATGTTTTGAACGTGTGCAGGATAACCTACAAGAAAGGTATGGTTTTTGGCAGATTGCTAAGGAAAATAAAATCACCGTGGAACACGGCACATATATTCTGCTAAATAGCATATTTATTCCTAATAACAATAGCAATGGATCCGCTACTACTGTTCCGTGTGAATCGATACCTGCTGCAATATCTGCACCCTCCATTCCTGAAACACACATTCTACAAGAACATAACTACTATGATTTTTTACCAAGCCTTTCTGCTGCAAACGCATTCGAATGGGTAACCGAAGAAATGAACCTACCTCCGGACCAATTGTTTAAAGAAGGCAGTGGCGATTCCTATGAGCGCATCATGGAGGAGATGTGTGTCATACAGGATTCAGCGTTTGGGTCAACCATGGATGCAAATGCATTGGTTTTCTGGAGCGACCAGTTGCAGGCAGACGAAGTGTTACTTCTACAAGAATGGTAAATATAAAAATCGTTATGCCTTGACTCAGCGTTAAAAGTTTTTTTTTTTTGTCACCACCATTTTTACTTTAAATGCGTGGATACAGCGTAACATTGCAGACTGCATAACATGTAGCGATCACAAACACATTGTTTCCTATTACAATATAGTAGAACCAGAAAGATTAGTACACATTGCTCACGGAATAAATATACGTAATTTCCTATCCCTTTAAACATATTAGCAACATGTTACCATAACTGTAACACACACCTGTTTTTTTTTCATGCAACATCTAAATGACGTGGGACCCTTGGTATGTGCCAAGGCGTCCTTAAAAAGGATTACGGATGTAAGTCCCGCCCCCAAGCGACGTGCGCGCGTCAAAGCCTATTGGCTGTGTTGTTTTGTTATAGTTACGGTAACTGCACTGTGTCATTCGTGCGCGTCTGTGTTTGTGGGCACGCACTGGGCGTTAGCCGAATGTTAATTGAGTGGGAGGAGTGTTTGCGTGCGCTTCACGCTGGCTTAACATGACATCACACGTATTGCATTTGCGCATTGTGTTATCGGCCGTGCTTTCTGTCCACACACGTCTGTTTAAAAACAATAGAGATGTAGTAGTTTAGAACGAATGTAGTTTCTCCTTCATTGTATTAGAAAGAAATATTTTATGCTTAATGGTATTTACAAGATGTATTGAACGCACAACGTACGCATTGTTTTGCGCATGCGCTAACACTTAGTTGACCCAAGCGTGAAGTAAGATGTGCGCGCACATTTTTAAGTATACACCCAACGTTAACTTCATATACATAGTTATGCGTGCTACTAATTTTACAAACGAATACATAATGATGTATAGTTGTACTTCTAACATATAACTGAGTGACGTGTGTATCTACACAATCATATAGAGATGTGTAACGCATTGTCACGGATACATATATAGTAAAGTGCCATCTTTGACCATCATGTGTTTGCTGTATTTCAGAGATGTCGGGCAAGATACAATCGGATCAATGTATGATTTCAGAAGAGTCTAACTTTATATGAGATGATTGTGAGGAGGAGCCACCGACTACTATACTACATATGGAACTAATTTTATATTGCTTGCAGCGCTTATTAACAAACAATTAAAAATGTGATACCCTTATGCCTATATTGCATAAGCACTTCATTAACATAATGATGTTGCAAAAGAGTGCAGTTAGAATTTTTCTTGAGTGTTCTTTAATTACTACTAACATTTTATGACATGGTGTGTTTTATATATAACAACCATTCCCACTCTGCTAACACATTTGTGTATTCTATTGTGTCATAGAACGTATGACTGTCGAAACTATGTAATCATAATAATAATAATAGTATGTTCTTGTATAGCGCTACTAGTTGTACGCAGCGCTTTACAGAGACATTTTGCAGGCTGAGGTCCCTGCCCCGTGGAGCTTACAATCTATTTTTTGGCACCTGAGGCAAAGGGAGATAAAGTGACTTGGCCAAGGTCACAAGGAGCCGACATCGGGAATTGAACCAGTCTCCCCTGCTTCAAACTCTCTGTGCCAGTCTGTGTCTTTACTCACTGAGCCACTCCTTCTCCCAATGTAAAGGACACTTACAACCAACTAGGCATTTATAGTAAAAAAAATTCTTGTTACATGGGTATGTTGATGAAATGGTTTGGGACTGTAGCAAAGAATGTTATTGGCAAGATGTTGTTGTCCCCTACAATGCATGATGTTATGAATATTACATCAACATCATGTAATGAAGTACGTTTATGTGTATATTTCATGTAACAAGCTAAGTATAGTTTACTGTGTTCATTAAACTTTCTAAACATAAATAGTACAGTCAATATGATGATATAAGCTACCATAATAAACCTGCTGTTATCATTTGTCGGTGTTATACATGGATCATAAACAAATTGATACAGACACAAACAGTTGTCTTAAAAAGTGTGCCTATGCTAATGTGCATGTGATTGACGTTTATATTTTGAGAATACTTGTTCATTATCATCATGATAATGATGAAGTGACGTCAATGACATTCCAAATATATTAAGAACATTGTGATTGTGGGTAATTATTAATGCAAAATTACACTTACATTTCTGACACAATTGTGGTTTTGATTAAAGTTTGACACTTGTTACATGTAGGTCACATCAACACACATGTGTGACTTATACATACACATGTGACAATGTTTAATTAATGTTGACAAATAATTTATAGCATTAATAATCACCTACATTGCTAAATATAAGATGTACAACGCATTGCTGTGATTACAGGCATTCATGCATGGAGTGTTATGATCAGTCAATTGCATCCGTGATTAATGAGCTCCCGTAAGTAAAAAAAATTCTACACTTATCCCCTTCTCTCCAAACACCTCTATATTACATTAATGGAAATTATAAGGGAACATACATTAAATGTGATGAAATGGGAGTAATCATTTTATAATACAATGCACATTAAACCTCATTAGTAGCTAAATGCATGTACATGATACAGAAAGTACATGTATGTAACATTTATCATTGACCAATATGTTGGATTTGTTCTTCAAATACTTATACGAATATTGAGGTAGGCACATCTTATGACATATGTCAGCAAATATACATACCATGAACAGTCATACTGGAGATATACCTATAATGCAATGGAACAATATATAAATTGCAAACATTCACATGCCATCTTCAGTACCGTACGCAACACAGCAAAGTGTGTATTTGGTGTTAAATGTGCAACACCATGTACATTTAATGACATTCAAAATGTAAACCAGCCTGGTGTACACATCATATGGATGTACATATTACACTGCAACAATAACATTGTATGTAACCATACTGCAAGAATGAATGACTATGGCCATACTATGTGTATTGTGTTTGCATAAGGAACAACACAAAGGTTAAATATTACTGCTTTGTTACACCAGTTGTATTCACATACACACAAGTAATTTACAATGGAAGAGGGATTATATAACCTGTGCAACAATAACATACCGGTGCCACATCCCTTTGTGCACACAGCAGAGAAAAGAAAGGTGTGCAACCCATATTCATCTGTGTCCTAACAGAAGGTTATATAAAGAAACATTATTGTTAATATAACATAATTAATCTATAAAAGTAGTACTAGGAACATATATGTTTTTACTTACAAGAAAAAAAGGAATTTATGAGATTCTGGCGTGTCTGGCCACCACTGGCTGTTTGTTCATTTTCAGCAGCTACATGGGTGAGATGCTCGTCTACCAAAGGCTCAGCTATGTCTGATTGTACATTGTGTCTGAGTGCCACATTGTGCAAAATGCAACAGGCAATAATAATATCAGACACTTTTTGAGGCTTGAATAGAAGAGCCCCACCAGTTCTGTCGAGACACCTACATCTGGTCTTGAGTAGGCCAAATGTCCTCTCTATAACAGATCTTGTAGAGATATGGGCTGCATTGTACCTCTCCTCTGCTTCAGTTTGAGGGTTTAGCACCGGAGTCAAGAGCCACGGCCTAATTCCGTATCCTGAGTCACCTATAATCAATGGAGCACACATAAGCTTACATTAGTGATAAGATTCTACAATGAAAACATTCATAAAGAAAAATGTGTTTTGTGTTACAACATCCAAATCTGTACTCACCCAGCAGCCAACCATGTTCAAAATGTCCCTCTTCGAACGCATGGAAGACTGAAGAGTTCCTCAGGATAGAGGAATCGTGACTGGAACCAGGGAATTTGGGTACCACATGCATTATCCTCATCGTGGCATCACATACCACCTGTACATTCAGTGAATGGTAGTGCTTACGATTACGGTAAACATGCTCACTCTGACTAGGTGCAATCAAAGCAACATGTGTGCAATCGAATGCACCCAGCACACATGGTATCCCTGTTATATTATAAAAGGCATTCCTGACTTCCAGCCACTCTGTCGCCTCTGTAGGAAAATGAATATAATTCCTAGCGCGTCTATTGAGTGCATAGAGAAACTGGGTAAAGGCCCGCGAGAATGTAGATTGCGAGACCCCGCCCACTATGCCCACAGTTGTCTGGAATGACGCGGAAGCAAGATAATGTAATGAGCACAGCATTTTAACAAGCCCAGGGACTGCACGACCTCTGGCTGTCACAAAATCTAAATCTCCTCTTATCTCTTCATAAAGAGATAAGATTGCTGCTGAACTCAAACGATAGCGACTGACTATCTCCTCCTCACTCATCCCATCTAACAGGGTTCTCTCCCTGTACACACGCGGACAAGGCACAACTTGTCTCCTCTGTCTTCTCCTCTGATATCCTGTCCCTCTACCTGTCCCTCGGCCTGTCTATCTCCCTGTCCCTGTCGTATCTGCGTGCCTGTCCCTGTCACTGTCCCTGGCTCTGTCCCTCCCTTGCCCTATGTCATTCTCTTCATCAGCAAGCATGTCATAAAAAAGAATGTTCCTCCGTCTCCTAAACAATCGCAACATTTTGAAATGAGTAGCTGTGAATGAGCAGGTAATGGGCGTCCTTTAAATAGGTATGTGATGATGTCAGGTGACATAGTAAAAAGCAAGGTGTTACATTAACATATTAAAGTACTTTGCTCACAAGCTGTGTCCATTTGAACAAAGAATTATTTGTTCTGTGAATTGAGCCGGCAATCATGATATTTGCCAATGATGTAACGTGAAGCTTTGTACAAACATTGTTTGAAAAAACTTAGTGTAATGTGCAATGCATGTAACACTTCTGAACGCAACAGTCAGTCATGTAAATAGACAAAAAGCCTGAGATTGGCGTGTAAAATGTTTGCTGCAACATGTGTAATTAGCCATGTTATTGTCACATGTTCACAACAATGAATTCTCGTGTGCATATGCATACATTTATGTAATGAGGATAGTTGCTATCAAATCAGTTTGAAAGGTGTCACAATGATTAATTACTGTACATGTGTGTATAAGTTAGGTTGAAGTGCTTGTAATGCAACGGTTACAATGTGAACATGCAATGTGATTGAGTGTCCAATAAGTGACGTCATGAAAAAAGGGAGGACCCAAAGTACAGGTAAACATGAGAAGAAAGATGTACATGAACGTTTAAAGATACGTTACACTGGCGACACACTTTATTCGAGCTTGGCTAGTCCCACGAATTCGGGTATACCCGGGTGTATTGAGGTTTGTGACTGTTTTCTGCCCGAGTACATTGAGTTATTTTTCAGGCAGGGATTGAAGCATTTTATTCCCGCTGGCTGCAATACTGCACAGTATATATATATACACTGCATTACAATTCATGAATTTATGCCATCTGGTAGACACGCGAAGCATTGCAGCCTATTAAATCCTAATCATCCTCATTTAACAGATCAGCATGAACCCAGGCTGGGAAGGCAAATGCAACGGGGCTTGTCAGAGGTGAGGAGCGGCGCATTCCAGGTATCTGCCAGGTACATACCGGGTATTTGCTCGAATAAAGTGTGTCGGTGCAGTTACACATTACAAGCATTGTGTAATGTAAAGCAACATGAATATACGGTGTATGTGTTAGATGTGTGACATGTGTAACATCATATAAATAATTGTCGCTCAGTTCAGTAAAATGTGTGATATGATGTGAGGTTCTCCTTTAAGAGTTGAGTATAGGATTTTCCCTTGACACATCATCACATGATGAGTAATGTGACCTGCAAATGCTGAAAACATCTAAAAGTACAATGTAAATGAAATAATACACGTCAGGTGTGACACAATGCAGTGAATGCCCCCCACACCGTAATGCTAATCACATTTGTATTGTGAGCAATGGAACGTAAACTGTACTATAATGTTATATGTCCCCGCTCCATTGACTCCATTGATGTGCAGATGATTTTTTTTTTCTAAGTGCCGTTCCGGCAGCCTTAGCGATCGTTCTTCCCTCCAACTTGCCAACTTTAGTTGGCGGGAGAAATTGGCCATAACATCTCAATTTCTTAGTGCCGATCAGCCCCGATAAGCTGATTTTGGTACTTGAATACAGCCGATTAAAAAAAGTGGCGATAAGTGCCGAAAACAGGCTTATCGACAGCAGACTGGCCATAACAAAATTATCGGCTACGAAACCTGCCGAAATCAAGCACATATCGGCGCTTACTGAATCTCAAACCCAATTTTGGCTATAAAATGGCGAAAAAAAACTTATCAGCGCTTACTGCATAGAGCCCATAATGTTGCGTCTTCTTCAGAAAATAACATTATCACATTTCTATATGTATTATTTATTAATCAATACTTTTACTAGGCTTGCTCTTCTTTTCATACTGTTTTTATTTTATGCGCATTCGTGTATGTCTCATTGGAACATTGTTGAAACGCATAGGCGTGTTACAGTATCACATTTCTGCACATTAAACATTATGATGACCTTTTGAATATATTTATTTGAACTGATAATCCATCATACAGCGCTCTCCCCCTCACCCCCACACACACACAAGGCTAAAGTATTTCAACTTCTTATCTACACCTCTCCACACCATTCATTTGTAATGGATGGCTTTCTGGCTTGAATCTTCCCGAGCGTGGCATCACATTTCTGCACATCCGTGTATGACTTCCCATTCAATTAGTAGTTCAAGTTTTAAAAATATATATATTTCTTCGGTTATCGACATGGGCTTGCATAACAATTCTGGATATTCTGAGAATCAATCACTACTGTTGCTTTTTAATTCTACACTAGTCATCTACTGTACTGTACGTACTTTATGAGATGGGTGGCATACTGTGATTTTTATTTGGGGGTGTGGGGATCAAAACATTATGATGACCTGTTGAAAATATTTCTTTGAACTAGTAATCCAGCATAGAGCGCTCTCCCCCTCCCCCCGCACACACACAAGGCTCAAGTATTTCAACTTCTTATTGACACCTCTCCCAAACAATTCTGTTGTAATGGAAGGCTTTCTGGCTCAGTTTAATAGTTTAATCTTCCCGAGCGTGTTCTCACATTTCTGCGCATGCGTGTATGTCTCATTGTAACCTTGTTGATTATTTATGCGCATGCGTGTATGGCTTCCCATTCAAGTCTGGGGAAAAAAAGTTTTGTTTCTCGACATGTGCCTACATAACAATTCTTGATATTCTGAGAATCAATCACTACTGTAGCTTTTTAATTTTACACTAGTCATGTATGTACTTTATGAGGTGGGTTGGCATAGTACTGTGATTTTTATTTGGGGGTGTGAGGTTCAAAACATTATTATGACCTGTTGAAAATATTTCTTTGAACTGATAATTCAGCATACAGCGCTCTCACCCTCCCCCCCCCCCCCCCCCACACACAAGGCTAAAGTATTTCAACTTCTTATCGATACCTCTCCCAAACCATTCAGTTGTATTTATTTGTATTGGCAAGAATGACTCATCCTTGAAATCTTTGAGGCTTTGTTTACGGTAACGCATGCGCACGTATGATAATCCCTTCTCAAATTTAATATGTTAATCCAGTGGTTCCCAAACTGTGTGTCACGGCGCCCTGGTGCGCCATGGCTTGGCTAGAGGGGAGCCACGATCAGGACCACCAGCAGCGGGGAACAAGGGACAGTAAATTTTAAAAAAAAACGCTAAACCCGGCGCCGGGTCTCCCTGTTGTTAGCGCCAGAAGTAGGTTGGGTTAGCTTCCGGCGCGAGATGGGGGCACGGCACACGCTGGAGGAGCAGCACTGGGAGACAGATGTCTCCCAGCAGCACTAACACCCCCCCCGGCCAAAACTGCCACCCCACGGCAGCATCGGTGCACCATTACCCCCCCTCCTCTCCCCCTGCAGCACACTGGCCCTCCCCCTGCAGCACACCGCCCCCCCCCCCAACATGGCACAGGCCCCTGCAGCACTGACCCCCCCATGCAGGAACCGGGCCATTCAGCCACCCCACGCAGCCGCCGTCCCATGCAGCACTGGGCCGTCCCACCAAACCCCCCCTGCAGCATTGCCCCCCCAGCATCGCCCCCCACATCACCGGAACACCACCCCCCCACCGTCCCCCCTCCCCCACACGCCACCAACCTGACCATCATCCCCAAGGAGATCATCCCCAAGGTAAATATATATATATATATGTATTGGCGGTGTTGGGGTAATTTTTGTTATGTATTCGGGGTGTTGGGGTAATTTTTAAATGTATTGGGGGTGTTGGGGTAATTTTTTTTAATGTATTGGGGGTGTGGGGGTAATTTTTAAATGTATTGGGGTGTGGGGGTAATTTTTAAATGTATTGGGGGTGTTGGGGTAATTTTTAAGTGTGTGTGTGTGTGTGTATATAAATATATATATATGTGTGTGTGTGTGTATATGTGTGTATGTGTATATATATATATATATATGTGTGTATATATGTGTGCGTATATTTGTGTGTGTGTGTGTGTGTGTGTGTGTGTGTATGTGTGTGTGTGTGTGTGTGTGTGTGTGTGTGTGTGTGTGTGTGTGTATGTGTGTGTATATAGTTAACATGGTGTCCTGCCAGGAGACAACAACAGCACAAAAAACAGGCACAAAAAACTCCAACGTTTCGGTCCTATATAGGACCTTCCTCAGGGGCGTGCTAGAGAACAATGCCCACAGAAAACATATATACCCATCACCAACCTGTGTGCACAATCAAACCCAGCTGGTTACAATTAAAATCAGGAGTATTTGCAGACGCATAGGAGCCCCGTCATCAATGCACACCGCGCATGCGCGTCCACAGGCGGAGACAGCAAGCACACCAGCCTTCTACTGCGTCCCCCATTGCCATGGCGACGACACAAAGCGTCTTTAACCATGAAAGTGCAGGCAAAAGCAGACTGCAGCAGAGAGCAGGAACACTGGACTGTGCGAGTACGATGACGTCACCTCACCACTCGCTGCAAGTCCTGTAATGAACATAAAGGTGCAGTGTGTGTGTGTGTGTGTGTGTGTATATATATATATATATATATATATATATTGGGTAGGTGGTTTTTTTGTATGCATTTGGGTGGGGGGTTGTATATATTTGGGGGTGGGGATTTTTAAGTATGTATTCGGGGGTGGGAAGTTTTTTGGTATATATCTTGTGGGGGGAATTGTGTGAGGGGAGGACGGAATGAGTGAGCATGGGGTAATTGACTGAGGTGGAGGAGAGAGGGGGCTAGTGAGAAGCAGGGGAGAGAAATACATGCAAGGCGGGAGGGTGAGACGGAAAGGAAAGAAATACATGGGAAGGGGGGGAAGGATGGGGGCTCGTGAGAGGTGAAATGGGGGGTGGGGGGCAATAACGCTGACACGGGGGGGCTTCTTAAAATGTTTGTCCATGGCCCCACAATTTCTGTTTGCGGCCCTCCCGCCAACAGCGGGGGACAGATGGTACTGGCGTCCCAGGCCCTGTGAGTTAGGGGGTCCGGCCGTGGCCCTTGATAAATCCCATCACCCGGTCACCACAGGGTGACAGGATTTAGCGTGCTTGCAATGCACCAGGCAGCGCGTGCGTCTCTGCAAAAGAAAAAAAACCTTCCCCCTCTCCTGATTGGCTGGCGCGTGTTTACTCACTGCCAGGATTTTTTTGGGGCCCGCAGCAAGCTCTATACGAGCGTGCAAAGCGAGGCCCACCCCTTCCTGCATGAAGCACGTGGTGAGTACTGCTCCATGCCTTTCTTGCTTCCCCCTTGCCCCCCTTCTCCGATTCCCCCCCCTCCCGACCCTGCTCCGATTCCCCCCCCTCTGCCCGTTTTGATTCCCCCCCTTCGTTCCGATTTCCACCCCTGTCTCCGATTCACCCCCTTGCTGTATGTGAGAGTGTTTGTGTGGCTGTGTGTGTGTGTCTCTGAGTGAGTGTGTGTGGGTGTCTGAGAGAGCGGGTGTCTGAGAGAGTGGGTGTCTGAGAGAGTGGGTGAGAGAGTGAGAGTGGGTGAGAGAGTGAGAGTGGGTGAGAGGGTAAGAGTGGGTGAGAGGGTGAGAGTGGATGAGAGGATGAGAGGGTGAGAATTGTTAGAGTGGGTGAGAGTGGGTGAGAGTGGTGAGTGGGTGAGCGGGTGAGCGGGTGAGAGGGTGAGAGAGGGTTTGAGGGTTTTAGGGTGAGTGGGTGAGAGGGTGAGAGTGGGTGAGAGGGTGAGAGAGGGTGAGAGTGGGTGAGAGGGTGAGAGTGGGTGTGAGTGGGTGAGAGGGTGAGAGTGGGTGAGAGGGTGAGAGTGGGTGAGAGTGGGTGAGAGTAGGTGAGAGGGTGAGAGTGGGTGAGAGTGGGTGAGAGGGTGAGAGTGGGTGAGTGGGTGAGAGAGTGAGAGTGGGTGAGAGAGTGGGTGAGAGAGTGAGAGAGTGGGTGAGAGAGTGGGTGAGAGAGAGGGTGAGAGTGGGTGAGAGTGAGGGTGAGAGTGAGAGAGTGGGTGAGAGTGAGAGAGTGGGTGAGAGTGACAGAGTGGGTGAGAGAGTGGTTGAGAAAGTGGGTGAGAGAGTGGATGAGAGAGTGGGTGAGAGAGTGAGAGTGGGTGAGAGTGAGAGTGGGTGAGAGTGAGAGTGGGTGAGAGTGAGAGTGGGTGAGAGTGAGAGTGGGTAAGATTGGGTGAGAGAGGGGGTGTCTGAGAGGGTGAGAGAGGGGGTGTCTGAGAGGTTGAGAAAGGGTGTGTCTGAGAGGGTGAGAGAGGGGGTGGCTGGCGTGTGTTTGCTCGCTGCCAGGATGGATTTTTTTTGGACCGCGTGCATCTCTGCAAAAGAAAAAAAACCTTCCCCTCTGATTCACCCCCCTTGCTGTATGTGAGAGTGTCTGTGTGTCTGTGTGTGTGTGTGTGTCTCTGAGTGAGGATGTGTTAGTGTGTGGGTGTCTGAGAGAGTGGGTGTCTGAGAGAGTGGGTCTCTGAGAGAGTGGGTGTCTGAGAGAGTGAGAGTGGGTGTCGGAGAGAGTGAGAGTGGGTGTCAGGGGGAGTGAGAGTGGGTGTCAGAGAGTGAGAGTGGGTGTCTGAGAGAGTGGGTGTCTGAGAGAGTGGGTGAGAGAGTGAGAGTGGGTGAGAGAGTGAGAGTGGGTGAGAGAGTGAGAGTGGGTGAGAGAGTGAGAGTGGGTGAGAGAGTGAGAGAGGGTGAGAGGGTGAGAGTGGATGAGAGGATGAGAGGGTGAGAGTGGGTAGAGTGGGTGAGAGTGGGTGAGAGTGAGTGAGAGGGTGAGAGAGGGTGAGAGGGTGAGAGAGGGTTTGAGGGTTAGAGTGGGTGAGAGGGTGAGCATGGGTGAGAGGATGAGAGTGGGTGAGAGGGTGAGAGTAGGTGAGAGGGGTTGAGAGGGTGAGAGTGGGTGAGTGGGTGAGAGGGTGAGAGTGGGTGAGAGGGTGAGAGGGTGAGAGGGTGAGAGGGTGTGAGTGGGTGAGAGGGTGGGTGAGTGGGTGAGAGAGTGAGAGTGGGTGAGAGAGTGGGTGAGAGAGTGAGAGAGTGGGTGAGAGAGTGGGTGAGAGAGTGGGTGAGATTGAGAGAGTGGGTGAGAGTGAGGGTGAGAGTGAGAGAGTGGGTGAGAGTGAGAGAGTGGGTGAGAGTGAGAGAGTGGGTGTGAGAGTGGGTGAGAGAGTGGGTGAGAGAGTGAGAGTGGGTGAGAGTGAGAGTGGGTGAGAGTGGGTGAGAGAGGGGGTGTCTGAGAGGGTGAGAGAGGGGGTGTCTGAGAGAGTGAGAAAGGGGGTGTCTGAGAGGGTGAGAGAGGGGGTGTTTGAGAGAGGGGGTGGCTGAGAGAGGGGATGTCTGAAAGAGGGGTTGTCTGGGAGAGGAGGTGTCTGAGAGAGTGAGAGAGGGGGTGTCTGAGAGAGGAGGTGTCTGAGAGAGTGAGAGAGGGGGTGTCAGAGTGAGAGAGGGGGTGTCTGAGAGTGAGAGAGGGGGTGTCTGAGTGAGAGTGCGTGTGTGTCTGAGAGAGTGAGTATGTGTGTGTGTCTGAGAGAGTGAGAGAGTGTGTGTCTGAGAGAGACACCAACTGCGCACTGCAACTGTTGTATATACAACTTTGTTTTAACTTTGGGCGCCGTGGAAAAATCCTGATCGGCTTGGGGAGCCTTGAAAAAATCCTGATCGCCTTAGGGAGCCTTGAACCGAAAAAGTTTCGGAATCTGATTAGCCCTTCTTGGCGACTAACTAGTGTAGACAGAGCCTTTCATCAAAAACTTGTCAGGCTTTTTTTTTGTCATGGGATGAGTTTAACCGCTGGCCATAAGATTTCTCTGAACCACTAATGCCGCACACACTGCAATTAACCTGTGAAAAGCCCTTCATGGAGAATTCACATTTAAATTGAATTTCAAATTCAAAATAAAATAAACCCGTTTTTAAGGACTGATTTATGTTTTTGTTTTTGATACTGTAAGTTAACAATATTTGCCATTCTTTCTTTTTCTGTGGGTGTTTAAATGATTCTCGGGAAATTTACAGGTAAAAATGTTTTATTTTATCAGGATAATCATAGAAATATGAAACATGCAAAGAATCATGAAAAATACAAGATTTACACTCTTTTTCTTCTTCGTCATGGCCACATTGCATTCTGTACAGTAGTTCATTGAGAGAGGGTGGGTTTTGTGTAAATTATGACTGTTGATACACTATACACACAGTTCACTAATTTTGCACATGATACACCCCCTCCCCCCACCCGTCCTTTTTTAGTGCAGCTCTCTCTGAAAAGAAAAGAAAAAATGAGTGCAGTTAAGTGCATATAATGGCATTGTGTACAGTATCACATCTCCATATTGGACTATGCAGTTACTAAAGTCAAACTACTGTATACTGGAACTCTATACTATGTTATAACTACTGTATAACTACTGCAAAATACTTTGTAACAAGTTTGGTAGTGCAGCTCTCTCTGAAAAGAAAAAAATAGTGCAGTTATGTGAATACTGTATACTGTAAAACAATCTGTGCCATACTTACCTGTATCATACTGTACTTGGTGTGCCTGTACTTACCATACTGCAGTACAGTACTGTACCATACTACCTTCCTGATACATGCCCATTATGCTTTATCACAATGGGCAACACAGTCGCAATATGATCGATATATTTATTACATCTTTCGACGGTGAGTACATTGTTCCAAAAACTCAGTATGCCATCCGCCAATTCATCCTTTTTTGAGGGTTTCACCGCTTTTCGTATATGATCCTTCAGCTGATGCCATACCAGTTCAATAGGATTGAAGTCTGGCGATCTGTCATTGGAGGGAGAAAAGAAGGAGAATTAGTTAAAGAGATACACAGTAAACAGTGTAAAAAAAGAGACACGTTACCGTACTTACTCCGCTGGCGTCTTCACCCAGTTGATACCGCGGTGTGTTTGGGATCGTTGTCCTGGTAGAAACGGTGACCATCTGGGAATTTACGTGTGATGTACTCCACAATCTAGGGCACTATTTTCTCTTGAAAAAAAACTTTATTCATTATTCGTGTAACAAGAAATGAAAAGTGCTCAAAATAATGCACACTAGTACAGTGCATAAGGCTACAGCATGTGACTTTGTGCATTATTTTACCATCAAAGATGACGATGCATCCTGGTCCACGCCTAGAGATGGCACCCCACACATGCAGCTTCACTGGGTGTTTTGGACGCGGCTTCATAGATATGTGTCCTTTTTTGTGGAATGCAAAGGTGGCAAATCTCTCAAGCGATACAGTGCACTCGTCAGTAAAGATGCAATCCTAAAAAGTTTTGCCACTTTCGATCCATGCTTGTGCCTGGACAACTCTTTTTATCTTGTTGACGTCCCTTATCATAGGGTACGCTCTGTCATGACAAGGAATAATTTTATAGGTACTGTACAGTTTCTTAAACCACACTTTTACCTCCTATACTGTCCAGTACTAACCTCACACGTCCATATTTCCATCCCATTCTGTGTCTCATCTTCTTGATGTTGCTCTCAGATACGATTATATTGTGATTTTTCTGCAGAGCATCTTTGACCCTTGTGGCACTCTTCTCATCATTCTCTTCACTTATTTGGTCAACCAGAACAGTTGTTTCCCTACAGTGTAAAGGAAAAACAACAATAAGTTACATAATTTATGCTCAGGCCTACAGTATGGCTAAATACAGGTATATTAATATACTGTAGTTATATTTTTTTTGTAACTTTCTTTTATTGGGTTTTTCAAAGATAGTACAATCCAATATCACATTAGTACCATTTGGTCGACTTTATGACATACAACATCTAGACGAATATGGGAAGGGGTAGACGTGAGAGGGTATGGTAAGGGGGGGGGAGGGGAGGGGAGGGGTATGGAGAGGATAAGGAAAGAAGGTATTCTCCTCTGTGTGCTCCACAAGACCTAGCTCACTTCTGCAGGCTCTGATCAATCTAAGCCACCATCCCGCCGAGTCTGACTACCGGGTTAGGGTGCGAATCTCCTTACTCGGTCTTACACTTAGAGCTTATTGTCGTACCTCCCGTGTGTTTGTTCCGCATTGAAGGAAAACCCACCTGTTTCTATCAAAGCCAAACGGAGGCATTGCTCATCCCTGGGATATCGGTCTGTGCCAACCACATTGACCAGACTTTTTGGAAATTTGAGCCAGTGTCGTTGACTAGACTTGTCAACTTTTCCATCTGGCAAGCGAACCAAATTCTGTTCCGAATTTTGTCTATTGATGGAATTGCATTCTGATTCCACAGTGCTGCGGTCTCGCACCTCATCGCCGTAGCAAAGTGTGCTATTAGTTTGTTTCCTGATCTAGATACCTCATCTGTGGGCTTACCTAATAGGAAAACCCATGGGTCTAGTTGAATTTTGAGGCCTAAAAAAATCCTCTGTAGCCAATCTCTCATTTGGGTCCAGACGGGTATGATTCGTGGACAAGACCACAGCATATGTACCAGGTCACCCTGTTCCCCACACTGTCTGGGACAGAGCGGGGAAGCGCCCGCGACGAATTTTGCCAATCTAACTGGGGTGAGATACCACCTCAATAATACTTTATATGAGTTCTCCTTCAATGTCGTGCAAATCGAGCTGCTGGCCGCAGCTTTAAAGATCGCTGTCCAGTCTTCGTCCTCTAACGGTCCTGTCAGGTCTGTCTCCCATTGCGTCATGAACTTGGGTTTATGTGAGTCATCAATGTCCGCCCTAGCCACCTCTCTGTAAAGAGCAGAGATAAGTCCCCGTGTATCGGTTCCCCGATCACAGAGCTTCTCAAAATTAGTTAGTGGTGGTCTATTTAGGTATTTGGTATAAAATGCCCGAACCTGGAGGTATCTAAGGAATTCTGTGTTAGGTAAGTCCATTTCTGACTGTAAAATATCAAATGTTTTGATCGTGTCTCAGCCCTCCAGGTCCTTAAGCCTTCTTATTCCCCCTTTTTGCCAGAATGTGAAGTTCCTACCCGTTAGCCCTGGAGCAAAGTCCGGGTTTCCATATAGGGGGGCCATTAATGAATCTTTTGAGGTCAACGAGTGTTTACTTTTAGCCGTCTCCCAAACCGAGAGAGAGTTCAACACTGAGGTTAGCGGGTTCTTCAGATCTTTTAATCTAGGCTTAGGATACCAAATTAAATCCTTTAGCTCTAGCGGGGTGCAAACTTCTCTCTCTAACGCCACCCACCGCCTCAGCTCTGGATCGCCATGCCACTGTGTAATTTGGCATAGTTGTGCCGCTTTATAGTAAGCCATCAAGCTCGGTACTGCTAAACCCCCAGTTTCTTTAGGCCTTTGCATAATTGACGTTTTTACCCGCGGTTTTTTATTTTTCCAAATAAATTTTGTAACTGCTTTCTGCAATTCATTAATGTCTGATCTTACTACGGATATCAGAAGGGTTTGGAACAGATATAGTATCCTAGGGAGGAGGTTCATTTTCACACAAAAAATTCTACCAATCCAGGATATCCCATATGCAGACCATTCTTTAAGTTCTTTTGTGAGGGCTCTTAAGAGTCTCGGATAGTTCTCTTGATAAAGATTGTGGCTATATTTAGTTAGATAAATTCCTAGGTATTTTATAGCTGTGGTCTGCCATTTAAACTGAAAATTGATCTCGATTAGTTTCTCTGTCGCCTTTGGGATATTTAGATTCAGCGCCTCCGATTTAGATTGATTTATCTTAAATCCGGAGATTCTGCTAAATTTTTCCAGTAGAGCAAACAGATTGGGCAGCGAGGTAAGTGGTTTTGTCAGAGACAAAATAATGTCATCTGCGTATAGAGCGATTTTATGCTCTTGGGAGAGTACTTGTACTCCGGCAATGTCTGGGTTGCGACGTACGTGCGCCGCTAACGGTTCCACACATAAGGCGAACAGCAGGGGCGAGAGTGGGCAGCCCTGTCTGGTCCCGCTTTTAATTTTAAACAATTCCGACGGGAAGCCCTGGTGTAACACCCTGGCGGTCGGGGTTGTGTATAATGCTTTGATTGCCCCTATAGTTTTATTTCCAAACCCGAATGCTTCAAGCGTGGACTCCATGTATGGCCAGTCGATCCTGTCAAAGGCCTTCTCCGCGTCTAAACTTAAAACTACCCCTCGGATCCCGTTGGCATTGATGAAGTTAATAATATCTATTATCCTTCTAGTATTGTCGGCCGCTTGTCTGTCTCTAATAAAGCCAACCTGGTCCGGGTGGATAAGCCTTGGCATGATCGTGCTCAATCTATTGGCCAATAATTTAGAATATATTTTAACGTCCGAATTAATTAAGGATATTGACCTATAGCTTTGACAATTTGTAGGATCCTTGTCCTTCTTATGAATTATAGATATCGACGCCTGAAGCATCTGGTCCGAAAAGGGGTCCCCCGCCAAAACTCCGTTAAATAACTTGAGCATGTACGGTGCTAAAACCCCTATAAATTTCTTGTAATATAGGTTAGAAAACCCATCTGGGCCTGGGGCCTTAGAGGGTTTGAGATGTTTGATTACCGCTGTCAATTCCTCCAGCGTGAAATCAGACTGAATTGCCTCGCTCTCCAGACTGCTGAGAACCGGTAAGGCTGCTTCCTCTAAGAAGGACAGTAATAATTTGTTTGTTTTTGGACTGTGTGTCACCTTCTCCCCATTATATAGCTGTTCGTAATAAAGCTTAAACTCCTCCACTATACGTTTGGGGTTGGAGATCATCTCCCCTGATTTGGTTTTTATGGTTTGTATATTATAACTTGGTTGCCTATTACGAATCCTGTTAGCCAGCATAGTGTCCGACTTGTTGGCTTTCTCAAAAAATTTCCTCTTGGTCCAACTTATATCTCTCTCGGCCTGGGATGTGAGGAGAAGGTTAAGTTCAATCCTTTCATCTTTCAGCTCCTTAAGAATGTCCTCTCCGCCTGATCGGCTATGTAGTGCAGAGAGCTCGTGTAACCTTTTACATAGTTGTGTCAATTTCGACTCCCTCTCTCTTTTACGCCTTGCTGCTAGACAAATCAGCGTCCCTCTCATTGTGGCTTTGTGAGCCTCCCACAACGTAGTGTGGGATTCCACAGTGCCTGTGTTTGTGACAAAAAATTGTCTAATCTCGTCCTTAACTATCTGTGCCAATTCAGGTATTTTAATTAGGGACTCAATTAATTTCCAGTTTGCTCCCGGGCTAACCGGTCTAATTTGTGTGCATCATAGCTCAATTGATGCATGGTCCGACCATGTAATGTCATGGATTAGGGTGTTGGTGATTTGTGGAACCATTCTGCTCGATACAAAGAAGTGGTCTAGTCTGCTATAGCTGTCGTGTGGGTGTGAGTAAAATGTGTATGTGCGCTCACCTGGGTGTTGTTCTCGCCAAATGTCCACCAAACATCCCCCTCGTAGCCCCTCTAGTAGCCCTTTAGTTCCTTCTTGTCTCCCTTTCTCCTGTCTCGGAGATCTATCTATTCGAGGGTCCAAGACCTTATTAAAATCTCCCGCTAATATTATATTACCCGTTGCCCAGTTTTGTAGCTTGAGGAAGAACTCTGGGAAGAACTGCGGGGTTTTTTTGCATGGGGCGTATACACATGCCAAGGTTACTCTACATTGCTGTAATGTGCTCACCAGAATAATATATCTACCTTCTGGGTCACGCTTTATTTTTTCCATCACAAATGGGACTCTATTGTGGATTAGGATAGCAACCCCTTTTTTCTTTTCTTTGGCTGAGGCAAGATAAAACCTTCTGTATTGTTTGTCTATAAACCCTGGGTTTTTGTTGGAACAGTAGTGTGTCTCTTGTAGGAAAAGGACATCTGAATTTCTGCGCTTAAATTCTGCAAAAGCGATTCTACGCTTTTGGGGAGAGTTAAATCCCTTAACATTCTGTGAAATGAACGTCAATGCCATTTTTGTGTGTGTAGTGAGTCTTTGTGAGTGTACAGCATTCTCTGCCTACCCTTGTCTTGACTGCTCAAAGGACGTCGGCCGTGATGTTGTAAGTCTCGTGCCTCCATGTTGTCTATTTTTGGGATACCTGAGGGGGGGGAAGGAAAACACATAGGGGGGTGACAGGGAACATGAAACCTTGTGATGCATACAAGGGAAACCATTTTGGTCCTGGTGGACCTGTGGTTTGCTGCCCGGGAATACCGCGCAGACTCCGGATATTCCCATTTTTCCATGCAGGATTGTGGGAAACCTTCCAGGCCGCGGAAACCCAGGTCTTTCATTGGGTCGTGGCTTAAGGCCACAGCCCAACCCCAGAGGCACATGCCAACAGGCAAGGGTGAAGGCAGACATCCGCCCCCCCGCCGGCAGCAAAAACATTATGTTTTAATGATTAGCATATGAGCAAAATTCTGTCACTCAACTACACATTTCTATGTTTGAGTAGTAACTTTGGTTAGTTTTAACCTTTAACCTATAACTTCGTTAACATCTTTAACTGGCTACCCTGCTCCTATGGTTTAAGCTTAGCCCCTCTCCCCAGTAGGGGAATGCGCGTACCCCCCTGGGGAGCCCCGACCCTCGTATCAGACCTCCCGGCTACTGCTTTCATCTCCCAGCTTGGGCTGTCTGAGTCCTGCGCCGTAGGCGCTTTTGCTGACGTCAGTTCCTGGACGCCGTGCTCTCGCGCGAGCTCGCCTGCCGACGTCATCTGAGTGTCGTGCGCAGATCTGGCGGTGACCGGCGTAGGAAGCAGGCGTGTCCCGAGGGCGGAGTCGTCTGGATCACCTCAACTTCGCGCCAAAACCTCCTCCGCCATTCTGATTTCGCGCTTCTCCGGATTCTCCCGCGGATCGTCTCAGGGGGCCATTTTGGTGAGTAAACAAAACTTTTAAAACTTCTTTCCTTCATTTAGCTTTTCCCCATTATCACCGAAGCTAGACCGACCAGATCCGAACCAGCCGGGGGAAGGCGGGGTGAAGCCCCTCTTGCTTCAGGCATTACTTCGTGAGGGTAGTCCGTTCAATTGAAACAGGGGAATAACATAAACTGGTGAGCTTGGTAGAACTGCGGAACTTGGTGCTTGGCTTTCACCCCGGTCTTGAGGGTCCTGATTTTGTTTGGTGTTGACCGGTTGGCGATCCCACTTTCCCCCATTCAGTCCGCCGAGGTGGGCGGCTCACCGGGGCTTCTGTTTGCGGTAGGGCATTGGGGAAACCCAACTTATTCAGGAAATCAGGGCCATCCGCAAGATGTTTAAGTGCATGTGACCTGCCATTTTGCACCACGATCAGGGCGAAGGGGAAAGCCCAACGGTACCTAACATTTTTGTCTCTTAGTAGTCTGGTGACCGGTTGGAGGGCCTGGCGTCTTGCCAACGTGATCGGGGATATGTCTTGGTATATGGCCATCTCTATTCCTTCGAATTTCACTGTTGGGGTGGCCCTGGTGATTTTACATATTTCCGATTTTGTTGTAAAGTGGTGTAGTCGCAGGATTACGTCTCTAGGCGGATTATTAGGGAGTGGACGGGCCCTCAATGCGCGGTGGCACCTGTCCATGACTAGTTCTGCTTCAGTTTTCCCTGGCATTATAGAGGTCATCCACCGGTTCAGTAAGAGTTCGGGGTCCAGGATCTCCTCTGGTATCCCCCGTACCCTCAGGTTGTTCCGTCTGTCTCTATTTTCACTGTCCTCGTGGCGTTCCTCCAGCTTCGCCACTTTTCTCTCCAGGATGGTAACTCTGGAATCTGTTGCCGTCTGGCAGCGGGTGAACTCGTCCATTTTATCTTCCAGGTCGTGTGTGCGGGCCCCAATGCTAAGTATGTCTTTCCTTAGGTGATCCACTTCCCCGCGAAAGAATTTTTTTAGGTCGGAGAGAAGTTGCGCTATTTCTTTTTTCAGGGCACCTGTCGGGTCTTCCGCTTCCAACTCCATCTCCGGAGCAGAGTCAGAGTCAGACGCCGCCATGCTGTCCGTCTCCTGCGTCTTTTTCGCCCCCACAAAGTACGTGCGAACATCCACTTTCTGTTTGGACTTTTTCCGTGTAGCCGCCATGTGTTTGATTGCCTGGTGTTTAATTCTGGCAGATCCTACCGTTTTTACTTGTTTTTGTTGAGTTTTGCGGTATTCTTTAATTAATTATCGCCGGCGGGTCTCGGAGCGCTCAGATTAGGCTGCCATCTCCGTTCCCGTCGCGCATGCGCCATACTGTAGTTATATTAATATACAGCGATATAAATGATAATAGATATATATATATATATATATATATAATCAAAAAATAAATAGATGATACCGTTCTGTGGCTAACGAAATGCTTTTATTTGTGCGAGCTTTCGAGATACACTGATCTCTTCTTCCGGCGATGTTACTGTACATACTGTGCTATATGTATGCACACACAGCTGTCTCTCACACATACTAATACTCCTTATTTTTCCATCCATATACACCAATAGGGACCACATAGTATCCACACACACTTTTAGTTGTGCTACAAACTCTCACATTTCCACACCCACCCACACCATGTATATCCCTCTCACTCCACACACACCTTGTGTAGAGCACTGTTTATACTGTGGGCTCTCCATTCATTTTTATTCACACTGATACACATACACACTCTTTCTTCACTTGCTTTCAGTTACCCTTTGACACCTCTAGCCATAAAACACATCCACACCGGGGGAAGGAGAAGCACAGATAACATTCCAAGAGACACTGTTTTTAAGTTATCCTTGCTTCATTCATTGTAACATCGCCGGAAGAAGAGATCAGTGTATCTCGAAAGCTTGCACAAATAAAAGCATTTCGTTAGCCACAGAACGGTATCATCTATTTATTTTTTGATTATTGAAGCTCGGCTAACACGGTACTGATACCTCTACATGAAAATATGGAAGATACCACATTGTACTGCACCCAAATGAAGCTAAAGGATTTACTGAAAAAACAGGCACAACTAGACAGCGATATCATCTTCCTCAGCAAATGCAAGAAGGAGCATCTGATCCCGAAAGGACTCGTCCTCAAAAACCCACTTGCTACCACATACAACACAAAATTCTCCCAACAACTGTGCACCAGGAACTCAGAAAGATTAAGGAACCATCTGATCAGCATCTGTTACAGCAACAGGAGAAAGACAAAGGTGACAATAGACAGCATCCTGGAGACAGGAGAAATTCACACAGACACATGGAGAGGACTCCAAACATTCCATGAAAAACTCCTGAAGGGTCTAATTAGCAATAAGGAAAAGAAACTGCACAGACTGAGGCTAAGAATGAGATACTCTGCAGCAGCCAGCACAACAACTAATAATACAAACATTGACAGTCACCAAGAACAGGACTGCACTGTTAACCTCTCAGATTACACACCTAATCAAGCAGAGTCCTCAGTATTATCAAAGGGTCTCACATTCTGCCCTACCAAGCCTATGGACAAGATTGAGCTGTGCAGTGACCTAGAAGAATACTTCAGAAGGCTGCGTCTTAAGGAGTTCTTCCATGACAGACACAACCAAGATTATGCCAACACTGCAGAAGGAGAGCCGCTGCACATGAGCAGGGAGAAGCAAAAATCAAACTGGATCCCACAAACTGGGCGCAACCCCACATTGGACCGGTACATTGAAAGCTTCAGACACAGCGCCAAAACCACCATCCTGGACAAAGTAAGGAAACAAACATATAATCTGACACTGATGGAGAGGAGAGCCATAGAATCGCTAAAGGCCAACCACAACATAACAATCAAACCTGCGGACAAGGGAGGAGCAGTGGTCATAATGAACACCACAGACTACCTGCGGGAAGCACACAGGCAACTCTCTGATTCAAAGTACTACACCCAACTGCAGGAGGACCCAACTAAAAAATACATGCGAGAACTCAACAGGATCATTAAAACACTCCCGATCCACACAAGAGAACAAATTCTGGACCTGATACCAGCTAACCCAAAACCTGGCACATTCTACATGCTCCCTAAAATTCACAAAGAGGGTAACCCTGGGCGCCCTATTATCTCTGGATCTGGCACACTTACCAAGAATATTTCTGGCTGGGTGGAGGGCATTCTAAAACCACTTGTCAGGAACACACCCAGCTATATCCAGGATACCACCGACCTGCTAAACAAACTGAATGCCATTGGCCCCCTCCCTACAGGAACACTACTAGCAACTATGGATGTAGAGTCACTTTATACAAACATCCCCCACGAGGATGGGATTTCAGCCTGCAGATACTTTCTGGGATCGCAGGAGCCACTCACAGAGACAGTGACTAAATGCATTGAATTTATTCTGACCCATAACTACTTCACATTTGGAAATGACACATACCTCCAGACAACCGGGACCGCTATGGGTACTCGGATGGCGCCACAGTATGCCAATCTGTTCTGCGCAAAACTGGAAAGTGACTTTCTGTCCACCTGTCACTTGAAACCCCTTACATACCTTCGCTACATCGATGACATCCTCCTGATTTGGACCTCTGGCGAACAGGACCTCCTACAGTTCTATGACAACTTCAATACTTTCCACCCGACCATCAACCTCAAACTCACCCATTCCCCGGATGAAGTACATTTTCTAGACACCACCATTACTATAAAGAACAACCAACTACAGACTTCTGTATACCGCAAACCTACAGACAGAGCCAGCTATTTGAGGGACAACAGCTTCCACCCGACACACACCAAACATGCAACCATCTACAGTCAAGCCATACGATACAACCGGATATGCTCCGACACAGCAGACAGAGACCAGCGGATTAAAGCCTTGAGATCAGACTTTATAAACCGTGGATATAACCACAGAATTGTAGACCAGCAAATTCACAAAGCCACCAGAATACCAAGAAGTGATCTCCTTGAATACAAACAGAAGGAGACAAGCGACAGGGTTCCTTTGGTGGTCACATATAACCCACACCTAGGAGACCTACGCAAGATCGCCAGGAAACTACAACCCATCCTCCAGGAAGATACAAGACTGCAACAGGTCTTCCCTGAAGCACCCTTATTATCATACAGACAACCCCATAATCTCAAGAATATTATGGTGAGGAGGAAAGTATTCAGCAGTACAACTGAATGCGGGACAAAACCATGCCAGGACCCAAGATGCAAAACCTGCGCAATGCTCTACACAGCGGACACAATACAAATACCACACAAGAATCGGGAATACAAAATCAGAGGAAGATTCACCTGTTCCTCCAGCAATGTCGTGTACCTCATCATGTGCATGAAATGCCCAGGGGGCTGCTACTACATAGGTGAGACAGGACAGGGGCTAAACAAGAGAATGAACCTGCATCGCCACAGCATCACACGTGGAACAAGAGACAGTCCTGTTGGCGAACATTTCTCTGACTCTGGCCATAAGATGAACGATCTGAGGGTTGCCATACTCAAAGGTAATCTTAAAACCCCGAAAGAGAGACGGTTGCATGAATACAAATTTATGCAACTGTTCGGGACACTTAGCAGTGGCCTAAACAGAGATCGAAATTTTATGAGTCATTACTGACACTAGCGAACTCTCTTCCCATGAGCGCTAAAGGCCATGTCTGTACATACTGTGCTATATGTATGCACACACAGCTGTCTCTCACACATACTAATACTCCTTATTTTTCCATCCATATACACCAATAGGGACCACATAGTATCCACACACACTTTTAGTTGTGCTACAAACTCTCACATTTCCACACCCACCCACACCATTTATATCCCTCTCACTCCACACACACCTTGTGTAGAGCACTGTTTATACTGTGGGCTCTCCATTCATTTTTATTCACACTGATACACATACACACTCTTTCTTCACTTGCTTTCAGTTACCCTTTGACACCTCTAGCCATAAAACACATCCACACCGGGGGAAGGAGAAGCACAGATAACAATCCAAGAGACACTGTTTTTAAGTTATCCTTGCTTCATTCATTGTAACATCGCCGGAAGAAGAGATCAGTGTATCTCGAAAGCTCGCACAAATAAAAGCATTTCGTTTGCCACAGAACGGTATCATCTATTTATTTTTTGATTATTGAAGCTCGGCTAACACGGTACTGATACCTCTACATATATATATATATATATATATATATATATATATATATATTCAAATAGCGGGGGGGAAATGGGGGGAGGGGTGGGGAAGAAAAACCTCGCATCTTCTTATGCAAAATTCACGCCACCATAAGCCAAAGAAAGTTAATTTTTTACTTTAGATTAGTAAGATTGGTTGCTCACGGGTTGTGGATAATGTAAGTGAAAAGAGAAAAAAGTAACCCGTATGGGAGCACTCAGGTATGCAAGTTAATATATTATATTTATTTATTTGACACAATGCAAAAAAGGATAGATAAACAGTACATGATTAAAAACACTTAAAAAAGAGGCTTGGACCCCTGTCACGGATGCTACCCTTAAACACAAATGAACAACACTAGAGAATGACTCAAATTGTCAACCCTAAACATTAATATGATGGTGACTCAAAAAACACTAGTGGGAGAGAGAGAGAGAGAGTGGGAGAGACAGAGAGAGAGAGTGGGAGAGACAGAGAGAGAGAGTGGGAGAGAGAGAGTGGGAGACAGACAGACAGAGAGAGAGACAGAGAGAGAGACAGAGAGAGAGACAGAGAGAGACAGAGAGAGAGACAGAGAGAGAGACAGACAGAGACAGATAAAGAGACGTCAAGGCGCCGTGATGTTGACGCTGCTCCGCGCTGATTGGATGTTTTCAGCCGACAGTGCTCTGAAAAACAGCTTGGCTGTCGGCTGAAAAATCCAGCGCCTCAGCACGCCTGCGGACGCACGCGTGAGCCCCCTCTCAAGGCATCCTCATTGAGTATGCAGGGGCTCAGCGCGGAGCGTCCGCACGGCTCAGCGCGGCCTGTCCTTCTATGGACTCGGCCAGAGAGACAGAGAGAGAGAGACAGATAGAGAGAGACAGAGAGAGAGAGACAGAGAGAGAGAGACAGAGAGAGAGAGACAGAGAGAGAGAGAGAGAGAGACACACACAGAAAAAGAGGGACACAGAAAAAGAGAGACACACAGAAAAAGAGAGACACACAGAAAAAGAGAGACACACAAAAAAGAGAGACACACAGAAAAAGAGACACAGAAAAAGAGAGACACACAGAAAAAGAGAGACACACAGAAAAAGAGAGACACACAGAAAAAGAGAGACACACAGAAAAAGAGAGACACACAGAAAAAGAGAGACACACAGAAAAAGAGACACACAGAAAAAGAGAGACACACAGAAAAAGAGAGACACACAGAAAAAGAGAGACACAGAAAAAGAGAGACACACAGAAAAAGAGAGACACAGAAAAAGAGAGACACACACAGAAAAAGAGAGACACACAGAAAAAGAGAGACACACAGAAAAAGAGAGACACACAGAAAAAGAGAGACACACAGAAAAAGAGAGACACACAGAAAAAGAGAGACACAGAAAAAAGAGACACAGAAAAAAGAGACACAAAAATGAGACACACAAAAATGAGAGACACACAAAAATGAGAGACACACAAAAATGAGAGACACACAAAAATGAGAGACAAAAAAAGAGAGACACAGAACACACACAGAGAGAATGAGAGACAAAGACAGAGAGAGGGCGAGGGCGACACAGGGAGAGGGCGACAGGGAGAAGGCGAGGGCGACACAGGGAGAGGGTGACACTCACAGACACACACTCACTCTCACTCACTCAGACACTCACAGACACGCAGAGAGACACTCACGCAGAAGACTCACAGACACACACTCAGAGACACTCACTCACACACACACAGACAGGCACACAGACAGGCACACAGATAGGCACACATACAGGCACACAGACAGGCACACAGGCACACAGACAGACACACAGGCACACTGACAGACACACAGGCACACTCACAGACACACAAGCACACAGGCACACTGACAGACACACAGGCACACTGACAGACACACAGGCACACTGACAGACACACAGGCACACTGACAGACACACAGGCACACTGACAGACACACAGGCACACTGACAGACACACAGGCACACTCACAGACACACTCACAGACACACAGGCACACTTACAGACACACAGGCACACTGACAGACACACAGGCACACTGACAGACACAATCACAGACACACAGGCACACTCACAGACACAGACACACAGGCACACTCACAGACACACAGGCACACGCACACTGACAGACACACAGGCACACTCACAGACACACAGGCACACTCACAGACACATAGGCACACTGACAGACACACAGGCACACTGACAGACACACACACAGGCACACTGACAGACACACAGGCACACTCACAGACACACAGGCACACAGGCACACTCACAGACACAGGCACACTGACAGACACACAGGCACACTCACAGACACACAGGCACACAGGCACACTGACAGACACACAGGCACACTGACAGACACACAGGCACACTCACAGACACACAGGCACACTGACAGACACACAGGCACACTCACAGACACACAGGCACACTCACAGACACACTCACAGACACATAGGCACACTCACACAGGCACACTGACAGACACACAGGCACACTGACAGACACACAGGCACACTGACAGACACACAGGCACACTCACAGACAGACACACAGGCACACAGGCACACAGGCACACTGACAGACAGACACACAGGCACACTGACAGACAGACACACAGGCACACTGACAGACAGACACACAGGCACACTGACAGACACACAGGCACACTGACAGACACACAGGCACACTGACAGACACACAGGCACACTGACAGACACACAGGCACACTGACAGACACACAGGCACACTGACAGACACACAGGCACACTGACAGACACACAGGCACACTGACAGACACACAGGCACACTGACAGACACACAGGCACACTGACAGACACACAGGCACACTGACAGACACACAGGCACACTGACAGACACACAGGCACACTGACAGACACACAGGCACACTGACAGACACACAGGCACACTGACAGACACACAGGCACACTGACAGACACACAGGCACACTGACAGACACACAGGCACACTGACAGACACACAGGCACACTAACAGACACACAGGCACACTCACAGACACACAGGCACACTCACAGACACACAGGCACACTCACAGACACACAGGCACACTCACAGACACACAGGCACACTCACAGACACACTCACAGACACACAGGCACACTCACACAGGCACACTGACAGACACACAGGCACACTGACAGACACACAGGCACACTGACAGACACACAGGCACACAGGCACACTGACAGACAGACACACAGGCACACTGACAGACAGACACACAGGCACACTGACAGACACACAGGCACACAGGCACACTGACAGACAGACACACAGCCACACTGACAGACAGACACACAGGCACACTGACAGACAGACACACAGGCACACTGACAGACACACAGGCACACTGACAGACACACAGGCACACTGACAGACACACAGGCACACTGACAGACACACAGGCACACTCACAGACACACAGGCACACTCACAGACACACAGGCACACTGACAGACACACAGGCACACTGACAGACACACAGGCACACTGACAGACACACAGGCACACTGACAGACACACAGGCACACTGACAGACACACAGGCACACTGACAGACACACAGGTACACTGACAGACACACAGGCACACTGACAGACACACAGGCACACTCACAGACACACAGGCACACTGACAGACACACAGGCACACTGACAGACACACGGGCACACTGACAGACACACAGGCACACTGACAGACACACAGGCACACTCACAGACACACAGGCACACTCACAGACACACAGGCACACTCACAGACACACAGGCACACTCACACACTCACAGACACTCAGTCTGTCACTCACACACTCACCGGGTCGCACGTGGCAGCAGTGGGGTCTCCGCACGGCAGTGGGCCCTCCACATGGCTGGGGTGCCTGCCTCTCCAAGACATGGGACACACAGCGCAGCGTGGGCCTCAGCAGCAGCAGGTTCCCCCCACATCACCCCCCCATGTCCCCCCCGAAGCGGCCGACGCCGCAGCACGCTCCCTGGACACCCCCGGGCAGCAAGCGAGGATCGGGGGCAGGTGATTAGGGGGAGATCATGGGCAGGAGGCGGACTGGCGCAGGAGGCGCGCACGGGGGAAGCTGGGTTGGCACTTCCTCCTCCATCCCACGTGGGGAGCGGAGGGTGCGGGGGGGCTGGATCGCGCGCTTGTTTTGGGCTTCCCATTCCATCCCACGTGGGGAGTGGAGGGGGGAGGGTGTGGGGGGGACTGGATTGCGCGCGGCGCTTGTTTTGGGCTTCCCCCTTCGTCCCACGTGGGGAGCGGAGGGGGGAGGGTGTGGGGGGGGGGGCTGGGTTGCGCACGGGGCTTGGTTTGGGCTTCCCCCTCCGTCCCACGTGGGGAGGGAGGGGGGAGGGATGCGGGGGATTCTGGGTTGCTGGGGGGAACAGGCAGCGCAAATGGCAGGACACTCTGCTTGCCCTGTGCACGCGCGCCGGGACCACAGGAATCGCCGCCATTTTTTTTAACTTTTTTTTTAAATGTCATTAACAGGCACCCGGCCGGGCCCCCCCTGACTCACGGGAGGAGATCAGGGGGAGGAGATCAGGAGGGGGAGGAGATCAGGGGAAGGGGCTCTTCCCCGCGTTAACCCAATCAGGGAGGGGGATTATTTATTTATTTAAAAAAAAAAAAAAAAAATTGGCACGAGCAGGGGAATTCATAGAGCTGCAGCACGGGTCGCCAGCTGCCTAAATCCACTCGCAACGGGCAACTGGTTATCATTATTTGTCAAGCACTGTATATATATATATATATACAAAGGAAAAAAGAGGAGAGAGCGCACGCCCATAGCGTAAAAAAGTCAATTTAATGAGGGGAGGGGGGGAGAGGGGGGGTAAAAAACGCACTTACAAAAGTACAATAAAATCAAGCATATGTGATATAATCACCACCATCCGGTCAAACTGCATGCTCTTGGGGCAGTCCCAGGCTCCGTTGATGAAGGAGCGACGTCCCAGCAGATTTCCAGGGCTGGTGTGCTGTAGAAAAGTCCAAGAAAGTAGTTCCGTAGTGTAGGTATCTATAGCACTAGCGCATGGATCGGTCCGCTCCAGCGCTTGGTATTGACTTCAATGTCAGTGCGTCTGACGTAATGACGCTCCCTGACGCGTTTCGTCAGTCACGGCTGACTTTTTCAAAGGGATATCTTGAGAGGGGGAGGTCCGGTATTTTATACACAACCTAATGATGGTAATTGTTTGGAGCGCCCCTACTCAGCTGAGATTGTTTCGTGCTAGTACACATAATTAACCTTACATAGATATAATTGCATAAAATACAAATACATTACAAATATAGATATATAAACCTGAAAGGATTGGAGGAGATAATTTATGAGAAATAGAGCTAGATATTACACTCTATATACTGAACAAATTCCCAAATGTACTTAAATAATTAGCACATAATTAAAAATATATAGGATCATTATCAAAGAATATTTACAGATGTTTATTATCCATGGATTAGTGTGATAGTGTCCATGACCGAAGACGATAGGATTTAAAGGGATAGAGCCAGAAATATAGGTACTGAGCCTGTATGTGAATTACACTTAATTGGCTGTTTATATATTAATATATACACAGGATATATTGTGATTCATCCACATGGTTGCATGAAATATATACTTCAAATCCCACCTATAAATACAAAGGCGTGATTTACATACAGACTAATACAGAGTGACATTACTAAATGATAAATAATAAGACAAGGAACCATACAACATAGTATAAAGTGTTATGAGGATGCAATGCAATATATACATAAGTAACCACAAACAATCAAAATACAAATAATACACCCTTAAATGGATGTGTAAAAATCAAAATAAACAGTAAATCATATGATCCCATGTGAATGGACTAAAGACAGGAGAAAATTGAGGAGAACATTAAAATCTGGAGTCTACTGTATATGCCACAAACAGGGCAAGGGCCCGGGGAACTGATGGATAATGTAATGGCCAAGTGCATTATTGTAGATGAATTATGATATTAAAATATGAATTTATATATGTGTGATGAGAGCTGAATACTCATTTTTATCCATTTTCCTATTCAAAGCTAACCAGGCCCTAAATGGCCATACTAAAGTGAATACCTAATTGTGTGAATAACCTTGTTGTTAGGGGTGAAAAATAATTTGAATATTATGATACTATAATATGTGTGAAAGGGATATCTACCTAATACCGTCTATTCTTACCCAGTGACCCAAGTGATGATTATTATATAATGTAGAACCACACACATGTGCAAGTGTTTGTATTTATAAAATGGGTGAATTATCCATAGCTCAGACGAGGGGGGGGGGGAGGGGGGGAGGGAAGGGAGGGGGAGGGGGGGGGGGGAAGGGGGAGGAGGGAAAGACCTCTGGAGGAGATCCAGACAAAGGATGGACTGAGAAGCAGAGGAGGAGAACAGGAAGAGGCATCCAAGGAGCCGCTAAACAAGGGTACTAACGTCTAGACATTCGTTTAGTCCCCCAGGATTGAGAGTGCCCAATCCTCTCAATCCTGGGGGACTAAACGAATGTCTAGACGTTAGTACCCTTGTTTAGCGGCTCCTTGGATGCCTCTTCCTGTTCTCCTCCTCTGCTTCTCAGTCCATCCTTTGTCTGGATCTCCTCCAGAGGTCTTTCCCTCCTCCCCCTTCCCCCCCCCCCCCTCCCCCTCCCTTCCCTCCCCCCCTCCCCCCCCCCTCGTCTGAGCTATGGATAATTCACCCATTTTATAAATACAAACACTTGCACATTTGTGTGGTTCTACATTATATAATAATCATCACTTGGGTCACTGGGTAAGAATAGACGGTATTAGGTAGATATCCCTTTCACACATATTATAGTATCATAATATTCAAATTATTTTTCACCCCTAACAACAAGGTTATTCACACAATTAGGTATTCACTTTAGTATGGCCATTTAGGGCCTGGTTAGCTTTGAATAGGAAAAGGATAAAAATGAGTATTCAGCTCTCATCACACATATATAAATTCATATTTTAATATCATAATTCATCTACAATAATGCACTTGGCCATTACATTATCCATCAGTTCCCCGGGCCCTTGCCCTGTTTGTGGCATATACAGTAGACTCCAGATTTTAATGTTCTCCTCAATTTTCTCCTGTCTTTAGTCCATTCACATGGGATCATATGATTTACTGTTTATTTTGATTTTTACACATCCATTTAAGGGTGTATTATTTGTATTTTGATTGTTTGTGGTTACTTATGTATATATTGCATTGCATCCTCATAACACTTTATACTATGTTGTATGGTTCCTTGTCTTATTATTTATCATTTAGTAATGTCACTCTGTATTAGTCTGTATGTAAATCACGCCTTTGTATTTATAGGTGGGATTTGAAGTATATATTTCATGCAACCATGTGGATGAATCACAATATATCCTGTGTATATATTAATATATAAACAGCCAATTAAGTGTAATTCACATACAGGCTCAGTACCTATATTTCTGGCTCTATCCCTTTAAATCCTATCGTCTTCGGTCATGGACACTATCACACTAATCCATGGATAATAAACATCTGTAAATATTCTTTGATAATGATCCTATATATTTTTAATTATGTGCTAATTATTTAAGTACATTTGGGAATTTGTTCAGTATATAGAGTGTAATATCTAGCTCTATTTCTCATAAATTATCTCCTTCAATCCTTTCAGGTTTATATATCTATATTTGTAATGTATTTGTATTTTATGCAATTATATCTATGTAAGGTTTATTATGTGTACTAGCACGAAACAATCTCAGCTGAGTAGGGGCGCTCCAAACAATTACCATCATTAGGTTGTGTATAAAATACCGGACCTCCCCCTCTCAAGATATCCCTTTGAAAAAGTCAGCCGTGACTGACGAAACGCGTCAGGGAGCGTCATTACGTCAGACGCACTGACATTGAAGTCAATACCAAGCGCTGGAGCGGACCGATCCATGCGCTAGTGCTATAGATACCTACACTACGGAACTACTTTCTTGGACTTTTCTACAGCACACCAGCCCTGGAAATCTGCTGGGACGTCGCTCCTTCATCAACGGAGCCTGGGACTGCCCCAAGAGCATGCAGTTTGACCGGATGGTGGTGATTATATCACATATGCTTGATTTTATTGTACTTTTGTAAGTGCGTTTTTTACCCCCCCTCTCCCCCCCTCCCCTCATTAAATTGACTTTTTTACGCTATGGGCGTGCGCTCTCTCCTCTTTTTTCCTTTGTAGATATCTTGTGGACGTGGTTTGTCCACATTGAGAGCTGCCGGAGACCCTGCATACCAGCACCCATACACTTTTATTGGAACTATTTGAGGACTGGTTTATCCTTTTTTTTGCTTTTTCACATGTTGTTGCTATATGTTTGATATGGGCCTATCCTATGATTCTAGGTCCACATAACATCATATATATTGCTTATGTTATTCAGGGTATTCCCACTACTATTTATATTATAATTGAGTTGTTTAAGCATATATTCACACTGGTTTATGTTCCTCAGAGGCGCAGCTTTTTTCCTTTTTTGTTATATATATATATATATATATATATATATATATATATATATATATACTATAGTTATATAAATATACCGCGGTATAAATTATAATATATATATATATATATATATATATATATATATATATATATAAAGAAAAAAAGAGGAGAGAGCGCACGCCCATAGCGTATAAAAGTTTTAATGAAGGGGGGAGGGGGAGAGAGGGGGGTAAAAAACGCACTTACAAAAAATGCATTAAAATCAAGCATATGTGATATACATAATCACCACCATCCGGTTTAGCTGAGACTCTTGGGGCACTCCTAAGCTCCGTTGATAAGGGGCAACGTCACTGCAGGTTCCAGGGCTGGTAGCACCATCCGGTCAAACTGCAGGCTTCAGGGGCCTCCGTTGGTAATGGAACACCGTCCCAGCAGATTCACAAAGCAGGTAAGCAATGAAAATGTCCAAGAAAGAGGTCCCGTGTAATGCTGCCTCTAGCACTCGTGCCTGGATCAATACGCTCCAGCGCTTGGTGTGGACTCCAATGTCTCTGCGTCTGACGTCACGACGCTCCCTGACGCGTTTCGTCAGTCACGGCTAACTTTCTCCCTAACTTTTTCCCTTTGAGAAAGTTAGCCGTGACTGACGAAACGCGTCAGGGAGCGTCGTGACGTCAGACGCAGAGACATTGGAGTCCACACCAAGCGCTGGAGCGTATTGATCCAGGCACGAGTGCTAGAGGCAGCATTACACGGGACCTCTTTCTTGGACATTTTCATTGCTTACCTGCTTTGTGAATCTGCTGGGACGGTGTTCCATTACCAACGGAGGCCCCTGAAGCCTGCAGTTTGACCGGATGGTGCTACCAGCCCTGGAACCTGCAGTGACGTTGCCCCTTATCAACGGAGCTTAGGAGTGCCCCAAGAGTCTCAGCTAAACCGGATGGTGGTGATTATGTATATCACATATGCTTGATTTTAATGCATTTTTTGTAAGTGCGTTTTTTACCCCCCTCTCTCCCCCTCCCCCCTTCATTAAAACTTTTATACGCTATGGGCGTGCGCTCTCTCCTCTTTTTTTCTTTTTAGATACCCTGTGAACATGGTTGGTCCATACTGAGAGCTGCCGGAGACCCTACATACCAGCACCTATACTTTTCATTGGACTATTCGAGGACTGGTTTATCCTTTTTTGCTTTTTATATTACAATATTCTATTGTTCATGTTTTTGTGTGCCTGATATCATTATAGGTCCACATTATTATTATATGTGTATATATGTTTTAATTAAGACATTTACATCATATCGTTATAGCACATATATTTTATTGTATATGTTCCTTAGAGGCGCAGCTTATCTCCCTGTTGTTTGTTATATATATATATATATATATATATATATACTATATATTTCTGAAAGCACTGTATGTCTGCATGGCCTGTGTCCCTCAATCCAATGAGATTGCTCCCTTGGCCCACCCGCCCCTGCACACATCTCATTGGCCGGTGTGGTCTAACAGTATATACACACCCGCCCCTGCACACCTCTCATTGGCCGGTGTGGTCTAACAGTATATACACATGTAACGGGTATTCCCCCCCCCCAATCGCAGATTATACTGTGGAGGTGTAGGAACATACAAGGTTACTCAGGTGTGGTGCATTACCTGTTGGCTCACAGGAGGGCTGAGCTTCCGCCACGGGGAACCTGGGGTAATTATACTAGGGGTGATCACTTACAACATCTTCTCGGTACAGCGCCTCCACCTGCGATGGCTCCCACCAGAGGGGGAGTGGTTCCTCGCAGGACAATCATAATAATAATCACTTACACGACAGCATGTATATTAACTATATGACTTTACTAACACACATATCCCACATTACATAACATCATAACCTTATCACCTCAGGCCCAATGTCTGGCATTCCCACCCAGTGTCCTGTAATCCCCCACACCCAATGTCCCGTACTCCTACGGAGGTCGTGGGTGACTGCGCAGTCACTATGAACTAATAGGCCTGTTGGTGCACATATAATTCAGAGGTACCTTCTGAGCACTCTGATGCTCGGGCCTGCAACACTCTTCTCAAAGGGTCAGACGCGCGATGCCTCCGTCTGATCCTTTCCAGGTGATATTCTCCGTGGACCCCAACGTGGGTCCGAACTCCGTCACTGGAACCACAGCATCCGCTGAGTCCCTTTCTAACGATACAACAACGTGACACACCCTGCACTATAGGCCGTCCCTATAGCACAGCATCCTTAAGTGGCTTAAGGGTCAACTCCTAGGGCATTCGGGGTTGCCTATCCTATATAGGTAGGTCTTGTACCCACCCTACTCATAATACGGGCCCTGGGCCATGGCTCCCCGGATTGGTTACCGCTATGAACCCCCCCAGTTGCCTCGTACTACGCGCAACGCTGCCCTGGGCAATGGCTCCCCGGATTGGTTACCACTATGAACCCCCCCAGCGCCTCGCCACTCGCAACACGGACCCTGGGCTATGGCTCCCCGGACTGGTTACCGCTATGAACCCCCCAGCTGTCTCGTGCCATTAATTCACCTAAACGCCTGCCGCAACACTCTGCAGACTAACCTCAGCCCCCTCTATCCCTGGCTATTCCCCAGCTCTGACTACCATGAGTGACAGGGTCCCTCTCTGAGACTATCCCTGGCAACACTCACTAACCTGAGGGATAAGGGCTAACTTGGACCTTAGGGCCGCTGGCCTAGTGCAGGGAGTCCCCGGCTCCTGCACCCTACCTCCTTCCTTCCTTGGGCTCCTGACTCTGACTGCCCGTAGCTCCAGCCCGCCAAATGTATCCACTTGCTTCTTAGAGATCCTGCAGCCCTATTGGCTCCTATGAAGCACCTGGTGTGCTTGGCCCTAAGCCTCATGGGAGTTGTAGTCCCGTGGAGGCTGTACTTACATTGGGGCCGCGTGCGCGTCGTCCCTGCGCCTACACTAACCCCTAATGGCCGCCGCAATCTCTTCCTACCTCTCGCGCAACTCTCCTGGCTGGTTCCTACACTCACGCGATCACTGCGCATGCGCGAGTGGTGGAGTAATGGCGGCGCTCTCTTCGCCGGCCGCCGGGACCTTAGAGAAGCGACCGCGGCCTTAGCAACGGCCCGATCGCGTCCCCGGCAACCGGCCCGCTCGCGGAGACAGAGCACCGCTCCCTGCAACGGCCCCCACCCTTGGGATGGCCGTCGGATCTGCCGCTGGCCTCCGGCAGCACCCGGCGACTCTCCTGGCCACGGAGGCTCCCTAGGAGGTCGAAGGGGAAAACAGGTGACCTGGCTACACTCTCCCCCTGGTGAAAAACCCAACGCCCTCGCTTGGGGAATGACATAACATGGCACAATTTTACACAATGAAAAATTGCAGGGTATAACCGGTACACTTATCAGGTCGACTTTAACCTCACCAAAACATGTCACATCACACCCCATAATACCCGAGGCCAGCTGAGTATCAGCTGCTTGCTGAGACCATTTGTGGGGTGCCCCTAACTGATCAGATGGGGGTACCTCACTTTTGCGTCCGTGAGCCTCCCCGGAGTGAATCTCGCGGAAAGCACACTCTGGAGTAACAGTCACTGGTTCAGTGCTACTTCCTCCCCCTGGTGAAAGGAGTAGCACAACGTCTTTTAAGCAGGCCTTTACCCGGTCATCCGCGGCTTGGATGCGGTAGACCAGGAGGCCAGGACCTTTCCCGCGGTCCACTACCTGAAGAATGGGGAGCTCCTTTTTGGGCTTAAAGGAGGCCAGTCTCCCTGGATCTCTCTCCACACAGTCTTTGTCCCCATATTTTTGTGAGGCTTCCTCTGAGAAGCGAGCACGGGACAATGTCTCGGTTTCACCTGGCAGGGGGGAAAGAGTAGACACCTTACCCCTGCGGTGATTCACGGTGGCCAACAGGTCCTCGGGGACGCTGTCAGTTCCCACCTTGGCGGTATCGGGACCTGTCCCCAATTCTTCTGGGACAGTCCACTCACTGACTCGAACTTCGGGAGCGTTGGATCCCAGTCCTGGGACCACTTGCGTCGGTGCACACGGGCTCACACTCCGCTCAGGAACCGTAGCTTTGGCCTTCTTCACGGCCACCACCATCGGAATCGGTGGGGAACAAGGGGGTTCCTTACCACTCTGCTGGCTGACGATGGGCTTCCCTTCTTCCGGAAGGATCGGCGGTAGACACGGGTCCACTCTCTTCTCTGGACAGCTACCTTCTAATGAGGACACCTCCACCAGGACGCGATGAAGAGGGGAGCCCTTCGCCCGGGCGACCAGACTTAAGGAGCCATCGTGCTCCGCGGTCACCTGGAGGCTCACCCTCGACACCCCTGGGGCAGTCGACTCACCCTTGTCGTTTGTAGGTACTGGTCCCACGCCTAGGACCGATGGTACCTCTGTAGTAGGTCGGACTGACCATTGTAGGGCCCACGGGCCCACAGCAGGGTCCGCAACATCGGGACACACTTCCTCTAGGGCACACGGGCCCACAGCAGGCTCTGCATTCGCCGAGATAGTGTGTTCATTGGTGTCACTAAAGTGGTCCGCCGGCAGGTGCATCACCACAAGTGACGGGTCGCTGGATTCTCTAGAAGAAGGTGGGGGTATAGACACCTTACCCTGTGATTCCTCTGTCTCCTCTGTATCATCGTTGGGGTGGTTCGCCGGTAGGCGCATCGCCACCGATGGAACTTCAACCTCTTCACTGGAAACGTCTGCATGCTGGGGCACAATAGACCTCAGTAACCGCACACCGCAACATTCACAGTAGGACCACCATGTCAATGTCTCTCTAGAACAGCCGCACGTGGGGCTAAAACACTGTATGCCTATTTCTCCTTCCACCTCGATGGTCCTGAAGTCGAGGGGTCCCTGAGCCACGTTGGCTCCCTGAGCGTGGGCTTCTTGCAGGCAAGAGCACATGAAGAGAAGAGAATCTACTCCGGGCGCGCGCCAGGCCACATACACACTAGGGTGTATCCCTTGACAGTCTATCTCGGTTTCCTGCTCAGAAAGAAAATATTCCATGTCTACGACAATGCCTTCCTCCTCCTCCTGGTGAACAGACGGGTCTAATGGCTGTTCACTGTGCTCACTCCCCCTGGTGGAATTTAAAGGAGGGGTGTGCTCTATCACTGAGTGGCTCTGGCTCTGCACTGAGTCACTCACATTACGGGGGCGGGGCTCTGGTTTTCCCGACAATCCCGGATGGTTTTCTGCAAAATCATTCTGCGCCATGGAAGCGGTATCACGTGCACGCATCTCACTTGGAGGAAGTTGCCATGGCGCGGGGTCAGCGTATACTAAAGGGTAACCCTCAGGGGGACACCCGGGCATAAATAACGTGGACGGTGACTCAGACGGGCATATATCCCTTGAGGATGACACGACAAAAAGCCGCGATCTCCACGGGGACGTGGAAGCTAGCTCTAAGTCTATAAGAAGAGCGTGCTGCCATCCAGGGATTTTACGCATATGCTCATAGATCTCATCTTCAGATATATTGGCGGGAACGCCTTCTAAAGCCACCACACGGCGGGGACTAAGATTATTTATCCTCAAGGCCCAGGCGAGGACCTCGTGTCCGGACTTGACAATCATGGTGGACAAAAAAATAGGACTTGGACAATTTGAAAAAAAAAAAGAACAGGGCACCCCAGGTCTAATCTCAGCAGTGCCTCCAAATGTAACGGGTATTCCCCCCCCCCAATCGCAGATTATACTGTGGAGGTGTAGGAACATACAAGGTTACTCAGGTGTGGTGCATTACCTGTTGGCTCACAGGAGGGCTGAGCTTCCGCCACGGGGAACCTGGGGTAATTATACTAGGGATGATCACTTACAACATCTTCTTGGTACAGCGCCTCCACCTGCGATGGCTCCCACCAGAGGGGGAGTGGTTCCTCGCAGGACAATCACAATAATAATCACTTACACGACAGCATGTATATTAACTATATGACTTTACTAACACACATATCCCACATTACATAACATCATAACCTTATCACCTCAGGCCCAATGTCTGGCATTCCCACCCAGTGTCCTGTAATCCCCCACACCCAATGTCCCGTACTCCTACGGAGGTCGTGGGTGACTGCGCAGTCACTATGAACTAATAGGCCTGTTTGTGCACATATAATTCAGAGGTACCTTCCGAGCACTCCGATGCTCGGGCCTGCAACACTCTTCTCAAAGGGTCAGACGCGCGATGCCTCCGTCTGATCCTTTCCAGGTGATATTCTCCGTGGACCCAAACATGGGTCCGAACTCCGTCACTGGAACCACAGCATCCGCTGAGTCCCTTTCTAACGATACAACAACGTGACACACCCTGCACTATAGGCCATCCCTATAGCACAGCATCCTTAAGTGGCTTAAGGGTCAACTCCTAGGGCATTCGGGGTTGCCTATCCTATATAGGTAGGTCTTGTACCCACCCTACTCATAATACGGGCCCTGGGCCATGGCTCCCCGGATTGGTTACTGCTATGAACCCCCCCAGTTGCCTCGTACTACGCGCAACGCCGCTCTGGGCAATGGCTCCCCGGATTGGTTACCGCTATGAACCCCCCCAGCGCTTCGCCACTCGCAACACGGACCCTGGGCTATGGCTCCCCGGACTGGTTACCGCTATGAACCCCCCAGCTGTCTCGTGCCACTAATTCACCTAAACGCCTGCCGCAACACTCTGCAGACTAACCTCAGCCCCCTCTATCCCTGGCTATTCCCCAGCTCTGACTACCATGAGTGACAGGGTCCCTCTCTGAGACTATCCCTGGCAACACTCACTAACCTGAGGGATAAGGGCTAACTTGGACCTTAGGGCCGCTGGCCTAGTGCAGGGAGTCCCCACTCCTGCACCCTACCTCCTTCCTTCCTTGGGCTCCTGACTCTGACTGCCCGTAGCTCCAGCCCGCCAAATGTATCCACTTGCTTCTTAGAGATCCTACAGCCCTATTGGCTCCTATGAAGCACCTGGTGTGCTTGGCCCTAAGCCTCATGGGAGTTGTAGTCCCGTGGAGGCTGTACTTACATTGGGGCCGCGTGCGCGTCGTCCCTGCGCCTACACTAACCCCTAATGGCCGCCGCAATCTCTTCCTACCTCTCGCGTGACTCTCCTGGCTGGTTCCTACACTCGCGCGATCACTGCGCATGCGCGAGTGGTGGAGTAATGGCGGCGCTCTCTTCGCCGGCCGCCGGGACCTTAGAGACGCGACCGCGGCCTTAGCAACGGCCCGATCGCGTCCCCGGCAACCGGCCCGCTCGCGGAGACAGAGCACCGCTCCCTGCAACGGCCCCCACCCTTGGGATGGCCGTCGGATCTGCCGCTGGCCTCCGGTAGCACCCGGCGACTCTCCTGGCCACGGAGGCTCCCTAGGAGGTCGAAGGGGAAAACAGGTGACCTGGCTACACACACACATATGTCTCACCCCTCCGGATCCCCCCCCCCCCCCCATGGCTCTCATTGGCCGGTGCTCTCTAACCCCTGGCCACACTACTACTACTGCTGCCTGAGGTGAGGAATTGGTACTGCTGGATGGGGGGGGGGGGTTGACCCGGGGTTGACCCTCCGTTTTTGACCCCTCCCCAGCTCCGTTTTTGACCCCTCCCCCAGCTCCGTTTTTGACCCCTCCCCAGCTCCGTTTTGTACCCCTCCCCTGCTCCGTTTTGCACCCCCCTAGCTCCGATTTTGACCCCCCCAGCTCCGTTTTTGACCCCTCCCCCAGCTCCGTTTTTGACCCCTCCCCCAGCTCTGTTTTTGACCCCTCCCCCAGCTCCGTTTTTGACCCCTCCCCCAGCTCCGTTTTTGACCCCTCCCCTGCTCCGTTTTGCACCCCCCTAGCTCCGATTTTGACCCCCCCCCAGCTCCGTTTTTGACCCCTCCCCCAGCTCCGTTTTTGACCCCTCCCCCAGCTCCGTTTTTGATCACCCCCCTGACCCACCCACCAACCCCCCGTCATACCGAGTGACAGACACAGTGACACACACAGGGACAGACACAGTGACACACACACAGGGACAGACACAGTGACACACACAGGGACAGACACACTGACACACACAGGGACAGACACACTGACACACACAGGGACTGACACACACAGGGACAGACACACTGACACACACAGGGACAGGGGGGAGGGGGAAGGGGGGTGAGAGGGGAAGGGGGGAAGGCAGGGGAGGTGGGGAAGGGGGGGGGAGGCAGGGGACGGGCAAGGGGGGAGGGGGAGGGGGGATGGCAGGAGAGGGGGAGGGGTGGCAGGAGAGAGGGGGGAAGGCAGGGGCGGGAGCCCCCCTTCCCGCTCCCTCCCATCCCTTCCCACCTCTCCGTTCTTCCCCCCCCCTCCTCCCCTTGCCCCCTCCCCCCCCCTCCTCCCCTTGCCCCCTCCCCTGCCTTTCTCCGCCCTCCCCACCCCTGCCTTTCACCCCCCTCCCCGCCCCTGCCTTTCACCCACCCGCCGCACTCCTGCCTCTGCCTTTCACCCACTCGCCGCCCGCCGCCCTCACGCCTTTCACCCACCCGCCGCCCCCACTACCGCCGCCTCCCGCCTCTGCCTTTCAGCCACCCGCCGCCTCACACCCCTGCACCCCACAGCCGCCGCCCTCACTCAACAGACACCTGCCGCCTCTCACCCACCTGCCACACTCGACACACACCCGCCGCCTCCCGCCAATACGCACCGACATCACTGACTTGCCGCCGCACCCACTCACCACTCACCCGGCGCCTCCCGCCTCACACCCACCCGCCACACTCACACCCCTACACACCCACATCACTGACCAACCGCGGCACGGTCTTACCAGACACCCGCCGCCTCACACCCGCTCACACCCTAGCGGGACTCCCGCCCACAGCCAGCACTCCACTACCCACCCGCTACCCGTACTGAACACCCACCCGATGCCTCACACCCACTCACACCTCACATTTTTACATCACTTATGTCACCAAAATATACATTGTACTGTGGTGTGTTTACAATAAACCATTTTTAAACAACAATATCGTATTACATTTTCTTCCATGTTTCTTTTCAACTATTTATAAATAATAATACCTATTACGGATTTACATGCCGGGCAACGCCGGGTATATCAGCTAGTAGTTATATAAATATACAGCGATATAAATTATAATAGATATATATATATAGTTATATAAATATACAGCGATATAAATTATAATATATATATATATATATATATATATATATATATATTATAATTTATATCGCTGTATATTTATATATATATATATAATATAGTTATATAAATATACAGCAATATAAATTATAATATAATATTACTGGTACTTTATGTGTGTGTCTCATACTGTTTACAGTAAACAGTAAACTGTTTATTGCAATGGGGGGTTGTGAGTGCGTGAGTCATAATGAGTAATAATTAAGTGAGTGATAATTAAGGAAAGAGGTGCAACTCACTTTGAAATAGAATGGGTGTCTTTAAATTAATTGATTATAAGAACGTAAAAATGTAGTTATGATAATTGAGGAAAGAGGTGCAACATACAATTTTGTTTTATCTCAAATAAGTGCTAGGAAAATGGTTCTGTTAAAAACAATAAGCCATCCAACCAATAAAATTGCTATTACAGTACTGCACGGTAAAGAAAATATGAAAATACTTTACTTACGCGGTAGTTACAGTTGGTGTCCTCTTGACTTTTTTGGCCTTACCGTGGGCATGATAGCTCACGGTTGCTGCTGGTACAACGAGGCCAGAAGTACTTAACCAGCGTTGAATATCTGAAATTCGGTGTCCTCTCTTGTACATATCCTGTATTCTCATGCTGAAAGAAATAAAGGCACAGGAATGTATATTCGATGTTTAGTCTGTGTATTCAATGTGCAGTGAATCAACAAAATGGATGGTGTATTTATACTTTAATGAGTCTCATTACAGTTCGCCGACTTTTAACACCTGCACCTCAATCACAATAGGGACACAGTGTATAAAAGTTGACTCAAATTGCATAGCCCACCACACTCTGATCTGTTTCTGAACTTGCTCTTGTCCAGATACTGCATTGTGCTTTATTCCATCTGCATCCATGGATAAACCCTGATTCTACGGATGCAAGAACCCATTCTCTTCTGCCGTGCCTGCCGTTCTGAAAAATCAAAAGGTGGAAGCCTTTTCCAAGCCAAACCCAAAGCGAAAGGCCAAGGCTAATAAAGAAATCCTTCCGAAGACTGCAAAGGCTAAGGCTAAGAAGCCTTGGCCTTATTATATCAAGAAGAAATTCCCTGATATATCAAGAACGCAAAACCAATGGAACCCACCCATCCACGACAACGCTGCTCTCCGGGAATCCTCCAGGCCACCTTCTCCTGCACTCCACGCTGCCACTGCTCTCAAGGGAACCCCCAGGACACCTTCTCTTGCAGCCATCGACAAAGCTGCTCTCCAGGAAACCCCTATCTTATTCGCTCCAGCACCCATCCACACAGGTGTCCACAGCACTCCTAGCACAAGATCCAGCTCATTAGCCCGCATGCTGAATGGGTTCAGTGTCGATATCCCTGAGAACTCTATGGTGGTAAAGATCGATCTTCTTTTATAGACCATGCTAAATATGGATAGGCGGATGGAGAAGATGGATAAGGGGATGGAGAAGATAGATACTGACATAGCGGGGATACATAGTTTGCTTGGAGTCCCTGCCCCTGTATGTCAGACGAGGGAGCAGGAGGGTGGCATGGATGTGACCTTCACCCTTCCATCGCCAAGCGCACCCCCTCCATCAGAAGAATATGTTTACATGTATGCCGTTGACGAGGATGACATGATAGTCACGTCAAGACCACGACAGGAGATGACAGTACAGATAAGGCGACTAAGACAGGAGGAGGAAAGCATCCTCCCAGACCACCTACTCTCGCCTGCTGCCACAAGCACACCCGCTCCCACAAGCACACCCACTCCCAGAAGCCCACCCACACACTTGCATTGAGACGGTGCCTGACATCATCTTGCACGATCTGCCCCAGCAAGTCAGGGAGAAGTATAGGCTGCTTGCAAGTGGTAGTATAGCCCAGAAATTTGCCATGTACATCTTCAAACACCACGCGAGTTACGAGTTGTACTGCGGGTGGACCCACAATGTAAATTACGAAGGGAGTCGCGTCATAAGGGCTCTTCCTGAAAATTTAAGAATGACTATTGTGGAGGAATTGCGGCGCTATTTTACCATTACCGATCATTTAATGAGAATCGTGAGAGACTCCATAAATGGCATTTTGCGGCATACAACGGCTCGTCCCTGAAAGGACAGACTGGTGGGTATCAAATTCACTGCATGATTGTTCGTCTGTTCAAAAGTTATAAATGTTTTTACTTACAGTACTCCATAAATGTTTTGACTTAAAAAATATGTTAATTCTTTTATATTGTATTTATAAATAAATGTTTTAACTTACTCCATAAATGTTTTTAGACTTACTCCACACATAAAAAAAATGTTGATTCTTTGAAATTTATTTCATTGTGTCTCCTTTTATAACAAAATATAGTGTTTCTAGAACATACAGTACTGTACAGTAAGTAATGGTTGGTTAATTACTGTAGTAAACAGAATAATTTTGCATTTTAACAAGGTTCCATGTGGTATACTGAACAGTACTGTACTGTATACTGTGGGCATGCGCATTAAATCAAAACAGTATTAAAACAATACATACTGTACAGGTATAGAATAAACATAATCTATACTGTAGAATAAATACATACTTTTTATTTTTGGTGTTTATTATACAGTATGTAAAAAGTATTGTATACTGTATGAAAACAACAGCATACTGTTTTATGTTTTCTATTAAGCTCACAGTTATTCTATCCTAATCAATAAAAATGGCACTGCCACTAAATTGTTGCCTCCAGTACATGGATTTTTAAATCAGATTAATCAGTGTGCAAGCATCGTTACAAAAAGCGACATTATCCATCGAAATCCCTCCATTTGCTGTTCTCCGCCTGATGACAAACTTTCTTTTCTGAGGAAAAATAAAAAAGACAACAAAATTGAATATTATTTAAATAGTTTCATTGTTTCATTGTGCAACCTTTTATAAAAATGTCAGTGTTTTCTAAATTTTCTAATTTTCTCGGAGGGCGTATCTTGTTCACATACACACATGCGCCTAAATGTGATGACACGCATATGCATTTCAACAAGGTTCCAATGAGACATACAGTAGGTGCATGCGCCTAGCTGTCCACCAATTGTTCAGTATCTACTGTAGAAGCTGCTCAGCCAATGATATTGCTGGACTACATTTTCGTGAATTGTGACTAAAATAATAGAACTAAATAACCATAAGCAAAGCGATTGATTACAGCAGAATCGCTTGACTGTGCATTGCTTTTGATATGTTAAAAAAAGAATGAAATATGGCAGCTGTACTCACCATAGACTTTGCCAATCGGTTGGCACCGAGCCACTGCCACCAGTCCCGTATTCTTGATTATACACATAGTTGACAGGTGACAGCGGGCCTGCTACACCTGTAGTTGACAGCTGATGAAGCTGGAAATCTTTTTGGTACATGCAATCTTGCTGATATCTGTACGTGAAATCCTGCTCAGGCTGCAGGTATCCAGGCAGGGACAGATAGCACGGGTTGCCGGTCACCATGTTTTCACTGACGGTCGGACCGTTATTGGAAGCCGGTGCTGGCGCTGTTCCATTGCTGGCCTGAGACAGACGATTCTTAGGGGTTCATGCAGTAAGCAGCGGAAAGGCAATTTTCGCCACTTTCACGCCAAAAATGCCTATCCCTATTCAGTAAGGGGCGAGAAAGTGGCGAGAATAAAAAAAAACGCCAGTTTGGTTTGCAGTTTTTTTTTCCCGCCGGTGGTGAGGCGAAAAGGCACTTTCCGCCTAAAAATGAAACATTTTCCGCCACGCTGTATTCTAGTAGTGGCGAGTAGCTAAGCGAAGCTATTCGCCACTCTAGAATGGCGTTTTTCTGGCGAATCAGCCACGCAAGAAAAAGTTGGCAAGTTGATGGTGAGAGGCTGCTGATGAGTGGCGGATCGGGACTTAGAAAAATTTCTGGCCTTTTTCTTGGCTGAGATTGATGTCAGGGGTCTCCGGCGCTGATACCATTAATACCAGCACCGGACCCCCCCGGCATGCATCTGAGGCAGGACAAATGCATTTAAAGGCCACTTTATTACCTTAGCGGCAAACCGCTAAGGCAATGAAGGGGTTAAGCCATCTTGCCAGCTTTATTGTGGGTAGCAGGGGTGGGTGAAGGGGGTATTTGGCCCTTGGGGGTTATTTAGGGCTTTCTGGGGGGTTGCGGGTGCGCTTAACCCCTTCATGACCGTAGCGTTTAATACCACTACGGTCATGAAAGGGTTAAACTCTCCCACTACCCACCTGCAAGCCCTAAACAACCACCGTTGGGGCTAATACCCCCTTCATCCACCCCCGCTACCCACAATAAAAAATAATCACACACAGCAGCCCCACACTAAATAAATAAATAAATAAATATATGTAAAATAAGTAAATGGAAATAAATATATATATATATATATATATATATATATATATATATATATATATATATATATATATATATAACCCCAACAACCCCTATAACCCCTAACATACACATATATGCACATCAATGATACTATAGGCCGCCGGGGGCCCTCAGGTGTTACCCGCAGGTGTTACCCGCAGGCCTGCAGTACCAATTATGTGCCCCCCCCCAAATTAATGTCAAAACACATACATACTTATAAAGAAACACCCCACCCCCCTTAACACATACAATATAGTAATGGCCAAAATTACTATTATCCACAAATGGATAATAGTGAATGTGCCCATTTTAAATACATTAACACCAATCAATACATTAAATACATATAGTACTCACCCATGTCCGGCTGCCACGATGAAGGCCATCCTCCTCTTCATCCTGGCCATGCCCCCTCCGCTGCTGAAAAACAGACACAAGAATAAAAACATCCAATGTAATGTCCCCTAACCCCTTAATCACCATAGCGGTTATTAACCGCTACAGTCATTAAGGGGTTAACCCACCCTCACACAGCACTCGTAATTAAGGGGTTAAGCCACACTGGCCCGATACCCACCCTTCACCCATGAATTTGTACAGTGGCTTCATCATGCAACTATATATATATATATATATATACAGGGAGAGAGAGAGAGAGAGAGAGAGAGAGAGAGAGAGAGAGAGAGAGAGAGAGAGAGAGAGAGAGAGAGAGATATACACACACATGATGAACCAATATACAAATAAATGTAGAAGGGTTATCAAAAACATGCTGAACTCCAAATAACACTTCTCCATACAGACACACAACAATAAAATTAATTTCCTTTAATAATCCTAACTGATCTTACAATCAAAATCATCAAATGCCAATCAAAAACCTCAAATGCCAATCAACACATTGCATTTACATTGTATATATGATGCATACAATCTATGCACCATATACATTCTGCAAATGAATGTTAACAATAACATTGCAAGCAAAATACAGATACCTCCAAACAAGTATAGTATTTTAACCAATCCAGTAAAAAATAAATCAATTAGCATTCATTAATGAAATCCCTAAACAATTTACATTCCATCACTAACAATTGAACAAATAACTAATTCAAGCCTTGAACAGAACAATTTAGCCTGTGAAAAAATATAAGTACCAACAAGAATACAAAATTGAAAACCAAGGCTAACCCTGACCTCAAGTACACCATACAATAGCAACGATTACATCTATCTAATTTTAAAATACTTTATACACACATTTAAGCATAGCAGCATAGACAAATTAATTTAAAACACATCAAATCAAGCTTTTAAAACAACATAATTTCATACCCTGTATGTATATATCTCTCTAGACATACATACATACATACATACAGTGGCAAGAAATTATATACCACAAATAAAAAATACACATGTTAAAAAAGCATTAAAAAAAATTAACAAGTTCAATTAAATACATTTCTTTAGTTCACTTACCATTACTTGTCCCCACCGACTCCCGTTGAACAGCTTACTCACGAACAAAACCACCAGGCACAGGAACCCATAAAATAGAAAAACCATAAAAAAATAAACATTAAACTAAAAATCCAAATCAATCCACTGGTCTTCTACTTGTAATCCATCTTCATCTGTATTCTTCTTTCTTCTATCTTCTTCCGGGGTCTTCTTCCCGTCTTCGGCCACGCCCTGGTCTTCTTTCTTCTGTAGGAGGTCCTTCCTCCTCGGCGTCTGGCTTCAAAATGAGATGACATAGGCTTTTAAAGGCCTTTGACGTCACATTTTCATCATAGTTCCCACGGTCCTGATTGGGCCGTGAAAACCATGTGTTTTGGCCGATAAAAAAAAATGATGACGTCACTTAAAGGCAATGAAAGCACAGCTAATCAGAATGGCTTTGCTTCAATTGCCTTTAAGATGACGTCATGAAAAGAAACATGGCCGTCCACACATGGTACGGTAGCCAATCAGAGCGTGGGAAGTCTATCCCTACTCTGATTGGCTCTAGTACCATGTGACAGGCTTTCAATGACGTCACATCCGTTCTCCCCCAAGCCTCTGTCACATGGTATACTAGAGAATATATAGAATATATAGAAATCTTATTCTAACATTTACCTGGTCTCGGCCGCGACAGATACCGGGCGCGCGCCGAGGTGTCCCGTTTGCGCGCCAGAGCCTCGGAGGATCGGTCCTCCGATTGGGGCTTCCCCCTCCCCTCTCCGGGTCCGCCGGGAATCCCGGAGCCCCCCACCGCCATCCCCCCACTCGGGGAGCCCTGGGCATGCGTGCCATGCGCGCACGCTCACGATGAAGCATGACCACGCATCAGTGACGCGCGGCACGCCGAGGGAATTCAATGCAAAAGCCGGGAAACCTCGCGGCTTGCGGCTCTAGCCGTATTAGAATAAACAGTGTCGCCACTGTATATAGTTGCATGATGAAGCCACTGTACAAATTCATGGGTGAAGGGAGGGTATCGGGCCAGTGTGGCTTAACACCTTAATTACCTTTGCGGTTATTATCCGATAAGGTGTTTAAGGGGTTAATTGATATCTGAATGTAATTGCAATGTATTGGCTTTGTATTGGCTATGTATTTTGTGGGCAACGAAAGACCAGGATGTTGCTGGCTACGGAGGCTTCCTATTGATGAGGTCAGTAGTACTTTATTTATTTGAATATGCTAGTTAATGTGTTTAATAATGGGCAAATAATCTATTATCCCTATCTGGATAATAGTTATTTTGCACATTATTTTACTATAGGTGTTGGGGGGGGGGGTGTATGTATTGAATGTATAGGCCAGGTTTATTTTTTTTACATTCAGGGTTTGTTCCTTGGTTCTGCGTGAGACCTCTGGAGACCACCTGTTGTCTCCTCAGGTATCTCATGGGTATCAGGCTGGTGGTTCCACGGTTGACACCTGCGGGGATGAAGCGGTGGCCTCACATCTGTGGAGGCACCGCCGACCCATAGGTGCGGGATGAAGCGGTGGTCCCACATCGGTGGGGGCACCGTGGACCCGTAGTGAGCACTCGTGAGTTCCCCAGACCCCCATGGGAACAACCCGAGGCCCCGCAGACACCTGTGGGTCTGACCAGGGGCTCCCAGACATCCTTGGGACTACCGTGGGGACCCAATTGTGGCCCACGGTGACCCAAGGATACCACCTGGGAGCCATGGTGCTGGCGGGACCCACCAGCAGGCCTCCAGAACCTGTTTGAAATGAGCTGCTGGTACCCTGTATGTCTGTCAGGTGCCCCGCCAGCCCACCGGGGACTCGCGTGGGGCTGTGTTATGAACCATGTTTGTAAAATGATAAATCTTGTATTTATGGGGGGCACAGGGGGTGGGTAATGTATTAAATAAATAGAATGATGTTTATTGTGGTTCACTGTATTGTTTTTATTGTGGGCACTGGGGGTGGGGGGAGGGGGGAGGGGGGATTGGCCCCAATGGTATGTGGGTAGGCCTCCCTTGTGGGTAGTGGGTGAGGGTGGTTAGGCCTCATGGGGTGGGGGTGTTAGTGTGGGAGAGTATGTTGGCGTCCTGAGTGGTGGGTGAGGGTGGCTTAAACCCTTAATGACTGTAGCGGTTAATAACAGCTATGGTGATTAAGGGGTTAGGGGACTTTACATTGGATGTTTTCATTCTTGTGTCTGTTTTTCAGCAGCAGAGGGGGCATGGGCAGGATGAAGAGGAGGATGGTCTTCATCGTGGCAGCCGGACATGGGTGAGTACTATATGTATTTAATGTATTTATTGTTATTTATGTATTTAAAATGGACAACAGCACTATTATCCATTTGTGGATCATAGTAATTTTGCCCATTACTGTATTGTATGTTGTGTATTGCAATGTTTATTGGGGGCATTTGTCCCCAATAAACATGCTATTATGCGTTAACCCCTTCATTGCCTTAGCGGCTATCCGCTATGGTAATGAAGCAGCATTAATGTATTTTAATACTATTGTGCTGGAGCAGGGGGTCCCCTGAGCTGAACCGCATTGATTTGGGGCTCAGGGACCCCCTGCTTTCCGAGTTACAGGCCCAAGTTTGGGGCATCGGTTACAGTGTCGCCACCATCTTTATTGCGGGCACGTAGCGTATGGGACGCTATAAACATGGCGGTGACACTGCCCACCCCATCACACATTCCGGGGCCTGTAACTCAGGAAGCAGGGGGTCCCTGGTCCACAAAGCAATGCGGTTCAACTCAGGGGACCCCCTGCTCACTGTACAGTATTATTAACAATATATTCATGCTGCTTCGTTACCATAGCACATAACCGCAAAGGTAAGGAATGATTGTTTATTTATATGTGTGTTTTATTCACAGTGTAGATGTACTGAGGGTCTCTGGAGCTAAACCGTTTTGGTTTTAGGTCCGGGGACCCCCTGCTTCCCGAGATACAGGCCCCTTTATGGGGTGCCGGTATCCCTCTTTGTTTACATTCCGCGGTCACGTGATCGGGACCTTCAAAGGAAGAGGGATACCGGCACCTCATAAAGGGGCCTGTATCTCGGGAAGCAGGGGGTCCCCGGACCTGAAACCAATGTGGTTCAGCTCCGGAGACCCCCTGCACATGTACACTATGAATAAAAATGGTTTTAAAAATAATTTTTAATGTGCTGATGTTTGCGCCGAGAGAGCAGCGGATCTCTCTCTGCTGCAAACACATCTCGGCAGGGGACGGCTTCTCGCCAGTTTCTCGCCAGGCAGCTGTCTCGCCACCGGTTACTAGCCATTTTATCAAATGGTGGTGGCTAATTCATTCACCAGGGATACGCCCCTTACAGCATACAGCCAGTTTAACATGCCAAAAACATGGCTAATTGCTAAACTGGCTAATGCATTTTTCCTCTGCTTACTGCATGATGCCCTTAGTTGGTATTACCATGACCTTTTGCCTTTTGAAGTCTCCATGATCAAAGATATTGGAAAATCTGGCGCAACACACCAATACCCTCCTCTAACTCCGGGTGCAGGATCAATATGAAAATAACATGGATCGATACATAACTTTTTCCTTATTATACGCTTCCACACACGAGCATCTGGTGAAAATTTGTAAAAGTCATAATTTCTATAAAATATTGATAAATTTGACCAACTGTAGCCATCTTATCATCTGCTGCATTAATTGCGGCCCATATTACATAAGCGTACGTTATGTCGGGCTTTTTGAACATGTACTGCGGTGGTGTACTCATCTCAAAAGTCTCTGAACAATACTGTAGAACACCAGACACTGTGCATTGAGTTTTTAATACGAAACGCCTAAATTGATACAGTATTGTACAGTAACTTCTTCAGAACCATGGTCAATTCACAATGGACCACTGTGGTATTTTTTTAAACACCTGCAAGTCGACACATTACTGAAGCACATGTACAGTACTGTAGTGTACATATTAGAATTCATTACAATTCATGAATATCTGCCATCTGGCGGATACGCAAAAATTGCACCCAATTAAATCCGAACCATTATCATCAAACAGATCAACCGCGGGTGACAGCCGGCATGAATGCGGCATAAATGTGGCATGAACGCGGTGAAGCGCCTGGAATTCTGAAAATGCAACCGCAAAATAACAAAGTGTTAAAATTAAAGCTGCTGCGGCTGTACGTGTAAATCTTAAAAATTATTCATTATTGATCATTAATCAGATGTATGTTTCTTCTCATGTAGAAATGTTGTTACTGTTGATGGCAAAACACTATTTGGAAGATCCTGATGAACACGGGCATACACCGTGAAATGGTATTGTTATAGTATAATGTTTTTACATTTTTTCCTTTCAATCTATTATCGTTGCCACAGTTCGTTAGTGTATTGTGTCCATGATCTTGGCTGGATGTTTGGGGTGTTGGAGAGTGTCTCGCATTGTTATTTCATACATTGGCTAACATGTCCGTATGATCAGTTTTTATAATCAACTCATGCACATGCGCGAAGGGAATACTGAATGCGTATTTGGTACAACACATATAAGTTTTCCATTACATCACTTGCATCACAATATGTCAGTTGTTGTTCACTGTTTTGCTATGCTTATTCATCATGATTATATTGTAACTATTGTTTATTTATTTTTTTGTAATTTTTAATTTTTTTTATTTTATAGTTTTGTGCCATGTTGAAAAATATCTCCGTTGTAACCAACAGATTGCAGGCTGAAAACAATGAGTATGAAATTGAATTTTGAATATTGAATTTGTAGATCTAAAAGCATTATATTTGTTTTTGTTGTGATAATTATTTGTACAAAAATATAAAATTATTACTATTATTAATATAACATCATCAGATTAATGAATTGTAAATTTTAATATTAATTAGTTTGAGGTTTTTTAAATGTTAGAAATTGCATATATATGTATGTATGTATGTATGTATGTATGTATGTATGTATGTATATATGTATGTATGTATGTATGTATTGTGACAGGGTCATTGACTCTGTGTATGTTAGTAGGAGATGGCAGTATGCATGCTTTCCAGTAGATGACGGGTTAACCCAGCTTATTAAGCAGTCCACAGGTGATTCAAATTAAACTAGTTCACCTGCTTTAAAACAGGAAGAGGAAATGCCTCTGGGGCGGCAGTCTCTCTCAGGCACAGAGAGAAGACAGAGGAGTGTTGACAGACAGACACAGGCTGCTCAGATTGACCATGGGGGAATAAAGCTCCCAGGTAAGGAGCCAACTGGTATTGTGGAACATTGTTGGGCTGGACTAGGTTAGCTAGCCAGCCAGGTAGATAGCCTGCACTTTTGTTTAGTCAGTGCCCCGACCGGGGTTAGGTTTTTGTTTACGTATATTTCATTTAAAGGGACAGAGTACCCATTGTTTTAGTTACCCTTTTTGGACAAATAAATCCACCAGCACTATTTCACCAGAAAAGTCGTGTTGTCTCTTCACTTACCACGGCCAACCTGCCACATGTGGTGTCAGAAGTGGGATGACGTACACCCTGTAAAAGGGGCGGAGCTACAGATTGCGACTGGTGGGACCTGTCCACGCGGTAACTATGGAGGACGTTGTGAAGGCCTTAGTACACAGCACTGCTGTTCAGCAGAAAGCTAACAAACAGGGACTGGAAAGCACGGCGAGACAAACCGGATACTTGCAGCCCAGCTTGACATTATCGCAGAAACACAGAGGCAGCTGATTGAGCAGCTGGCCCAGATTAAAATGGACTTGACCAGTACGGCACAGGCGCGGCCCATCCAGGCGAACATGTACCTGCAGAAAATGACGCCGCACGATGACGTTGAGGGATACCTCCGGTTCCTTGAGCGAATCGCTTCCCGGGAAAGTTGGGCCCGCTCCAAATGGGCTGGGATTATCGCACCCTTTTTACTGGGGAAGCCCAAAAAGCATATTGTGACCTCGATGAAGAAGCCGCAGCAGACTATGACTGTCTGAAAAGCGAAATCCTTGCAAGGATTGGAGTGACTTCCACAGTTTGTGCGCAGAGGTTCCATGCTCCCCTCGCACAGACCACAACCCACGTCCCAACACAAACGGTAGAGGCCAGCGCTGGCACCTGGATCCATGACCGTTCACACGATTTGAGCGGGTGGAAAAAAACCCGGATAGGGACAGAAACTCTAAATCTCAGAAGGGTTTCAAGAACGAACTGGGCCAATTGTTTGTTTTGAGTGTGGGGAGATGTGGCATATTAAGGCTCACTGCCCACAGTTGTCTGAGCCAATGGACTGTGCATATGGCTCTGTGAAGTCTGAATTTTGTGGAGTGGTAGGTATGACCTAGGTATGACCGAGGGAAAACGTACCCACAACTTCCTCACCACGGTGATTTTAAATGGTAAACCAATCTCCGCCCTGGTAGACTCAGGGAGTAATGTTAACTTGGTATCAGGGAAATTGGTTAAGCCTCTCTGGTTACACCAGGGTGAGAAGTTGCAGGTATTATGTGTACATGGGTGTACGCTTCCGTACACCACGACTCTGATAAAAGTGAAAGTCGAGGGTCAAGTCATCCAAACTATGGCAGCAATTGTACCAAAGTTACCCCATTCCCTAGTGTTAGGCTGTAATTTCCCTGGTTTTGACACCCTGATCAGAGGACAGCTCACCTTAAACAATCCTACTCCGGATGAGCTTTTTAGTCTCCGAGGTGTCTAAAACCCCTAAATCGAAATGAGAACGTAGGAAGGGGGAAAAAGAGGTACGCCCCCACCCCAGTTAGCACTGGTTACTACTCCTAATGGAGGGAGACCAGAGGGAGAGGAGTTGTCCGAGATAGGGCTTGTTGATGCTCAGGTGTCTGAGTCACCCGTGGAGGTGACCGGCCAAACTCCAGATGAGGAAGGTTTTGGAAGTCTAGAACTTTCCCTGACTAACTTTGGTAGGGAGCAGGCTAATGATCCCCAGTTGAAAAATGGGTTTGGCCAGGCGGTAGAAGTTAATGGGGTCCCAGTAGAAGGAACAACCATGGAATCCTATCCCTATTTTTGTATTAAAAATGATTTGTTATACCATGTGAGCCAAGAGGGGTGCCAAGAAAGAGAAAAATTGCTAGTACCCAGTTCATTAGTAAGGAAGGTCCTGGAGCTAGCACACTCTCACTTATTGGGGGGTCATCTGGGAGTAGAGAAGACACAGCAAAGAATCCTAAAAAGATTTTACTGGCCAGGGATATATAATGCAGTAAAAAGATTCTATGCCTCTTGTCCCGAGTGTCAGTTGACAGCCCCCCGACCAAGTTTGAGTGCCCCGTTGATCCCTATGCCTATTATTGAGATACCATTTGAGAGGATCGCCATGGATATAGTGGGTCCCTTGGAGAAATATGCCAAGGGTCATCAATACATCCTAGTGATCCTAGACTATGCCACTCAATATCCAGAGGCGCTGCCTTTACGTAATACTTCCTCCAAAGCTATAGACAGAAAATGAGTGTATCTAGAGAGGTACACAGAATAGAATCCCTTTGTAGGTGCACCGCAGACCGTTATGGAACAAATGTGGTCAGGGGGAAAAAGTGTTTAACAAAATAATAAATATTTTAATCAAATTTGTGATTGTGCAATAAAAATAGGAAATATTAAAAAACTAGTATTTACTATATTAAAAGACACTAGTTATGTCACAACGGTAGGTCCAGAGGGTCTCTGCCGATATTTATTGATTAAAATATTTCTACAGCAGTTAAGAGCATAGCTCTATGTCTTCACTGTCTCACTACAACGCTGTACTACCAGCCTTTAATTCACTATATGGACCTTTAAATTGATACACCCAGTTAAAGAGGTGTTTAGCTCTGTGTTTAGCAGGGCTGTGCTACCAACCTATATACACTCACTTAAACCACTAACCGAATATCTGCCCTATTTTAGCCTCTATGTACCTCGGATCCCATTAAACATGTAATAATATGTAACAATATGACCTGGTAAGCCATCACACTGTGGGACTGCCTCCCGCTACTATGGGTCTCTGCAGGAATCATTGATCTGAATGAAACACTACAGAGCATACAAATGCGGAGCCTCAGAGTTTGTCATAACAATACAAGAATGACAACACTGACAATAAACTTCCAGGTCTGCTAAGTAAACATAGCAATACTCTTTGAAACTAGATACATACACTGTAGGCACATTCAGAAGAGTGCCGGATACAATAACGCTATTTGTGTACTCCCCGACATTCAAATGTATATGCACGGGGTCTACGGGGCAAAAACCAAGGGGCGCAAGGGGCGACACGGCAAGTTTTCACCGAAGTGAACGCAGACACCTTCAAACTTACTAACAAGTCTGTCTATAGCTCCAAAACTACAGTGTGCCTGCGCGCCCAGCTAAAACACGCAGAGCAATATCTCCATATGTATAGTGGGTATTAACCCCATCATTGCTGAAATACTATACATGTGATCAGAACGAGGTAGCAACACACCATCAGGGCATATCTATATCCGCACCAGAGTAATACTCACCCAGCCAGCCACACAGAACAGCTAGGGACTCTCCATCTACTGTAGCGATATGCATGGCTGATCCAAACGGTGCATCTACTCGCGGGACCACACACTGCTAGTGGTAACATTAAAGTCCAGAGACATAAAAGAATTAAGCTTAAGGCATAGGGTGTAATACATCTCAGCACCACCAGATGTCACATTTGAGTGGCTAACATCCACTTCAGGATATACCTTGATATACCTTGATATACATTTGAGATATGCTTAACATCTAAGGCACCACAGTGAATTGACATAAGCTACACCTGCTGATGGGCCCAGAGTAGTTCCTCTGGACCTACCGTTGTGACATAACTAGTGTCTTTTAATATAGTAAATACTAGTTTTTTAATATTTGCTATTTTTATTGCACAATCACAAATTTGATTAAAATATTTATTATTTTGTTAAACACTTTTTTCCCCTGACCACATTTATTCCATAACGGTCTGCGGTGCGCCTACAAAGGGATTCTATTCTGTGTACCTCTCTAGATACACTCATTTTCTGTCCATATATCCACTCCCTAGGCAGCACGCCGTATCCAACAAGGGGTTTTCGAGCGAGGTTTCTATCTATAGTTATCTCCAAAGCTATAGCTAAGGAATTGTTACAGGTATTCTCCCGACTCGGGATACCAAAGGAAATTTTGACAGATCAGGTTACCCCGTTGTAACAGGGGAGTAATCCCTGCTCAAGTAATGTGCCTTTAATCCAGCAGTGTGGTGGTTAACTGCTGGTAGTCAATTAATAAACACCACCTGCCTGATTGGATTGCTTACAAAAGCCTGTCTTTTGAGACATGAAGTGAGACTCCTTAGCTCATACAGATCAGAGATTGTCTTTGACTCTCACAACCTGTCTTGAGCTCTGCCAGAAGACACAGCATAGCTGCTTTCAAGACGTAGGGAAAACTTCTAAACCTGAATGCTGACACGCCCTGAGGAGAAAGGGGAGCTGAACCAGGGACAGAGAAGATTTTCCCTCCAAACCACAAGGAACAGATAAGACTTTCATTTAAAAGACTTCTTATATTTTGTTTATTTCATGCTGTATGTTTTGGGGCTGGGAGACATGCTTATCTAAGGGAGTTGTAAACTGCATAGTATTTCACTAGAAATACTCCCAAGTGAATAGAACACAGAAAAAAGGAATAGGTGCAAAACAGCGCTAGGGATACTGATGAATAAATGTTCAGGCAGCCAGGTGAATGACTGGTGGTACAACCAGTCAGGGAAACAGATGAAACGAAGGGGTTAACCGGCGCCAAAGAGGGTAAATACCAGTCCTGTTGTGACAGTCCAAATACAGTCCTTGGGATGATGAATGGTGATGATTCTCACCTCAGCAGTGCATATGTGAAAAAAGAGAAAAAAGAGAAAGAGAAATAATAGTGCAGTAAATCAACACAGGGGGGGGGGGTGATCACAGATATTGACAAAAAACAACAAACAAGACATACAAACATATAACACTAGCACGGCCTAAATATTAATAAAAAGCATATTTATTGATGTGGAAATGTGCATAAACCGCATCCGGAGGGGTAAAATTGCAACCCTACTCACAAAATGCTGGAAAGGTACAGGCAGATCTGCTGTATGCAGCTGGGCTCTCAAGATGGCGACCGGAGCACTTGTGCTGGCGTCCACACGTGACTAGGAAGCCAGGCAGATGACTCAGATGACGAGGCCTCTGGGCGGACGTGACGTCACCCCCGTTGTGTATTCTCCACCGGCTCACAGGACTCCAGTCCTCCAGTCCTCATCAGCAGCCGCAATATCGCCGTACTTCGGTTCAAAACACTAGTTGGAGACTGCAGAGTTCCTCCTTTGGAACTGCAGACTTCACCACACTGGAACACTCTAAAAACTTGAAACTTCCCGACGCGTTTCGTACGCATGCGCGTACTTCTTCAAGGGATGTGCTTGTCTGATAGTCTCTATGGTATATATACCCTCAGTCCAAAGTCCTGGTTGGTTAATTGGATAAGTGGTATTAACCCCAATTAGGGCTAATAGACAACAGCACATAAACAATGGCCTATGCTAATCAACATACATAACAAACATACAACATTAATTGGGATAACAGAAAAGAGAAAAAAACGTTAAAAACATTTAAAAAGACATTAAAAATATAAACAGTGGCAGAACAAAGAATTAATGACTTAAAAATAAGTGATTATAAAAAGGCTTTGAGTTCAAAGTCGATATTCATTCCCTTAGGGGAGAGGGTTTTAAGTTCATATATCCAGTAAGCCTCACGTATACTGGCCTGCTGGAGTCTACTCCCCCCTCTAGGATTAACATCAACCTGCTCAATTGCCTGACAGATAAGACCCTTGGGATTCTTATCATGGTACAGAGAAAAATGATGTGAGACACTATGTGTCACTAAGCCCCTTCTGATATTGTAAATATGCTCATAGACACGTCTCTGAAAGGTTCTCCCTGTTCTGCCCACATATTGCAAGCCACAAGGGCATTGCAATAAATATATAACATATGTGGAGTGGCAGTTAATGAAATTATATATAGGGTAACTCCTATTAGTAACATTAGATGTAAATTTTTTTGAATTTTTACTAAATGAACATGCTACGCATTTTACACAGGTGAAGAAACCTTTTAGATTCCCTCCTAGTTTCTGCTTTCTTTGGTTCACCGGACAACTGGGGGCTAGTTTAGATTTTAAGTTATTAGCCCTGGAAAATATAATATTGGCTTTTTTTGGGAGGATATCTGCCAATACTTCATCTTGTAATAAAATAGGCCAATATTTATTTATAATTTGTTTAATTTTTGGCGCCATTTCATTAAATTGAGTGATGAACGCTACCTGGTTGTGACGTGTATTTATTGTTTCCTTCTTTTTAACCTCATATTGAAGTAAAGTGTCCCTATTGATCTCATTGACCTGATTAAAAGCCTCATTTAATTCAAACTCTTTGTATTTTCTATTAATGAATTTATGTTTTAGATCTTCTGCTTGTTTTTTAAAAATCTCGTCTTCTGAACAATTACGTTTAAGACGTACCAGTTGTCCCTTTGGAATATTTCGCAGCCACTGCGGATTATGGTGACTATCCGCGCGCACATAGTTATTTGCCTGCACAGGCTTAAAAAAGGTTTTTGTGTGCAATATGTCATCTTTGACATATATGTGGAGGTCCAAAAAATCGATGTGTTCAGTACTAAAACTACATGTGAATTTTAAATTAAGGTGATTGTGATTTAAATAAGTGCAAAAATCATTTAAAGAATCCTGAGTGCCTGACCAAATGAAAATCACATCATCAATGTAGCGCCGCCAGAGCACCAGGCTCGCTCCTAGAGGACAGTTGTTCCAAATGAACTCCTCCTCCCAACTGTCCATGAATAAGTTGGCATAACTAGGAGCGAACCTCGTGCCCATGGCGGTACCACATTTCTGAATGTAATAGTGAGAATTAAAGGTGAAATAATTATGTGTTAAAATAAACCAAATACTCTCCATCAAAAAATCCCTCTTGGTGCGTGAATAGCCACTGGAGTGTTCCAGTTTGCGAGACACGGCCTGGCATCCTTGATGATGGTCAATAACTGTGTACAAGGATGTTACATCAGCCGTGGCTAGAATGTATCCTTGCTGCCATTTAAGATCTTTTAGAATTTGTAGCGTATGTGTCGTGTCTCGCAAATAGGACCTGCCACCAGTGACTACCGGTTGAAGATGGTGATCTATAAATTGTGAAAGATTTGAAGTGAGGGAAGAAATACCAGAAATAATAGGTCTCCCTGGAGGTGCAGTTAAATTTTTGTGAATTTTAGGTATAAAATAAAATAACGGTGTGCGTGGAAACTGAACAGACAGAAATTTGAACTCATCCTCACATAATGCCCCACTATTTACACCAGAAGTCAACAATTCTTCCAGTTCGGCTTTGAAATGTACCAAAGGGTCACTGTTAAGGGGGAGGTATGTGGTCTCATCTCCCAGTAATCTCATGGACTCTTTTAGATAATACTCTTTGTCCATGACCACAATACCCCCACCCTTATCAGCCGATTTAATAACAATCGAGTCATTATTCTCTAGATTTTGGACTGCCTCTTTTTCTTTAATATTAAAATTATCTTTTTTGATTTTGTATGTTCTACATGAGTTCTCTAGATCTATGCTGACCATTTCTACAAAGGAGCTTACTAGATGTCCTTGTGCGAACTTTGGATAGAACGTGGATGCTTTTTTAAAAGTTTTTTCTTGAGGATCAGCAGTACTGCGTACCTCTTGGATGGGATTGGTTTGGTTAGTAATTTTATCCCTAGCAAAATATTTTTTCAGGGCGAGTTTGCGGGCAAATTTGTGAACATCTATGTAGAGATTAAAACTATTTGGTCCACAGACTGGAGCAAACTTAAGTCCTTTATTGAGTACTTTTTTCTCAATGTCGGTGAGCTGGTACTGACTTATATTAAAGATATTCGGATACTCTTTTGTAATTTTTACCCGATTTCTACTAGTACCTCCTCTCCTCCCTCGGGTCCTGTCTTTCTTTTTTTGTGGTTTAGTGGAGGTTGGATTTCTGATACATGTTTGATTATTTCCACCTCTGGGAAGATGTGATCTCTTTCCTTCCTCCACTCTAAAAAAGAAAAATTTGATTTAATGGCTGGTGTGGGGAGTGGTGTATACGAGATGCTCTCCACATCACTCTCTGATCCTATATCGGACAGCAATGTGTATCTATTGCTGACCGTGACAGGAATTGATTGTGGCAATGTTAGTGCATCATATCGCTCCTTGGCTCTTTTTTGTTGCAGATATAGATTTTTATCATGCAAAGGTTGTTTAACCGGAACGAGCGGTGTGGGAACCAGTACATTAGTGGAGGGTTTTTTTGTCCATTAGCCCTAATTGGGGTTAATACCACTTATCCAATTAACCAACCAGGACTTTGGACTGAGGGTATATATACCATAGAGACTATCAGACAAGCACATCCCTTGAAGAAGTACGCGCATGCGTACGAAACGCGTCGGGAAACTCTGCAGTCTCCAACTAGTGTTTTGAACCGAAGTACGGCGATATTGCGGCTGCTGATGAGGACTGGAGGACTGGAGTCCTGTGAGCCGGTGGAGAATACACAACGGGGGTGACGACACGTCCGCCCAGAGGCCTCGTCATCTGAGTCATCTGCCTGGCTTCCTAGTCACGTGTGGACGCCAGCACAAGTGCTCCGGTCGCCATCTTGAGAGCCCAGCTGCATACAGCAGATCTGCCTGTACCTTTCCAGCATTTTGTGAGTAGGGTTGCAATTTTACCCCTCCGGATGCGGTTTATGCACATTTCCACATCAATAAATATGCTTTTTATTAATATTTAGGCCGTGCTAGTGTTATATGTTTGTATGTCTTGTTTGTTGTTTTTTGTCAATATCTGTGATCACCCCCCCCCCCCTGTGTTGATTTACTGCACTATTATTTCTCTTTCTCTTTTTTCTCTTTTTTCACATATGCACTGCTGAGGTGAGAATCATCACCATTCATCATCCCAAGGACTGTATTTGGACTGTCACAACAGGACTGGTATTTACCCTCTTTGGCGCCGGTTAACCCCTTCGTTTCATCTGTTTCCCTGACTGGTTGTACCACCAGTCATTCACCTGGCTGCCTGAACATTTATTCATCAGTATCCCTAGCGCTGTTTTGCACCTATTCCTTTTTTCTGTGATTTTTTGTTTTGTACATTTGGTGTTAGCTGCTTTTATATTTATATTTTATTGATTGTAAGTGTCATCATGAGTTCTCTGTTCATGAGATCTCGTCATAATGTCAATGTTGATCATATCTTTGGTGATCCTAGCTCAGTCCAAGGTATAGAAAGTGTGACTGAAGATTTCCATCCAATACTTGCTCAGTTAGAGAAAACACTAATGCTAGAAAGCAAACAATGGTGGGAAGCCACCACACTGAGCAAGTATTTGGAAAATCACCGTATCCCTAGGGGGCTTAGGGTTCGAAAAAAGCCCACCGGGGATGCACATAATGAGGGCTTCATGAGGGAATGGAATGAAATATTAGATCATTGTTCATTCTCTCTCATGAAGCTTTTGGTGCATCAACGGAGGAAAACCCTAGTCGAACTGGACGATCATATATTAGATATGAAGATCCAGTTAGATCCATATAAAGACAACAAAGAGTTGCTCGCTCTAGAACCGACTATTAAGAAAAGGCTAGATCAGGCTGAATTAGAGATAGTTCAAATCAAACAACAAAAATTTTTCAGGGATAAACAAGACTATGACACTGGTTGTCAGAGAGATTGGGCAAAGAAATCCAAAGAGATTAATGTTACAAATGTAGATAATAAGAAACCAAGTGTAACGATAGGTCCTAAAGAATCCAATGCTAAAAGGAGCAGATTTATACAAAAGGGAGCTATCAATGTCCCAAAAAAACCCTCCACTAATGTACTGGTTCCCACACCGTTCGTTCCGGTTAAACAACCTTTGCATGATAAAAATCTATATCTGCAACAAAAAAGAGCCAAGGAGCGATATGATGCACTAACATTGCCACAATCAATTCCTGTCACGGTCAGCAATAGATACACATTGCTGTCCGATATAGGATCAGAGAGTGATGTGGAGAGCATCTCGTATACACCACTCCCCACACCAGCCATTAAATCAAATTTTTCTTTTTTAGAGTGGAGGAAGGAAAGAGATCACATCTTCCCAGAGGTGGAAATAATCAAACATGTATCAGAAATCCAACCTCCACTAAACCACAAAAAAAGAAAGACAGGACCCGAGGGAGGAGAGGAGGTACTAGTAGAAATCGGGTAAAAATTACAAAAGAGTATCCGAATATCTTTAATATAAGTCAGTACCAGCTCACCGACATTGAGAAAAAAGTACTCAATAAAGGACTTAAGTTTGCTCCAGTCTGTGGACCAAATAGTTTTAATCTCTACATAGATGTTCACAAATTTGCCCGCAAACTCGCCCTGAAAAAATATTTTGCTAGGGATAAAATTACTAACCAAACCAATCCCATCCAAGAGGTACGCAGTACTGCTTTATTTATTTATTTATTTATTTATAAAATATTTTACCAGGAAGTAATACATTGAGAGTTACCTCTCGTTTTCAAGTATGTCCTGGGCACAGAGTAAAACAAATAATACATGGTTACAAATACAGTTACATAAATGAACAAGGTATACATTTATATACAAGACATTGCATGCACAGTTAAAGAAAATATATATTATGAGCGTATGAAACAGTTACAGACCAGATTAAAGTGTGAGACAGCCTTAGATTTGAAAGAACTTAAGCTGGTGGTGGATATGAGAGTCTCTGGTAGGTTGTTCCAGTTTTGGGGTGCACGGAAGGAGAAGGAGGAACGTCCGGATACTTTGTTGAGTCTTGGGACCATGAATAGTCTTTTGGAGTCTGATCTCAGGTGATAGGTACTGCATGTGGTAGGGGTGAGGAGCTTGTTCAGGTAGCTGGGTAGCTTGCCCAGAAAGTATTTGAGGGTGAGACAGGAAAGGTGAACTTTGCGCCTAGACTCTAGTGATGACCAATCTAGTTCTTTGAGCATTTCGCAGTGATGTGTGTTGTAGTTGCATTGGAGAACAAAACGACAAATTGAATTGTAGAGGGTGTCAAGTTTGCTAAGGTGGGTTTGAGGAGCCGAGCCATATACCATGTCTCCATAGTCAATAATTGGCATTAGCATCTGCTGTGCAATACGCTTTCTGACCAGGAGACTTAGGGAGGATTTGTTCCTGTAAAGTACCCCTAGTTTGGCATAGGTCTTGGTTGTCAGGGTATCAATGTGCATCCCGAATGTTAAGTGGGAGTCAAACCATAAGCCCAGGTATTTAAAACTAGTGACAGGTGTTAGGGTGGTTTTAGCGTTGGTTCTAATCAGGAGCTCAGTCACTGGAAGCTTTACAAATTTAGTCTTGGTCCCAAATACCATTGTTACAGTCTTGTCAGTGTTTAAAAACAGTTTGTTTTGGGAAATCCAGTTTTCGAGTCTCAAAAAGTCAGACTGAAGTATGTGTTGAAGGTCAGAGAGGCTATGGCTGTGTGCATACAGGATTGTGTCATCTGCATACATGTGTATTGAGGCTTCCTTACAAGCTGTGGGAAGATCATTAATGAACACTGAGAAGAGTAGGGGCCCCAGAACAGAGCCTTGCGGGACACCACAGGTGATATCCAGGGGGTTGGAGTTAGAGCCTGAGATGGACACATGTTGGGATCTTCCTGATAGGTAGGACTGAAACCAGTTTAAAGCATGTTTCCCTATTCCAGAGCTCTGGAGTTTGTTAAGCAGGATAGCATGATCAACTGTGTCAAAAGCCTTTGCAAAATCTAGGAATACTGCACCAGTGAGTTGTCCCCGTTCCATTCCACACTGGATTTCATTGCAAACTTTTAGCAGGGTAGTTACGGTGGAGTGTTTGGGACGAAACCCAGACTGGAGTTGGCTAGAGAAATTTGTCTTGGTGTAGAACTCGCTTAATTGGGAGTGGACACATTTTTCCATAACTTTGGATAGAATTGGGAGAAGTGAGATTGGCCTGTAGTTTGAGACAGTGTTTTTGTCCCCACTTTTGAAGATTGGGACAACTCTGGCAGTTTTCCAGGTCTTAGGGATATGGCCTGCAGACAGGATAGAGTTGACTATGGACGCAATTGGTTTGGCAATGGCTGGGGCACCAAGTCGTAGGAACCTAGATTGTAGTAAGTCGGGTCCACATTGGCTGCTTAGTTTTAGTTTGAGGAGCGCTTGTGTAATCTCCTCTTCAGATACTGGGCTAAATTGAAAATTGTGGGCAGTGTTGGGAGGGGGTGGGACTATAGGGGTACTCCCAGGATGAGATTCAGGTTTGGGGTTTGTGCTGCGTTTCGCTAATAAGTTAGTGGCACACCCCACAAAGTAATCATTGAATGCATTTGCAATGTCAGTGGGGTTTGTCAGAGTAATATCCCCCTTAGTGATATTACTTGGTTGTTGATGGTTAGGAGGCTGGAATATATTGTTGATAACCTTCCAGAAATTAGCTGGGTTTGATGTATTCTGGAGGAGATTGTCAGAGTAATATTGTGCTTTAGCATGCCTTGTTTGCCTTGTGCACACGTTCCGCAGGCATCTGTAGTGATTGAGATCCTTGGTAGTGCCAGTTACTTTGTAGCTTTTCCACAAGGCATCCCTGAACTGGTAGAGTGCTATAAGGTCAGGTGTAACCCATGGAAGGTGGGCCCCCCGTACCCTTATTTTGCGTAGTGGAGCATGGGTATCGCAGAGTTGTAAGAACTCGGATTGGAAATAGTCAAGCGCAGAATCAGGGTCGGGAATTAAATCGATTCTGTGCCATGGGCAGTTGGTAAGGTCATCCAGAAACTGTTGTGGGTTAAAGTTTTTAAATGTTCTAGTGAGGAGAACTTTGGGGCTTGAATGGGGCGGTTTAATTTTCCTTACACAGTACACTATTGCATGGTCACTGAAAATGTCAGGAAGGATGCCAGAGGATTGGATTCTGCTGGGGTTTGAGGAGAGAATCCAGTCTAGCAAGGAATGGTTATGCGACTTCAGGTTTATTCGTGTGGGTTGGGAAATGAGTTGCGATAGGTTAAGTGACTTGAGTTGTATCTGGATTTTGTGGTTTTTAGGGTCAAGCCAATTGAAGTTGAAATCCCCAAGAACTAGCAGCTCACTCTTCTCATTCAGAGAGGAAATGGAGGCAAGAAATTGGGTGATATCAGTCAGGGATTGTAGAAGGGCTTTAGGGGGGCGGTAGATGCCAGCAAGCAAGATGGGCTTAGAAAAGGGGAGGCAGATTTTGCCAACTAGAGTTTCAAAAGAGGGTGGACTTGGTGGGCAATGTAGCAGTGTAAATTGTAAGGTGTCTGCAATATAAAATAACACCCCTCCTCCTCTCTTTGACCTATCTCTCCTAAAAATGGAGTATCCCTGAATGGCGATATTTGCATCAGGGGTTTTAGAGGATAGCCATGTTTCTGTAAGAACGATGGCTTTGGGTTTATGCATAAGGCACCATGCCCTTAGTTCGTCTAGTTTGGGCAGCAGGCTCCGGATGTTTATATGGGCGACAGATAGCCCTTTTTGGAATTTAAAGGTGGAATTCTCAGGGGCATGGGACAGAGCTGAAATGGGAGGACCTGGGTTAGTTTCAATATCACCTGCTAGAGAGAGTAATAGTATGAGAAGAAATTTGGGTAGTTGTTTACAAGTTGTAGATTTGTGGTGTTTTCCATTAGAGTGAGCAGTGGTTGGTGTGCTGGTTTTTAGAGTTCTCCACCAACATTCAGTAGATAGTGCAAGGCTTTTGAGTAGTCCAGGGTGTATGGTGATGTTGGGTGCGGGCCAGGATGGAGGAGTTTGTAGTGGAATCCTCAAGATCCTCAAGAAAAAACTTTTAAAAAAGCATCCACGTTCTATCCAAAGTTCGCACAAGGACATCTAGTAAGCTCCTTTGTAGAAATGGTCAGCATAGATCTAGAGAACTCATGTAGAACATACAAAATCAAAAAAGATAATTTTAATATTAAAGAAAAAGAGGCAGTCCAAAATCTAGAGAATAATGACTCGATTGTTATTAAATCGGCTGATAAGGGTGGGGGTATTGTGGTCATGGACAAAGAGTATTATCTAAAAGAGTCCATGAGATTACTGGGAGATGAGACCACATACCTCCCCCTTAACAGTGACCCTTTGGTACATTTCAAAGCCGAACTGGAAGAATTGTTGACTTCTGGTGTAAATAGTGGGGCATTATGTGAGGATGAGTTCAAATTTCTGTCTGTTCAGTTTCCACGCACACCGTTATTTTATTTTATACCTAAAATTCACAAAAATTTAACTGCACCTCCAGGGAGACCTATTATTTCTGGTATTTCTTCCCTCACTTCAAATCTTTCACAATTTATAGATCACCATCTTCAACCGGTAGTCACTGGTGGCAGGTCCTATTTGCGAGACACGACACATACGCTACAAATTCTAAAAGATCTTAAATGGCAGCAAGGATACATTCTAGCCACGGCTGATGTAACATCCTTGTACACAGTTATTGACCATCATCAAGGATGCCAGGCCGTGTCTCGCAAACTGGAACACTCCAGTGGCTATTCACGCACCAAGAGGGATTTTTTGATGGAGAGTATTTGGTTTATTTTAACACATAATTATTTCACCTTTAATTCTCACTATTACATTCAGAAATGTGGTACCGCCATGGGCACGAGGTTCGCTCCTAGTTATGCCAACTTATTCATGGACAGTTGGGAGGAGGAGTTCATTTGGAACAACTGTCCTCTAGGAGCGAGCCTGGTGCTCTGGCGGCGCTACATTGATGATGTGATTTTCATTTGGTCAGGCACTCAGGATTCTTTAAATGATTTTTGCACTTATTTAAATCACAATCACCTTAATTTAAAATTCACATGTAGTTTTAGTACTGAACACATCGATTTTTTGGACCTCCACATATATGTCAAAGATGACATATTGCACACAAAAACCTTTTTTAAGCCTGTGCAGGCAAATAACTATGTGCGCGCGGATAGTCACCATAATCCGCAGTTGCTGCGAAATATTCCAAAGGGACAACTGGTACGTCTTAAACGTAATTGTTCAGAAGACGAGATTTTTAAAAAACAAGCAGAAGATCTAAAACATAAATTCATTAATAGAAAATACAAAGAGTTTGAATTAAATGAGGCTTTTAATCAGGTCAATGAGATCAATAGGGACACTTTACTTCAATATGAGGTTAAAAAGAAGGAAACAATAAATACACGTCACAACCAGGTAGCGTTCATCACTCAATTTAATGAAATGGCGCCAAAAATTAAACAAATTATAAATAAATATTGGCCTATTTTATTACAAGATGAAGTATTGGCAGATATCCTCCCAAAAAAAGCCAATATTATATTTTCCAGGGCTAATAACTTAAAATCTAAACTAGCCCCCAGTTGTCCGGTGAACCAAAGAAAGCAGAAACTAGGAGGGAATCTAAAAGGTTTCTTCACCTGTGTAAAATGCGTAGCATGTTCATTTAGTAAAAATTCAAAAAAAATTACATCTAATGTTACTAATAGGAGTTACCCTATATATAATTTCATTAACTGCCACTCCACATATGTTATATATTTATTGCAATGCCCTTGTGGCTTGCAATATGTGGGCAGAACAGGGAGAACCTTTCAGAGACGTGTCTATGAGCATATTTACAATATCAGAAGGGGCTTAGTGACACATAGTGTCTCACATCATTTTTCTCTGTACCATGATAAGAATCCCAAGGGTCTTATCTGTCAGGCAATTGAGCAGGTTGATGTTAATCCTAGAGGGGGGAGTAGACTCCAGCAGGCCAGTATACGTGAGGCTTACTGGATATATGAACTTAAAACCCTCTCCCCTAAGGGAATGAATATCGACTTTGAACTCAAAGCCTTTTTATAATCACTTATTTTTAAGTCATTAATTCTTTGTTCTGCCACTGTTTATATTTTTAATGTCTTTTTAAATGTTTTTAACGTTTTTTTCTCTTTTCTGTTATCCCAATTAATGTTGTATGTTTGTTATGTATGTTGATTAGCATAGGCCATTGTTTATGTGCTGTTGTCTATTAGCCCTAATTGGGGTTAATACCACTTATCCAATTAACCAACCAGGACTTTGGACTGAGGGTATATATACCATAGAGACTATCAGACAAGCACATCCCTTGAAGAAGTACGCGCATGCGTACGAAACGCGTCGGGAAGTTTCAAGTTTTTAGAGTGTTCCAGTGTGGTGAAGTCTGCAGTTCCAAAGGAGAAACTCTGCAGTCTCCAACTAGTGTTTTGAACCGAAGTACGGCGATATTGCGGCTGCTGATGAGGACTGGAGGACTGGAGTCCTGTGAGCCGGTGGAGAATACACAACGGGGGTGACGTCACGTCCGCCCAGAGGCCTCGTCATCTGAGTCATCTGCCTGGCTTCCTAGTCACGTGTGGACGCCAGCACAAGTGCTCCGGTCGCCATCTTGAGAGCCCAGCTGCATACAGCAGATCTGCCTGTACCTTTCCAGCATTTTGTGAGTAGGGTTGCAATTTTACCCCTCCGGATGCGGTTTATGCACATTTCCACATCAATAAATATGCTTTTTATTAATATTTAGGCCGTGCTAGTGTTATATGTTTGTATGTCTTGTTTGTTGTTTTTTGTCAATATCTGTGATCACCCCCCCCCCCCCCTGTGTTGATTTACTGCACTATTATTTCTCTTTCTCTTTTTTCTCTTTTTTCACATATGCACTGCTGAGGTGAGAATCATCACCATTCATCATCCCAAGGACTGTATTTGGACTGTCACAACAGGACTGGTATTTACCCTCTTTGGCGCCAGTTAACCCCTTCGTTTCACCCAAGTGAATATAATCTTTGTTTACCCCTTGTTTGGATGGTTTCCTGATGTTAAGGAAACAGGCGCAATAAAAAGCCTTATTTACTTTCACAATAACGAGTCTCCCTTGTATACCTCTGTGAGCGTCCGCCCACACCCGTTTACATCTAAGCTTATGCGAGACTTATATGTAGAGCTAAAAATACAGTCCCTAAGAACCTCTGTTTACATCCGCAAACGAACTGACTGGTAGAACGATTTAATAAAACTCTGAAGATGATGTTGAGAAAGGTAGTGGCTAGTGATGGGAAGAACTGGGACACCTTGTTGCCTTATCTCTTGTTTGCTATCCGAGAGGTGCCACAGGCCTCTACAGGGTTTTCCCCATTTGAACTCCTGTATGGGAGATGCCCAAGAGGGATTCTGGATAGTCTCAAAGAAGAGTGGGAGCAACAAGTTGTTCCAGGGAAAAATGTCGTCCAATTTGTGGAAGATTTAAAAGAACGCATTGCGCATGTAACCCCCATAGTCAGACAACATTTAGAAGAGGCACAGAGGGCCCAACAGAACCTTTACAACAGACAGGCTATGGTTCGCAACTTCCGACCAGGGGACCGAGTAATGGTGCTTGTTCCCACAGCCGAAAGCAAGCTGTTATCACATTGGCAAGGGCCATATGAAGTTCTAGAACAGGTCGGCCCAGTGAATTATAAAATTCGACAGCCAGATCGGAGGAAGGTAGAGCAAATCTATCACAAAAATCTATTAAAATCCTGGAAGGATAGAGAGGTATGTCTGACGGTAGTAGCTAATAAATCCGGGAAAGGGGAGGATCCACTTGTTCGAATATCGGCAGAACTCACTCCTGAACAATACAGAGAAGCTGTACACTTGGTAAAAAGGAAGAGGGGTGTATTTTCCAGTGTACCAGGGAAAACTAGGGTGATTTCAAATGAATATCGTCACCAAGATGGGGATAGCTGTTAAGATAAGACCTTATAGGATCCCAGAAGCCAGAAGAGGGGCTATTCAGTCAGAGGTAAAGAAGATGCTAGAGTTAGGGGTAATTGAGGAGTCCCATAGTCAATGGTCCAGCCCTATTGTCTTGGTACCTAAGCCAGATGGGTCAATACGGTTCTGTAATGACTTTAGAAAAGTCAATGAAGTCTCGAAGTTTGATGCCTATCCTATGCCGCGGGTAGACGAGTTGATTGAGAGGTTGGCGAGGGCCCGTTTTCTAACCACTTTAGATCTTACAAAGGGCTATTGGCAAATACCCTTAACAAGTTCAGCAAAAGAGAAAACGGCCTACTCCACACCTGATGGTCTTTTCCAGTATACTGTCTTACCCTTTGGCCTTCATGGGGCATCCGCAACCTTCCAAAGGTTGATTAATAAGTTGTTACACCCACACTCGAACTACGCCTCAGCGTATTTAGACGATGTGGTAATTCATAGTCCAGATTGGGACTCACATCTACAAAAGGTTGAGGCAGTGTTGAGAACCTTTCAGGAGGCGGGTCTTACAGCCAACCCAGCTAAATGTTCAGTCGGCCTAGCAGAAGCAAACTATCTTGGCTATGTTGTGGGAAGGGGGACAGTAAAACCTCAGCTCAATAAAGTTGAAGCCATTGAGAGTTGGCCCCGTCCCCTTAAAAAAAAAAACAGGTTAGGACATTTCTAGTCATTGTAGGTTACTACAGGCGATTTATTCCCCATTTTGCAACCCGGGCTGCAAAGTTTTCAGATTTAGTAAAGGCAAAGGCACCTGATGTTGTAAAATGGAACAATGATGCGGAGACCGCATTATTAGACCAAGTACAGCAGTCTGTAGTCACCCAGTCTTGGTAGCCCCAGATTTTACGAAGGAGTTTTTTCTGCAAACGGACGCCTCCGAAGTAGGTCTCGGAGCAGTACTGTCCCAGTTTGTAGGAGAAGAGGAACACCCGGTCCTCCATTTAAGCCGCAAATTGTGTCCCCGCGAACAAAGATATGCCACAGTAGAAAAAGAGTGTTTGACCATAAAGTGGGCAACAGACACATTGAAGTATTACCTTTTAGGCAGGTCTTTTATGCTCATTACAGATCACGCACCCCTACAGTGGATGCATAGAAATAAAGAAAATAACTCGAGAGTTACCCGTTGGTTTCTGTCGTTGCAACCTTTTAACTTCACAGACCAACATCAGCCAGGCATACTGCACGGTAATGCTGATGCATTCTCTAGGGTGCGCAGTCTCGGTGCACGGGCCACTCCACTCGGTAACATTACACTGGGAAGGGGGATATGTGACAGGGTCATTGACTCTGTGTATGTTAATAGGAGATGGCAGTATGCATGCTTTCCAGTAGACGATGGGTTAACCCAGCTTATTAAGCAGTCTACAGGGGATTCAAATTAAACTAGTTCACCTGCTTTAAAACAGGAAGAGGAAATGCCTCTGGGGCGGCAGTCTCTCTCAGGCACAGAGAGAAGACAGAGGAGTGTTGACAGACAGACACAGGCTGCTCAGATTGACCATGGGGGAATAAAGCTCCCAGGTAAGGAGCCAACTGGTATTGTGGAACATTGTTGGGCTGGACTAGGTTAGCTAGCCAGCCAGGTAGATAGCCTGCACTTTTGTTTAGTCAGTGCCCCGACCGGGGTTAGGTTTTTGTTTACATATATTTCATTTAAAGGGACAGAGTACCCATTGTTTTAGTTACCCTTTTTGGACAAATAAATCCACCAGCACTATTTCACCAGAAAAGTCGTGTTGTCTCCTCACTTACCACGGCCATCCTGCCACAGTATGTATGTATGTATGTATGTATGTATGTATGTATGTATGTATCTATATCTATGTGTGTATATTATTATTATTTTTTTAAACATGTATTATGCATGTTGTTTTCCCGAAATGTATATTTTATAACATGATTGATGTTTTAAATGTTATGTTTACAGTCAATGTGTAAATTGGTCGTCGTAATGTGGTCTCATTCTGAGACATTTACATATGTTACATGTTTTATGTTACACAAATATTGATATTTCTCATCCTTCAATAAAATACCTGATATCGTATATTTTTTTTACACTACAGTATAAATCCACAATTTTGAGTTACACATACTGATGGAGCGGCCGTTATTCGAACGGATCTCAAATCAGTTTTCGTGTTGACCGCTGTATTCCATTCAGTATTTCCGTGTTTTGACCACTATTCATGCCGCGTTCGCGCAATCCGGCACCGGGCAGCCACACGCGGTTGATCTGTTTAATTTAATGGTTTCTGGTTTCTTTGGATGCAATTCTTTGCATATCCGCCATGTGGCAGAAGTTAATGAATTACAATTTGGTTGCTATTCTTTGCGTATCCGCCAGGTGGCAGAAATTAATGAATTGTATTGAATTCTAATGTTCATGGTACTTTGCTACTTTGTAAGGGTACAGGTGTTTAAAACAGATATCACCCACGTCTATACTGGTACATACTTACAGTGGCCCATTGTGATTTGACCTTGATTTTTCAAAGACGTTATCAAATTAGGCGTTCTTAATAAAAAGCTTTAAATACTCAATGTGTGCCTTTTTTTTACATTCTTTCCCCGCACAATTGCTGAGTGGACATTATGGCTACACCACAGGCGTATAAAAAAAATCTGACTGTAGTTATGCATTTTTAATATATTCGGCAATAAATGCTGCAGCAGATAAGATGGCGACTGTATCTGAAATATATGAATATTTAATTTTGAACTACGATTTTTACAAGTTTTCACCAGACGTTAATGGGTGGAAGCATGCGATAAGAAAATCCCTAAGTAACGATCAGTGTTTTTTTCGCATTGCCCCTCCTGCCGGAGAGATTTGTGGGTATTGGGGTGCCATGCCAGAATTTCACAGTATGTTTGATCATGGCAATTTCAAAAGAAGAAAGGTTGGTTTAACCCATATAAGAATCGTCAATCCCAATCCAGCATTGTGCCGGCAACAGCCAGCACCAGCACCGGCCGGTCCGACCGTCAGTGATAACCTGGTGAACGGCAATCCTTTGTACCTGTCCCTGCCAGAATACCTGGAAAATTTCCAGTAGTAGATAGGTGAGAGAGAGAGAACCCAGTTTAGCACTCAGGTTCACGCTCTGAAGATAAGTGAATGGTTTAAAACATAATCTTTATTAATAACAATATATATTAAAAAATGGTTGGTAGAACGACGTACTGAAGGTAGGTAGATCCTGAGTAAAATAGCCGTGTTGGCTCCGGATCAAGCTTATAAATGTACCAGAAGTTTTAATAAACGACTGGTATCATGTTGACACAGAATTCCTGATGTGGACCTGTGTGGAGAGTGAGTACTCCAGGTGTGTCCGGTTATGTACTGAGTCTACAAGTCACAAAGTTGGTATCCCAATCCTAATAGGTGATAGTAGATGTGACTTATAGCAGCTAACATACATAAAGAGCAAATATACTATGTACATCAGTTGTAATTTATTCATACAGTTATGCTCCCCTGTGTAGGTCTGTGTATCCACATTAGCGTCAGAATGACCCCAGGTGACCCACTGAGAATGATATCCAGGGGTGTAATGACCTATATAACCTGCGTAGTCCTAGTCATAGGTAAGTAGCTTGACTCGTATCCTGGGGGGTACGATGGGGTTCCAATACAGGAGACACTATTTGTGGGAGACAGACTAGTACCATATACTTGTATCAGAGGGTGAGATAATAGCAAAGACTGAATGGTAAACCTCCTTGCTGCTGTGTAAAGTGACAAGCACAGCAAGGCAGCTACAGTGTTGCTACAAGTGAGGTTTCTCAGGGCATAATCGTATCGGAACACTGTCCCTGTAAACACTGATAAACGAGGATGATTGTGACCATCGGGGCACTTATATCCTATATATATCTGCACGAGCAGACTGCCGCATCAACTCGCGGTGCTGGTTTCATGCGGAGGCAGTAACTGATCTGCGCGTGCACGTGTCTGGAATGAGCCGACGCGCGCATTTCGCGAGAGCTTTGTGAAGGCGAATGGTAAGTATCACTAAGGATACCCTGCAGTTAGGCAGGTATTTATAGGGCCCCCAGTGATGACGTCATTGGTTAACCCCTGATGTGCCTAGATATGCCAGGTTCTGTGAAAGAGCACAGTGAGTATACCAATGTGTATGACTGCATACCCTGCACATTACAATATTAAAGTTCTGACTTAAATCATGTGGTGTTGTTGCCTTATTGTCAGATACATGCAAGGTGAAGCAATAATGTACTTCAGATCTGCCACAGGGGTAGTGCTAGTTGATATTAAATATGATCATGTAAATGTATAAGTCATATATTTAGGGTCCAGAGTGGCCCTATTTTTTGGGGGATAGTGTCACCTCTCTAAGGTGATAGTAGTAGTCTTGTACAGGATTGGGGAACTCCCTGACGTGGGCATGGCAGTACTGCTAGTAATATATCAGCAGTGATGGAGACAAGAAGCGAATTGGGTGGACAGGGTGGGGGTGCATACATGGTCCATGTATGGTACCGATGGGAAGTGTGCTGCCGTCATAAGTAAGTTGTATATACATACATCTGCAATATTGAGGACAAGCAGTGAGTTGGATGGACATAGAGGGTGCATATAAGGTCCAGATATAGTGACAGTGGGAAATGCGCTGCCGTTATAGGAATGGTGTGTATAGAAATCCCTCATTGAGACCTTTAGGGGCCAAAGTCCCAAGTGTGTAAATCCATTTGGCCTCTATTTGTAGAAGGACCTTGTCCCAATCTCCTTTCCGAAGGCCTTTTCGTTGGGTGGTCAATCCCACAGAAGGTGATGGCCTTAAGGTCCCCGCCATGGCACTGATTAACGTGTCTTGACAGGGGTTTATCAGCCTTATTCCTCACTGTCCCTATGTGCTCTAGTACCCGCTGTTTAAGACACCTGCTTGTCTTCCCCACATAGATCTTACCACAGACACATTTGCCTTGATAGATCACACCTATACTCAGGCAGTTGATAAAGCTGCGTATAGGATATGACTTGGTGTCATTCCAGTTTCCAAAGTGTTTAGTGGTATTCATATACTGGCAGGCCCTGCATCGCTGGCAGGTGTATGATCCGGTCGGTTTTGGTGGTAACCAGGTTCTTGGGGTTTCCTCCACAAAGTGACTATGGACCAATAGGTCCCGTAAGTTCTTAGCTCGTCTGCTAGTCATGGAGTGGCAGTCTTTGGTGACTCCTCTCAGGAGATCATCTGCTCTGAGGATGTGCCAGTGTTTTTCTAGGATGGCTCTCGCCCGAGACCATTCTCGGTTGAAAGTGCCTACAAAACGAATCACTTTGTCTTGTGTTGTGGGTGATTTGTCCATTATGAGGGTTTTGCGTGAGGTATATTTCGCTCTTTTATAGGCCTTTTTAATGCTCTTCCGGCTATACCCTCTATCCACAAAGCGTTGTGTCATTGTTTTTGACTGTTTTTCGTACTCGTTATCAGTGCTACAGTTCCTCTTCAGTCGGAGGAATTGGCCCGTCGGAATGCCATTAACCTGGGCCCTTGGGTGGTGACTACTGGCCTCCAAAAGGTTATTTGTTGCAGTTGCTTTACGATAAATGGTGGTGTGGAGAAAGCCCTCAATGCCCCTTGAGATTTGGAGATCTAGAAAGCACATGGTGTCCTTGCTGTATTCCAGTGTGAGGTGGAGATTGAACATGTTCGTATTGAGCTTACTAATGAACTCTTTGAGGACTTCCTCTGGGCCTCGCCACAAGATGAACACATCATCGATGTAGCGGACCCAGAGGTCAATGTGATCAGTATAAGCCTCCAGGTCTTCTGTAAATACCACCTGGGATTCCCACCATCCCAGGTAGAGGTTGGCATAGGTAGGGGCACATTTTGTGCCCATTGCCGTGCCCCTTAGTTGGTGGTATATCTTGCGGTCAAAGAGAAAATAGTTCCGTGTCAATATGAATCTGAGCAGATCTAGGGTGAATGTATTGTGTTTATTATACCAGCAGCCCCTTGTCTTTAGGAAGTGGGATACTGCCTTGATGCCATGTTCATGGTCAATGCTGGTATAAAGGCCCTCTACGTCAAGGCTGACCATGATGGTGTCTTCGCTGATACAGACATCATCCAGCCTTTTAAGTACATCCTTAGTGTCCCTTAGGTAGGAAGGTAAGGCCATGACGAAAGGCCTGAGTATTCTGTCTACATAGGAGCTCGCCCGCTCGGTGAGATTCCCTATTCCAGACACAATTGGTCTGCCTGGTGGGGGAGTCTTATTTTTATGCAGCTTGGGCAGGCTGTAGAAAGTGGCTATTTTTGGTGTTTTGACCCATATGTAGGCTAATTCATTTTTATCAATGACCTTGTCTTCAAGGGCTTTTTGGAGGATGTTAATCAGTTCTGTGTTGAATTTCATTGTAGGATCTCCTTCAAGTGTCTCATAACAAAGGGGGTCTGATAGAAGTCTTAGATTCTCCTTTTTATAGCTGTTTTTATTGAGAATTACTAGGTTTCCCCCTTTGTCCGATTGACACCCCTGGATATCATTCTCAGTGGGTCACCTGGGGTCATTCTGACGCTAATGTGGATACACAGACCTACACAGGGGAGCATAACTGTATGAATAAATTACAACTGATGTACATAGTATATTTGCTCTTTATGTATGTTAGCTGCTATAAGTCACATCTACTATCACCTATTAGGATTGGGATACCAACTTTGTGACTTGTAGACTCAGTACATAACCGGACACACCTGGAGTACTCACTCTCCACACAGGTCCACATCAGGAATTCTGTGTCAACATGATACCAGTCGTTTATTAAAACTTCTGGTACATTTATAAGCTTGATCCGGAGCCAACACGGCTATTTTACTCAGGATCTACCTACCTTCAGTACGTCGTTCTACCAACCATTTTTTAATATATATTGTTATTAATAAAGATTATGTTTTAAACCATTCACTTATCTTCAGAGCGTGAACCTGAGTGCTAAACTGGGTCCTCTCTCTCTCACCTATCTACTACTGTATACACCCAAAGCACCGTTCACAACATCATCCTATTGTGGCTGTAGCAGGGGCTCCCCTATTATCCCAAACCTGGAAAATTTCCAGTCTGAGCATGATTTCGCGTACAGGTACCAGCAAGCTTGCATTTACCAGTACCAAATTGATTCCAGCTTCATCAGCTGTCAACTACAAGTGTACCAGGCCAGCTGTCACCTGTCAACTATAATGCAGACTTGAGGAGTCACAGTGAGTCATCACCACCCATTTGGCAAAGTCTATGAAGAAGGTAAATATACAGTACAGTAATGTACTACACTGAATTACACTATACTGTACTGTACATGACAGTATTACTATAAGTTTGGAGCTGTAGTTCAGTGTTTGTGTCAAAACAAAATTATTTTTTAAACAATACTGTACGTACTTTACAGTACTGTACAGTACTGTATGTGCATCAATACAATACTGTATGCGAGTAGAGGGGATGTTTCTCTGTTGAGTGCACTTTGAAGAATGATTTGATTGGCCGTCGAAGTACGTGACGCTGCTGCAGCTTAAAAATGTAGGGAGAGGGTGGGGCTGAAGAGTCAGAGCCAATCAGAAGTTTGTTCTCATCCTACAGACACGGGTGTAGGATATTGCTTGAACGGCTGCTTTCATTCCCAATGACGCGACTTGACGCATGCGCAATATCAGCAATAATAGCATATATGTTTGTTTTTCCCCAGAAAAGAAACTTTGATATCAAGCGGAAAAAGACAAAAGAAGGGATTTGGATGGACCTCCAATATTGCTTTTTTTTAAAGTTGCTTGCGCATTGTTTGCCAAATAGGCAAACATTTAGTGACAGTGCCATTTTATTTTATAGAGCAATAGTGAGCTTTATAGAAAACCTTAACTGTACAGTATGCTGCTTTTTTAATATTCAAATCTTTATTTTACATTGTACAGTACTGTCATCATCACAACTTTTTTTATAAAAACCAAAAATAAAAATGTATATCTTTTATTCTATACAGTATGTATTATTTATTATTCAATGCTTTCAACTTTTGCAACAGTACTACTGTTTTTCTTTTACTGGTATGCGTATGCGTGTACAGTACTGTACTGTGATGTACTGTACTGTGCTGTATGTCTCATTAGGACATTTTTTTTAAATAATCGGTAAGAGAAATGCCATTGCAATACATTACAGTATGTGAAGTGCAATGCTTTGTTGAACTGTTCATAAGAATTTCAGGTCTGCAATAGGGGGTCGGTCAAAAAATAAATGTTATTTTTTAATTCAAGTTTTACAAATATATATTTTTGGGGGTTATCGACATGGGCTTGCATAGCAATTATGGATATTATGAGAATCAAGCAGTACTGTTGCATTTTAATTCCACACCAGTCATGTATGTTCTTCCTAGGTGGGTGGCATACTGTAGTACTGTGATTTTATTTGGGGGTGTGGGGATCAAAACATTATGATGACTGTGACAGTGTAAATAAAAGCCACCAGTTATATGCCTGGAAAACCTATGTCTAGTCTGCAGTGCAGCACTGACTAGGTTAAACTTCAGCTGGGAACCTCAGGACAATTAGTTGGATCCCAGCTGCCTAATCAAGGTGTGTTAAAACCCAGGTTGTAGACACATGGAGCTTGCTGTTGATGAGAGAGGAGTAAGCTGCTAAAGTGATTCCTGAAAACAAGGTCTGAGTAGCAAAGTAGTGAAACTGTGAACTGTCTGTCCCCTGCATAGAAAAGGGTAGCTGCATATATATAAACTGTCTGCTAAAGAGAAACTGTTTTGTTCGGTTTGCTGAAGGAAAAGCCATTTTCGTTTGTTGCTGAAAAAGAGCTATTTTTGTTTTGTGTGCTGTATATTTTTCAAGGCCAAATAAAACAGCCTTGTCAAGAAACCCACGTGTGTAGTTGCATGTACCCTGCAACATATGGTTGTCAAGAAGTGAGATTTGATTTTTTTCAAAAGGCTCCTGCAGTTAAAGGGCCACACACACACACAAGAATGGAAGAAATGTTGAAAGCGTTTCTGTGCGAGCAGGCCCGGCTGCAAGCGGAGAGAGATGAAAGACTACAGATAGCACAGGATGAGTGGATTGCCAAGCTGCTGACCCAATTCCAAGGGTCTGTTAGTGCAGAACTGGCCAGCAGACCCCCGATACTCCTGAGGAAAATGGCCCCGAATGAGAATCCAGAGGCTTTTTTACTAACATTTGAAAGAGTCGCCGAAGCTCAGGGATGGGCTGCAGATCGCTGGGCAACTGCTTTGGCCCCGCTCCTCATAGGTGAAGCCCAGGCCTCATATCAGGGCCTCCCTACAGATCAGGCAATGGACTACCGCCAAGTAAAAGCCGCCATACTGGATCGCTTAGGACTGACCCCAGAGACCTACCGGCAGCAGTTCCGGAACATGAAGTACACCGCTAAGATGAGACCCCAGGTCCTCGCTCAGCGATTATTGGACTTGTGTATGCGTTGGATACAACCCGAGGAGTGCACTAAGGAGGAAATTCTTGAGCAGGTGGTTTTGGAACAATTTCTACAAGTAATACCCCCTCCCGCACGCTCATGGGTAAAACGCCACGCTGCTGAAACCCTAGCTTTGGCGGTCCGACTCGTGGAGAACTTCCTTGGGGCTGAGCAGCAGGCAAGTGTCCTGGACCCGACTCCACCGGCACTTGTGGACGCCCAAAAAGGGTGGTCGGATCAATGGGGAACCTACGGCCCGTCATGGAACCGCCAAGTCCAACGGAAGGAGCAGTCATTCCAGCAAGGACGGAGTCCAAATGCTGGTCCCCGCAGAGACCCTCATCTCCTTCCGGATGTCGGCTCGTCGAAAAGTGAGAGGAACTTCCGAGGACGTCGCCCACATGACCCACCCGATACCTGGTCTCCAGTAACCGGTCCAGCGGAGCACTATCCACAGCCCCTCCTGCGAGGGAACCCTCTCCATGTTCTGCCTGCGGAGAACAAGGCCACCGGTATGTGGACTGTCCACTGATGGATTGTTCATTCAGCAGAACTGTCGCCTCGGCTTTTTCTGGGGAAAATTACAAGCCCTTGCTACTTCCAGCCCTGACTGGGGGAAAAACCGTCCAGGCCCTTGTAGATTCGGGGGAGTTTGTCTCGAAGTCATAGAATAGAAAAACATATCATAGTGCAAAAATGTTTAAACAGTGGAAAAGGTGAAAATTCATCCAAAATGACTACTCACATTTTAAGTAATCAAATTAGACAGTCATCCAACTTAAGGGGTGGATGCGCCCTATGTGTAAACAGCAGCCACCAATCACAACCTCCAAAGGAGAAAAAAGAGAGACCATATAGTGTAGAGGTAAAACAATTGTAATATCAAAACATGATTCAAGGCTTACACTTCATACGGTCGATGTGGGCACTCATAGGTAGCGGTTGATGGATATCCCTGGGGCTCGCGATTCCTCTGGGTACTCGGTCACCTCCGCTCTCTCTGGAAACACTTGAATCCACACCGGAGCTTTCGTCCCTTCACTTCCGGCACGCCAAAGGCCTCCCAGACTCCCGCTGCGTCACTTCCAGTGCGCCAGGGACTTCCGGATCAGATGGTTACAGTGGAATTCTCGTGTCCCCCTTTTCGTGGCTGTTGAACTGGAACACTCTACGCATTTCGTCGCTCTCTCTGGTGACTTCCTCAGGAGTGACTAATAGCTGCTTACTATACTGTTATATACCCTAATGCCCTCCCTCTAATTAAGACCTAATTGTACAATTAAAGTGGTATCACATAAATTCAATGGTATCACATATATTCAATTGAGGTAGTGTCATATGTATTAACAGAGTGGGTTGGTGCAGTGTCATATACTTCATCTGTCTTGTTATCATTTATACAGGGTAAAATAAAACACAAGAATAGTACAGGGAAATGTATATATGGCATCATATAAAATATAAAAATTGGTAATATAAATATATAAAATATATAAAAATTATATAAAAGACTAAAAAACTATCTGACCTATGTATCAAGTTATACACTAATAAAATTGTGACAGAGAGAGAGCGGAGGTGACCGAGTACCCAGAGGAATCGCGAGCCCCAGGGATATCCGTCAACCGCTACCTATGAGTGCCCACATCGACCGTATGAAGTGTAAGCCTTGAATCATGTTTTGATATTACAATTGTTTTACCTCTACACTATATGGTCTCTCTTTGTTCTCCTTTGGAGGTTGTGATTGGTGGCTGCTGTTTACACATAGGGCGCATCCACCCCTTAAGTTGGATGACTGTCTAATTTGATTACTTAAAATGTGAGTCTTTGATAAAGCGCCTCCACGGCGGGAAACGCGTCAGAGTTTTAACCTTTTGTGTTTGTCTTTTTTTGGCCAATATGCCCAATAAATAATCCTTATTAATTTATTTTTTGCCCCAGTCTTTATTCAACTTTCTGGCAGTGCTCCGCTTTTTCTTTTTTTCTATTAAAATGTGAGTCGTCATTTTGGATGAATTTTCACCTTTTTCACTGTTTAAACATTTTTGCACTATGATATGTTTTTCTATTCTATGACTTCGAGACGAACTCCCCTGACGCTTTGAAAATTATCCACGAGAAGACAAGTGAAACAGTCTTTTTTCAAGGGTTGTAGTTTATTTTGAGGTTTTTTCACTCTATATATGCACTTTAAATAGGCACGTGCACCATCACTGACTTTTTGTACTGTCACTGATTGTATTAATCACACTATCACTGTCACAATAGTGGTCATTATTATTATATTTTGGGTTTGTTTTGAGCGCTATTGTTATTGTTTTCCTCACACCTTGTAGATTCGGGCTCTGGGAAAACTCTGGTCCTCCAGGAACTGTTACCGCCCAACGTGTGTTCTTTTGACTCCCCATGGAGCATAGAATGTATACACGGCGATGTAAAACCTTATCCGATGGCCAAAATCCGGCTACAGGTAAAAGGTCAGGTGGCTTACCTCAAAGTAGGAGTCGCTCCTTGGCTACCTGCCCCCCGTTGTGCTCGGTCGGGACTGGCCTTTCTTTGCGGACCTAATGGCCCCAGTCTTTCATGAGGAACCTTCTTCTGGGGCTCAGGAGAGTCCTGGCAAACTGTTCCCCTTCTCGGCAGACCTTTTTCCCAGTAGACACCGGTTTCAAAAGACTCGGAAGCAAAGATGTTTGGACAAACAGGACTGGTTGCAGAAATCTGGGTCTCAAGGTGACCATTCTAGTAGTCAGAGGTCACAAGTGATGGCTGGGGATGGCCAAAGGGAGGGGGATATGGGCCCTGGAGATTTACCATACCTGTACCTCCCTGAATTTCGCCAGAAGCAAAGGGAAGACCCAGTCTTTGCGAGACAGTATGACAAGGTGGTGAAAATTGATGAACAGATTTTAGATGCACAGGGGGTGATAATATTCCCCCATTTTGAGCTATCAAAGGATATCCTATATAGGGTGAATAGGCAGACACAAACAGGGGAGGTTAGCAGACAGATATTGGTTAACAAAGGCATTTGTTAAATCTGTGTTCACTGTAGCCCATACTGTCCCTTGGGGTGGTCACCTGGGCAGGGATAAAACATTGGACCGTATTTCATCCCGATTCTATTGGCCAGGGATGCATAGTGATATTGCTAAGCTATGTGCAGCATGTCCGGAGTGCCAGCTAACTAGTCCAAAAGGACAAAAACCAGCCCCTTTGGTTCCTCTACCCTTGGTGTCAGTTCCCTTTGAGAGGATTGGGGTAGACTTGGTAGGACCTCTAGAACCTTCTGCGAAAGGACACAGGTTTATCCTTGTAATACTGGACTATGCAACAAGATATCCTGAGGCATTCCCCCTGAGAACAGCAACGGTGAAGCAAGTAGCCAACAAGTTGTTGGAACTGTTCTCACGGGTTGGACTTCCCCAGGTTATGTTGACAGACCAAGGTACAAATTTCATGGCTAAACTGATGCAGGATGTCTTAAAGTTACTAGAGGTCAAGTCTGTTCGGACATCGGTCTACCATCCACAGACTGACGGATTGGTGGAAAGATTTAACCGAACTCTAAAAGGGATGCTGAGGAAATTTGTAGACTCAGAAAAGAGAGCCTGGGATGAACTTCTCCCTTTTCTGCTGTTTGCAGTGCGGGAAGTTCCCCAGGCCTCCACGGGATTCTCTACATTTGAATTGCTCTATGGCCACCAACCACGGGGTATCCTAGACCTCCTAAAGGAGTCCTGGGAGGAACAGCAGTCCCCTTCTAAGAATACCCTGCAATATGTACTAGACCTTAGGAAGCGCCTAGATGTGGTCGGCCATTTTGCCAGGGAGAATCTTAGATCAGCCCAGGACAGTCAGGAGAGACATTACAATCAGAATGCTCGTATGAGAGTGTTTCACCCAGGAGACCAGGTGATGTTATTGTTACCCAGTTGCGAGAGTAAACTCCTGGCCAAATGGCAGGGCCCATTCGAAGTACTCCGCCGTACGGGTGATGTGGATTACGAGATCACTCAACCAGGGTCCAGGAAGGGTAAACAAATTTACCATGTGAACTTGCTGAAAACCTGGAAGATGCAGCGGTCTCTATTCATCCACCTGGTGGAGGAGGAAACGGACTTGGGTTCTCAGCCTCCACGGGAGAACATCGTGAGTGATGATAAAATCCCAATGGGTAAACAGTTGTCCTCTGAACAAAAAGGGGACTTGTTAGCAATAATTACATAATTCCAGGATGTTTTTTCTGACTTACCAGGACAAACTAATTTAATTTCCCATGCGATCGAGACAGCACCTGGGGTAAAAGTACGTTCCCGTCCTTATAGGTTGCCTGAAAGTCGTAGGGCTCTGGTAGAGAAGGAGGTACAAGAAATGTTACACTTAGGAGTGATTGAGGAATCATGCAGTGAGTGGTGTAGTCCACTAGTTATGGTCCCTAAACCCGATGGGAAGGTAAGATTTTGTGTGGACCTCCGAAAGGTCAATGCGGTATCCAAGTTTGACGCATATCCGATGCCAAGGGTGGACGAATTAATTGACGCCCTTGGTAACGCGGAATATATATCCACGTTGGACTTGACAAAAGGATACTGGCAAATACCCTTAGGGGAAAAGTCCAAATGCAAAACAGCCTTTGCCACTCCCATGGGTTTATACCAGTTTGTGACAATGCCATTTGGACTGCATGGAGCCCCAGCCAAATTTCAGAGACTCATGGATAAGGTACTGAGGCCCCATAGGACTTATGCCGCAGCCTACCTAGATGACATTGTCATTTATAGTAAACACTGGCGGGCCCATCTAAATAGGCTGAAAGCGGTCCTCAAATCTCTAAGATAGGCAGGGCTCAAAGCCAACCCTAAGAAATGTGCCTTGGGTAAAGCGGAAACCAAATATTTAGGGTATGCAGTGGGAGGTGGAAAAGTAAGGCCACTAGCCGAAAGGTAGCTGCCCTGAAAGAAGTTCCGACCCCTCAAACAAAAACGCAGGTACGCTCTCTGCTGGGTTTAGCAGGGTACTACCGGCGGTTCATCCCCAACTATTCGGAAGTGGCAGCCCCTTTAACGGACCTCACAAAAAAGTGTGCCCCTACACAAGTGGTGTGGTCAAGGGATTGTCAGAGAGCCTTTGAGGACATAAAAAGGTGTCTATCAGAGGGTCCCATCCTTAGAAGCCCAGACTTCAACAGCCCTTTTATAGTACAAACAGATGCATCAGAGATAGGGCTAGGGGCAGTGTTGTCACAACAGTTTGAGGGAGTTGAACATCCTATCCTTTTCCTGAGTAGGAAATTGTTCCCAAGGGTAAAAAAATTACTCGGTGATTGAGAAAGAGCGCCTCGCAGTAAAGTGGGCAATCGAGGCTTTGAGGCATTACCTGGCAGGAGTCCATTTTACTTTGGTGATGGATCATGCTCCACTGAAATGGTTAAATAGCATGAAGGATTCCAATGCTAGATTTACTAGGTGGTATATGGCCCTCCAACCCTTCTCATTTGAGATTCAGCATAGGCCGGGAAAAGAGAACGCAAATGCTGACTTCTTTTCTAGAGAAGGGGTGGATGGTCGGGCTTCAGCCGTGCGTAGCCCCAGCCACACACTAACAGAGGAGGAATGTGACAGGGTAAATAAAAGCCACCAGTTATATGCCTAGAAAACCTATGTCTAGTCTGCAGTGCAGCACTGACTAGGTTAAACTTCAGCTGGGAACCTCAGGACAATTAGTTGGATCCCAGCTGCCTAATCAAGGTGTGTTAAAACTCAGGTTGTAGACACATGGAACTTGCTTTTGATGAGAGAGGAGTAAGCTGAAAACAAGGTCTGAGTAGCAAAGTAGTGAAACTGTGAACTGTCTGTCCCCTGCATAGAAAAGGATAGCTGCATATATAAACTGTCTGCTAAAGAGAAACTGTTTTGTTCGGTTTGCTGAAGGAAAAGCCATTTTCGTTTGTTGCTGAAAAAGAGCTATTTTTGTTTTGTGTGCTGTATATTTTTCAAGGCAAAATAAAACAGCCTTGTCAAGAAACCCACGTGAGTAGTTGCATGTACCCTGCAACAATGACCTGTTGAGAATATGTCTTTGAACTACAGGTAATCCTTCATACAGCTCCCCCTTCCCCCCCGCACACACACAAGGCTCAAGGATTTCAACTTCTTATCGACACCTCTCACAAACCATTCATTTTCAAATGGTTGGCTTTGTGGATTTCTTTAATCTTCCCGAGCCTGCTCTCACAGTTCTGCGCCTGCGTGTAATTCTCTTTGGGACCTGGGATCTTGTTGATTATTAATGCGCATGCGTGTATAACTTCCCATTAATTTAGAAGTTAGTTCAAGTTTTAAAAATATATATAACATTTGTTTTTCAGCACAATCCTAGCTGGATATGTAATATACCTAAGGGACAGCTAGTCCACCTGAAGCGCAACTGCTCTAGTCAAGAGAAGTTTGTGGCTCAGGTGGAAGAGCTAAAACAAAAATTCATCGAAATATCCAGAGAGCCTAAGGACTTAGTGACGAAACGCGTAGGGTGTTTCCCAAAGAGGCGAGTTTTTGGCTGACATTACTGCACGAACGGAGAGAGTACCTTGGAGCTGTTGCTATTTTGCTTGGGACTGCTGTTGCTTACGGTTTTGCAGTTGCCTACTGGTGAGCAGTGAGAGCTATGGGAGGTGTATCTGGAGGGAGTCTCTGACCATGTTGCTGATTATTACATCATCTGGCTGCGGTGGCTCCAGTGCACCTTGCTGAAAAACGGATACACCAGAGGTGGCACCAACGGGACAGGCTGATACATTCTCTTCTCAACTTCAAGGCGATTGAGTATATCTCATAAATGCTATTATTTTTACTCTGTTTGTGAGTGCGCTTTTTATATTTTACAATCACATAAATACTGTTTTATACTTTATCACACTAGGAGTGAGTCTGTTTTTTCTTCTTGTTTTCTGTATATATACATATATATATATATATATATATATATATATATATATATATATATATGTATATATATATACCGTATTTCCTCGATTCTAAGACGCCATCGATTGTAAGACGCACCATCGTTTTGGCCCTTACAAAATCGAGGGAAATTACTTTTTCACTTACCATGTTTCAGGAGAGGTCCCATGTCAGCGGAGGATGAAGCTTTGTTGAAGATGGACAGTAGGCAGGTGTGCGGCGGGAGAACAGGGCCCAAGTCTGCAGGTGAATGAAGATAAGAAGACAGCGTGCAAAAAATGCGGTGGCGGCGGTGGCAGGAGATCATAATAGCAGGAGAGCTGAGCAGGAGCAGAACGGCATCAGCGAACAGCTGGGAAGGAGCACACTGTAACACCAGAAGTTAACCGGTGTCTGACTTCCGGTTACAGTGCGCTCATCTCCCCAGCCGTTCCCCTATGAAGCTCTGGTCCTGCTCAGTTCTCCTGCTATTATGATCTCCTGCCGCCACCTCCACCGCACGCCTGCTGTCTTCTTATCGTCATTCAACTGCAGACTTGGGACCTGTTCTGCCGCCGTAGTCCCACCCGCTGTCCATATTCAACCATCTGCAGACATGGGACCTCTCCTGGAACATGGTAAGTGAAAAGAGGGGGTTAGTACTGTGGACACTTTTTATTTTGTATTTTTTTAATACATCGATTCTAAGACGCACCCCGATTTCAGCCATATGAAAATCGAAAAAAAGGTGCATCTTAGAATCGAGGAAATAGGGCATACACTACCGACACGTTTTATCCGAGCACGGCTAGCACCGCAAGCCGGGGATGCCCCGGCGTGCTAGCCGCACTCCCTCAGCGTGCCGCGCATCACCGATGCGCGGTCACGCGTCATCGGGTGCCTGCGCCCCCTGCACGCGCGTCCAGGGCTCCCCGAGGGAGCCCTGGTGTCCCGCGATGTGGGGGATGCGGCAGGGGGTTCCGGGGGACCCGGCGGACCCGGCAGCGGGAGGGAGAGCGCCCCGATCGGAGGGCGCTCCTCCGCTGCTTCGGCGCGTGCCCGGCACCCTCCGGCGCGCGCCAGGTTACTGCTGCGGCCGAGAACGGGCAAATGCTCGAATAAACTCGGCCGCAGCAGTATATATATAAATATATATACAGTATATATATACCGTATATTTACAGTATATATACAGTATATATATATATATTTATTTATTTATTTATTTAGTGTGGGGCTGTTGTGTGTATTTTTTTTATTGTGGGTAGCGGGGTTGGGTGAAGGGGGTATTAGCCCCAACGGTAGTTGTTTAGGGCTTGCGGGTGGGTAGTGGGAGGGCTTAACCCCTTCATGACCGTAGCGGTATTAACCGCTAAGGTAATGAAGGGGTTAAGTCCACCCGGAACCCCCCCGCAAGCCCTAAACAGCCACCCCCACTACCCCCAATAAACCTGGCACGGCTGGTTAACCCCATCATTACCTTATCGGTTAGCCGCTAAGGTAATGAAGTGGCCTTTAAATGCATTTTTCCTGCCTCGGATGCATGCCGGGGGGCTCCGGTGCTGATATTAATGGTATCAGCTCCGGAGACCTCCGGCATCAATCCCAGGCAGGAAAAAGGCCTGATTTTTTCTAAGTGCCTTTCCGCCGCTTACCGCGTCACCCCGTAATATTGAATATACTGTATGCGGTATGAACGCGGTATGAACGCGACATGAATGGTGTGAAGTGTGGTGAAGTGCGTGGCATTCGGAAAAAATCACTGAAAAAATTCAGAGATGTTGGAGAATAAAAGGGGCCGTGGCTGTAACACAATATAACGAAATGGCAACAAAAATACGTAAAATTATCAATAGACATTGACCAATACTTTTATGTGATAACACACTTGCACAGCACCTTCCCGCCAAACCAAACATTATTTTTTCCAAGGCTTCAAATATAAAGTCAAGACTAGCCCCCAGTTGCCCATTAGATCATTCTGGACCTAAATTAATTAATTCCACCAAAGGTTTCTTCACATGCACGACTTGTACTGCTTGTTCATTCAGTACAAATATGAAATCATTTAGATCCAATGTTACTTCTAAAATGTATCCTATCAAATCTTCTATAAATTGTCATTCTACATTTATTATATATTTTCTCCAGTGCCCCTGTGGCCTTCAATATGTAGGCAGGACAGGGAGGAGCTTTCAAAGGAGAATTTATGAACATATATACAGTGGCGACCAACTTTATTCTAACTCGGCTAGTTCCGCGAATTTCAGAATATCCCGGTGATGTGCAGTTTAGTGTCGTTTTCGCCCGGTCTGTATTGCGTTATTTCGCGCCCGTGATTTAAGCATTTTATTCCCGCTGGCTGCAATACTGCAATGCCGTGTAAAAACGCATGGGGGCGTTTGCGAGCTGTTGTCTTTGAAGCCGAGAAATTCATGAATTGTAATGCAGTATATACTGTATATATACAGTATATACTGTATAACAACAACCCCTATAACCCCTAACATACACATACAGTACTGTACTGTCGCGGCCGAGTTTATTCTTACCTTTACCCGGTCTCGGTCGCGACAGTAACCGGGTGCGCGCCGGGGTGTCCCGTGCGCGCCGAAGCCTTGGAGGAGCGGTCCTCCGATCGGGGCTTCCCCTTCCCATCTCCGGGTCCGCTGGGTCCCCCGGAACCCCCTACCGCCGTCCCCCACATCGCGGGACACCAGGGCTCCCTCGGGGAGCCCTGGGCACGCGTGCATGGGGCGCAGGCACCCGATGAAGCATGACCGCGCATCAGTGACGCGTGGCACGCCGAGGGGATTTGGCTAGCAAGCCGGGAAATCTCCCGGCTTGCGGAACTAGCCAACTAAGATTTAAACGTGTCGCCAGTGTATATGCACATCAATGATACTATAGGCCGGCGGGGGCGAGATGTGTTTGCAGCAGAGAGAGATCCGCTGCTCTCTCTGCGCAAACATCGGCAGATTAAAAATTATTTAAAATACATTTTTATTCATAGTGTAGATGTGCAGGGGGTCTCCGGAGCTGAACCGCGTTGGTTTCAGGTCCGGGAACCCCCTGCTCCCCGTGATACAGGCCCCTTTATGAGGTGCCGGTATCCCTCTGCATTTCAACGTCCTGATCACGTGACCGCGGCATGTAAACCAAGCAGAGGGATACCGGCACCCCCTAAAGGGGCCTGTATCTCGGGGAGCAGTGGGTCCCCGGACCTAAAACCACAGCGGTTCAGCTCCGGAGACCCTCTGCACATCTACACTATGAATAAAAATGTATTTTAAATGTTTTTATTTATATTCATGTATTTATTTATTTAGATTTATTTATTAATTGTGCTGCTGCTGTGTGTGATTATTTTTATTGTGGGTAGCGGGGCAGGGTGAAGGGGGTATTAGCCCCAACGGTGGTTGTTTAGGGCTTGCTGGGGGGTAGCGGGTGCACTTAACCCCTTCACGACCGTACCGTATTAACTGCTACGGTCGTGAAGGGGTTAAGTGCACCCGCAATCCCCCCGCAATTCCTAAACTCACACCAAGGGCCAAATACCCCCTTCACCCACCCCCGCTACCCACAATAAAAAAAAATCACGCACAGCAGCCCCACAATTAATAAATACATCTAAATAAATAAATAAATACATGCAGATAAACAAATATATATATGTATATAAATATATATATATATATATATATATATATATACCCATAATACTGAGTTAAGTTATGGTGAGTAAAAAAAGTGACAAAAACCCTCCACAGGAAAGCAAATATGCAAATACAACTGTATGCTCATCTGCATGTCTTAGGCAGGTCTGCAACCCCGGGGGACCTGCCTAAGACATGCAGATGAGCATACAGTTGTATTTGCATATATATATATATATATATATATATATATATATATATATATATATATATATATATATATATATATATTGTATATAACAACAATCCCTATACACATATATATATATATATATATATTGATTTAGATTGTAAGATCAGTTAGGATTATTAAAGGAAATTCATTGTAATGTAGTGTGTCTGTATGGAGAAGTGTTATTTGTAGTACAGTATGATTTTGATAACCCTTCTACATTTATGTGTATATTTGTATATTGGTTCATCATGTGTGTGTATATATATATATATATACACACACATGATGAACCAATATACAAATATACACATAAATGTAGAAGGGTTATCAAAATCATACTGTACTACAAATAACACTTCTCCATACAGACACACTACATTACAATGAATTTCCTTTAATAATCCTAACTGATCTTACAATCTAAATCATCAAATGCCAATGAAAAAACTCACATTCCAATCAATACATTGCATTTACATTGTATTTATGATGCATAAAATCTATGCACCATATACATTCTGCAAATGAATGTGAACAATATCATTGCAAGTTAAATACAAATACTGTACCTCCAAACAAGTACACTATTTTAACCAATCAAGTAAACAAAAATCAATATATAAGTACCAACAAGAAAACAAAATTTAAAATCAAGGCTAACCCTTACAATACCAAGGATTACATCTAATTGTAAAAAAACATTATACTGTACACACATTGAAGCATTGCAATAAATAACATACAGTACAGTACATCCCCTGTATCTCCCTGCCTTGAGTGTAATCTGTGTAAAGCCCCCTCCCCCCTAATGTTTCTGTTAAATCTCCCTGCCTTGAGTGTAATCTGTATAAAGCCCCCCCCCCCCCCCTAATCTGTCTGTTAAATCTCCCTGCCTGTGTTGCTGTGAATGCAGTTTATGTAAATGTGGGGAGGGGGAGTGGGTTATAACCCCACCTCCTTGACTGTGATCCGTGTAAAGCCCCCTCTCCCTAATGTGTCTGTTAAATCTCCCTGCCTGTGTTGCTGTGAGTGCAGTTTATGTAAATGTGGGGAGGGGGGGGACCCGATGTGCATACTGTGAGGTCTAACCACCCTCACCCCCTACCCACATACCGTTACCCCCCCCATCCTGGCCATGGCCCCTCCGCTTCTGCAAAACAGACACAAAAATTTAAACATCCAAAGTAATGTCCCCTAACCCCTTAATCACCATAGCGGTTATTAACCGCTACAGTCATTAAGGGGTTAACCCACCCTCACCCACCACTCGGGACGCCTACATACCCTCCCACACTAACCCCTCACCCCGTGAGGCCTAACCCCCCTCACCCACTACCCACAAGGGAGGCCTACCCACATACCGTTGGGGAACCTCCCCCACCCCCAGTACCCACAATAAAAACAATACAGTGAACCACAATAAACATCAATATATTTATTAAATACATTACCCACCCCCTGTGCCCCCCCATAAATACAAGATTTATCCTTTTACAAACTGGGTACATAACGCAGCCCCACGCGAGTCCCCGGTGGGCTGGCAGGGCACCTGACAGACCTACAGGGTACCAGCAGCCCTTTTCAAACAGGTTCTGGAGGCCTGCTGGTGGGTTCCGCCAGCACCATGGCTCCCAGGTGGTCTCCTTGGGTCACCATGGGCCACAATTGGGTCCCCACGGTAGGCCCAAGGATGTCTGGGAGCCCCGGGTCAGACCCATAGGTGTCTGCGGGGCCTCAGGTGGTTCCCACGGGGGTCTGGGGAACTCATGGGTGCTCACTATGGGTACGCGGTGCCCCCATAGAAGCGGGACCACACATCTTCATCCTCGCACCTACGGGTCGGCGGTGCCCCCACAGAAGTGGGACCACACAGCTTCATCCCCGCAGACTATGGGTCCGCGGTGCCCCCACAGATGTGAGGCCACCGCTTCATCCCCGCATGTGTCACCCGTGGAACCAGCAGCCTGATACCCGTGAAATACCCGAGAAAACCGTGGTCTCCAGAGGTCTCACGCGGAACCACGGAACAAACCCTGAATGTAAAAAAAATAAACCTGGCCTATACATTCAATACATACACCCCCCCCCCCAACACCTACAGTACAATAATGTGCAAAATAACTATTACCCAGATATGGATAATAGATTAATTGCCCATTATTAAAAACATTAACTAGCATATTCAAAAAAATAATAAAGTGCTACTGACCTCATCAATAAGAAGTCTCCGTCGCCAGCAACATTCTTGTCTTGTCCACAAAATACATTGCCAAAACAAAGCCAATACATTGCAATTACATTCAGATTTCAATTAACCCCTTAAAAGACCTTATCAGATAATAACCGCAAAGGTAATTAAAGGGTTAAGCCACACTGGCCCGATACCCACCCTTCACCCATGAATTTGTACTGTGGCTTCATCATGCAACTATATATACCAGAGAAATATATATATATTTCTATATATATATATATATATATACACACACATTATGAACCAATATACAAATAAATGTTGAAGGGTTATCAAAACCATACTGTACTACAAATAACAATTCTCCATACTGGCACACTACATTACAATGAATTTCCTTTAAAAATCCTAACCTATCTTACAATCTAAATCATGAAATGCCAATGAAAAACCTCACATTCCAATCAATACATTGCATTTACATTGCATTTACATTGTATAAACGATGCATAAAATCTTTGCACCATATACATTCTGCAAATGAATGTGAACAATATCATTGCAAGCAAAATACAGATAACTCCAAACAAGTAAACTATTTTAACCAATCAAGTAAACAAAAATCAATTAGCAATCATTATTTACATCCCTAAACAATTGACAGTCCATTCCGAACAATGAAACAATTAACTAATTCACGCCTGGAGCAGAACAATTTAGCATGTGAAATAATATAAGTACCAACCGGAATACAAACTTTAAAACCAAGGCTAACCCTGAACACAAGCACACAATATCAACAATTACATCTATCTAATTTTAAAATACTTTAAACACACAATAAAGCATAGCAGCATAGACAAATTATTTTAAAACACATGAAAGAAAGCTTTTAAAACAACATGATTTCTTACCCTGTATGTATATATCTCTCTAGACATACATACATACATACAGTTGCAAGAAATGATATACCACAAAAAAAAAATACACATGTTAAAAAAGCTTTTAAAAAAATTAACAAGTTAAATAAAATACATTTCTTTAGTTCACTTACCATTACTTGCCCCCACTGACTCCCGTTGCGCAGCTTACTCACGAACCAATCCACCAGGCACAGGAACCCATAAAATAAAAAACCATAAAATAATAAACATTACACTAAAAATCCAAATAAATCCACGGGTCTTCTAATTGTAATCCATTTTCATCTTCATCTGTATTCTTCTTTCTTCTATCTTCTTCCGGGCGGGGCGGGGTCTTCTTTCCATCTTCGGCCACGCCCTGGTCTTCTTTCTTGTCCGGAGGTCCTTCCTCCTCGGCGTCTGGCTTCAAAATGAGACGACATAGGGGCGTGTCCAGGACGCCGATGAGAACGGTCGGGTAGCAGAGGCGCTCCTCAGACCCAAGAATAAAAACAGCGAAAGAAGCACTTTCCCCCCCCCAAAAACAGAAATTGGAATTAAACTAGCAGGAAACCCACGCGAGTGTAATGGCAGGCAAACAAAAAGCCCAAACAGGCCAAGGAGTCACCCGTTTCTTTTCTCCGTCTCAAAGGAGCTCGGAGGCTGCCACAAAAAATCAAGATGGCGCCGGCTCCACACACTCACGCGGGACCAAGCAGCCAGCAATTGAGCGCGACTGCACAGAAACGCCACCGCCACCAGACGAAGCCCTAATGCAGGACTATATACAAGAATTGATCACATCCATGCTAAACAAACTCCATACTTCACTAAAGGCAGATCTAAAAGCTGCGGTCTCCGAATTGAAGCAGGAGATATCAGGCCTCACTGAACGCACCGCGGTGCTAGAGACTAAAATGGCCGATGCAATACAGGCCCAAGAGGACGCCGCTAATGAAATTTACCGGTTCGGTGCTGAAGTAAGCAACCTTAGGGATCAAATGGAAGATCAGGAGAACCGAGATAGACAGCAAAACGTCAGAATCCGAGGGATCCCGGAATCGGTTCTACCAGCCCAGATAAAACCCTACCTGTTGGACTTCTTTCAGTTGGTGTGCCCAGATCTCACACTCAGGGACTTAGAAATGGACAGGGCGCATCGGGCCCTAGGACCAAGGTCGGACGAACCTAACCGGGCAAGAGATGTGATAGCACGGGTCCACCACTATTCCATAAAGGAGAAGATAATGGCGTCTTGTCGTGCACAGGAGCCAGTCAGATATAAAGACTCCAAATATACAACGACCTGTCCAAGTGCACGGTCTTTAAGAAAAGAAATGCAGCCACTCACTAAGCTACTCCGCGAAAAGGAGATTAAATACAAATGGGGCTTCCCATTTAAATTGCTGGTGCAAAGGAATGGCAAATACCACACTATCAGGCACCCAGAAGATATGGCGCACTTTGCCAAAGCAATGGGACTGAACCCGCCAGCGGAGTGGAGTGAGGACCCCACCAGAACCCAAGGCCCGGACACACTGGACCCTCCGGTAAGAGCTTCTGAAAGACTGGCAGGACAGAAGCAAGGACGACCCAAGTGATATGTCCAGAGGCCTCACAAACAAGGCCACTCCAAGTTACTTCCTGCAACCAGTCAAACATACCAGCCTACTACCTGATGGATCCCCTCCCCCCCCTCTCCCCCCCTCCCTCCCCTCCTCCCTCCCCCCCTCTTTTTCCCCCATCCCCCCCTTCCCCCCCCTTCCTCCCCCTCCCCCCCTCTTTTCCACCCCTCCCCCCCTTCCCCCCCTCCCCCCCCTTCCCTCCCTATCCCCCTCCCTCCCCTTTTTCCCCCCTCCCCCCCCTTCCCCCCCTCTCCCCCCCACCTCCCCCCCTCCCCCCTCCCCTCCTTCCCCCCCCAAAGCCCAATCCAGCGACACAGAGGAGCGGTGGAACCAAGCTTCACCTACACGAAGGCGCACCGGAATATACATCCCTCTTTCCCCCCCCCCTGAAGGCCTCGATGACCGGAGCGTCCCTACGGTAGTGGAGCAAGCAGCACTCAACCCGTAGACCGAGACCCCTTTTCGTGTCTCACCCCCCCCCCCACTGTCGGAACAACGGACAAACCTGTAATCGTGAGTACTATCTCCCACACAACATAGCTGGGCACGTGAGGTCGTAATACCACGACAACCCATGCCTAACCAGAACAAATCGAGTTCCAATAGAAAACTGCCACAAACAATGAGTGCCACAGCAGTACAGGGTCATAGTAACCCATTTCCATATCAGACCCCAAGGCAATTGTGGAACCCCCCCTCCCCCCCACCGGAAAAGGAGGGCCCCCCCACACTTTTATACACCCCCCCTCCCCCAGTGGTCCCCCGAGATTCCAACCATCACAAAGGGAACTTGGAAAGTGCAAATGCAGCACGGAGAATGATCCGGAGTATTACTCCAATCACTGCACCCGCACATAAACCCCCAAACAATGTCTTATGATGTTAAGGTTACCATGTTTAAAGTTTAAACCAGGTAACAAGTGTCGAGAGCCAGAAGCCCCCCCCCATGCCCCCCCTCCCTTCCCCTCTCCCCCCTCCCCCCCCTGGCCATGCACCCCCACTTATACGAGAACCACGCTAAATAATTACCACAGGGAGATAGGTTGGAATCAGGATCTTCCTGCATATGTTAAATAAAACTGTATGCCTCCCGAAATATTATCTCTCCCCTCCTCCACTCCCCCCCCTCCTTCCCTCCTCAACCTCCTCCTCCCCTCTTTCCCCTCCCCCCCTCCCTCCCCCCTCCTCCACCCCTCCCTCCCCCCCCCACCTCGACAGGAGCTCCCCTCCACAACCATATCAGCATGACGGGGTAAAAAAAAAAGGAAGTTGACTGTGAACCAGTAAATGCCATGTCTATGTTTTAAATACCAATGCATATGGAAAAGTAATGTATGACCCCCCTCCTCTCCTTCCCCCTCCTCTCCCCCCCTCCTCTCCCCCCCCTCCTCCCTCCCCCCCCCCGCCTCCCCTACACCTTCCTGCCCTGGGGGAAACCTGTCAATCTACATCAGCTTAAAAAAGTTGCAAGACGAAGTGTACAAAAATGAACAAATGCTTTGTTTCTGTCATAAAACTGATGAAAACTGTAAAGAAATGTATTCCCTGAAATGCTCCTTGCCCTCGTCCCTTCCCCCCCCCCACCTCCCCCCTCCCCCTCCTCCCCCCCCCCCCATCTCCTCCCCCCCCCTCCTCCCCCCCCCCCCATCTCCTCCCCCCCTCCTCCCCCACCCCGGCGGAGACCTATCAATTTGCACCAGCCCAAAAAAGTTGCAAGACTCAGAGTACAAAAATGAACAAATGAATTGTTCATACCAAAATGCTGATGCAAACTGTAAAGCAATGTCCTCACTGAAAACGCCCCCTGCTCTCATTCCCCCCCCTCCCCCCCTCCCCTCCTCTCCCCTCCCCCTCTCTCCCCCCCCCCCATCCCTGCTGAGACCTATCAAATTGTACTAGCTCAAGAAGTTGCTAGACCAAATGTACAAAAAGGAATCAATGGAATGTTCTCACCCAAAGGTTGATGTAAACTGTAAGGCAATGTACTCCTTTGTATGCTCCTTGCCCTCCATCCCCCCCCTCCCCTCCCTCCCCTTTTCCCCCTCCCCCCCTACTATGATCAAGGCCTCCCCGAATTTGCAAAACTGCCCGTACTACACAACTGACGTATATGGCATAACAGCACGAAACATGGAATACTCCCCAGGTACTACCCCCCCCCCCACCTCCCCCTCCCCACCCCCCCTCCCCCCCTCTTACCCTCACGAACCCCCCCCCCCCCCATTCAAATGCAATACAACACATATCAAAACCAGAACAAGGAAACAAAAGGAGGAAAAGCGCAATACGCTAGCAACTTAGGGTCTGGACCCCTCTGTTGCACACCGGTCATTGGCACCGGACCCTCCCCAGACGGGCAAGTTTGCCCAAATGCCGGTCACTACAAGGCCTGGCAACACTATATTAGGACCTAGAAAGGACCTAATCCTAACTACTCTTCATCTGCTGACCCTGTCCCAGCGGATCTTTACCCCCCCTCTCCCTCCCATCCCCCCCCTCCTTGGCAGTCCACAAGCAGCCTTCAAAGAAAATATGGGCAAGTCACACCCACCTCCCATAAAACATGCAGCCCAAGACGCAATAACCCCGAAGGAAATGAAAGCAAGATCTCCCCGAGTGGGAAAGGCGAGATCCCGAGACCCCAAACCACAAAAAACCCACAATGACATCCACAGCCCCAATAAAGGTCCGTTCACTAAACGTCAAAGGACTGCAAAATAATAGGAAGCGGAGGCTAGCCCTCCAAGACATGAAAAAATCAGAGGGAGACATCATATTCTTGCAGGAGACCCACTTCACATCACCCCCCAAATTTATTCAAGAAAATGTTCCCAACATGCTTTTTTGCATCATTTAGTAGTAAGAAGAGGGGTGTGGCTATCCTTATCAGACAAGGCACCCCATTTAATCATGTCAAAACAACAGTGGACCCAGAGGGTAGATTCCTAGTGGTATATGGCTCCCTGGCGGGCTCGGCAATTGCTCTGATCAATGTATACGCCCCGAACGAGAACCAAACAGAATTCCTACAAACTGTTCTCGAAGGCGTTGACCCGGGATACCTGTCATCGATGATAGTGGGAGGAGACCTAAACATGGTTTTAAACCCCACCGAGGACAGATCGACCACAATGGGTCCCCCCCCGTACAACCCACTCCCAAATCAAGGGGAAAAGGTTTAGGGGAATCCTGAGCGAGTTTTCACTGGTGGATGTCTGGAGATCCCAGCATCAAGGCTAGAGAGACTACACATTTTACTCAGCACCTCACCAGACTTACTCTCGAATAGACCACTTTTTGACCACCAAAAATGTGATGGCGGCAGCCATTGAATCAGACATTGGCTCAATCACATGGTCCGATCACGCCCCGATCACCCTGACACTGTCAATCCCCTTCGAAAAAACAACAAACTACTCCTGGAGACTGAATGACTCACTACTAAATTATCCTGAGATAGAAAGAGAAATCAGATCCTCACTTAAGGACTATTTCTTTTTCAACACAGGAACAGTCTCCTCTCCAGCAATCCTATGGGAAGCCCATAAGGCAGCCATCAGAGGGAAATTTATTTCCATCGCTTCCCACAGGAAAAAAGCCCGCCAAGCGCTAATCAAAGAGCTTACAGATAGCATAACAACAATAGAGCAAGCCCATAAGGCTAACCCCTCAAAAAAAATATACAAAACATTGCTAACAGCTAGAACAAAACTTAGGCAAACCCAGCTGGAGGATGTTGAAAAGGCCCTCCGATGGACCAATCAACAATATTATGACAAGGGTAACAAGGCCGACAGACTCCTGGCCAGTAAACTGAGAGGGGTACAAAAAAGATCCCAAATAACGGCGATCAAGAGTAGGTCTGGTGAGATACAATATAGTGACAGCAAAATTGCAGCGGAATTCACAAAATACTATACAGAACTCTATAATTTAAGAGCTAAGAATGGCAGACCTGAACCGATAGCATTAGAATTTATAACACAATATTTAGATAAATGCCAACTCCCCACACTAACGGAGGAGGAAAACACAGTCCTCAACGCTGAGATCTCAAAAGAGTAGCTGGAAGAGGCGGTCAAATCATTAAAGATCACTAAGTCTCCTGGCCCTGATGGCTTCACCAATGTCTACTATAAGAGATTCTTGCCTACTCTATCCACGCATCTCTTAAAAACATTCAACCACTTTATGGAAGGGAACCAAATCCCCCCAACAATGTCTCTGGCCAGCCTGGCTATTATACATAAGGAAGGCAGAGATCCGATGCAATGTGGAAGCTACAGTCCAATCTCCCTTCTCAATAGTGATCTCAAGTTATATAGTAAAATTCTAGCAAACAGATTAAACCCCATCTTACCGAGGCTAATCAATATTGATCAAGTAGGATTTGTCGCAGGGAGGCAAGCCTCAGACAACACCCGGAAGATAATCAATATTATTGATCATGTCCACCTCACAGGCACCAAAGCACTACTTTTAAGTCTAGACGCAGAGAAGGCGTTCGATAGAATAAACTGGCAATTCCTGGACAATACTATGAGCAAATTTGGCTTTAAAGACGCATACTTAGAGGGGGTCCGTAGACTATACCAAAACCCGTCAGCAACGGTAAAACTACCAGGGGGCAATAACCAGAGATTCGAGATCACAAATCGAACTCGGCAGGGATGCCCCTTATCTCCTCTCCTCTTTGCGCTAACGATAGAACCACTGGCATTGGCAAAACGACTCAATAAAGACATCCAGGGAATAGAAAGTGGACACAGGCAGCATAAAATATCCCTATTCGCAGATGATGTCATCTTAACCCTTTCCAAACCCCAAATCTCCCTACCCAACCTTCAAAAAGAACTCCGAAATTTTGGAAAAATCTCAGGATATAAAATAAACAATGACAAGTCAGAAGCCCTGAACATAAGTTTGCCAGAGCCAGAGGTGAAACTCCTCAAATTAAACTTTACCGTTGGAGTTCCTCCTGTATCAAATATTTGGGAGTTAAGATATCGAGGACCTACCAATCCCTATATCAACACAACTATCCAACCTTGTTCCATAAAATCAAACAAGATTTGGAGAAATGGGGAGGATACCAGATATCATGGATCGGGAGAATGGTCTCGGTTAAAATGAATATACTCCCTAGATTATTATACTACCTCCAGACTCTCCCGGTCCACATCCCTGGCTCGGAATTGAAAAACATCCAAAAGCTAATCTTCCACTTTATTTGGCAGGGAAAAAAACCCAGAGTTTGCAGAACAGTTCTCTTGGCCTCAAGGGGGAGAGGAGGAATGGGAGTCCCAGACATCACAAGATACTACCTGGCCGCCCAACTGCGACAGGTGGTAGTCTGGAACGCTAACCCAAACCAATATTGTTGGCTAGATATAGAAACACAATATGCTGGGACGCTTTCACTGCCGGCCTACCTTTGGTCCCTGAGCAGGGAGGACATGCAGAATAGCAAATTCAAACTAGGCCCAATGAGACACACATGGGAGACCTGGACGAAAAGCAAATTCAAATATAAGCTCACAACACCTCAATCCCAATTTACACCAATTCATAAAAATCCGAAATTCCCTCCTGGCTGTGAGCCCAGACAATTTGACCAATTCCAAGCAAAAAATATCAGAGCGGTTGCCGACCTCTTGAGCTTCGGGGAGTTCCTGAGCTATCAACACTTACAAACCAAATATGAAATAGTAGGGCTGAATGTTTTCAAGTACCTACAAATTCGGCACTTTATTCAAACACTATCCCCAACGTTGGAATTTCCCCCTCTCACAGGTTTCGAGCGGCTCTGTAGAGAAACAGCTCACCAGAAAGGTCTGATAACGCAAATTTGTGCAGAACTAGAGAGGGCCATAGAAGCCCCCGCACATGATTATATGCTACATTGGGCAGCAGAATTGGACATAGTTATAGACCGAGAGGATTGGGAAAGTATCTGGGAAAATGCCTCAGGGACCTCTATATGTACCACAATCAAAGAAAATATATACAAAATATTATTTCGCTGGTATCTCACCCCAGTCAGAATAAATCAAATCTACCCTCTGGCCTCCGATCTGTGCTGGAGAGGCTGCGGTCAAAAGGGGGACATGGCCAATATTTGGTGGACATGTCCGGAAATTCAGAAGTACTGGGAAACTACACAAAATTTAATAAGAGAAGTCACAGACCTCACAATACCCATTGACCCGCTGACCTACCTGCTGGCCAGACCCTTAGAGACACTGGACCGACCAACAGGCAAATTAGTCTCATTCATTCTTACGGCGGCTAGATGTGCGGTGGCAGCTGCCTGGAAGAAAATGTCTCCCCCTCCTAAACAAACAATAATAAAAAGGGTGCAAGAGGTGATGGAAATGGAGAGACTGTCAGCCTTTCTGAAGAGGTCCACTACCTCCTTCAATAACATATGGGACCCATGGATAACACAAATGGCTCTCCTGCGCTGAATTGCCCCATAACAGTAAAAAGAATCACCATGATAAAACAAAGGCCCATGCTGTGGACTCCAAGGAGAAGGAGAACAGTCCGGGGACTCCCTGCTCTCCGAGATACAGGCCCTTTTAGGGGGTGCCGGTATCCCTCTGCTTGGTTTACATGCCGCGGTCACGTGATCGGGACGTTGAAATGCAGAGGGATACCGGCACCTCATAAAGGGGCCTGTATCTCAGGGAGCAGGGGGTCCCCGGACCTGAAACCAACGCGGTTCAGCTCCGGAGACCCCCTGCACATCTACACTATGAATAAAAATGTATTTTAAATAATTTTTAATGTGCCGATGTTTGCGCAGAGAGAGAAGCGAATCTCTCTTTGCTGCAAACACATCTCGCCCCCACCGGCCTATAGTATCATTGATGTGCATATACAGTACTGTATGTGTACAGTACTGTATGTTAGGGGTTATAGTGGTTGTTGTTATACAGTATATATATATATATATATATATATATATATATATATATATATATATATATATATATATATATATATATATATATATATACTGCATTACAATTCATGAATTTATGCCATCTGGCGGACATGCGAAGCATTGCAGCCTAGTAAATCCTGAACCATTATCAATTAACACATCAACCGCGCGTCAGCCGGGCATGACCCCTGGCTGGGAGCGCGGCATGCTCCGGGTGAACAGCGTGGCATTCCAGGAACATGCCAGGTAAAAGCCGGTGATTTGTTAGAATAAAAGCTGCCGCTGCTGTATAATATTAATAAAGGATTAACAACACATAGTGTGTATCGTCATTTCAGTAAACATCACAACCAAAATCCACTGGGGTTGATGTGTCAAGCAATAGAGTTGGCATCTGCCAATTGGAGAGGGGGCGATCGACTCAATCAGATCAGTAGGCGAGAAGCCTACTGGATCTATGAGTTGAAAACCCTCTCTCCAAGTGGCCTGAATATTGATTTTGAATTGGGAGTATTTTTAAAGTAAGGTTAAAGTGTATTGATCATGTCATTTGTCCTCCATCAATCTGGTTCTTCTTATTTTCTTAATGGGATCCAGCATTAAGTTGTGTATGTGTACATTTAATGGGTAATAGTAATTCTGAGATGGGAATCACTAGTGTTATGGTTTCTTGTTATTAACATATTATTCTTTTATATGCTTTTCATTTACATGTTTTTATGTAATTATTTGTTTTTTTGTCAATGTTATGTGTTGTTAGTAAGGCTGTTTCCAGTACTGGGCTTGATTGGCAATGATTTCGACCAATCAGTGTACTTTTTGTTAGTGACGAGTTGCTGAATTTTCCATCCAATCACAGCCATTTTTACTATATAAAAGTGTTCAATGCCTAGTACTCTTTAACCCCTGATGAAGTGCGCATGGGGTTTTAGCATATGAGCCGTATCACGAACTCACGCAGGCAACGTGGCAACATGGATTGCGTTGTAGCAGCTGGAAGAGGTTTTTTTCCCCCCAAGGTGCACACCTAGCAACGTACATTGATCCAGGAGTGTGCGATAGTGTCGGAGTGGTTTCCAGATCAGCCCGACGCCACCAGAGGATAAGCTGCCATCTCCTATTGACTACCATTCATTGCGCAATTACTTTCTACATCTTGTGAGTAGGATTCCGGTTTTTTACACCAACCGGACCAGTTGCCTGCCATTTGTTCATAGTTGTTATTTTATATTTATGTTGTATTAAATTAGCTCTTTTATTTTTCAGCCTTGCCTCTATTTGTCTATTGTTACATGTTGTTTGTTAGTGATTGTGTTATGTTTTTATGAGTAGCAGTTTGCACTATGATTTGTTTTTCTGCTTGTATTCCACATATCACGTGACATCTGGCCGTGGATACATCTACACTACCGACACACTTTATTGAAGTGTGGTCGGTACCGCAAGCCGGGAAATCTCCCGGCTTGCTAGTGGCCGCCCCTCGGCGTGCCGCGCGTCATAGACGCGCGGTCACGCGTCATCGGAAGCGTGCGCCCCCTGCACGCGTGTCCAGGGGCTCCCCGAGGGAGCCCTGGTGTCCCGCGATCGCGGGGCAGCGGCAGGGGGTTCCGGGGGACCCGGCGAACCCGGCAGCGGTAGGGAGAGCGCCCCGATCGGAGGGCGCTCTTCCGCTGCTTCGGCGCGCGCCCGTCACACTCGGGCGCGCGCCAGGCTACTGCTGCGGCACAGAACGGGCAAATGCTTGAATAAACTGTGCCGCAGCAGTATATCCTTGGAAGTACTAGAATTGTAGCATTTCTTTGCACTCCCTTCCATTTGGACTTCATATAGACTGTCATTGGACATTTTAGGCGCCGGTTTGTATTTTGTTTTTTTGTAGTTCAACTGACTGTGTTTTGGGACAGTAATTCCAGGCAGCCTTACCTTATTAGTAAAAGGAATTTCAAGTGTATTTTTCAATTGTTTACACTTCACAATTATTGTTTAGCTTTTAGCGCTAATTGCACCATTCTTTTTTTCCTTTATACTGTAATACTGTGATTTTTATTTGGGGGTGTGGGGATCAAAACATTATGATGTCCTGTTGAGAATATGTCTTTGAACTACAGGTAATACTTCATACAGCTCCCACTCCCCTCCCCCACCCACACACAAGTCTCAAGGATTTCAAATTCTTATCGACACCTCTCACAAACCATTCATTTTCAAATGGTTAGCTTTGTGGCTTTCTTTAATCTTTAATCTTCCCGAACCTGCTCTCACACCTCTGCCCGCCACGCACACGCAAGTGCGATAAGCCCTTCTAAACTTGCCTTTTCTTAAACACAACACACCTCCCCGCCCCCCACTAGTAATAAGATTAACATGTTGTGTGAGACACAGGCTGAGCTAAGCCCTTCTAAAACTGCTATTGTACTGTAACAAAACAAGTGAACTTGAAGTTCAAACTTATCAACAACACAACACCCTCCCTCCCCCCCTCCAACAGAGCCATTCACGTAAATGTACTGTAGCGTGATTATCATGAACTGGGCAGAAGACATGTTTGATAATCCTTAAGGCAGGACAATAGTATTTTTCTATAGAATTTTATTGGTTAATGAATACTGACCTGTGCATTATTAACAGAAATGATTGATTAAACAATAAAAATATAATAATATTTTTAAACATATTTTTTGTTTATATATATATTTTTCCCAAACTAATGTAAAGTGCAATGCTTTGTTGAACTGTTCATAAGAATTTCAGGTCTGCAATAGGGGTTCGGTCAAAAAGTACATTTTATGTTTTAATGCATAATACAATACAAAAATACAGTAGCTCTTGTCTTTCTCTTCGTTATGGCATTGCGAGATGTGGGGGAGATCAGGGAGAGAGGGGGCTGCAGCTCTGAAAATACAGTATTTCAAAAGATTTTTTTACAAACACTTTTTTTTTGCACAAACGAATTTCTATACAGTAACTACAGAACTGAGAGAGGGTGGGAGAGGGGGGCTTGTGTACAGTAAGATACAGGCTGGTTTGTACATGAACACTGTACTATAATCTTACTTATGCCCCCCTTCCTTTTTTCACTGCTGCAGTTCTGAAAATGAAAAGAAACAATTAATGCAGACATCGTTAGTTTGAGTGCCATACAGTACTTACAGTGCTGTAAAGTACCTGTATCATACTTTCCTGTGCCTGATTAAGTGAAATAAATGATTAAACAATAACAATACTGTATTTTAAAAGATTTTTTTTAAAACACATTTTTTTTTTCAAAAACGAATTTCTATACAATAACTACTGAGAGAGGATGGGAGAGGGGGGTTTGTGTAAGATACAGGCTGGTTTGTACATGAACACAATACTAAAATATTACACATCCCCCCCTCTTCCTTTTTTCACTGCTGCAGTTCTGAAAATGAAAAGAAACAATCCATGCAGACATGGTTAGTTTGAGTGCCATACAGTACTTACAGTGCTGTAAAGTACATGTGCCATACTTACCTGTGCCGGATTAACTGAAATAAATGATTAAACAATAACTACAGTATTTCAAAAGATTTTTTTTAAAACACATTTTTTTTTAAAAAAAATTGCAGAAACGAATTCATACTTACCTGTGCCTGATTAACAGAAATAAATGATTAAACAATAACAATATTTCAAAACAATGAAAATAAAACAGAAAATTATTAAACGCATTATACAAAAAATCAATGTAAACATTTTTTTTTTGTAAACTTTTGCACTACAGTAGAGTTTGGGAAAAGTCATTAGCAAGAGGGGTGCCACTCCAAGCACGAACCCTTGTATGCCTCAATAGGCCATTTATTTTGTCTCTTACAGCTCTCATAACTGTAGGGGTAACATGGAAATAACACTCCACTTCATTCAAATTGATCTTTCTTAAATTTGCTGGCAGAGTCTTCTTTCTTTTATTTCCTTCATAATTTACACTGTGGGTCCAACGGCGGTACATCTCAAAACTGACGTGGTGTTTAAATATTGACAGGGCAAATATATGGGCTACACCAGCACATCCAGTCTTGTATTTCTCCTGGGCGTGCTGGGTCAGGTCGGTCAAAATGATGTCCGGAAGCATTACAATCCTGTTTGCTGGTGTACTTCTGGCAGCGGGCGAGGGTAGGCGGTCTGGGAGGATGCTTTCCTCCTGTCGTGGCCTTACTGGGGTTGTCATCTCGTCCTCAAAGGCATACAGATGATCTGCTGACGGATGGGGTGAGCGTGGGGGGCTTGGTGAGGAAGTGTGAAGGTCACATCATGTAGGCCACCCTCCTGCTCCTGAGTCAGACATACAGGGACAGGAACTCGCAGGAAAGAATACATCCCCACAATCTTCCTTTTCATCTTCTCCATGTTCATTTCCATCTTCTCCATGTTACTTTCCATTTTCTCCATGCACATATCCATACTCAAATTGTCTCCAAAAGAAGATCAACCTTTTGCTCCGTGCTGTAGACATCTGCGTAGGTGGGTGGTGGAGGAGGTGACCAGGGGGTTGCCAGGAGAACAGCGTCGAGGATGGGTTGTGGAGCAGGTCGTCAGGGGGTTACCAGGAGAGAAGCCTCAATGATGGGTTATGGAGCAGGTCGGCAGGGGGTTGACAGGAGAGCAGCCTCAATGATGGGTTGTGGAGCAGGTCGGCAGGGGGTTGACAGGAGAGCAGCAGCGTCGAGGATGGGTTGTGGAGCAGGTGAGCTGGGGGGGGGAGTGCAAGGAGAGGATCGGGACTCCACTTGACTTGCACTGTGCTAAGGTCACCGAATTTCTTCTTTACATAATAAGGCCCAGGGGTCTTAACCTTTGGAGACTTCGGAACATTTTCTTTATTCTGCTTTGGTTTTCACTTAGGTTTTGGCTGCGAAACAGCTTCCGCCTTTCGCTTGGTCGGCACGGCAGAAGAAAGCTGTTTCCTGCATCCGTAGAATCGGGGGTGATCCATGGAAACAGAAGGACAAATGCACAATGCAGTATCTGGACAAGAGCAAGTTCAGATAGAGATCAGTGTGTGAGAGTCTATGCAATTTGTCTCACCTTATATTTGAAATTTTTCGCGGGCATGGACACGAGGTGCAGGAGTTAAAAGTGGGCATGCTGTGTACAAAACCTGTCGAGTGACGTTGAGGCACATTAAATTTAAGTATAAAAACACAATCCATTTTGTGTATTCAATGCACATTCAATACACATCGAATTCACATCGAATTGCTCTGTGTGTGCTCGCATTTTTTTTCTAACAGCAGCGATGCCAAAGAAAAGGACTTCAAAATATCTCAGCTTGAGAATAAAGGATATGTACCAGAATGGACACGGCAATTCACAGATCCAACGCTGGATACTTGCTTTGGGCTTCGTTTTAGCAAAAAGCACTGTTAGTTATCATGCGCATGGGAAGGCCAAAAACGTCAAAAGAAATCCGACCATCACTACTGAGTAAGTACAGTACTACTACAGGAGTACTTATTGTCCTCCATAACTCTAACAATGTCTTGTACTGTTCTGTATGCCTGTGTTTAACTGTGGTAACTAATAATCCTGCATTTACTGTACACACACACCCACAAAGCATCAACAGTACAGTATGTCACCAGGTTTTATGCCAGTGATTGTGTGGTACAGTAGGAGTGACTGAGTGTGACAGTGCAGTCTATTGGGATGCTTTATTTGAGGGAGGGGCAAATTATTTAATATATTCATTTACTGTACAGTAGCGCTATAATCAGACAATAGGAAATCAGTGTGCTATTGGGATGCTTAATTTGCCTACTGTAACAAATTCTTCTGGTTTTTTTTACACTGTAGGGCGACTTCTGGTAGACCAAATAAGTGAACAGAATGATGAGACGTGTGCCACAAGGGTAAAGAATGCACTAGAGGCAACACACAAAATAAAAGCATCTGAGACCAGCATCAGGCAGATGAGAATGAAATTGGGATGGAAATATGGCGTGTTAAGTAAGTACTGTACTGTATACTGTACATCACCCATGTTTTTCTCTTTTGTGTCTGCTGATTTTTCTTTTTCCACTATGGTTGTTATTCCCCACATTTTTTTCCCCACCTGCCCCCCTCTCCAGACTTGTGATTTCTTGTTTAGCCCTCTTTTTTCATGTTAGGCTCCCTCCTAGCCTACTGTATAATAGGGTTGGTCAACTGCACTGTATGTAATACATTCTGTATACATTCCGATTCCCTGACGAAGTATATCCTATATACGAAACGCGTTGGATTGAAGAGGGCGTGTTCCTAACACCACCTACTGAGATTTATTTTGTATATTGCCAATATCCTTTATTATATGGGACATTCTCCGGCTGCTTCTTCTGACTGTCTCTGCTGGTGACATGCAAAAGACGCGACCTAAGACACTTCGTCGACGCCATTCGATGACGTCATTGGTGTGTGTTTGCTGACTCGACGCCAAGGAACCGGCAAGAGAGCGCTTCTCTCCGTGGTAGCAGTGACCGAACCTACACCCTGCGGCAAAGGGTCTCAATTCATTCGAGCGGATGACACATAAGGATTGCCACACGAAAGTGCAGGAGAATTGATCCGGTGATCGATACCATCTTATCCACGGTTGCAGAGTGCAGAGTGGTAACATGTCCATATACATGTCATGCTAATTATTCAGATAATTGATGTACGTGCAATATTCACCTGTTTCACCAATACAATATTATTTTATTATACTACACCATGAGGTTTTTTGCGCTGTTTCTCTTTTTGTTTTTATTCTGTATACTGTATTGTTTCAATAAATTACTGATAGTTTTCTATACAGTAGATGTCTTTGACTTATTTTTTCATTTTTTGAGTGCTGGCAACCATCATACTGTATCTCCAGTATTTAGTACCTCTAACATTATTCCTTGTCATTACAGAGCGTATCCTATGATAAGGGAAGCCAACAAAATAAAAAGAGTCCAGGCACGGGCATGGATCGAAAGTGGTGAGACTTTCCAGGATGTCATCTTTACAGACAAGACAACTGTAGTGCTTGAGAGGTTTGCCCGTTTTGGATTCTACAAAAAAGGACGCCTATCTCTGAAGCCGCGTCCCAAGCACCCAGTGAAGATGCATGTGTGGGGTGCCATCTCTAGACAAGGACCAGGATGCATCATTATCTTTGAGGGTAAAATAATGCACAAATACACATGCTGTGCCTGTGGCCTTGCCTTATGCACTGGACAGCTGTACTGTACAGTGTTTTGTACCCTAATGTTACTGTACATTTTTCTTTTCTTGTTTCCAGGAATCATGAATAAAGCGTTCTTCCAAGATCACATAATTAAACATGTTGTCGAATACATTAGGAATGATTTCCCATCTGGTCACCGGTTCTTCCAGGACAATGATCCGAAACACACTGCATCAACCTCTCACATTATTGCCAGCGGTATGAACTGGGTTAAGACGACAGCGGAGTAAGTTGGGTAACCATTTCTCATTGTTTTACACAGTTTATATCTCTTTACAGTAACCAATTCACCTTTTTTCTCCCCTCCTACTGTATTCCAGATCACCAGATTTTAATCCCATCGAAATGGTATGGCATGAGTTGAAGGATTATATCAGAAAAGTGTGGAAACCGTCAAAAAAGGATGAATTGGAAAAAGTGATACTGAATTTCTGGAACAACATACTCACCGTAGCCAGATGTAATAAATACATTGATCATATTGCGACTGTGTTGCCTATTATTATACAATGTAATGGCCAGGCCTCGGGAAAGTAAAAAGGCACAGATAAGTATGATACAGGTAAGTATGGCCGTAAAAATAACCATGTCTGCATTAATTTTTTCTTTTCATTTTCAGAACTGCAGCAGTGAAAAAAGGAAAGGGGGGATGAGTAATATTATAGTACGATGTTCATGTACAAACCAGCCTGTATATTACACAAACCCCCCTCTCCCACCCTCTCTCAGTAGTTACTGTATAGAAATTCATTTTTGCAAAAAAAAATGTGTTTTAAAAAAAATCTTTTGAATGTCTGTATTGTTATTGTTTAATCATTTCTTTCACTTAATCAGGCACAGGAAAGTATGATACAGGTACTTTACAGCACTGTAAGTACTGTATGGCACTCAAACTAGCCATGTCTGCAATAATTGTTTCTTTTCATTTTCAGAACTGCAGCAGTGAAAAAAGGAAGGGGGGCATAAGTAAGATTATAGTACAGTGTTCATGTACAAACCAGCCTGTATCTTACACAAACCCCCCTCTCCCACCCTCTCTCAGTACTGTAGTTACTGTAAAGAAATTCGTTTGTGCAAAAAAAATGTGTTTGTAAAAAAATCTTTTGAAATACTGTATTTTCAGAGCTGCAGCCCCATCCCTCCCCTCCCTCCCCGATCTCCCCCCATCTCGCAATGCCATAATGAAGAGAGACAAGAGCTACTGTATTTTTGTACTGTATTATGCATTAAAACAAGTATGTATTTGTTTATAAAGGAGGGTAATTTCCTAACAAAGGGTTGAAGAAAACTATTGACATATCTCGACAGACCATCTCCCAAAGATCCAATATTAGAGACAATTGGCCAACCAGGAGGGTCGACCAATGTCTTGTGGATCTTTGGGAGATGGTGGAAGACAGGAATAATAGGCTGTGAGGGAACAATATATTTAACCTCATCACTGGAATGAACTTCCATAATGACACCTGAGTCAACCAGTTCAACAAGGGCTTCTAAAAAGTGCGGAGTGGGATCGGCGGGTAACACAAGGTCGGACAAGCCATCATCAAGTTGGCGTAAAGCCTCTTTGACATAACTGTCTCTGCTCTGTACCACCACAACTCCACCCTTGTCCGCACTCTTTATGACCAATGAGTAATTAGTTTGTAAAGATTTCAAAGCTAAACGTTCACCTTGATTCAAATTGTCATAATTAATACGTGAAAAAGAAAACCCCTGAGCTAGAAGACGAAGGTCCCTGATAACCAAGTTTTCAAACATTGTTAAGAATTGACCTTTGACATGGGTGGGATAGAAGATAGAGCTCTTTTTTAGGCCCGAATTCCATTCAGAAAAAGTAGGTATAATAATTTTATCTGCAGTCTGCTCAGACAGAAGATCATTCATATCCTGTAATGTACAAAAATCATTAAAAGTATGCAACACAGTAGATACCAGAGGAACGGAGTCCGATGAGGGGACATCACTCTCGGTTACGAGTGGTGTTCCCCCATCAAAGTCACCATCCCTGGTCGACCCAGTAACATTTGGACTAAATTTATCAAAAAACTTTTTTAAGGATAATTTCCGAACAAATTTGTACACATCAATGGTAGTATCAAATAAATCAAAGTTTGTAGCTGGTGAAAATTTGAGGCCTTTATCCAAAAGTGACATCTCAATAGGGGAGAGAGTGGTTCCTGATATATTAATAACATTGGGAAAGTCACTCGAAATTTCTTCCGTTTGGAAGCGGACCTGTAACCTCCTCCCCCCCCCCCCCCTCTTCCCTCTTCTGATTCTCTTGTATCCTTTTGAAATAAAGGGAAAGATTTTTGTTGTTGTTGCTGTCTTTGTTGATTATCCGGTTGATGATAAGAGCATACATCATGGGTGGATTCAGGGGCCATTCCAGATCTAGTTGGCTGACCCCAAAAGGTACGACTACCTCTCCCTCTTCCCCTGGAGGGGGCACCACAACCACGACCACGATGGCCATCATTCTCAAATGTATTGACAAAAGATACAGAGTGAGAAGTAGAGGCAGTTTCTGCATCTGAAATGTCAGATTAGCCACTTGGATATTCCAAATTCTTAGTTTTCAAGATAGATTTATTGGGAGTAGATCTAAGATGAATACTAGAATTGTCTTTCTTATTGGATCTACAGTATCTTGAATGGACTTTATTCTCTGCCAATGGTAAACTTGATTCTTTTCATAATCATATCTGTCTCTGTCGTATTTGCTTTGTTTCTTAGACATGATACCACATTCAATATCTTTTACCGTTTTGAAGAGAATAAGATCAAATTCCCGGAAACCCTTTAAATCTTTGAAACTGTATAATTTTTTCTGCAAATCTGTGATTTGGATATCAAGCTGATCTTTCTCTTTAACTTTCTGTGCCACTGTTAAATCCATTAAACGAAAAGAGCAGTCATCTCTGCAAGGACCTGTATACCTTTCCTGGACTCTGTTGCCATATCTGAAGTAACCCTTGCCGCGCTCCAAATTCCTGGTGCGGGAGGGCAGTTTCTTTTCACTGACCATTCTGCGGCCCCTGAAGTACCTCAGTATGACTTTTACTATGGGGTTTCTCTCCTATTGTCTCTAGAACTTTACACGCTACCTTGGACTCTGTGATCTTCACTTTCCAGACTATACTGTCTCTCACTGAGCGTTCTACAGTATTTGGGAGCTCCACTACTGATTGCTTCTCTGCCTCTGCGAACCCATGGTTATCTCTCTTGGAACCTTCTGTTGTGCCTGTTATCTCCTCTGTGTTGGAAGTACTCAGTTCGTACTCCAAGATTTTGGTCCCTAAGCCTGGTTTATTGTTCGCCTTGTTAACTACTATACTAATGCCTGGCAATGCACCCACCCACGCTATACCCTCGCTGACTGCTACCCGGAAAACCTCTGGAGGAGAAGACCCTCTCAAATTCCTATGTGCAGAGGTCAGCAAAAACTTTGCTTGTCCGGAGGGTCTCCCTGTTATACTCGATCAATTATCGGTGCCTCTTGGCCCGCACTCTGGTACGATTACTAGAGACCGGGCACCCAGCTAGAGTCCTTTTGCATTTTATGTTCTAAAAAACCCTATTTCTCCTCCGCTCTGGATGCCCAAGTCATTTCGCATGGCGAGCCACGTATCAGGAATTTCGGTACTACCACTCTCATATCCCAAGATGGTACTCACCAGTGTACTGCTGGTTTACGGATCCCCTTCCTGCCTACAGCACTTTAGGAACAACTCCATGTCCCTGAGACCTATTAAAGGCCCTGTCTGGCCGCAATTCTCACCAGGATGGGGGATACACAAGGGAGTGCCCACGAGTCTCTGGACCACGACTCTTCTCCCCATCCTGGACAGTTCAGGAACTATTCCAGGTACCCCAACTTGATGAGTGGTCATGTTTGCCCGGAGATCTCACCTGAAGGGGGGGGGGGGGTTCTGTCAGGAATCCACTCCTGGCCTTTCTCGTAGCCTTGCAAGGTGCTGTTGTTCTCACTAATTCCCTCTTTGCAATAAACAGCAGCTGTGTGGGCTATCACTGCAACCTAGCCTTGTACTCAGTCATTGGAGCAGTGCCCTCACACCCTCCTCATGGGATTGGCCCGCTGGCCTTTAAATACTGCATTCCCACAATCCCTCTCTGCCGAGCATAATCCTTCTTTGATGTTACCTGTGTTTTGCCACAAGCCTCCAGGCTTGTTATCCCTCATTACTAATCTCTGTTGATTATTGTTCCAGTTTGTTGTTCTCGTTCCTGTTTCCTCGTAGCCTGCAGCTACTTCGCTGAGGCCTGTGTTCCTGGTTCCCGGAGGCCTGTGCCACCTGCCTGGACCTAGCAACCTGCTGCATACACCTCTTGCTGAGGTTGCTGTTTGGACCCTGTGGCCTGCTGCCCTTTCTCCCTTCGCACAGGCCAGCTTGAACTATTTCGCTGAAGCACTGGTTTACCGGTGCTGCCTGGCGGAGTGCCCACTCCGGTCTTTCTTCCCTCTCCTAGACCGGCGCCATGGGCCGTGGACGCCACTCGTGCAAACCCCGTTCCTGATCTGCAGCGATTACGCTGAAGCAGGAGGACCTGCTTGATTTCCTGTTGTCGACTCCCTGCTCGGACTACGACTACCCGGACATCTCCTATCCCGACTCTGGCTCACCCTCACCCATCCCTGTTGCCCTCACCCTTTCCCTGTCACCCTCACTCTCTCCCTGTCACCTTCACCCATCCCTGTCGCCCTCACCCATCCCTGTCGCCCTCACCCTCTCCCTGTTGTCCTCACCCTCTCCCTATTGCCCTCAACCTGTGTCAACCTCACCCTCACCCTGTGTCACCTTTTCCCTGTCGCCCTCACCCATCCCTGTTGCCCCCTCACCCATCCCTGTCGCCCTCACCCTTTCCCTGTCGCCCTCACCCTTTCCCTGTTGCCCTCCCCCTTTCCCTGTCACCCTCACCCATCCCTGTCACCCTCACCCATCCCTGTCGCCCTCACCCATCCCTGTTGCCCTCACCCTTTCCCTGTCGCCCTCACCCTCTCCCTGTCACCCTCACCCTTTCCCTGTTGCACTCACCCTCTCCCTGTCACCCTTTTCCTGTCACCCTCACCCTTTCCCTGTCACCCTCACCCTTTCCCTGTCACCCTCACCCTTTCCCTGTCGCCCTCACCCTTTCCCTGTCGCCCTCACACATCCTTGCCACCCTCACTCTTTCCCTGTCGCCCTCACCCTTTCCCTGTCCCCCTCACCCTTTCCCTGTTGCTTTCATCCTTTTGCCCTCTCCCTCTCTCTGTCGCCCTCTCTCTCTGTTGCTCTCTTTCTGTCGAACTCTCTCTGTCACACTCTCTCTGTCACTCTCTCTCTGTCACTCTCTTTCTGTCACTCTCTTTCTGTCACTCTCTCTCTGTCTTTGTCTCTTATTCTCTCTCTGTGTGTGTGTTCTCTCTCTCTCTGTGTCTCTCTATCTCTCTCTTTCTCTGTGTCTCCTTTTCTCTATGTCTCTCTCTCTGTATGTGTCTCTCCCTCTGTATATGTGTCTCTCTCTCTCTCTCTCTCTCTCTCTGTGTGTGTGTGTGTGTGTGTGTGTGCCATTCTCTGTGTGTGTGTGTGTGTGTGTGTGCCATTCTCTGTGTGTGTCTCTGTCTCTCTCTGTCTCTCTCTGTCTCTCTCTCTGTCTGTTTGTCTCTCTCTATCTCTCTCTCTCACCCACTCTCTCTCTCTGTCTCTCTCTCACTCCCACTCTCTCTCTCACACTCTGGATCTCTTATTTACCCTATATATCTGTAACGCTCGGCCTGCCCACATGCCAGACGAGACCCCGGGACTGAGGTGGAAAGGAGTAATACCACACACCTAACAGTAAATGGGGGTACGGCCGGAGTGTGGAAGTAGCGTAGATGGTCCGGGTAACAAAAATAGAAAAGGTACCGTACTTGCCAACTCCAGTGGTGGAAGGTAAAGTCCATAAGCCAATGGTCGTGGGATGGAGAGAGCAGCGTAGTAGAGTGTCCGTAAGCCTGGGTCGTGGAGTGGAGAGAGCAGCATAGTAGATTGTCCGTAAGCCGTGTCCAGGGGATATAGAAGTCTGCAAGGTAGAAAGTCCAAAGCCAAATCCAAGGGGTTCCAGAGAGCTGCGTAAACGAAGCGTAAACGTAGTCCAAAGCCAAAGGTCAAAATCCAGGGAGGTCAGCAGAATATCCAGGGACAGGAACAGGAACTGAAAGAGAGAAGGGGCCAGGCAACAGCAGACAGCACCAAGGTACAGAAGCTATGCAGAGCAAGGAGGAAATGGTGAGGGGAGACTAAATAGGGGGCTGGGACCGATCAGAGGAAGGGGAGGGATGGAGGAGTGGCCCGAGGGAGGACCTGATAGGGGAGAAGTGCCTGGGAGGCTGGGGCCTATCAGAGTTAGGGGAGGGACGGAGGAGCGGCCCGACGGAGGACCTGATATGGGAGAAGTGCCTGGGAAGCTGGGGCTTGTCAGAGCAAGGGGAGGAGCGGAGGAGTGGCCCGGGTAAGGATCTGATAAGGGAGAATGGCCTGGGGGGCGGACCTGATAGAGATGGGGCAGGGAATCGCGTGATGCGCGTGCAACATCAGAGGAGGCGGAGTCAGGCGCCCGGCACCAGCAAATGGAGGCCTGGGTCCAAGCGAGCCCGAAAGGGTGACGTGCACGACCCGGAAGTGCGGGAGCAGCTGTGGAGGGGGCCGCAAGGAGTGAGGGATGCCGCCGGGGAGCCTGGGTGGCATAGATCAAAGGTAAGGAGGCGCTGGAAGCGGGTGTACCCACAGCACGGATCCTTACAGTACCCCTCCCCTCGAGGGTCAGACTCCGGATGAACCATCCAAGGTCTGAGGGGAAATTTTTGGTGGAATCGTTTGAGTAGAGATGGGGCGTGAAGATCGGCATGCGAGACCCAAGAACGATCCTGAGGTCCGTGTCCCTTCCAGTGGACCAAAAATTGGAGTTTGCCCCTGGAGATGCGAGAGTCAATGATGGACTGAATCTTCAAAAGTGGGGACAAAAACACTGTCTCAAACTACAGACCAATCTCCCTTCTCCCAATCCTATCCAAAGTCATGGAAAAATGTGTCCACTCCCAACTAAGCGATTACTATACCAAGACAAATTTCCATAGCCAATTCCAATCTGGCTTTCGCCCCAAACACTCTACCATAACTACCCTGCTAAAAGTTTGCAATGAAATCCAGGGTGGAATGGAACGGGGTCAACTCACTGGTGCAATATTCCTAGATTTTGCAAAGGCTTTTGATACTGTTGATCATACTATCCTGCTTAACAAACTCCAGAGCTCTGGAATAGGGAAGCATGCTTTAAACTGGTTTCAGTCCTACCTATCAGGTAGATCCCAACATGTGTTCATCTCAGGCTCTAACTCCAACCCCCTGGATATCACCTGTGGCGTCCCGCAAGGCTCTGTTCTGGGCCCCTACTCTTCTCAGTGTTCATCAATGATCTTCCCACAGCTTGTAAGGAAGCTTCAATACACATGTATGCAGATGACACAATCTTATATGCACACAGCCATAGCCTCTCCGACCTTGAACACGTACTTCAGTCTGACTTTTTGAGACTCGAAAACTGGATTTATCAAAAAAAACTGTTTTAAAACACTGACAAGACTGTAACAATGGTATTTGGGACCAAGACTACATTTTTAAAGCTTCCAGCGACTGAGCTCTACATTAGAACCAACACTAACACCACCCTAACTCCTGTTACTAGTTTTAAATACCTGGGCATGTGGTTGGACTCCCACTTAACATTCGGAATGCACATTGATACCCTGACAACCAAAAAAGAAAAAGAGAACCGGCGCCTTACAAGTTCAGTACAATATAGGAAGTCCAAAACGATATCATTAAAGTCCCCACAAAGTCCTCTGTAGCAAAAACGATGGAAGAATTGCTGTGCAGCTCCCACCGTGCATGAAGAGTTATGTGGAGAAAAAACAAACAAATAAGATTATGGTGCAGTATGTCAAACTAATATAACTGACAAGATGACCCAAAACACTAATGACAAAACAAGACATACAAACTAGACAAACCATAGCAAGGCTAATAATGATAAAAAGCTAGTTTATTAAAACAACATAAATGAAGGGTTCCAGAAGACTAGAAAATCGCCAGGTCCAGATATTGTAAAATTGGGACCCTACTCACAAGATGTCAAATTGTAACAGGCAATGGAGATAAACGTCGTGCTGCTCGTCCACTGCAGTGGTAACCGAAGTGCCTTCCTGTGATTCCCCTGCCTCTGATGGATGCCGCGTCACTATGGGGCGGGACCTCCAGGCGGATGTCACGTAACTGGAAGGCGGGACTTCCTGGAACGGCGTTTTTTTCAACTGCAAGCCTGGATCAACTGCACGTCTTCCTTCACCAACAGACAGCTCTAAAAAGAACTTCCCTACGCGTTTCATGCGCCTGCGTGCACTTCCTGGATAAAGGAAGCAGTGTTGAGAGTGCCTGGTAACAAAAAAAACCACCAAATAGAAGGAATAGCTGTGTGTGCACGCTCCGTCTCGCCCGCTGTGACTGTCCATGTAGTGACGTCACTATATATACACATTGGGGGCTATGCACTAAGCTCAATGCTTATGTGTCTGGATAGAAAAAAAAAAGCAAGTCAGTTAAAAAGTGAGGCCGGAGACTCGATTCACTAAGGCCTTGAGCCCATTTTCTAACGTACGTGCTCAAAACAGCCACAGCGTACGTGTTGCTTTTTTTCCCCTGCAAGCGTTCTTAAACTTCATCTCCATGCAAGGCTGTTACAGGCGATCGTACACTAAATAAATACATTTGAATAATAGTGTACATGAGCAGGGGGTTTCCGGACCTGAACCACATTGGTTTCAGGTCCGGGGACCCCCTACTTCAGGAGATACAGGCCCCGTTATGGGGTGCCGGTATCTCCTGCACTTTGAAAGCTTCCGCGTCACGTGACCGGGACATTTAAATTCTATAGCGGATACCTGCACCCCATATCGGGGCCTGTGTCTCCTGAAGTAGGGGGTCCCCGAGGCTGAAACCAATGCGGTTCAGCTCTGGAGACCCCCTACACATCTACACTACTGTCAAAACACACATATCAATAAACAATAATTCCTTACCGTAGCGGCTATCTGCAATGGTAATGAAGCTGCAGTAATGTGACTTTCTAAATGTATATAAGTAAACTTACAACAGCCATTGCTGCTTGCAGCCTTTGCTCTTAAGCAGAAATGCTTTTAAGTAGAAATCTTTCAAGTAGTATGGAAGTTTAAAAAGGAAGTTCAAAAAGAAGTGGAAAAAGTGGACACAATCTACTGCTTCTGATTCTTGCATTTGAACTACGCTGGAAAGGAGGTTATCATCCCACACTGCACATCTCAACACATTGCTATTGCTATGATGCCACCTTTACTTTTTATATTTACTGTAACCTCACTTATTTTCAAATTATGCACTTCCTTCCACCAGCCTCATCATGTCTCTAACTCTATTCATATTTCGCCATCTCTCCTTACTTCACCACTTCTCAGTTCACATGAACTCCTCTCTTACCTGCACCCTCTGTCACCACACAGTATGCCGCCTGCACTAAAACACACCCCTACAAATCATCCTCACACATCCTCTTTCTATCCATGCTTCTCCACCTTGCTTCTGGGGATATCTCTCCCAATCCTGGTCCCTGCCTTATTTCTACTTGCTCTCGTCCTCGCCTTCAACATGCAACTTCTACTCCTTCTGGTGTCAACCCCTCCAACCTCATACCCATCCCCTGCCACCCTCCCTCCTCTCTCCCTTTCTCCTGTGCCCTTTGGAATGCTCGCTCCCTTTCTAACAAGTTCCACTCTGTGCATGACTTCTTTCTCTCTCACTCCCTGCTTCTCTTTGCTATAACTGAGACCTGGCTCACTCAGTCTGACTCTGCTCTGGAAGCTGCCCTCTCCTATGGTGGCCTTTCCTTCTCCCACACTCCACGCCCTGGTGGCAGGGGTGGAGGCGTGGGGCTCCTGCTCTCCTCTCTCTGCCGTTACAGAACAGTTTCTATTCCCCCCTCTCTTGCTTTTCCCTCCTTCGAGGCTCACACAGTCCAGATCTTCTCTCCTCTCCCGGTCCATGTGGCGGTCATCTATCGCCCACCTTCCTCTACTCATCCCTCTTCTGCCTTTCTCTCTCACTTTGAATCCTGGCTCTCTTTCTTTCTCTCCTCAGACTCCCCTGTTCTTCTCCTTGGGGACTTCAACTGCCACATTGATGACCCCTCTCTCCCTTGGGCTTCCCGCTTTCTTTCTCTAACCTCTTCTTTTGGCCTTCAACAGTGGACTGCAGCCAGCACCCACAAGGATGGCCACTACTTAGACCTGGTTTTCACTAAAAACTTCTCTCTCTCTGATTTCTCCATTTCCCCTTTTCCTCTCTCTGACCATCACCTCATCTCATTTTCTCTCTCTCGCTTCTCTCCATCTCCATCTCCATCTCGCCCTCGTTTTTGCAGAAACCTGCGCTCTATTAACCTCCCAGCTCTTGATTCCACTTTACGCTCCTCCCTCTCCTCTCTCAGTTCTGCTTCAGACCCTGACAACCTGGTCAGGAACTACAACTCTGCCTTATCTTCCTCTCTTGATCTTCATGCCCCACTTTCTCTCTGCCGTCCTCGCCCTTCTAACCCCAGACCCTGGCTAAACTCCCACACACACATGCTGCGTTCCTCCACTCGTTCCTCTGAACGCCTCTGGAGGAAATCTCATACGCTCGCAGACTTCATTCACTACAAATTTATGCTATCCTGTTTCAACTCTGCCCTCTTTCAGGCTAAACAAACCTACTTTTCATCACTAATCAACACACACAAGTCTAACCCACGCCGTCTCTTTTCTGTCTTTGACTCTCTACTCAGACCACCCTCAGCTGCCTCCTCTTCTTCCTCCATCTCACCTCAGGAATTTGCTGACTTTTTTAAGAAAAAGGTGGAGTCCATACGGCAGAACATCCCATCTGTTGCCTCCTCCCATCCCACAATGCTTCCCAACTCTCCTCCTGTCTTTCTTGACTCTTTTTCTGCTATCTCGGAGGAGGATGTATCACTGCTGATCTCCTCTTCTCCCTCTACCACTTGCCCTCTTGATCCCATTCCCTCCCATCTCCTAAAACCTCTTGCTCCTTCTATAATCCCTATGCTCACACAGATCTTTAATTCTTCCCTCTACTCTGGTACCTTTCCTTCATCCTTCAAGCATGCAACCGTTATACCATTACTCAAAAACAGCAAGCTTGACCCTACCTGTCCTTCTAACTATCGACCTGTCTCCCTCCTGCCTTTTGCCTTCAAACTCCTTGAACGTCTTGTATTCTCTCGATTGCTACACTTTCTCAACACCTATTCTGTACTAGACCCTCTACAATCTGGCTTCCGCACTGCTCACTCTACTGAAACAGCCCTCACTAAAATAACTGACGACCTCCACGCTGCCAAAGACAGAGGTCATTACACTCTGCTCATATTACTCGACCTCTCTGCAGCATTCGACACCGTGGACCACCCTCTTCTCCTTCACATTCTCCATACTCTTGGTATTCGGAACAAAGCTTTATCCTGGATCTCCTCTTACCTCTCCCATCGTACCTTCAGTGTCTCTTTTGCTAACACCTCCTCCTCCTCTATTGATCTCTCTGTGGGGGTACCCCAGGGCTCTGTACTGGGACCCCTTCTCTTTTCTCTTTACACACTCTCTCTAGGTGACCTAATCACATCTTTTGGGTTTAAATATCACCTCTATGCTGACGACACACAAATTTACCTTTCAACCCCTGACCTTACACCTGCTATACAGACCAAAGTTTCTGAATGCCTCTCTGGAATATCATCCTGGATGGCCATCCGCCGACTGAAACTTAACATGGCAAAAACAGAGCTCCTTATACTACCTCCCAAACCTGGCCCTACTACATCCTTCCACATTGCTATTGGAAATACGATCATTCACCCAGTAGCCTAAGCACGCTGCCTAGTGGTCACACTTGGTTCCTCTCTCTCATTCTCCTCTCATATTCAAAACGTTTCTAAAACTTGTCGCTTTTTCCTCCGCAATATCACAAAGATACGCCCTTTCCTCTGTTACTCAACTGCCAAAACTCTGACTCAGGCCCTCATTCTCTCACGTCTCGATTACTGCAACCTCCTGCTGTCCGGCCTTCCTACCTCTCACCTGTCTCCCCTACAATCTATCCTAAACACTGCTGCCAGAATCACTCTACTCTTTCCTAAATCTGTCTCAGCGTCTCCCCTGCTGAAATCCCTCTCCTGGCTTCCGATTAAATCGCGTATCTCACACTCAATTCTACTGCTCACTTTTAAAGCTTTACATTCTTTGCCCCTCATTACATCTCAGCCCTAATTTCTCGCTATGCACCATCACGACTCTTGCGTTCTTCTCAAGGATGTCTTCTTTCTACCCCCTTTGTATCTAAAGCTCTCTCCCGCCTTAAACCTTTCTCACTTTCTGCCCCACACCTCTGGAATGCCCTTCCCCTCAATACCCGACTAGCCCCCTCGCTATCCACCTTTAAGACCCACCTTAAGACACATCTGCTTAAAGAAGCATATGAGTAGCACTGGATAATCATGGACACATGACACAAAGCTTGGCCCCCTGCAGACGCACTTACTAGTATTCCCTCCTACTGTCTCTGTACGTTCTCCCTACCTACCAATTAGATTGTAAGCTCCTCGGAGCAGGGACTCCTTCCTTAATGTTACTTTTACAGTATGTCTGAAGCACTTATTCCCATGATCTGTTATTTATATTTGTTATTTATATGACATGTATTACTGCTGTGAAGCGCTATGTACATTTTATGGCGCTATACAAATAAAGACATACATACATACATACAATGTACATTTTAATAATAGTGTGCCGGAGCAGGGGGTCCCCTGAGCTGAACCGCATTGATTTCTGCCTCAGAGAACCCCTGCTTCCTGAGTTACAGGGCAAGGTATGGGGCATCGGTACCGCACACTATTAATAAAAATACATTAAGCAGCTTCATTACCTTAGTGGCTAACCGCTAAGGCAACGAAGGGGTTAAGGCACAATAGCATGTTTATTGGGGACAATTGCCCCCAATAAACATAGCAATATACAACAAAGGAAAGGGTTCTTTAAAGTAAGGGCAGTTAAAATGTGGAATTCATTACCCATGGAGACTGTGATGGCAGATACAATAGATTTGTTCAAAAAAAGGTTGGACATCTTTTTAGATGGGAAAGGTATACAGGGATATACCAAATAAGTATACATGGGAAGGATGTTGATCCAGGAATTAATCCGATTGCCAATTCTTGGAGTCAGGAAGGAATTAATTTTTCCCCTTAATGGGGTTTTTTGTTTGCCTACCTCTGGATCAATAAGTAAGTATAGATATAGAATAAAGTATATGTTGTCTAAATTTAGCATAGGTTGAACTTGATGGACGTACGTCTTTTTTCAACCTCATCTACTATGTAACTATGTAACTATGTAACAACACCCCCCCCCCCCACACACACACACACACACCTAACACATACAATACAGTAATGGGCAAAATAACTATTATCCACATATGGATAATAGATTATTTGCCCATTATTAAACACATAAATCAGCATAATTAAATTGTGTTCTACTTACCCCCTGGCAATGATGGGCATCCGGTCACCCACCCTGCCCCCATTCCTTTGTACTGTGGGATATATACATACATATATATATATACTCCTGTATGTTCATTTGCATGTCTTAGACAGGTCTGCAACCCTGTCTTTCACCATTATCACCCAGCACACAGCACTTCCACTGCAGCAAGGGATTCTGGGAAATTACATGCAAATGAGCCACCTTTTATCTCAAGCTCCTATTACAGAGCAACCCTTAAGCCAATGTACAGTATGCTGCTTTAAACGCAGCTTTTAAGCAAAGGCTGGGGTAAGATGCAAAGCCAGTAAAACCACTCACAGACATGTTTCAACCTTGATGGGTATCATCAGTGTGAGGTTGGTTGCTGGCTATGCTGGTTTGAGATTAAGAGTAGGTATTCACCACACTTATTAAGGTTATGGTGGGTAAAAAAAGTGACAAAAACCCTCCACAGTAAAGCATATAGCAACTGTACAGTAAATATTCCTGTATGTTCATTTGCATGTCTTAGACAGGTCGCAACCCTGTCTTTCACCATTATCACCCATAATGGTGAAAGACAGGGTAACAGACCTGTCTAAGACATGCAAATGAACATACAGGAATATTTACAGTTGCTATATGCTTTACTGTAGAGGGTTTTTGTCACTTTTTTTACCCACTATAATCTTAAGTGTGGCACATATACACATACACATATACACATATACACATATACACATATACACATATACACATATACACATATACACATATACACCAATTTACAAACAAATAGTTAAGGATTACATAAACATGTATACATAAAAACATCAAATCTGAATCTCATAATTATCACATAATAGAATTAATCCAGCAGCACTTTTAAAAATAAATGATATGTCCTCTCCCAACAAACCAGCAGCTAGACAAATGTATATGAAATGTCACACAATTGCAATGAGTGTGTACATGATGCAATTAATCTGTGCATCATGTACACTACCGACACACTTTATTGAAGTGTGGTCGGTACCGCAAGCCGGGAAATCTCCCGGCTTGCTAGTGGCCGCCCCTCGGCGTGCCGCGCGTCATAGACGCGCGGTCACGCGTCATCGGGAGCGTGCGCCCCCTGCACGCGTGTCCAGGGGCTCCCCGAGGGAGCCCTGGTGTCCCGCGATCGCGGGACAGCGGCAGGGGGTTCCGGGGGACCCGGCGGACCCGGCAGCGGTAGGGAGAGCGCCCCGATCGGAGGGCGCTCTTCCGCTGCTTCGGCGTGCGCCCGTCACACTCGGGCGCGCGCCAGGCTACTGCTGCGGCACAGAACGGGCAAATGCTCAAATAAACTGTGCCGCAGCAGTAACACTATGCAAAATCAGTTTCAAAATAAAAAACACTATGAACAATGTCCCCTAACCACCAATGCCATCCACAAAATCAAATAGAAACTAAGCAACATCAATACATTTACCATCAATCAATTAATCAATTTCCTAAACCAATTACAATCCAATCCAAATCAATTAAACAATTCACTATTCAATTCCTAAAGCCAAACCATTGCCAAATAAATTCTAAATCAAAGTAACCACCATCATTACAATCTAACTACCAGAAATAAACCATTAAAAATTACATGTTACTAAATAAAAATTACATTATACACACCAATATATTAATAAAGCTGCTAAATGCATTTGTAATACATGAAAAGAACATAAACATTACCAAAACAATCAATTATTATCCCTGTATGTATATCCATATAGATAAGGGAAACTCCCTAATTGGGTGCTCCAAATACTTCCAGTGGTGCTGTGAGCTATAATCAATAGCATAATATGGGCAGGGTTCTAATCCCCATAAATATATTAAGCAGTCTTAAATGTCTCAGGTTCCCAACACTTATAAATAAGGAAAACGTATTCCAACTTGTCAGGGAAAAAGCCTTCTAACCTGTCCGGTGAACTTCTACTCCACCCGGCGGTCCCTCTCTGGGCGGGCTTCCAAATTCTCCCATGTCTCCACGTATCCTTAGAGTGTATACTTACACTACCGGCTCAGCCTCTGGTGTGTTGCTTTGGTTGGGGGTAGACCCTGCTCCGTGGCGTGCATCCATACGTAGCACCTCCTCCCTTCCTTCCTTCTGCCGCTATTACAACAGCTGATGAATACCTGATTACTTCTAGAGGGGGAGTGTCACGCACCCGCACGCCATGGGTGAACAGCAAATACCTTTCAAAATGCACACCATGATTTATACCCTCATCCAAATGCCCAAATACTTATATATCCAATTCCAAAGGAAGCATATACATAAAGGATGCAATAATTTCTCCGTTTGGACACACAATGGAGGTACAATATCACAAATTTAAAAAAAAACTTAGAAGAAAACCCCAGCGTGTCCGGTCTATCCTATCAAACTGATACATGTACAAAACAATACATACTTTAAAAACACAATTAATAAACATGTAACCAAGAAAAAATATATATATACATAGATCATAAACCCATTTGTCATCGGATATATACAGACGCATCTATACTAAGATCAAATTATTTACAAAAAAGATAGGTCTGTACACACATGCACAAGCATCATTCTAATAAGAATATGAATACCCCACAAAAAGGTGGAATATATCCTATACAGATCATATGCAAATCCGAAAATATACACAAATCCATAACTATATCCTAACGTAAAAAACATTAAACGGAAGAAAAAGAACAAAAGAAAAATAATAATAAAAAGATAATAATGAAATTACAAAATTGACCTAGACTAATAAAGAAAAATATGTTGAATCATAAAAACAAATAAACTCCTATGTCAAAAAATAAAAAAGATATCGAATAAACAATAATAATAATATAAAGAAACAAAAAAGATCAGGATGTATACTGTATGCTCACTCACTTAATGTGAAATAATCAATACTACTATACTTAGTTATAATGTCAATATGGTGACAAATATATATATATTATATGATGATAGACATAATCTATGTCACATAAATCTTGGTGAATACAAAAAGCAGTGCAGTATACGTTCTAATAAAGAGCACTTATGTCAAATACCATATTTTCAATCATGAACGAAGGGGGCCAGATAGTGAAGTAACAAATCACCAATAATGTATAATAAGTCTCAGAAGGAAACGTATATTATAGATGTTATCACAGTTGATATTTATTTATCATACAGATTATACATCATTGCTAACATGTTTTATAAACGACAAATATATGCCACTCATAAACTATAGGAAATGGACCAATTCCCAATCCACATTAATACCAAATGGATGGAGACTGTCCATACAGAAGATCCAAGACATCTTTCGCTTATTTAAAAGGTTCAGTCTATCGTCCCCCCTAGCTGTAGCTGCTGGTATATGCTCAAGGCCTGAGAAAGAAAAACCCTGAATCCCTCCCATAGGGCAAGTAGAAAAATGTCTCAGGACCGGGTGTATTGTGTCCTTTTTCTTCATCAAACGAACATGCTCTTGGATTCTGTGTTTGAGGGGCCTGATGGTCCGGCCAATATAGACCTTTTTACATCCACATCTGAGTATATACTGTAGACTACAAAACTGGTATTGCAGTTAATGAATGTTTGTATAGTCTTATGTACCTTAGGTTTAGAACACTCTATCCTTTTGAGAGTTTTAGCATATCGACAAATGTTGCAATGGCCACACTGAAAAAAGCCTTTTGGTATATTTGATATATCCATAGTGTGTTGTGAGGAAAAAAGGCTAGGGGACAAATATTTCACCAAAGATTTTCGCCTTGCGAAATACAAATTTAGGTCCCTTATCCGTGATAACTTTCAAATCCATATCTAATTTCAGTGTGTCCCAATGTTTTGCAACAATGGATCGTATGGTATTAGATTGTCCACTCTGCTGTGTAATAAAGAGTGGTATTGGTTTTGATCCCTTTTTACCCCATTGTTCTATTTGGAGATATTCATAGAGAGGAGATCTTCCCTCTTCATGGATTTCACCAAAGTTAATGTTTCTGTAAGATCCCTTTCCTTGTACCCCATCTCCCGGAATCTAGCGATAAGTTTCTGGGCCTGTATATCAAAGTTTTCTTCTGTAGAGCATAGCCGTTTCAAACGCAGCAGCTGGCCCTCAAATAAGAGTTCCTAGAGTTGGGTTTTTGTACATGTCTGTCTTTATCTTCCCCTCTAAATCTATGTATAACATAAGATCCAAATAACAAATATGATGGATACTGTGTTCATAGGTGAAGTGTAAATTATATTCATTAGTATTTAAAGTCTGGATGAATTCATCCAGAGTGTGTGCATCACCCTCCCAAATAAGAATAAGATCATCGATATAACGTCGGTAAAAAAGAATGTGTCTCCTAAATAAATTATGATCACCATAAATAAAAAGTGATTCCCATAATCCCATGAACAAATAGCATACGAAGGTGCGAAAGATGTGCCCATAGCCGTGCCTATAAGTTGTAAATAAAATTGTGAATCATAACAAAAATAATTATGTGTAAGTAAAAAGGTGATAGACTCAATAAGAAAAGTGCATAGCGCTGGGGAAAGACAAGAAATATTCAAAAAATGTTGTGTGGCCTCAATGCCTTGTCTATGGTTAATAATGGAATACAAAGATCTTACGTCCATCGTAACCCATACACAATTTTTGTTCCATTTGATTTGTTTGAGATCCTCAATGAGGTCTCTAGAGTCCTTTATAAATGATGGTAAACCCAAAACAAAGGGCTGTAAAAATGAATCAATATAACGTGATTAACCATCTCCCAAAAATCCAATACCCGACACAATTGGCCTACCAGGTGGATGTGTCAGGGTCTTATGGATCTTTGGGAGATGGTAAAAAATAGGTATTACTGGGTGTGGTGGATATAGAAAGCCCAACTCTTTTGGATTCAAAACGTAGAGTACCTCACCAAACTCTAGGAGAGATTTTAATTCTTTAAGAAACATTTGGGTAGGATCTGATTTTAGTTTTTTGTAGGACAGAGTGTCTCCTAATTGTCTTAATGATTCCCTATTGTAATCTTCAGAGGACTGAAAGACAATTGCTCCCCCCTTGTCCGCTTTTTTAATGACGAAAGATTTATCCTTTTGGAGCTTCAATAATTCATGTCTCTCAGCCCCCGTAAGATTATCAATTCTGGGATTGCCTATCATAAAGCCCTCGGCCAAAAAATTTAAATCCCTTTCCACCAATTTTTCGAAGGTTGAGATAAATGGGCCCTTAGAATTATTGGCACAGAAAATGGATTTTTTCTTAAACTGTGTATGTTTGTGCTGAAAAAAGTCAGTAGAAGGATCATACACTGGCGACACACTTTATTCGAGCTTGGCTAGTCCCACGAATTCGGGTATACCCGGGTGTATTGAGGTTTGTGACTGTTTTCTGCCCGAGTGCATTGAGATATTTTCCAAGCAGGGATTGAAGCATTTTATTCCCGCTGGCTGCAATACTGCACAGTATATATATATATACTGCATTACAATTCATGAATTTATGCCATCTGGTAGACACGCGAAGCATTGCAGCCTATTAAATGCTAATCATTTACTTTTAACAGATCAGCCGCCCATCAGCCAGGCATGAACCCAGGCTGGGAAGGCAAATGCAACGGGGCTTGTCAGAGGTGAGGAGTGGCGCATTCCAGGTATCTGCCAGGTACATACCGGGTATTTGCTCGAATAAAGTGTGTCGGTGCAGTATGATAATGGTGCAACTAATTGCTCATCAAGCAAGCCCTCCAAGTCCGCAACAGCACAATGTTCTTTGAACGAAAGACTACGATTATGTAAACCCATATTCAATACATCTACAGTATCTAAACTAATATCATCGGAATCCTCTGGTGTTACTTCTGCTTGGACATCAGCTGTGGAGAAAAATTTGGTTAATGCTAATTTGCGGGTGAAACATTGCAAATCTATAATTGTATCAAAAAGGCGAAAATTGATCTGTGGGGGAAAATTAAGGCCCCTATTAAGGAGTGTCAATTGATCCATAGTTAATGTCACATTTGAAATATTGATCACATTGTCCTCCATTAGCTGTATTTCTTTCTTTTTGTCGCGCCCCTTTGATGTTTCCCTCTTCCTCTTTGACTTCCGCTTCCTAAAAAAGCAGGGGAAGAAGAAGAGGTAGATGGCCTTGCTTCATCATCATAAATCTGCGCAGCAGAACCTGCTCAACGTGGGAAAAAAGAATCTCGATATACCCCCCCTGTATTTCTTTTTCTCCAAAGATCTTAATTTTTATCAAAAGATACTCAATGACTTCTATTTTCACCTTCTGAGTTATCTGATTCCATACTTGATATTTCTGTATACTTATTTTTTAAGAAAGACTTTTTTGGATTGGTAGGCCCCTTATCCCGTTCATTTGGCATTTTTTGTGGGGACTTAGATCTACCCTTAAACCGGTTGGTATTCTGAGTAGGTATTCTTTCCCAAAAGTAAACTTGTTTTTTTAATGTAGTCCTGCTTGTGTCTCTCAAATTTTGTCTCTCACATGAAACACTCTGATTGAAGCAAAGCCTCTGTCACATGGTCTACCAGAGCCAATCAGAGTTGGGATTTCGTTCCCACGCTCTCATTGGCTACCGTACCATATGTCGCCGGCCATCTTTGTTTTGATGACGTCATCTTAAAGGCAATTGAAGCTCAGCCATTCTGATTGGCTGGCGTCATTGCCTTTAAATGACGTCATCATTTTTTTTTTGTCCCCAAATCACATGTTTTTCACGGCCTGAAACATTTGACCAAAATGTGACGTCATAGGCATATAAAAGCCTATGTCGTCTCATTTTGAAGCCAGACGCCGAGGAGGGAAGACCTCCCCTCCTAAGAAGATAAGGGCGTGGCGTAAGAAGATGGAAGAAGACAGAGAAGACCCCAAAGAAGAAATGAAGACCCCAAGACAGATGGAAACGATTACAAATAGAAGAAAGAAGACATCGTTGTGGATTGTAAGGGCTTATTATTTTATGGTTACCTTTGGATTGGTTCCAGTGCTTCCGGGTCCCCTGGATTTCGGTGAGTGGGCATCTAATGGTAAGTAAACAAAAGAAAAGTTTATTATTGTACTGTAACTTTTACAGATTTTTTTTATTTTTTATTCATGTATTTTATTTTTTATTTTCCATTTAATGCCCTTGAATTGATCTATGTCCCTATGGATATACATACATTTAGGGACACTGAATGGGTGTATTCTATGTGATTTTTGGATGTACAGTAAATGCATTGTTTTTTATGCTCTATTATTGCCCCTGTATGTTAAGTATATCTATCTATATGGATATACATACAGGGATAATAATTGATTGTTTTGCTAATGTTTATGTTCTTTTCATGTATTACAAATGTATTTAGCAGCTTTATTTATACATTGGTGTGTGTAATGTAATTTTTATTTAGTAACATGTAATTTTTAATGTTTTTTTTCTGCTAGTAAGATTTGAATGATTGTGGTTACTTTGACTTAGAATTTATTTGGCAATGGTGTGGATTTAGGAATTGAATAGTGAATTGTATAATTGATTTGGATTGTATTGTAATTGGTTTTGGAAATTGATTGATTGATGGAAAATGTATTTATTTTGCTTAGTTTCTATTTGATTTTGTGGATGGCATTGGTGGTTAGGGGACATTGTTCATAGTGTATTTTATTTTTAAATTGATTTTGCATAGTGTTACATGATGCACAGATTAATTGCATCATGTACACACTCAATGCAATTGTGTGACATTTCATATACATTTGTCTAGCTGCTGGTTTAATTTTAAGATGCAATGTGGTGATTTTCAGATTAAGATTTCATGTTTTTATTTATGCATGTTTTATGTGTTTCATAATGGGCAAATAATCTACTATCCATATCTGGATAATAGTTATTTTGCACATTATTGTACTGTATGTGTTGGGATTTATGTATTTAATGTATAGGTCGGGTTTATTTTTTTTACATACAGGGTTGGTTCCTTTTGGTCTGCGGGGGACCTCTGGAGACCACCTGAGGTCTCCTCGGACTTTCCACGGGTACCAGGCTGGAGGTGTCCACGGGCAATACCTGCGGGGAAGAACCGGTGGCACCACATCTGTTGGGGGCACCACGGACCCGTAGGGACCACCCGTGGACTCCAGACCCCCATGGGAACCAACTGAGGCCCCTCAGACACCTGTGGGTCTGACCTGGGGCCCCCCAGAAAGCCATGGGCCTACCAATGGAGACCCCATTGTGGCCCACTATGACCCACGGAGACCACCTGGTGGACCAAGGTGCCTGGCGGGGACCACCCGTAGGCCTCCAGACCCTGTTTGAAACATGGTGCTGGGCTACTGTGAGGTCCATGGACACCGTCAGGGCCACCGGGGACTCCCGTGGGCCTGGGGTATTAATCCTGTATGTAAAATAATAAATCATGTATTTATGGGGGGGGGCACAGGGGGTGGGTTATGTATGGAATAAATATAATGATGTTTATTGTGGGGCTGTGTATTGTTTTTCTTGTGGGTAATGGGGGTGGGGGAAGGGGATATTGGCCCCAAGGGTATGTGGGTAAGCCTCCCGCCTGGGTTAGTGGGTGAGGGTGGTTAGAAAAGGTAAGTGTAATATAAGTGTATATGAAAAGGTGCCTGGAAAAGGTAAGTGTAATATGTATTTACTGTATTTATTGTAATTTATACTGTATGTATTTAAAATGGCCAAATGAATTATTATCCATATGTGGATAATAGTAATTTTGCCCATTACTGTATTGTATGTGTTAGGGGGGTGTATTTAGTTATAAATATTGTTTATTATTTTTGGAGGCACAACATTGGTACCGCAAGGCCGCGGGTACCCCCGGCCTCCCTAGGGGACCCCCGTGGGGTCAGCCGGGGACACCCGCCAGCCTGTTGTATGGGTTTTGCGCATGCAAAAATGTAAACAAAGACATTTTTCTAAGTCCAGCTTTTTTAGCAGCTGCCTTGAGCCGACGTGTTTTCTTGAACGCAACTTTCACATACGCTAAGGTTGCGTAGCTTAGTGCATCCCGCAGAAGCACAGAATTGAATGCAAACAGGGTAACGAATGAGCAAAGTTGGACTTAGAAAAATTTCCAGAAAAATCAGTTTTAGAACGCGAAGTGCCTGTTTGCGTGTCTCTGTGAATCGCGTTCAGCGCAACATCATGTTCTAAGAGCACTTTGCGTTCTTAAAACGACTTATCGGAGCTTAGTGCAAGACCCCTAAGTCCTGATCTACACCAAACCTGGGCATATACTATACTACACCTTGCCGGACTATTAGGATCTTTACTAGTATCTAGTTGTTTATCACCAACATCTATTTTGTCATTTCCTATATTTAGCAGGATTAGATTAATTATAATCTAGCCAGTGTTTTACTGCACGTTATTATAGTGAGACATCTAGCTGAGTAACTATATTCTGGTGGATACATCACTGCAGCTTCTTTGAGGCTGCATGTTCAGTACTATACCAGCACTCATCTCCACTATATCTCCGTTTCGCCTTTAAGGGGACTTTTTATTTATTTACTATAGTTGTCATTTTATGATTTTCGTCGGGTTTTATTTTGTATTAAAATTCACATAATTGTTTGTCCTGTTACACTTGGCTTTGTGGGACCTATTAATTGGTCTGCGTCAAATTTGAATCTTGTGTTATCAGCTATTTAACTGCTACTATATGAATACAATATATTAAATCATTACTTGAGTGCAACATTAAGGGACTTTTAGTGACCCCTTGTGGCCACTTTGTTGTGTTCTACATCATTGTTTTCCCTTTCCACCAGTGAATCCTATGTATGGTGAGCAAGGTGTTTTTGTGTGTTTTCTTCATCATTTACTTCATCATATTTTAATACATATTTATGTATATCCACTAATTTACCCTTCTTTTTTTGATTGTGTGTGACCATTTTATTGTTCCATGTTTAATTTTTTTCACGAGAATTACTTTTTCTGTATTGTTATATTATATGTACATATCTGTTGTTACAATAGGGTTTCTATATGAGATACGTTTCCCCTAGCTCAATCACTTGCAGATATACATGGTTTTAATTACATTGTTACTTTGTTGCAAATTGTTTTAATTATGATGTCGTGATACTTTGTGTGTTTCATATATGTACTATATGCCCCTAAGTAGTGCGTTCTGGTCTAGAACTTATTACGCTTATTGGATACTTTGTATCCCTCATTGAGGCGGACTTCTAAGATTTTCACTCACCTGATCACGTGATCACCGGGAACCGCAACTTAAGGGTTGTTTTTATCATGTGAAGTCATTCTTTGATTTAGTACCCTTCGGTATGAAACACATCAGAGGATTGTTCATCTGCTCGTTGCATGATTATTGCCTATTACATTTTTCAATCTCCAGTCACGCCCTGCATTTGTTTGTCATGCATTGCTATCTGTTTTCTTTTTGTTTAAATGCTCAATAAGGACTACAATGTCAGGTCCGTCACCAGAATTCCCTGTGACCTGTCAAGGTGATTGGGGGGACATGACCGTTTCTTGAGCAGGTAGTAGGGGACCTACCTGTTCATGCTGTTGGGTCCACCCTTGTTAAGATTGTTAAACTGGATTTGGCCGCAATGCACCCCCCACCCCCTTCCCCGAAATCAAATCTGCACAAATTAATAAGTACCAAATGTCAGGAATTTTTTCAAAAGGACTCACATATGAAACTTTAGAACATATAACACTCTTTTATTGATGCATCATTTATGTTTAAATGCATTTACACACAATATTTTAAATTCTGCATATTGGAAAGCAGTTCATGCAAAAAATGTATTAATGAGTATACAGTATACTGTACATTTTACATTTTGTCCAAAAGCAAACACACAATAGAATGAATGTTGCTTTTCACAATACAATACAATACAGAACATATCTCTGCATAAAAACAATTTATTAATGAAAGTTTTTACCTTTTTTTAACAAGTGTTTTTCAGAAAACCCCAAATTTCAAAAGTACTGAAAATGCCTGTCTGAAATGTTCACATGGCTACTTTTTTAAAACTGTATCTGTACAAAAAGCTTCAAAGGTAACTGAAGTAGCACCAACTATGTAGCATATTTATAATATGGCTGCACAATGAGCTTCATGCACATGAAGTGATATGAAGAGAGAACATAGAACAGTCAAATACCATAAGAATCTATACATCAGGTTTCCAAAATAATAAGTTCTAGTATTTGGTGCGTGCTGACCCTTAGTTCTCCTAAAGTCCCTTATAGTTTATCTCTCCTGCAGCTTGTCGGTTCTCCCGTGATCAGCGGAGTCAATAATTAACACTAAAGCACAAAAGGAAAACGCAAGGAAATAACTATCAATAAAAAGATTTAGGGGCCTATGCAGAGAGCAGCGCTATTTCAAAATTCGCCATTTTTTGGAGAAAATCGCGCAGAAAACAGCAGAAAATGGCGAGTTACGAAAAACGCGCCAATTTTTCTTTTCTATTTCTAAAACTCGCCTCGCGGCTGGCGAGAACCTCCATCTCGCCAGTTTTAAAAATATCCTAATGCAGAGACGCGCGAACGGCATCTAGCGGCTGTTACCGCCAATAAAATGGCGCGATTGTCTAGAAGCTGCCGCTCGCGGCCATAGCAAAGGGGAAAAAAAGGCGCGATTTTTTTTTTACACATTTCTGAAGCGCGCATCTCGCCAATTTAAACTCGCCACACGCATTCATGTTAAACATAGCAGAATTCGCACATTTCTGCATATGGAGAATAAAACTCTCCAAAAAAGCTACTTTTTAATAAACTCGCCAATTTTAAAATTCGCTGCTCTCTGCATAGGCCCCTTAGTACTTTATGTAAAAAATACACATAATAAAAACGTTCATATCACAAGTTATAATCGGTTCTGATCCCCCCCTTAACAGGCTCCAGTTGTTTAGTCTGCCAGGTCCTAGCTGGTGGAAAAGGGGAGAGGTTGTCTCCCAGGCACCCAGATGCAAAGAGGGTACAGGGTGGCTGAAGGAAAATCCGTTATTTCCTCCCCTGGCTTCAGCACCGAGAGGAACCTTTCCTCTGCCAGGTACACTGAAGCCTTGTGACTGGATAATACACCATCTGCACCATTTTGCAGCAGACTTCCCCGGGAAGCTTTCACGCCCTGAACTGTTATCTCCGGTCTTTGGTGAACTTCAGGCCTGGAAGACGAACGAAATGAAACGTAACGCACCCCAGGTTTCAAATCCTTTGTCTCAATTTATTACTCATAGGGTAATGACTTTTATACAGAAAAAAAAAGATATTGGTTAGAGGCTTAACATAGGTGTATCATAAGCGTGACATAGGCGTATACTAGGTGTGTCTTGGGCGTAGCTTTGATTAGAGGCGTGATTTAGGGGCAGGACATATTAGTGGCGTGACTTTTGAGACGTGTCTTTTCCAATACAAGCAATTGTCTGAATACATAGCTTATTCATTGTCTGTTATCAAAAGAGACCTTGAGTCTTAGCAACTTTATTACACTATTTTGCTTCTTGCAGAGAACCATTGTATTATATTCTACTAAAACACCAGGAAATTGACATCACAAAAGTATCTAGTAATATCCTGACCAGGAAGAAAGGAAATGCAATTTAGCAGAGAAACTGAGTACATTTATGAATTATATTTCAGCAAAAGGCTGACTACAGAATCTTAACTAGTTATGACCATACAAAATGGAAGCTTAACATGAGTGAAGATTCTGGCCTGACATACTGGTCCTAACAATTCCCTCCTTTTTGTTCTCTAATAGAACAAATACCCTTACTAGGTACGCTTCTCTATGACTATGGCCTTATGGGGACCAATAGTATCATAGACTCTGTTCATGGCCACATATGAATTATTAGTTGCATACATGGCGTGAGATGAAACTGAAGGTTTCCTTGAGACAAATGAAAGCATTGCACACTTAGCCCAGTGAAAAATAACAAAAATTGCTGCGATTATACTAATCACTACAATAAAACCATAGAAAATTTTCATACCCAATTCTCTGATCCAACTAGTGAGTCCTGACATCCAATTTAAGCTAAGGCCTGAGGATTCTTTACGCATCCTTGCCTGAATTTCCTGTAACTTATCCATATCTTTATGAATAGCCTGGAGGTTGGAATAGCGCCAGACTCATCTTCAATATAGGCACAGCACTTCTGTCCTACAAGTTTACAAACACCTCCTTGTGAGGCTAGCAGATAATCAAGAGCCATTCTATTCTGTAATAATACTGTTCGGATCTGCTCTTGTTCATTAGTCAGACGGATAATAGCATCATTTGTCTGATTAAGAGCATCATTAATATTTACCATAACATCACTTAATTTAGAATAGAGATCTAGAACACCTAAACTAGGTATAAAAACCCTAGCTGCAAAGCGGGTTGGACTAATGGTCCTAGTCAGATCTTTTCGATTTCTCAGCCTTCCTTGGGGTAATGTGTAAGATACATAGAAAGTGGGAAGGATGAATCCCAGATAACAAAGGGCAGTGTGATTGCAGGGTACAATCTTAGTGGCCCACATGCCACACAACCAATAGAGATATATATATATATCATTAAATATTTCTATAGATTAGAAAATGGCTTACATCTCAATATGTCACATAATCTAAGGGTCAGCTATTTGTGAGAATTGGTGGGGGCTAATTTCTGCTAAGAGCGACTGCACAAACATTCTTCTTGCACACATCTTTCATACTGCATTTACTCAGAATGGCAAAACGGACCAAAATGGCTGCTATGGTCAAAATGGCTGACTTGTGATCTTTTCCTTGTGGTTGACTCACGTCCCTTTGTGACCTCCCACCTTCCTCATATCCAGTCTTCTCAGTCCTCCCATATCCTTAAGAGACAGTCTATTTAAAGAACAGAACAGTTAACCGTTTCATAGTCCTGATGGACCAAGATGTCCAAGAAGTGAATAACTTCATTCCTTTCTTTTCTGGCCATTATATCAGCCCAGTTGATTTCTTCTTCGGTCTCTTCTTCTGGGGGACTGGCGACATCATCACCGCAGAGAGGCATAGCGTCGGTGGGGATTGCAACGCACTTCTGGATCAGAGTTTTGCTGTACTTAATACATAGAGAGCAATGAGTAGGACAAACACACACATACAAAAACATTCGCTAGCTTCGCTCAAAGCAAATCAATCCAACCACCAAGTCCCCATGGTCCCTAAATCCTGGATAAATACACAACATTGTGCTTTAACTAGGGCGCATACATGTCCCTCCTTTTGAGGCTAAAATATAGTCTAGAGCTATTTTATTGTGCGGGGTCATTAATTTAAACTATACCTATTCTTGGTTAAGTGAGTAAATGTCTGTGGCTGTATGATTTAGGATATCCCTGTAAACCTGTCATACAGTAACCCAACTCCTACATTTGGGAATAAATTCCTTGAAACTTATTCTTCCCATAGACTACTTTTTAGCACATGTGTATTGGGTGCATCTCTTCTGTTTCTAACTCTACCTGTGAGCAATTAACATAACCGTGTGTTTGACTGGTCAAGCATTCTCCCACCGGGATATCATTCTGCAGGGAGATTCTATTAACCTAGAAATCCAAACAAAATAAACAAAGTTAAACAAATAATACCTTATACTATTTTGTAATCCTTATGGGACGCCACGTACACAAACATAATGGAGCATACATTGTAACTGAAAAATAATAAAAACCTGTAAAAATAAAAAGTTCAAAGTTCGTGTGTTGAGGCCTGGACATTTTTGCCTATAATCTTTTTCCCTTGATGATTAGTGGTCGGAGAGTATTGCGTCCATCAAAACACTTATTTGCAGGTGCTATGTCTTTGTCTTTATTAGCTGTTTGTGCTTAGACTGGCACTATTTTGACGTGCGTGATGTGTATCCATGATGATAAGAAATTTTTTACTGCAATGCTGGTGATGAGTAGTATTTAAATGGCCTTTTCATCTGGGATGAAGAGCGTACTTGCGTAGAAAATGCTTGACCATTAACCCGTCTTGCGTAGGTGCACTTTCAGCTTTAACCTGTGCCTAGAAAGACTCAAAAATATATATTAGTTGCATGCAATACTTATTAATTGTTTTATTACCAATAACATGGTCCTTAATTCGTTACTTTGAACTACTGATGGTCATAACTCATCCCATAAGTGTCTCATGGGGAGAGAATTTATACCTAGAAATAAATTCTTGTATTAATATGGTTACTACTATTATTAGCATCCGCATATTAAACAGAGATATTCCCTATTAACGCTCCTCAAATTTTAAACTAAGCAACCAATGTGGACTTGACTTTGCTACAATCCAAGTTCCTAAAACTTGGTACCTCAGCCTGTGCCAAACCAATTGCTTCCATAATCAACTCTATCCTGTCTGCAGGCCATATCCCTAAGACCTGGAAAACTGCTAGAGTTGTCCCAATCTTCAAAAAATGGGGACAAAAACACTGTCTCAAACTACAAATCAATCTCTCTTCTCCCAATACACACTTACTCTCATTCATACCTAACTGCCATCTGCCATTTTCTCTGATGCAAATGGTGTCAACCTTTTAGTCATTTAATACTAACTAACCTTAAAACTCGCCCCACAAATAAAGCATCCCAACAGCCTGCACTCATGGCTATTGTCCCACACCCACAGTCACTCCTGGCTTTCACCTCAAACAGTCCACTGTAACTATTCTGCTAAAAAATGTGAAATGCCTTGTATATAATATATATACCCTGTTCACTTATGCAATTATATATCCCCTGTCCTTTAACTCTATTTCCAGGACATACCCAAAAACAAATAAATGGTTACAAAATTATAAATTTGGCAGATATGATATATCCCTCAACATAGGGACGGCTTGCTACCTGCTTTGCTGTGACATCTGCAAAGGTATTATTATTATTTACCAGGGGCCCGTCAGCCCTTGGAGTTAACATTGCTATAATAAATTCTGAACCTGCTGTGCATTGTATATCATTTACAACATACACTGGCGACACACTTTATTCGAGCTTGGCTAGTCCCACGAATTCGGGTATACCCGGGTGTATTGAGGTTTGTGACTGTTTTCTGCCCGAGTACATTGAGTTATTTTCCAAGCAGGGATTGAAGCATTTTATTCCCGCTGGCTGCAATACTGCACAGTATATATATATAAACTGCATTACAATTCATGAATTTATGCCATCTGGTAGACACGCGAAGCATTGCAGCCTATTAAATCCTAATCATTATCATTTAACAGATCAGCCGCCCATCAGCCAGGCATGAACCCAGGCTGGGAAGGCAAATGCAACGGGGCTTGTCAGAGGTTAGTAGTGGCTTATTCCAGGTATCTGCCAGGTACATACCGGGTATTTGCTCGAATAAAGTGTGTCGGTGCAGTATCAAGTTCATATCAAATCCCTCTATAGGAATTTCAGAAAGACCTTCAATAACCTATGTATGTATCTCCCCTCTTTTGTTCATATATTATCTATATATGTGAACAAAAATATAAAAACACAAAAATAGTTATGAAAACAGGTTGCTTTGATATATAGCAAAATAAACTGGTAAATAGATTTGTATGTGTAGTGACTATAAAAATATTTACTGCTTGTGTTAAAAGAAAAAGCCTGCAGTAGGTCTTTTAACAAATGTGGCATTTGCAATATAAGAAAAAAAATCCTGAAATCCTGAACAAAAGATTTCCTTTTAAAATAGACAAATAATGTTGAACTCTTTGCAAAGTGCTGAGCACACGGCCAGCATTAACTTTTAAAGACACTCTGACTTTAAAAAGAAAAAAAAATAATTTTCAAAGCGCCTTTTTTTTTTTCTGGGAAAACAACCAGAAACCTCAAAGTAAAGATAACGGAAAATGGGTTTCACTGTCTAATTCATATTAACTGCTGGATTAATCCTCACACAGGGGATTGTAACATTAGTTTAATGTTAAATATGAAGCTTTCCACGCTGTCCTAAAACTGCATTTTGTATGGTCTTTCAAAAATTAAATAACGGGAATATTTTAAATTACTTATAAACACCAAGTCTATGCCTACAAGAGCATGCAACATTCTTTCACTCATTCCTCTGAATGCCTTCTGAAAGAAATCTCATATTCCTGCAAACTTCCATCAATACAATTGCTATCCCGTCTTGTATGGCTTCTACACTGCTTATTTAATGGAGACAATTCTCGCTAAAATAACTGACCTTCATGCTGCTAAAGACAGATATCATCACACTCCGCTCACACCACGCACACCCTCCTTTTGAAGCGCTATGTACATTAATGGCGTTATATACATATATAATACAATATATTAATTCAAACAGTGCTTATGAGCTCTTACAAGCATTTTAAACAAAAACAGCCCCAAATATATCTTAATCCTGTAGAAATAAAATTGAAATGTGTTATCTTACTGCTTTACGGAAAAGAAGACAGTTCTACATTACCTTTTTACTCATGAATAAACTGCTTAAGCACAGAGCTAGTTAATTTTAATGTGAATGCTTCGCATTCTTTAAACTGTAAGGGAGAGGCTGTGACTCTCCTTTTATTAAGATAGAAATACCACAAACGAAAAGAAATGTGTCCGGTTTAAAAAGTATCTGCCTGGCCAGGACGAATAAACCTTTCAAACTATAACCAGGGACCGAGCTGAATATACTCCCCTTCCGTTGTGAGGTATTTCTCCCTTATTCGGTGTACACCTTTTTAAAACCTTTTAAAATTTAGATTTCATCATGAGCAACTAATATTCATATTTTTTGTACAGATGTTAATCAGCATGACCACACAGTATCTTTCACACAAGAAATCATTCAGGAAAAAATTCATCAGGGTTACAAACAAGCTTTACATAAAGTAGCGGTGTTTTTTTTTTTTTTTTACAGAGACTTTCACTCTGAGCCCCCACGGGCAAAGCAGCACTTCCCTGCTTTTGACTGATAGTAGCACACTCTCTGCCAATGACCAAAACCACCACAATTAAAACATACACCATTATTCTGAGCTATTCTCCCTGATTGATTTCTGGGACCAGCATAAGATCTCCGTCTATTCTGCCCTCTGCCTTGTAAATACATTGCCTTATTTTCATGCAGAGAACAACCTTCTGCATATTCGACAAACGGGTAATGACTAGCTGTCTGAGCAACAAATTCCTCAGGAATCCGACCAGATTTAAACTCGCATTTAAAAATGTGTACATTCCTAGGCTTCCGTCCAGAGTCATTCTTACTCATGCAAGCACCCATTAGTAACTTAAAGAAAAACAGCTAAATTATGACAAATAATTGCAATATTTATACTTACACAATATACAATGGTCGTTCAGCTAGATCAGAGATAACAGTCCAGTCGTGCACAGAATTTACTGGACTCTTACCAAAAATTCTGTTTAAAAGGGCCTATCCCAATTCTTCAGTCACAATTTAGGTCTATTAAATTCCCAGAGGGGGTGAAGCATCATATATAATTTTTTTTTACATATATACTCACAACCTCTGTGAACTTCCCACTTCTAGACGCCAAAACTGAAGGAAAATCCGTTATTTTCTCCCCTGGCTTCAGCACCGAGAGGAACCTTTCCTCTGCCAGGTACACTGAAGCCTTGTGACTGGATAATGCACCATTTTGCAGCAGACTTCCCCGGGAAGCTTTCACGCCCTGCAACTGTTATCTCCGGTCTTTGGTGAACTTCAGGCCTGGAAGACGAACGAAATGAAACGTAACGCACGCCAGGTTTCAAATCCTTTGTCTCAATTTATTACTCATAGGGTAATGACTTTTATACAGAAAAAAAAAAGATATTGGTTAGAGGCGTAACATAGGCGTATCATAAGCGTATCATAAGCGTGACATAGGCGTATACTAGGTGTGTCTTGGGCGTAGCTTTGATTAGAGGCGTGATTTAGGGGCAGGACATATTAGTGGCGTGACTTTTGAGACGTGTCTTTTCCAATACAAGCAATTGTCTGAATACATAGCTTATTCATTGTCTGTTATCAAAAGAGACCTTGAGTCTTAGCAACTTTATTACACTATTTTGCTTCTTGCAGAGAACCATTGTATTATATTCTACTAAATCACCAGGAAATTGACATCACAAAAGTATCTAGTAATATCCTGACCAGGAAGAAAGGAAATGCAATTTAGCAGAGAAACTGAGTACATTTATGAATTATATTTCAGCAAAAGGCTGACTACAGAATCTTAACTAGTTATGACCATACAAAATGGAAGCTTAACATGAGTGAAGATTCTGGCCTGACATACTGGTCCTAACAGTGGCCAAGGAAGGGAAGTAGGAAGGGGGCTTGGGGATAATAAGGGATTGAGCAGGGAGAAAGTCCTGTCAGGACAGGCGCAACTGCAGTCAAACCGCCGAACGCGGCATTCTCGTGGAGGTGACACTTCCTGACGAAGCGTCAAATGACATGAAATGCATAGAGGCGGAGTCTTCTGGTTCTGTGACACGTGATGCCGGACCTCTGACGTCAGCTTCCCCCCCGAGGATGCCGTGATCGGCGGTTTGGCTGCAGTTGCGGCTGTCCTGACAGGACTTTCTCCTTGCTCGGTCCCCTAGGCCCTTATTATCCTCAAGCCCTCCCCCCCCTCCTACTTCCTTTGTTGGACACCCTGTACCCTCTCTGCATCCGGGTGCATGGGAGACAACCTCTCCCCCTTTTCACCAGCTAGGACCTGGCTGACTAAACAACTGGAGCTTGTTATGAACTAGATCAGAACCGATATGCAAGTTTTTTTTATGTGTATTTTTTACATAAAGTACTAAATCCTTTTATTGGTAGTTCTCTCCTTGCTCTTTCCTTTTTTTTGCTTTAGTTACAAAATAATAAGCCATACACAGCACCATACAAAGTTTAGCCATCACAAGAAGTGTGCGTTGATCAGTTACAAGTGTGACCTGCTTCAGCTTGAAACTTCATCTCATCTTTCCTCAGTGGGAAGGCATCAATGAGAGTGAAAAGATCTACATTGTTGACAGGGAAAGCATAGCGCTCCTTGTCCATACCATGTTTGTCCATAACCACCATTTGAAACTTGTTTTGGGGAATTTGCAGGAGCAACCTAGGGATAAGAAGAATATACAAGAAATGTGAAACACGGGCTGATGCTATATAGTCCAAAGCAGCCGACTTGAATGGGGGGGGGGGGGTCAGAAGATTACACTACATTCGGCTGCTTTGGTGGTTATAAAATAAACCCCTTAAAGAGATGGTCAAATGTTGTATTGTATACAGTATATAGCTCTCTGTATTTTTGAATAATCCACATGCTCCCACTGTAAGGTGCTGCATACATGTATGGCACTATACTAATAATATAATAATTTCACTATGGTATTTTTTTTAGTGACAATAATAATAATAAAACAATATATTATTCAGGTTCTGTTTCTCTATAGTATTTTATTATTTTTTGTATACTAAAACTTTCCAAGCCACACTGAGCTTCATATTCTTTCAGTCTTTTATAAATTCGTACAAAAAGAATCAGATAAGGATTAAGCTTCAGAACTATATACAGTATTTTCCCAATATTTTCTAGAATGTCATTTATTTTTTGAGATATTGGAATTAAATGGCAGCGCTTCCTAATATTAAGAATCCAGGAAAGGTAAATGATCATTAGTTTGACTTTAAATCTTTATTTGGAAGACTACAATAGTCGGTATTGTTAAAAAAAAATTAATAAAATAGAGAAGGATTTCAAAAAATTTACATACATCATTTTACATTTCTTTTCACCATACCTGAGTTGTAATCCTAATGCAGGAGGTAAAAGCCTTCGTCCTATTCTTCCAATGTAAGTTGGATATATCCCAAACAATTCAATTACTGTCACATGTCGTAAGTCCAGGCCACATTGAGCTTGCTGATATTAGAAAGGAAAAATAGTGACCACTTATTCTTAAAAGAGTAGATAACTCCAATGTGCGCTTAGGGAACAGTAGTGGTCAAATATCATTTGGCTTATGAACACCAGTCCTTATAATAGTGTAATAGTGTTATAGTTCAGCTTTCCTTATTAAGTGGTCCCTCCTTCTGCAAATGCTCAGAATAGTACAAGAAATAACATAGGATCACAGAAAGAAAAAGGTTACCAGGCTAAGTGGCACTCAAGCTTCTATGTGATATAATTGGAAGAATCGTAAAACTAAGTTTTAATTGGTATATAATAAATTAATGTGCTCCTAAACAATGGCGAATTAACAAATTGGTGATCGGGAGACTGGGCCCTAAATGCCTGCTATAAATGAAGGATTTATGATACACAGTCCATGCGCTCCATGTCACATAATGGTGATCTAAATACGAGGTGTGAGGTATTAGTATAGTAATGGGTGCTATGACACTGCAGTCAAGTGATAATCTAGCCCCATTAAAAACCACATTAGTAGATTGTCTCAGACATGTACCTAAATATTGGTAGTGTTGTCCTGCTGGGATGTCAGTGTGACATGATAGGGGTCTGCTTGCAGAGTAAATAGTGGAAGCACATAACCCTCGACCTGTGCATTAAGTATCTGTAGGTCCTCTAGTGGTTACTTGAGAAAGTACATATCTGCCTGTCAGTTTCCCCTGTTGTCCACAGCACAGTCCTGTCAGTCTCGGCTGAGGGGTTCCGCTATAGTCTGGTAAGTATTAACCCCTGGTCCAAGTGGAGATACAAGATATACGTGATCTGACAGTAATAAGGCTTTAAATAGAGATACAGAGGTTTACAACATATGATGTACTGGGATAATTAACCCTCTTAATCGCGAGGCAGTTGTCAACACCTTATATTCAGCCAGAGGTAGAGTCTGTTTGTAGCAATATATCATAGTCTTGTCTGTATTAAAGGCTCAGTCACTAGGTAGCATACCTACAATGGGTCTGCAGCCGTTATTAACTGCGAGCCCCAATACTTCGTAATTTTGTCTTTAATAAGCAATGGCTGAAATAATGATAGTGTCACGGATATATTAGTGTCTTTTGATCTCTATTTACAGCTATTGGCACTTTGGCCATAGATCACGAAACAGAGGTCATAATGTCTAAACCTCCATCCACATCCCCTCGGGCAATGGCGACCTCGGACAAATGCCATAAAACTACAGCAGGGTGATGTTAGTTAATGCAGTGACATCATTTAGTTAATCAAGGTTATATAAGATCCCTACACTAAGTGTTCCATTCTTCTTGGTGCTGAGGAAGGTCCACAGGGAACAAAATGGTTAAGATGTATTTTTGTTATTAACTGTTGCTTTGCCTTTTGGTCCATTTGTTTGTCTTTGCTGATGGTGAAATATCATTTTCTCTGATCTGAAGAGATGACCCAGTGCCATTTAATCTGTCTCTGGGATGAAAAGTACCTTTGAAAGATTCACAGGTTGACCTGGTATATATTTGAAAACAGTAATCTTCTCTTCTCTTAGAAGTCTATTTTCTAATGTAAACAAATTTAATTGGGAGGGTCTTTCCTCATGTCAGATATTTCATCCCCTTTATTAATTTGGTGACTCTTCTATTATCACAAGCGTTACCGTAACAAAGCCTCAAAGGGTTGGGGGGGTGGATGGGTGAGTCATGCGCAGTAATCATCAGCTAGCTCCCTACCCAAAGAGGATTACAGAGAGGTGACTCAAAGCCAACAATAGGAAAATTAATGAATGGTTATGAGGATTACACGCAGGCGCAGAGAGGTAATGCTCGGCTAAGGACGATTAAAAGCACAATGACAAGCTTTAGAAACGAAATGGTTCTGGAGAGGTGTCGATAAGAGGTTCAAATCCTTGAGCGAGCCTTGTGTGTGTGTACGTGGGGGACGGGGTATAGGGTATACGAATGAATGCATGAAGGATTAGCTGTACTGTAGTTCAAAGACATGACATTTTCAACAGACAGGTCATCATAATAATTTGATCCCCACACCCCCAAATACATAAAAAGCACACAAATCAACCATGTGCAGTCAAACGCACAGTGTCGCAGTCAAAAGCTACAGCACAGATTGAATATCGTAGTATCAAGATGGTTTAGGCAGGCTTGTGGAGAAAATAAAAATAAAAATGACGATAACATTTTTTTTTGTTCACTCACTCTTGAACTTCGCAAGCAAGCAGTGGTGAAGTTATAGACGCATGCGCAGTAATCATCAGCTACCAAGCAGGAATGTGATTAAAACCAGAAAGACACACATTCAAAGGAATGGTGTGGGAGAGGTGTGCTGTACTATAGATAAGAAGTTGAAATACTGCAGTGCAGTAAATTAGCCTGTGTGTGTGCGGGGGCGAGCACTGTATATGCCGAAGGTGATACTGTTACAATACACGCCTATGCGTTTCAACAATGTTCAAATGAGACATACAGCACTGCACATGCATGTATAACTATGCAAATTTACAGTTACTGCGCGGGCACACGCAGACTGTGTACTGACGTACTGTAGGTTGAACTGCTAAAGTATTAGACTTTGAAGACAACAGCTCGCGAATGCCCCCCTGAGTTTTTAGACTGTGTTGCAGTAGTGCAGACAGCGCAAATAAAATGCTAATATTACAAGCGCTAAAATACCGGAACATATTCCGGGAAAAAAAATACTGCATCTGCCCACGGTTATCAGAGTTGCGCCGATACGGCCGCATTAGGAGAAAGGCGGCCGCGGCTTTATATTCATCCTATCGAGGCTTATCTAACCAAATATATTATGTGAAAGGATATATGTAAACCTTTATTTTCTGTGTGTAATAAGAATACACGTGTTTTAAAGCATAGACAAGGTCTCTGGACATGCAGGGCTGAGAAACCCTTTGTTCAGCCCACGTCTGGAAAAGTGGCTATTGCTGGGGGAGATGTGTTCTCAGCCCTTTGGAATTGTGAATCTGAGGGCAGGGCCATTGTTCAGCTCAGATTGAGTCATACATCTCCACAGGAGGTATCCAGCTGAAACGGGACCTTGAGGTTTTAAGACCCAACTGACTCAGGTCTCAGTGGATAGTTTGAATTTCCCACAGGCCTTTGTAGCTCGCTCTGCGATTGGTTCACATACTGCACCGACACACTTTATTCGAGCAAATACCCGGTATGTACCTGGCAGATACCTGGAATGCGCCACTCCTCACCTCTGACAAGCCCCGTTGCATTTGCCTTCCCAGCCTGGGTTCATGCCTGGCTGATGGGCGGCTGATCTGTTAAATGATAATGATTAGGATTTAGTAGGCTGCAATGCTTCGCGTGTCTACCAGATGGCATAAATTCATGAATTGTAATGCAGTATATATATATATATACTGTGCAGTATTGCAGCCAGCGGGAATAAAATGCTTCAATCCCTGCCTGGAAAATAACTCAATGCACTCGGGAAGAAAACAGTCACAAACCTCAATACACCCGGGTATACCCGAATTCGTGGGACTAGCCAAGCTCGAATAAAGTGTGTCGCCAGTGTAGCATCCATGATTGGTCCCACACGCAGCATCAACTCTGTGATTGGTCGCCACCCTTTCTCCATGATTTACTATGGAGACTGAATCTAGAAAAGTGGGCGGCTAATCTCAGTTCCACAGATCATTACTGGATTGGGGTGTAGATGAACTAAATGATGTTCTCTGAGGTTGGGCAAACACCCAAGACGAGGCTACGTGCCTTTCTGAAGCAGGAGATTTAAACTTGCGTGCTTGCATCTTGCAGCCAACACAAGTTCCTTATCCCCCACAATAGTGGAAGCTATGCCAGGTAAGCCATTACTGTGGCACAAGCACCTAGGACTGCTAGGATTCCCCCTGTATTTCCTGTTTGGTGTGAGTATAGCTCTGTTGGTGATATTATGTTACGACTGTTGGCTCTGGCTGAAATAAACCCCGTTTTTTTTTTATCTCTGTGTCCTGTCTGGTGCTTGATTCCCTGAAAAATCCCTGGTCTCCCATGACATCCATGTTTACCGTCAACCATAGAAACAGTGATAATGATAATAAAGGTTTGCCAGCACTCCAAACATTCCATTTCACTCAATGTATTCTTCCCCTGAGAGGTTCAGGCCTAAATAAGACTAATTACATAATGTATATGTTTAAAAAGTTAGCACTAGATAAAACCTTGAAGAAAAAAAAAAGATGTCTTTTCATATTAAGGGCCTCATGCACTAAGCGCCGAAAAAATCTCTTCGGCAAGTGTTGCCGATAGGCATGATTTTGGCGATTTGCCCACGCAGTATTCAGTAAGGGCCGAATCCATGCCAATCCCTGCCGAATTTCCGCGAAACTCCGCGAAAGCAAAACGCCGATGAGCCGGTGATAAAAAATCCTGGCTCCCAATAACCTGGCGTTAGGCCGTTTCTGCCGATATGTGTTTGCAGCAGAGAGAGACCCGCCTCTCTCTCTGCGCAAACATCGGCAAAATAAAAACATAAAAAAACAACTTTTACTCATAGTGTACATGTGCAGGGGGTCTCCGGAGCATTTAAATGTCCCGATCACGTGACCGCGGAATGTAAACAAATCAGAGGGATACCGGCACCCCCTAAAGGGGCCTGTATCTCAGGAAGCAGGGGGTCCCCGGACCTAAAACCAAAGTGGTTCCGCTCCGGAGACCCTCTGCACATCTACACTATGAATAAAACACACATATCAATAAACAATCATTCCTTACCTTTGCGGTTATCTGCTATGGTAACGAAGCAGCATGAATATATTTTTAATAATACTGTAAAGTGAGCAGGGGGTTCCCTGAGCTGAACCGCATTGCTTTGTGGACCAGGGATCCCCTGATTCCCGAGTTACAGGCCCCGATATGTGTCATCGTGTGGTAGTGTCACCGCCAACTTTATAGTATCCCATTCGCGCCGTGCCCGCTATAAATATGGCGGCGACACTATAACCGATGCCCCAAACAGGGGCCTGTAACTCTGGAATCAGGGGGTCTCTGAGCTACAAATCAATGCGGTTCAGCTCAGGAGCCCCCCTGCTTCCGCACAATATTATTAAAATACAGTACATAAATGCCGCTTCATTACCATAGCGGATATCCGCTAAGGCAATGAAGGGGTTAAGGCAGAATAGCATGTTTATTGGGGACATTTGTCCCCAATAAACATTGCAATAAAAAACATACACACCTTGTGTATTTAAAATACATAAACACCAATCAATACATTAAATACATATAACACTCACCCATGTCCGCCTGCCACGATGAAGGCCATCCTCTTCATCCTGTTCATGCCCCCTCTGCTGCTGCAAAACAGAAACAAGAATAAAAACATCCAATGTAATGTCCCCTAACCCCTTAATCACCATAGCGGTTATTAACCGCTACAGTCATTAAGGGGTTAACCCATCCTCACCCACCACTCGGGAGGCCTACATACCCTCCCCCACTACCACCCCACCCCGTGAGGCCTAACCACCCTCACCCACTACCCACAAAGGAGGCCTACCCACATAACCTTGGGGCCAATACCCCCTCCCCCAACCCCCAGTACCCACAATAAAAACAATACACTGCCCCACAATAAGCGTCATTAAATTTATTAAATACATTACCCACCGCCTGTGCCCCCCCCATAAATACATGATTTATTCTTTTATATACAGGGTTCATACCCCAGCCCCACGCGAGTCCCCGGCGGGCTGGCGGGTCACCTGACAGACCTACAGGGTACCAGCAACTTGTTTCACACAGGTTCTGGAGGCCTGTTGGTGGGTCCCGCCAAGCGCCATGGCCCTCAGGTGGTCTCCGCGGGTCACTGTGGGCCACAATTGGGTACCCACGGTAGGCCTGCAGATGTCTGGGAGCCCCAGGTCAGACCCACAGGTGTCTGCGGGGCCTCGGGTGGTTCTCACGGGGGTCTGGGGAACTCACGAGTGCTCACTATGGGTCCGCGGTGCCCCCACGGATGTGGGACCACCGCTACATCCCCGCACACTACGGGTCCGCGGTGCCCCCACGGATGTGGGACCACCGGTTCTTCCCCGCAGACTACGGGTCCGCGGTGCCCCCACAGATGTAGGAACACCGCTTCATCCCCGCAGGTGTCACCCATGGAACCACCAGCCTGATACCCGTGAGATACCTGAGGATACCGCAGGTGGTCTCCAGAGGTCTTACGCAGAACCAAGGTACCAACCCTGAATGTAAAAAAATAAACCTGGCCTATACATTCAATACATACATTGCCCCCCCCCCCCCAACACCTACAGTACAATAATGTGCAAAATAACTATTATCCAGATAGGGATAATAGATTATTTGCCCATTATTAAACCCATTAACTAGCATATTAAAATAAATAAGTACTACTGACCTCATCAATAAGAAGCCCCCGTCGCCAGCAACATCCTTGTCTTTCATTGCCCACAAAATAATATCCATTAACCCCTTATCGGATAATAACCGCAAAGGTAATTAAGGGGTTAAGCCACACTGGCCCGATACCCACCTTTCACCCATTCATTTGTACAGTGGCTTCATCATGCAACTATATATATATATATATATATATATATATATATATATATATATATATATATATATAAAATCAAAAAATAAATAGATGATACCGTTCTGTGGCTAACGAAATGCTTTTATTTGTGCGAGCTTTCGAGATACACTGATCTCTTCTTCCGGCGATGTTACAATGAATGAAGCAAGCAAAAGCTATACTATAAACAGTGTCTATTGGAATGTTATCTGTGCTGGTCCTTCCCCCGGTGTGGATGTGTTTTATTGCTGGAGGTGTCAAAAGGTTCCTGAAAGCAAGTGATGAAAGAGTGTATATGTGTATCAGTGTGAATTAACATGAATGGAAAGCCCACAGTATATACAGTGCTTTACAAAAGGTGTGTGTGGAGTGGGAGCGGATATAAATGGTGTGGGTGGGTGTGGAAATGTGAGAATTAGTAGCATAACTAAAAGTGTGTGTGGATACTATGTGGTCCCTATTGGTGTATAGGGATGGAAAAACAAGGAGTATAAGTATGTGTGAGAGACAGCTGTGTGTGCATACATATAGCACAGTATATACAGACATGGCCTATAGCGCTCATGGGAAGAGAGTTCACTTGTGTCAGTAAATTTATTTATATAGTTGCATGATGAAGCCACTGTACAAATGAATGGGTGAAGGGTGGGTATCGGGCCAGTGTGGCTTAACCCCTTAATTACCTTTGCGGTTATTATCCGATAAGGTGTTTAAGGGGTTAATTGATATCTGAATGTAATTGCAATGTATTGGCTATGTATTTTGTGGGCAACGAAAGACAAGGATGTTGCTGGCAACGGGGGTTTCTTATTGATGAGGCCAGTAGTACTTTACTTATTTTAATATGCTAGTTAATGTGTTTAATATTGGGCAAATAATCTATTATCCCTATCTGGATAATAGTTATTTTGCACATTATTGTACTGTAGGTGTTGGGGGGGGGGGGGGGTATGTATGTATTGAATGTATAGGCCAGGTTTATTTTTTTTACATTCAGGGTTGGTTCCTTGGTTTTGCGTGAGACCTCTGGAGACCACCTGCGGTATCCTCGGGTATCTCACAGGTATCAGGCTGGTGGTTCCCCGGGTGACACCTGCGGGGATGAAGCGGTGGTCCCACATCTGTGGGGGCACCGTGGACCCATAGTGAGCACTCGTGAGTTCCCCAGACCCCCGTGAGAACCACCCGAGGCCCCGCAGGCACCTGTGGGTCTGACCTGGGGCTCCCAGACATACGCAGGCCTACCGTGGGAATGCAATTGTGGCCCACGGTGACCCGCGGAGACCAACTGGGGGCCATGGCGTTTGGCGGGACCCACCAACCGGCCTCCAGAACCTGTGAAACAAGTTGCTGGTACCCTGTAGGTCTGTCAGGTGACCCGCCAGCCCACCGGGGACTCGCGTGGGGCTGGGGTATGAACCCTGTATGTAAAAGAATAAATCATGTATTTATGGGGGGGCACAGGGGGTGGGTAATGTATTGAATAAATGGGGCTGTGTATTGTTTTTATTGTGGGTACTGGGGGTGGGGGGAGGTGGTATTGGCCCCAAGGGTATGTGGGTAGGCCTCCCTTGTGGGTAGTGGGTGAGGGTGGTTAGGCCTCACGGGGTAGGGGTTAGAGTGGGAGGGTATGTAGGCCTCCCGAGTGGTGGGTGAGGGTGGGTTAACCCCTTAATGACTGTAGCGGTTAATAACCGCTATGGTGATTAAGGGGTTAGGGGACATTACATTGGATGTTTTTATTCTTTTTTCTGTTTTGCAGCAGCAGAGGGGGCATGAACAGGATGAAGAGGATGGCCTTCATCGTGGCATATTTAATGTATTTATTGGTGTTTATGTATTTAAAATGGGCACATTCACTATTATCCATTCGTGGATAATAGTAATTGTGCCCATTACTACACTGTATGTGTTAAGGGGGGGGGGTTATTTATTTATAAGTATGTATGTGTTTCGACATTAATTGGGGGGGGAGGCACATAATTGGTACTGTAGGCCTGCGGGTAACACCCGAGGGCCCCCGCTGGCCTATAGTGTCATTGATGTGCATATATGTGTATGTTAGTGGTTATAGGGGTTGTTGGGGTAATATATATTTATATTTATTTATTTAGATATATTTATTTATTTAGTGTGGGGCTGTTGTGTGTGATTTTTTTTTATTGTGGGTAGCGGGTGTGTGTGAAGGGGGTATTAGCCCCAACGGTGGTTGTTTAGGGCTTGCGGGTGGGTAGTGGGAGGCCTTAACCCCTTCATGACCGTAGCGGTATTAACTACTACGGTCGTGAAGGGGTTAAGTGCACCCGCAACCCCCCCGCAAGCCCTAAACAAACAACAAGGGCCAAATACCCCCTTCACCCACCCCCGCTACCCACAATAAAGCTGGCACAGTGGGTTAACCACTTCATTGCCTTAGTGGTTAGCCGCTAAGGTAATGAAGTGGCCTTTACATGCATTTTTCCTGCCTCGGATGCATGCCGGGGGTCTCCGGTGCTGGTATCAGCTCCAGAGACCCCGGCATCAATCACAGACAGGAAAAAGGCCTGATTTTTTCTAAGTGTCGCCCTTGCCGATGCTTCTCCCCACCGTCCCACTTACTTTGAGTTGGCTTGGACGATTTGCCGAAAAAATGGCTTTTCGAGACTGCCGATCAGCTGCGATAAGCACCGAAAACAGGATCGGGGCTACTAGAATACAGCCGTTTTAAAAAAAGTGGCGAAAGGTGCCGAAAAGTGGCTTATCGCCAGCCGCCTGACGATAATTTTTTATCAGGGACAAAAAATGCCGATTTTGGCAAATTATCGGCGCTTACTGAATACCAAAGGCATATTGTGGCGATAAAAAACACACAGCTGTATTTAAAACATTCAGGTCTTAAACTTCCATCGGCATTCTATCCCAAACATGTGAAAGGAAAAATTTTAGAAGTGTTTTCTCAGTTGGTTTTGAAAGGTTTTGAAGAGTTAACTAAAAAAGAGCATAAATATCATCATAACCTAAGTAAAAATGAGAGGGAAGCCCTTAAAAATTTAACAGAGAACACGGATATAGTCATCAAACAGGAAGACAGGGGGCGGGGGGAGTGGCCATTTTAAATAGATGTGATTATATAGGGGAATCTAACAGGATTTTAGAAGATGTCATGACTTATGAAAAATTGACAAAAGATCCAACTCATGAATTTTTGAAAAAATTAAAGTTTCTGTTAGATAAAGGTAAAATGTATGGAGTACTGTCAGAACAAGAATATAACTTTCTGTGGAAAGAGAATCCTACAAGACCAATATTTTACCATCTACCTAAATTGCATAAGAGCCTAACAAACCCTCCAGGTAGACCTATTATAGCAGGTATCGATTCGAGTGTTTCAGTCCAGCAATACCCAAGAGAAGGAACACTGAGAATCCACTCCTACCATCAGGCCCGGCGGTTCTCGACGCACCAAAAGTGACGTGACGGGAGCCCCGGCGTGGATACAGTGTTTCGGTGAAGCGGAGGACAACGAGGAACCCAGGAGATCGCGACTCCCTGTATACCTGTTACCCGCTATCCATTTTCGCCTATTTTGATCATACAGAGTGTAAGCCTTCATTTGTATATCTATTGTCAGAATGTAATACTGTCTACACTATATGGTCTTTTTCCTTTTCTTCCTTAGAAGTTAGTGGCTGGTGGCTGCTGCATATTCACAGGGTACACCCAACCCTTAAGTTGGATGGCTGCTTGATTTTGGCTACTTTCATGTGAGTAGTCATTTTTTGAGCCTCGCACACAGAATCACTGTATTTTAACATTACTGCTGTACTATGTGATGTTTTCATTTATTTTTTATGACTACAAGACACGCTCCCCTGGCATTTTTTGGAGTTACAGTACCTAAGCCTGATGGGTCAATATGGTTTTGTAATGATTTTAGAAAAGTCAATGAAGTCTCGAAGTTTGACGCCTATCCTATGCTGGTAGACGAGTTAATTGAGAGGTTGGCGAGGGCCCGTTTTCTAACCACTTTAGATCTTACAAAGGGTTATTGACAAATCCCATTAACAGAGTCAGCAAAAGAGAAAACAGCCTTCTCCACACCTGATGGCCTCTTCCAGTATACTGTTTTATCCTTCGGCCTTCATGGGGTGCCTGCAACCTTCCAAAGGTTAATGAATACATTTTTACAGCCGCACTCGAACTATGCCTCAGCGTACTTAGATGATGTGGTAATTCAGAGTCCAGATTGGGACTCATATCTACAAAAGGTTGAGGCAGTGTTGAGAACCTTTCGGGAAGCGGGTCTTACAGCCAACCCAGCTAAATGTTCAGTCGGCTTGGCAGAAGCAAAATATCTTAGCAATGTTGTGGGAAGGGGTACTGTAAAACCCCAGCTCAATAATGTTGAAGCCATTGAGAATTGGCCCCGTTCCGTTAAAAAAAAAACAGGTTAGGACATTTCTAGGCATTGTAGGTTACTACAGGCGATTTATACCCCATTTTGCAACCAGGGCTGCACAGCTTTCAGATTTAGTAAAAACAAGGGCATCCGATGTGGTAAAATGGAGCGGTGGTGCGGAAACCGCATTTTTAGACCTACGTACAGCGCTCTGTAGTCACCCAGTCTTGGTATTCCCGGATTTTACGAAATATTTTTTTCTGCAAACGGATGCCTCCGATGTAGTTCTCGGAGCAGTCCTGTCCCAGTTTTTAGGAGATGAAGAACACCCGGTCTTGTATTTAAGTCGCAAGTTGTGTCCCCGCGAACAAAGGTATGCCACGGTAGAAAAAGAATGTTTGGCCGTAAAGTGGGCAACAGACACTTTAAAATATCACCTATAAGGCAGGTCGTTTACGCTCATTACAGACCATGCACCTTTACAGTGTATGCATAGAAACAAATAAAAGAACTCTAGAGTTACCCGCTGGTTTCTATCATTACAACCTTTCAACTTCACAGTGCAGCATCGGCCAGGAATGCTGCACGGTTATGCAAATGGATGTTCTAGGGTGCACAGTCTTGGTGCACGGGCCGCTCCACTCGATATTGTTACGCAGGGGACGAGGATATGTGACAGGTATAGACTTTGTATACATTAGTAGGAGGTTGCAGATGCCTTTAAAAAGAGGAAATGCCTCTGGGGCATCTCTCAGATGCTTAGCGAGGACAGAGGAGAGCTGAAACTGACCCAGGCTCCACAGACTTATGCTTTCCCAATGGAATAAAGCTCCCAGGTAAGGAGCCAAGTGGTATTACCAAATATTGATGGTCTGGTTTAGCTTAGCTAACCAGCCGGGTAGATAGGCTTAACCTAGTTTAGTTAGCTTTCCTAACAGGGAAAGGCTTTTGTTTTGTTTTACTTAAAGGGACAGAGCACCCATTGTTTTTGTTATATTTTTGGACAAATCTACCAGCATATTATTTCACCGGAAGAATTGTGTTGTCTCCTCACTAACTACGGTCATCCTGCCACAATATATATATATATATATATAAAAGTATACATTACCGCATAGCAGCAAAAAGAGAGACAGCACTCAGGTGAATGAAAATAAATGTATTAAATACAGCACATAACTCCAACGTTTCGATCCCACAGGGGGATCTTCCTCAGGGTGGTGCATTTATTTTCATTCACCTGAGTGCTGTCTCCCTTTTTGCTGCTATGCGGTAATGTATACTTTTATTATTTATATGGGACATGCACCTATTCATTATTGAATTTCTATTGGAGTGCCAGTGATTTTTTATCACATATATATATATATATATATACAGTGCTCGACAAACACACTCGCCCACTCACCAGCTGCGATCCGAAATTGGCTCGTGGCCAGTAACATTTCCCCTGCTCCGCAAAAAAAAAATCCCATGCTTGGAAAAAAAAATCCCTCTAGCTGATTGGCTGTGACGCGGGATGAACCTGCCAGGACTTCAAACTGCCGTTCCTTCTATGCACGGGTGAGAGGGGGCATGTGGGCGTGTGTGTCTGTTCCTCCTCCTCTATACTGAACTGAATATCCTCCTATATAATTATATCAGCTGCTGCACTGATCCGGTCATGGAGAATTTTGGACAGATTTTGGAGGTGGGTGGAATGAAATGCGGGGCGAGAGGTAGTGTGGGTATTTCTCCTCTACCTCCCCCCCCTGCTCCCGCTTCCCGGACTGACGGGGCGGAAGGTATTAGCGGGTGTTTCTCCATCCCCCCTTGCTCCCGCTGCACGTGTGTGCTGGAAGGTAATGGCGCTGGTATTTCTCCTTCCCCCCGTGCTCCCGCTGCCCGCACGGGCTGGAAGGTAGTAGTGCGGATGTTTCTCCTCCCCCCCTGCTCGCGCGGGCTGAAAGGTAATGGCACCAGTATTTCTCCTTCCCCCCCCTGCTACCGCTGCACGTGCGGGCTGGAAGGTAATGGCGCTGGTGTTTCTCCTTCCCCCCCCCCTGCTCCTGCTGTCTGTGTGTTTCTCCCCCCCCCACGTGTGTTTGTGTGTGTGTTTGTTTCTCCCCCCGTGTGTGTGTGTATGTGTATATGCAGGACACCAGAGGTACCCCCCCAGTTTGTCATCCCCCCCCCTACCCAGTCACCCATTCCCACCCAGTCACCAATCCCACCAGTCACCCAGTCATTAATCCCTCCCAGTTACACAGTCAGTAATCCCACCCAGTCACCCATACTCCCCCACCCAGTCACCCATCACACCCAGTCACCAATCCCACCAGTCACCCAGTCAGTAATGTCACCCAGTCACTAATCCCACCCAGTCACCCAGTCACTAATCCCACCCAGTCAGTAATCCCACCCAGTCACCCAGTCAGTAATCCCACCCAGTCACCAATCCCACCCCGTCACCCAGTCACAAATCTCACCCCCCACCCAGTCAGTAATCCTACCCCCCATCCAGTCACCCAATCAGTAATCCCACCCCCACCCAGTCACCCAGTCAGTAATCCCACCCAGTCACCCAGTCAGTAATCCCACCCCCACCCAGTCACCCAGTCAGTAATCCCACCACACACCCAGTCACCCAGTCAGTAATCCCACCCCACACCCAGTCACCCAGTCAGTAATCCCACCCCCCACCAAGCCGCCCAGTCAGTAATCCCACCCCCACCCAGTCAGTAATCCCACCCAGTCACCCAGTCACTAATCCCACCCAGTCACCCAGTCACTAATCTCAACCATTCACCCAGTCAGTAATCCCACCCAGTCACCCAGTCAGTAATCCCACCCAGTCACCCAGTCAGTAATCCCACCCAGTCCGTAATCCCACCCCACATCAGTCAGTCACTCCCGCATCCGTCAATCACCCCCTCTCTGTCTCTCTCCCTCCGTCTCTCCCTCCCTGTCTCTCTCCCTCCCTCCCTCTCTGTCTCTCTCCCCCTCTCTCCTCTCCCTCTCTGTCTCTCTCCCTCTGTCTCTCTCCCTCTCTGTCTCTCTCCCTCTCTGCCTGTGTCTCTCTCCCTCTCTGCCTGTGTCTCTCTCCCTCTCTGCCTGTGTCTCTCTGCCTGTGTCTCTCTCCCTCTCCCTCTCTGTCTCTCTCCCTCTCTGTCTCTCTCCCTCTCTGTCTCTCTCCCTCCCTGTCTCTCTCCCTCCCTGTCTCTCTCCTTCCCTGTCTCTCTCCCTCTGTCTCTCTCCCTCTGTCTCTCTCCCTCTGTCTCTCTGCCTGTGTCTCTCTCCCTCTCTGCCTGTGTCTCTCTCCCTCTCTGCCTGTGTCTCTCTCCCTCTCTGCCTGTGTCTCTCTCCCTCTCTGCCTGTGTATCTCTCTGTCTCTCTCCCAGACTCTGGATATATTATTTACCCTATATTGCTTTCTTCCAGATCTGACTCAAGCTTCACACGGGAGACATCAGAATCCCCCCTAACCCAGAAGACAGATAGGGAACACCTCCCCTCCAATGTATAACATTGCAGGAATGAGGGTATCTGGACATTGATGGACTGCGGATCAGGTAAGATCCCAGGAGGAATTGCTCCTTTACATATTGTGAAGCGAGGCATCCAGACACTGGTTAAGGGGTGCAGGAAACTAGTCATTCATATTTGGCTTTTTTTTCTAGATCCGACATTTACACACACATACACACACATACACACACACACACACACACACACACACACACGTAACAAGGACTAATTGTAGTATAATGTAACACAATAAATAAACTTATGTCAAAAACGAATGTTCTTACTAGGAATTTATTCAATTTATTTTATTTATGTATTTTTTTAAAAGCGGGGTTGGGAGCGGGACTAGGGGTGGGGTTGGGGGTGGGACTAGGGGCGGGGTTGGGGACGGGACTAGGTGGCAAGTAGATTTTTGGGTGATTTGTCAAGCACTGTATATATATATACACACACACACACACACACACACACACACACACACACACACACACACACACACACACATGCACACACAGTGGTCTGTGATGTTTCCAAGTAACTCTTTGCATGTAACTGTGTTTGTTGTTGCATTACCACCCACCAATCAGGGGCTGGGTCATATTGCAAACACCTGGGGGGAATGGAGACCCCTAGCTAGATCAGATCAGATAAGCTCAACTTTAGCTGTGAGTTCAGAGTTCTTTAGATGAGGCAGCTGGAAAGAAACTGTGAGTTACTGGGAGAAGCTGCTGAGGACCCTGCAGGAAGAAAGAACAGGGAACATTTCTTTAGGGAGGTCCCTGCACCCAGGTCTATAGGGTAACCCCAGTTTCCTAGTTGTTAATGTGTGTGTTGATTTACTGTAAATAGTTTTGGATTTGTATTTTTCCAAGAAATTAATTTTATAAACTCTGTGTTTCTGTCTGGTGAATTGATCCCTGGTGTGATAGTCCTGGTCTCCTATTTTGTGGTGACTAGCGGTGGGATCGCCAGGCCCAGCACCGATATTCTTCCTGGAATATAAATCCTGAGTAAGGTCTCAATTTTGAAGACCACAGAGTTACAACTGTTCCAGTACTCAGACACACAACCCTTACCATTCCCTGCAGCTTAGTCGATGTACAGACAAGACTACAAGGATGTTGGCCATGTATCGGTCCTGGACCAAGGACGGGATCACACCCCGGTGTGTGTGAAGAGTGTGAATAACCTACTGGGAACCGTGACAAGAAGCAGCTGGTCACTGACCTGGTTGCGTACGAGGCGCAGTGCTCAGTGGTTAGAGCGGAGACACCTGCCGGCCATGAGGTATCTCCGGACCCTTCCGGACTATGGGAATCGCCCGCAAACTCTGGTGATGAGTCGGTGGAGGCTCTGGAGGGGCCACTTGCAGCAGAGATAGGCATTACAGCGGACATCCGGTGTGTGCTGGACAACCAATTCAATGTTTTGATTGCCATTTGTTAGATATTTATTTGGCTAGGTGCTGTGTTTTATTGGGAGATGAGATTTATTTTCTTTTGCAATGTGCTTGTTTTTTAATGTGGCTATACACTACCGACACACTTTATTGAAGTGTGGTCGGTACCGCAAGCCGGGAAATCTCCCGGCTTGCTAGTGGCCGCCCCTCGGCGTGCCGCGCGTCATAGACGCGCGGTCACGCGTCATCGGGAGCGTGCGCCCGCTGCACGCGTGTCCAGGGGCTCCCCGAGGGAGCCCTGGTGTCCCGCGATCGCGGGACAGCGGCAGGGGGTTCCGGGGGACCCGGCGGACCCGGCAGCGGTAGGGAGAGCGCCCCGATCGGAGGGCGCTCTTCCGCTGCTTCGGCGTGCGCCCGTCACACTCGGGCGCGCGCCAGGCTACTGCTGCGGCACAGAACGGGCAAATGCTCGAATAAACTGTGCCGCAGCAGTATAATTGGAGATGCAATGTGATGTATTGATTTGGAGATGTGGTATTTTTATTTGTGCATGTTTTGTTAATCCTTAACCATTTATTTGTATATTGGTTAATCATGTATGTATGTATATATATATATATATATATAGAGAGAGAGAGAGAGAGAGAGAGAGAGAGAGAAGAACAGAGAGCGCACGTCCCATAGTGTAAAAAAGTAAATTTAATGTTAAAAAAGAGGAAAAGGGGATTAAGGACACTCACAAAAGTACAAGAATTAAAAGCAGTTTGTGATATAATCACCACCAACAGGGCAACACCGTCCTGGAACACGTCAGTAGATCGATATCCCAACCGGTTCACCTCCAGCAATTTGGATGACTGAAAACACTGTCTCTTTGCTTATAATGCGATTTAAAGTTGTCAGCCTCAGATCAGCTCCATGAGCTTTCCGGCCGTAAAGCGCGCACTGAATGATGACATAGTGTCGTGGTGACGTACCCTGACATGTTTCGTCACAACAGTGACTTTTTCAAAGGGAATACCAACATGGTGGAGGGCTCGGTTTTTATAGGCACACCTACATAGAGGGGAGTGGTCAAAGGAGCGACCAGAGGCCAATTGTCAGTGCCTATACAGAAAAGCTAAGACACCGGTGATTAGCCAATGGAAACGCCCGTAACCATCCCTGTACATGAAAAAACCAATGCTGCACAAAATGCAATATATTAATAGGCATATAAACCGCAAGTATTTGATAATAAAAATCATATATCATATAAACGAAACTAAATCACAAACAAAAATAGAAATGTAAGATGATGAATGATAAATGATAACAAATTATAATAATAATGATTACAACACACAACAATAAAAAAATATACTTAACATATGTGTGTGCTCGTGCATGCAAATGGACACATAAAATCATGTCCCACATACATACACAATACACAAACAATGAAAGACCCTCAATTATAAAATTTACAATCAAAAAATCACATTAAAAATTATATATTAAATAATAAATATGTCCATATGTATATATTAATACGCATAACCCAGGTCACTCATCATTCCATAAAAATAAAAATAAATTCACAATTCAACTCCATTAAATATACAGTGAAATATATACATATATAATTATGTATATAGAGGAGAAATGACCAAATCAATAATCACATGAGGAAGCATATAAAATGCTTATTCAAATAGCAATAATATAAATTCTTATACCCCAACTATGATGAAAAAGTGGGGATATTTTTTTACCCATATGATTTCAATGTGATTGACTCAATCATAAATGTAGACTTCAAGGCTAAAACTCTATAAAAACTCTATATATTATAGGACTAAAAAAGGAGTGGAGAAGGGAGGAAAATACATAGAAATGGTGGGAAGAAATAGGGACGGGAAAGAGGGGGGAGGTGAAAGGTAAGAAAGAGAAAAAGGAGAGGGAAAAGGGGGGAAGGAAAGGGGAAAGGGATGGGAAAAGAGAGGGAGGGGAGGAAAGGAAGAAGGGGGGGGGTAGGACAAGAAGGGGGAAAGAGATAGGGAATGGAGGATGGGGAAAGGAGAGGGAATTGGAAAAAGAAAGAACTGTGATGGGGGGGAAGAGGGAAAGCAAACTGGTAAGACAGAGGAATGGGAAAGCAGAGTCAATAATACCAAAGCTGGGGATTACACCAAAGTACTAGTGTCCAAACATTCATTGAGTCCACCAGGGGTTAGGGTACCCAACTGGTGGATCCAATATGTCTCCCTTCGACACAATGTTTTGTATCTATCCCTCCCTCTAGCAGAGGCAGGAATGTGTTCAATACCCATAACTAGTAAGGAATATGGATTCCTATTATGGTAGCATTTAAAATGTCGTGAAAGATTATGGGTACTGAGACCATGTATCACATTCCTCCTATGCTCGAGGAAGCGGGTACTGAGGGATCGAGTGGTGCGACCAACATATTGCTGGCCGCAACCACATTGTAAAAGGTAGACTATATAAGTGCTAAGGCAATTAATGCTGCCCCTAACCTCATATTTCCCACATTTTCGAAGGGAGACAAACTCCGATGTAGAAGTTAGATGTTTACATGTGATGCAGCAGCCTCAACCACACCCGTGGTTGCCAGACCAGCCCACAGGTGTGGCATTGGCAGCTGCATCAACCGGTTTTAATTTACTCTGAGCTAGAATGGTTTTAATGTTTTTGGCCTTCCTGTATATAATTGGTGGACTATCAGGAAGAATATTTCCCAAATGAGGGTCACATTTCAAGATGCTCCAGTGGGTATTTAATATACCTCTGATGGATCTAAATGATTGATTGAAAGTGGTGATGAACCTAGGATTTCCATCGGTATTACCCGATCTACTCCCAGGTTCACCATAACCCACATGTACCTTTGTGGAGTGTTTCGATTTCTTGAGTAATGTGGATCTATCAGAGGCCTGTGCCTTGCTGAAGGAGTCACTGACAAGAACGACTGACATTAGGTAAAGCTTTCCTCTGAATGTGCTACCAGTGCTCCATGGCAACAGCAGGGTATATAAGGCAGGTCTGTGCAGGGCGCCCTCCCTCCCCGGAAGAAGTTCCCTTGTTGGAACGAAACGCGCGTCGGGATGACGTCATAGCGACGCCGGCTGTACTGTTGCAGTGTCAAACTCATAGGAGTTTGCTTAAGCTCTGTAGATTAGCTTAACACCTTGATGTGGGCCACAGATGTGGATCCCACTAGCTAGAAACTAGGTATATCAGACCTCCTGCTGGCACTGGCTAGCCCAAAGAGTATATATACACAGTAGGGTTGTGATAATACTCCCCCCCCCCTGGAAGGAGCTGCAAAAGCGTGAGTTCTGGCTATTAGTCTGGGGTTCCCTCATGAGGTCAACCACGGGGTATACTTACCCGCACCCACCTCCCAGCAGCGCTCCCATTGATCTATCATCAGGGGGGTCCTTCCCTGCCTGGGTTTGCATTTGGCTTCCTGTGTATGCAGCAGTGCTATGTGCCCTACTGCAGCTTTGTAACACAGTACTGCACTATCAATGCTCCCAGTGCTCGTGTATCACAATACCTATGTAGATTGCACACCAGTTACTTCCCTGACGGGTTATATTCACTGTGCATCTACTAAACCATTTTCTTACTAGTATTGTGAGAATCAACAGTTTCTCTATTCTACTGTGCTTCACACTAGCTATGACACTACCTGGTCATCTAGAGTGATTGCACATCAGAACTGAACAGTACACTTTTTAGGTTTTAAATATATTTGTTATGTTTGCATTTTTCAATTATCATTAAATAAAAGTTTATTATTTTCATTAGTAGGGCTGAGTGCATCATATAGGGTTCTTTCCTCTCTCCTCCTATACACACACACTCACAGACACACACACTCACAGATACACACACTTGCAGACACACACACTCGCAGACACACTCACTCACAGACACACTCACTCGCAGACACACTCACTCGCAGACACACTCACTTGCAGACACACTCACTCACAGACACACTCACTCACAGACACACTCACTCACAGACACTCACAGACACAGTCACTCAGTCTGTCACTCACACACACACACATTCACCGGGTCGCACATGGCAGCAGTGGGGTCTCCGCATGGCAGTGGGCCCTCCACACGGCAGGAGGGCCTCTGCAAGGCAGGGGGGTCACACATCGCAGTGGGGGCCTCCGCCAGGCAGCAGGGCCCTCCGCAAGGCAGGAGGGCCTCTGCAAGGCCCCCTCCCCGAAGCGGCTGACGCCGCAGCACGCTCCCCCCACCGAAGCGAACCCCCTTCAGAGGCGGACATCCCCGGGCAACAATCGGGGATCGGGGGCAGGAGATTAGGGGGAGATCAGGGGCAGGGGGTGGCCTGGCACAGGAGGCGCGCACGGTGGAAGCTGGGTTGGCGCTTCCCCCTCCGTATCAAGTTGGGAGCGGTGGGGGGCTGGGTTGCGCACGGGGCTTGTGTTGGCACTTCCCCCTCCATCCCACGTGGGGTGCGGGGGGGCTGGGTTGCACGCGGGGCTTGTTTTGGGCTTCCCCCTCCGTCCCACGTGGGGAGCGGGGGGGATTCTGGGTTGCTGGGGGGAACAGGCAGCAGGCCCACAGGCAGCGCAGAGGGCAGGACACCCTGCTTGCCCTTTGCATGCGCGCCGGGACCACGGGAATCGCCGCCATTTTTTTTTAACCTGTTTTTAAAATGTAATTATCAGGCGCCCGGCAGGGCCCCCCCTGACTCATGGGAGGAGATTAGGGGGAGGAGATCAGGGAGAGGAGATCAGGAGGGGGAGATCAGGAGGGGGAGGAGATCAGGGGAAGGGGATCTTCCCCGGGGCACGAGCAGGGGAATTCATAGAGCCACAGCACGGCTCGCCAGCGGCCTAAATCCACTCGCCACGGACGAGTGGTTATCATTATTTGTATGTATGTATGTATGTCTTTATTTGTATAGCACCATAAAATGTACATAGTTCTTCACAGTAGTAATACATGTCATATAAATAACAAATATAAATAACAGATCATGGGAATAAGTGCTTCAGACATACTGTAAAAGTAACATTAAGGAAGGAGTCCCTGCTCCGAGGAGCTTACAATCTAATTGGTACTGTAGGTAGGGAGAACGTACAGAGACAGTAGGAGGGAATACTAGTAAGTGCGTCTGCAGGGGGCCAAGCTTTGTGTCATGTGTCCATGATTATCCAGTGCTACTCATATGCTTCTTTAAGCAGATGTGTCTTAAGGTGGGTCTTAAAGGTGGATAGCGAGGGGGCTAGTCGGGTATTGGGGGAAGGGCATTCCAGAGGTGTGGGGCAGAAAGTGAGAAAGATTTAAGGCGGGAGAGAGCTTTAGATACAAAGGGGGTAGTAAGAAGACTTCCTTGAGAAGAACGCAAGAGTCGTGATGGTGCATAGCGAGAAATTAGGGCTGAGATGTAATGAGGGGCAGAAGAATGTAAAGCTTTAAAAGTGAGCAGTAGAATTGAGTGTGAGATACGCGATTTAATCGGAAGCCAGGAGAGGGATTTCAGCAGGGGAGACGCTGAGACAGATTTAGGAAAGAGTAGAGTGATTCTGGCAGCAGTGTTTAGGATAGATTGTAGGGGAGACAGGTGAGAGGTAGGAAGGCCGGACAGCAGGAGGTTGCAGTAATCGAGACGTGAGAGAATGAGGGCCTGAGTCAGAGTTTTAGCAGTTGAGTAACAGAGGAAAGGGCGTATCTTTGTGATATTGCGGAGGAAAAAGCAACAAGTTTTAGAAACGTTTTGAATATGAGAGGAGAATGAGAGAGAGGAATCAAGTGTGACCCCTAGGCAGCGTGCTTGGGCTACTGGGTGAATGATCGTATTTCCAATAGCAATGTGGAAGGATGTAGTAGGGCCAGGTTTGGGAGGTAGTATAAGGAGCTCTGTTTTTGCCATGTTAAGTTTCAGTCGGCGGATGGCCATCCAGGATGATATTCCAGAGAGGCATTCAGAAACTTTGGTCTGTATAGCAGGTGTAAGGTCAGGGGTTGAAAGGTAAATTTGTGTGTCGTCAGCATAGAGGTGATATTTAAACCCAAAAGATGTGATTAGGTCACCTAGAGAGAGTGTGTAGAGAGAAAAGAGAAGGGGTCCCAGGACAGAGCCCTGGGGTACCCCCACAGAGAGATCAATAGAGGAGGAGGAGGTGTTAGCAAAAGAGACACTGAAGGTACGATGGGAGAGGTAAGAGGAGATCCAGGATAAAGCTTTGTTCCGAATACCAAGAGTATGGAGAATGTGAAGGAGAAGAGGGTGGTCCACGGTGTCGAATGCTGCAGAGAGGTCGAGTAATATGAGCAGAGTGTAATGACCTCTGTCTTTGGCAGCGTGGAGGTCGTCAGTTATTTTAGTGAGGGCTGTTTCAGTAGAGTGAGCAGTGCGGAAGCCAGATTGTAGAGGGTCTAGTACAGAATAGGTTTGTCGAACACTGCATATGGACATATATTTATTATTTAATATATCATTTTTAATGTGATTTTTTGATCGTAAATATTATAATTGAGGGCCCTTCATTGTTTGTGTATTGTGTATGTATGTGGGACATGATTTTATGTGTCCATTTGCATGCACGAGCACACACATATGTTAAGTATATTTTTTTTATTGTTGTGTGTTGTAATCATTATTATTATAATTTGTTATCATTTATCATTCATCATCTTACATTTCTATTTTTGTTTGTGATTTAGTTTCGTTTATATGATATATGATTTTTATTATCAAATACTTGCGGTTTATATGCCTATTAATATATTGCATTTTGTGCAGCATTGGTTTTTTCATGTACAGGGATGGTTACGGGCGTTTCCATTGGCTAATCACCGGTGTCTTAGCTTTTCTGTATAGGTATTGACAATTGGCCTCTGGTCGCTCCTTTGACCACTCCCCTCTATGTAGGTGTGCCTATAAAAACCGAGCCCTCCACCATGTTGGTATTCCCTTTGAAAAAGTCACTGTTGTGACGAAACGCGTCAGGGTACGTCACCACGACACTACGTCATCACGCAGTGCACGCTTTACGGCCGGAAAGCGCATGGAGCTGATCTGAGGCTGACAACTTTAAATCGCATTATAAGCAAAGAGACAGTGTTTTCAATCATCCAAATTGCTGGAGGTGAACCGGATGGGATATCGATCCACTGATGTGTTCCAGGACGGTGTTGCCCTGTTGGTGGTGATTATATCACAAACTGCTTTTAATTCTTGTACTTTTGTGGGTGTCCTTAATCCCTTGGTCCTCTTTTTTAACATTAAATTTACCTTTTTACACTATGGGACGTGCGCTCTCTGTTTTTCTCTTTCTATAGATTTCTGTTGGAATTGGTTATTCCTTCTGAGAGCAGCCGTGGATCCCTGGCTATCATCTTGTTCCCTTTTTGAATTTTTTCTGGACTTGTACTAAGGGTTGGACTTTCTACATTTTTGTTTTTCTTTCTTTGTTTGTTATATATGTAATCACTATTATTGGCACGTTAGATTTTTATATATGTAGCCATGCATAATAATGGACTGCAGACATCTTCCCTGTTGGCAGTAAACCCTGGTAAGTACAGGAATGCCAGCAGTAGTTATGGAGGTTTTCCCTCACACCCTCGTGAGGTGCCCTATGTATGGATGGGAGTGGCTGCATGCTCTGAGTCCCTGGATAGTGACATCAGAGATGTGCCTGCCCCCTGAGGTATATAAGGCACAACACTGTCAAGTTAGGTTGGTTGTTGATGGTAAAGTGTTTGGCTCCTGTGAAAGGGATTGCAGGATAGCTTTGTGACCCTAGTGCTGTAACTAGTGGCACGAGTTTCCAGATCAAGCCTGTCAAGGCCACACTGTGTCCAGGGACCTGGCACAGGGGTGATCTCCCCAAGGGGAGAGGGGATCCCACTCCAATTAGGAGGGCAGTACCTGGCAAAGGGACAGCCCGGAGAAATGTGCGGCTAGAGCTGATAGCTGCATGGGGAAGTCTACTTCATCGAGTACATCAATAAAGATGCCCTGTTCAAAGATACCCCCACTGTGTGAGTGTGAGATTACTCTGCAGTGGCAGTCACCACCGAGAAGGAGTTCCTCACCAGGACCATCTCCCTGCGGAAGCACAGATCCTGATGAGGTGGAGGCGCTGCACATGATATAGGTAGGACTTGCACCTCAGCTACCTGTTGCTGATTACATCCCCTAATACCATCGTGCGGGAGACTCAGGAGTCCTGTTACCTGCAGGTGCACCACCATACACCATCATGTAATGGGGACCGGTTAGACCACACGGGCCAATGTGAGATTGGGTGGGTCAGACAGGAGGGAATACCCGTTATATATATACATGTTTTTTTAGATTGATATATCATTGTTTATAAACACATTTTTTTTCAATTTGTATTATTTTCATATTGTTTTAATCACCTTGTTTCACTAGTGGCGCTACTGCATTTTTTCTTTATATATATTGTGACAAACGGCTTACTCCGGGGCTCCGCCGTCTGTCCGGGACTGTTTAGAACACGGTCTTTTAGGGTAGGTTAAATGATGAGGCGTCACGTACTGTTCCTTTAAACAGGCTATGCCTGGTTTATTCAGTCCCAGGCACTGAGACTGCCACAGTGCATACAACAGAAAACAGATCAAAACAAAAGCTGCTCACCTGAGCGATAACTTAACTTAGATATCCCTGACTCAGGGTTGGAAGTGGCTTTTCCACTTCCAACATCAAAACACGGTACTTTTGCAGTCTTACACAAATGAACAGAAAGATTGAACCTGTTTGGGGAAGAGGCTTCTCCCCTCTGTAGTTCAGCAGCCTTCCAGCCTCCTGGCTCTTGTGGGGAGCCCAGAGCAAACAGGAAATCAGTCTTTCATACCTGATTCCTAATTAGCATGACAGGTGACAGAAATCAGGCAGCAGACAAACTCTGGTCTGGATCTCTCATCCCTCAGTTCCAGCGCTTGCCAAACTGTGGGATGGAGTGTATGTATTATAAGGCTGCACTCCCAGGCCAAACAGGATAGAAACTGTCTAGTATCCTGGGAGCCCTATATACGGAATTTATTACCATCCCCTGGTTTCTGTCACATATCCTCCCCCCCAGCTCAGACCTCGAGGGATGAGCGACCATGGATATTAGGGAGTGCATCCTTGACAACCTGTCAGCATTGCCATGTTTGTGCCCTGACCTGTGTTCCACAGAAAATTTAAAGGGTTGTAGGCTTAGGAACCACCTGGTCACTCTAGCATTCTTTTCCCTGTTTTGACACATCCAGGTAAGGGGTGCATGATCTGTGACCAACCGGAATTTTCTCCCCAACAGGTAGTATTTGAGCGTCTCTACAGCCCACTTTATTGCGAGACACTCTTTCTCTACTATGGAGTAATTTTTCTCCTGGGGATTTAGTTTCCTACTTAAATAAAGGATGGGGTGCTCCTCACCTTGAGACTCCTGGGAGAGTACCGCCCCCAGCCCTACCTCAGATGCGTCGGTTTGGACTACGAACTCTTTGGAGAAGTCAGGTGTGACCAACACTGGTTGGGCACAGAGAGCTTCTTTCAGGCTTCTAAAGGCCTGTTCGGTTTCGGGGGACCACTTTACCATTAGCGGTCCTCTTGCTTTTGTGAGGTCAGTTAGTGGGGTTGCCTTAGTTGCAAAATTGGGAATAAACCTTCTATAGTACCCAATTAACCCCAAAAAGGTCCTTACTTGTTTTTTTGTAACTGGCCTTGGCCAATTTTGTATCGCCTCCACTTTGAGTGTTTGGGGTTTGAGTAAACCTCTGCCAATAGAATATCCCAGATACTTGGCCTCCTCCAGACCAATAGTGCATTTAGCGGGGTTAGCAGTTAGTCCAGCAGACCGGACTGCGTCAAGCACAGCTTGGACCTTTGGAAGGTGGGATTGCCAATCTTCACTATGGATTACCACATCATCCAGGTAGGCGGCAGCATACCGAGCATGTGGTTTTAAAATTTTATCCATCATTCTTTGGAATGTGGCGGGAGCTCCATGTAAGCCAAAAGGCAACACCTTATACTGAAAGAGGCCGTCTGGGGTTGAGAAGGCTGTCTTTTCTTTTGCCCTTTCTGTGAGGGGAACCTGCCAGTACCCTTTTGTTAGGTCTAGGGTTGTGAGATATCGGGCTTTGCCCAGTCTCTCTACAAGTTCATCTACCCTGGGCATAGGATAAGTATCAAATTTTGACACCGCGTTTAGTTTCCGGTAGTCATTACAAAACCTTGTTGTACCATCTGGCTTTGGGACTAAGACTATAGGGCTGTTCCACCCACTTTGGGATTCCTCAATTACACCTAGTTTTAGCATTTTTTTAACCTCTAAACTTATAGCCTTTCTTTTGGCCTCTGGGATTCGGTACGGTTTAAGGTTAACTCGGACCCCCGGTTCAGAGACTAGGTCATGTTCAATTACGCTAGTTCTACCTGGCCGTATAGAGAAGATTTCTTTGTTTCTTTTCACTAAATTCTGAACCTCTCGTTTCTGATGAACAGACAGGGTTTCAGCTATGCTAACCTCTGGGTCAGTTTCTTGATTCTCTGACGGACCTGGGGGTACTAGGGTTAACAAGACTTCTCTATCTTTCCAGGGCTTGAGTAGGTTTATATGGTAAATTTGCTCAGGTTTCCTCCTACCTGGCTGTCTTACCTTATAATTTACTTCTCCCACTCTTTCCAAGACCTCATATGGCCCATGCCATTTAGCAAGGAATTTACTCTCCACGGTGGGAACCAGAACTAGTACCCTATCACCTGGAGAAAAAATTCTGACCCTAGCACCCTTATTATATGTATTCCTCTGTGCTTCTTGAGCTTTCTCCATGTGTTCCCTCACTATGGGTAGGACTGCAGCAATGCGGTCCTGCATCTGGGCAACATGCTCTATTACACTTCTGTAAGGGGTAACCTCGTGTTCCCAAGTCTCTTTGGCTATATCCAGTAAGCCCCTTGGGTGTCGGCCATACAATAGTTCAAACGGGGAGAAGCCAGTGGATGATTGGGGAACTTCCCTAATGGCAAATAACAGGTACGGTAACAAACAATCCCAGTTTTTCCCATCTTTATCAACCGCCCGCCGTAACATGCTCTTTAAGGTTTTATTGAACCTTTCCACTAAACCATCTGTTTGTGGATGATAGACTGAGGTTCTGAGATGCTTGATTTTTAGGAGTTTACATAGCTCTTTCGTTACTTGGGACATAAATGGTGTTCCCTGGTCAGATAGAATCTCTTTAGGAATCCCGACCCGGGAAAACAGAACTACTAACTCTTTTGCTATGTTTTTAGCTGAGGTGCTACGTAGGGGAACTGCCTCCGGATATCGGGTGGCATAATCTAATATTACCAATATATGCTGATGTCCCCTAGCAGACTTTATTAGGGGTCCTACTAGATCCATAGCAATCCGGTCAAATGGTACCTCTATTATGGGAAGGGGTACCAATGGGCTGCGGTACGCCTTGAACGGGGCAGTGATCTGACATTCTGGGCATGAGGAACAATAATTCGTAATTTCTGCCAGAACCCCAGGCCAATAGAAGCTTCGGAGAACCTTTTCTTTTGTCTTTTCCACCCCTAGGTGTCCCCCCAATGGATGACTATGTGCGAGGTGTAATACTACATTACGGAATGTCCGTGGTACCAACAATTGTTTAGTTGTAACTGATTTCCTTTTATCAACCCGATATACTAGGTCGTTCTCTACCTCGAAGTAGGGGTAAGCAAGTGACCTATCTGGTTGGCCAGGAGTACTATTCTGGTCCCGTATATTTCCCCTTGCTACCGCTAATGTGGGGTCCTCCCACTGGGCCTTCTTAAAACTCCCAGGACTGACCTCTAGGTCAGCGAGGGTCTTATCCGGTTCTGGGGTGGTAAGTGTCTGCTCAACATCTTGATTTGGGGTATTCCCTACCAAAGTAGTGATGGGGAAGGGAATTTTACAGCACTCCTCCTTTTCCCCCTTCTTATTTGGGCCCTCGTCAACCTCCATTTCTGAAAAAGGGAAAGGATTTGTTTCTTCTAATACTTCGTTATGGTCCGCTATTGAACTCTGGGCGCTATTCTGAGCGGGGGACCACATTTTTAGAAAATGGGGAAAGTCGGTCCCTATTAACACATCATGTGCCAGTTTGGGTACAATACCCACCTTGAAATCTAAAGAACCAAACTCTGTTTCAAAAAAAACATCAACAGTGGAATATTCATGATTATCCCCATGTATACAACAAATTGCCACTCTTTGTGAACTGTTTCCCTGTTTCTTCTTAATGGGCAAGAGGTATTCGGACACTAGTGTGACCATGCTCCCAGAGTCAAGAAGTGCCCGAACCCTCTTACCATTAACCTTTACAAATGCCCACAGATGGTTATTCAAGGGGTCCTCTGGGCTAGGGCCCATACATTGGGACAACAGCGAATAAGGTTCCACGCTGTTGCATTGCATGGGCTCATCATTTAGTGGGCAGATTTTTGCTGTGTGGCCCCTCTCATGACAATTTACACATTTAGGTACATAGTCTGTGTCCCACTTAGAGCCTTTTCCCGGCTCCCCATGTTGGCTATTGCCCTTAGTGTGCGAACCACTGTTGCTGGTGCTGCGTGAAGGTGGTCGCCGCTCTTCAGCGCCCCTTAACCCCGGTACCCTTTTACCGTCTCTGGAAGAGTCCTGGAACCTCGGGTAGTGGGGTTGCTCCACGACTGTGGGTTGCGGGTGCTCTTCTGCTGCATTGTACCTTTCTACGAGGGCCACAAGCTCATCCGCATTGTGGGGGTCACTCCGACTGACCCAACGGCGTAAGGCAGAGGGAAGTTTCCTCAAGAACTGGTCCATGACCAACCGTTCCACGATGTGGCTGGCTGAGTTGATCTCGGGTTGTAGCCACTTCCGGGCGAGGTGGATGAGGTCATACATCTGGCTTCGGGTGGCTTTATCCATCGTGAAGGACCATGCGTGAAACCTTTGGGCGCGAACAGCCGTGGTTACGCCGAGGCGGGCGAGGATCTCGAACTTCAATTTTGCATAGACGTTAGCTTCGGCTGGCTCTAGATCAAAGTAAGCCTTCTGGGGTTCGCCGCTTAGGAAGGGTGCGATTAGACCAGCCCACTCAGCTTCTGGCCATCCCTCTCTCTGTGCCGTGCGTTCAAACGTGAGAAGATAGGCTTCCACATCATCCGAGGGTCCCATCTTCTGAAGGTAGTGGCTTGCCCTGGTCATTTTCGGTACTGGGGCTGCCGCTGCCAGTGGAAGGTTACTGATAGTCCCCCTCAGGATCTCGAGTTCCTGCTGTAAGCCCTGAGCGAACCGCTGTTGCTCCTCTCTCAGCAAGCGGTTTGTCTCTTGCTGGTTTGCATTCGCGTTTTGCAGGGCTTCATTCGTCTGTTGCTGGTTTGCATTCGCCTGTTGCTGGTTGGCATTCGCCTGTTGCTGGTTGGCATTAATCTCTTGCTGGGCTATTAGCAGCTGTTGCTGGGCTGCATTCGTCTGCTGCTGGTTTGCATTAGTTTCTTGCTGGGCTATTAACAGCTGTTGCTGGGTTTCATTCTCGTCTTTCTGGGCAGCGACATTGCGTACCAGCGCACCCACCACGTCTTCCATCTTGTTTGCAGAGGATGAAAAAAACTTTTTTTTTTTTTTTTTTTTCAAAGTTCTTCAACCCGCAGACCCCCTAGTGCTCTGCCCGCATTCTCCACCATATGTGACAAACGGCTTACTCCGGGGCTCCGCCGTCTGTCCGGGACTGTTTAGAACACGGTCTTTTAGGGTAGGTTAAATGATGAGGCGTCACGTACTGTTCCTTTAAACAGGCTATGCCTGGTTTATTCAGTCCCAGGCACTGAGACTGCCACAGTGCATACAACAGAAAACAGATCAAAACAAAAGCTGCTCACCTGAGCGATAACTTAACTTAGATATCCCTGACTCAGGGTTGGAAGTGGCTTTTCCACTTCCAACATCAAAACACGGTACTTTTGCAGTCTTACACAAATGAACAGAAAGATTGAACCTGTTTGGGGAAGAGGCTTCTCCCCTCTGTAGTTCAGCAGCCTTCCAGCCTCCTGGCTCTTGTGGGGAGCCCAGAGCAAACAGGAAATCAGTCTTTCATACCTGATTCCTAATTAGCATGACAGGTGACAGAAATCAGGCAGCAGACAAACTCTGGTCTGGATCTCTCATCCCTCAGTTCCAGCGCTTGCCAAACTGTGGGATGGAGTGTATGTATTATAAGGCTGCACTCCCAGGCCAAACAGGATAGAAACTGTCTAGTATCCTGGGAGCCCTATATACGGAATTTATTACCATCCCCTGGTTTCTGTCACAATATATATATAATATATGCATAAGGAAGCCTCTGTACAAATGAATGGGTGAAGGGTGGGTATCAGGGCAGGGTAGCTTAACCCCTTAATCATCTTTGCGGTTATTAACCGATAAGGTGATTAAGGGGTTAAGTGATATCAGAATGTATTTGCAATGTATTTTACTGGCAACGGAGGACAGAGAGACCTTGCTGGCACAGGGACTTCATATTGCTGGAGTACATAGAACTGTATTTATTTTATTATGCTAGTTAATGTGTTTAATAATGGACAAATAAGCTATTATCCACATCTGGATAATAGTTATTTTGCCCATTACTGTACTGTATGTGTGTTTGGTGGTGCGGGGGTGGGGGGGTGATTTATTTTAATGTAGGAAAATGTTTATTTTTTTGACATACATGGTTGGTACCTTAGGTCTGCGGGGACCTCTGGAGACCACCTGAGGACCGCCGGACGGCCACGGGTACCACCTGCGGACCCACACACACGGGGACACCTGCGAGGGGGCACAGAGGGTGGGTGCATTATGTATGGTTTATTAAATACAGTAATGTTCATTGTGGGGCTGTTCTGTGTATTGTTTTTTTTGTGGGTAGTGGGGTGGGGGAAGGGGGTATTGTCCCCAAGGGTGTTTAGGCCTCCCTGGTGGGTTGTGGGTAAGGGTGTTTAGGCCTCCCGGTGAGTGGTGGGGGAGGGTGGGTTAACCCCCTTAATTACTATAGCGGTTAATAACACGGACACCTGCGGGGAACACTGGAGGGCCACCGCTGGCCTATAGTATCATTGCTGTGTATCCAAAAAATTACACTGTATGTTAGGGGGTATAGGGGTTTTTGGGGGCATAGGGTGTGTGTTGTATATTGCAATGTTCATTGGGGGCAATTGTCCCCAATAAACATGCTATTATGCCTTAACCCCTTCATAGCCACTAAGGTAATGAAGCAGCATGAATGTATTTTTAATAATATTGTGAGGGAACAGGGAGTCTCCTGAGCTGAACCGCATTGATTTCTAGCTCAGGGACCCTCTGCTTCCAGAGTTACATGCCCCGGTTTGGAGCATCGGGTGCCAGTGTCGCCGCCATCTTTATAGCGGCCACGTCGCGTCTTAAATGCTTTAAAGATGGTGGCGTCACTGGCACCCAATGCCCCATACCGGGGCCTGTAACTCGGGAAGCAGGGGGTCCCTGAGCCAGAACTCAATGCGGTTCAGCTCAGGAGACCCCCTGCTCCCAAACAATATTATTAAAGATACATTAATGCTGCTTCATTACCATAGCGGATAGCCGCTACGGTAATGAATTATTATTTATTGATATCTGTGTTTTACTCATAGTGTAGATGTGCAGGGGGTCTCTGGAGGTGAAGCGCGTTAGTTTTAGGTCCGGGGACCCCCTGCTTCCCAAGATACATGCCCTGTTATGGGGTGCCGGTATCCCTCTGCTTTGTTTACATCCCGCGGTCACGTGATCGGGACATTTAAATGCAGAGGCATACCGGCACCCCATAACGGGGCCTGTATCTCATGAAGCAGGGGGTTTCCGGACCTGAAACCAACACAGTTCTGCTCTGGAGACCCCCTGCACATCTACACTATTAATAAAACATTTTTTTAACAAACATGTATTTTTGGCCGAGGTTTGCGCAGAAAGCGGCGAACCTCTCTGCCGCAGACAGATCTCGGCAGGGGAGGCCTTATCGGCATGTTATCGGCAGGCAGAGCGTCTCGCCACCTGCAACCCGCAATGTTTTCAAATTTTGCTCTCCCAAGGATTCGGGAGGGATTCGGACATTCCTGCATATTGCGAGGGCAACACGCAAAAAACATTGAGAGTTCAAACCCCTGCCGAGAGTGCTTTTTCAGCGCTTACTGCATCGAGCCCTATGTCCTGATATGTAAAACCATAGAATTCAAAGAGGGTGTACTTTCTTTTTCACACCACTGTGTGTATATATATATATATATATATGAGAGAAAATGAGAAAAAAAAAACAGGCGCACACCTAGTGCATTAAAGTATAACAATCATTTTATGGAACATTAAAAAATAGACAAATGCCCACTCACAAATCAAACAATAAAAAAGAGCAGTTATGAGATTGGCCCTCATAAGCCACTGGCAGCGTCTCGATCAGCAATGGAGTTTTCCTCCTCCACACGTGTAGTACAGACTCCTTCACCGGAAATGACGTCCTCCCGGCGTGTGCCCCGCAACAGGAAGTCCCTCCGGGAACCAAAGATCTTGCCTTCTTTCTTCTGGCTGTTGTACCATCAGGAGTAGTGGAGATCTGCCAGCTGCTTCTTGTCTGTCTCGCCACTCACGATACTGCGTCCGCAATCTGCTGTGTTTAGTGGGAAAGTGCCTCCTCCGTCTCAGCCACGCCCTACGCGTTTCGTCATCAAGGATGACTTCATCAGGGAATACCCATTGGTTGTGACCCCACAGTACTTATAGACAGGTTAATTTGCATACATGATTAGAAAACCTATTACATCGTTAATTACATGATTTTGACCTTTCATAGATATGGTGTTTCCTCATTACACTGATAGCTATAGAAAGGTTATGAGGGCACCACTGTTCTTGCAAAAGATAATAAAATATATATATAAAGAATTCAATATATAGCTCATTTGTATATAATATTTATTTAAACTATATTTCAATAAATAATCAAACAATATAAAAAAAGGATATGTTGTAATATAAATATTTAGATACTGTAGGTTACAGGTTACAGGTTCAGGTTACAGACAAGAAAATAGAGATTCTAAAACAAATAAAAAACCTATATCTAATGAAAAAGAAAAAAAATGAAATTATCACATTAATTAAAGAAGCTAGGATGGATAGGAAAGAAAAAGAACATCACAAAGTCCCGCCTACCACTTCCTCTGCAAGTTGTTCAACCTCCAATCGTTACTCTGTCCTGGGGGACGGTTGTGAGGACAATGGGGATTCCCATGAACAAGTTGCAGTGGAATATAGGGAAGGGGCAAGATCTAAAACCAGCACTAAGGGTTCTAATTCAAAAAACTATACCTCACCTAAATCTAATAAATCCACCTCTTTTTTAGAACAGAGAGAAACGGAAAAGAAATATCCATTGTGGGAGAAACAGAATCAACAACCACCCCGGAGAAAAAGAGATTCAGGGGAGTCAGAGGAGGAGCAAAAAAGCAAAGACAGAAGAAAATAAAGACGATGGTTGATACACCACACAAATATGGTATTTACAACCTTTCATCACACACACTCACTTCACATCACATATCTTTGCTAGCTAAAGGTCTTTCTTATGCACCTAACAGTACACCGAATCGGTTTGACCTGTTCGTGGACCTGAACAGATACATCCGTAAGCTTACCTTGATGCGACACTTCGCCCTAAAGGGGGATGAAAATTTGGAATCTGTATTTAACACACAAGAAAGAGAATGTATAGATGCTCTAACTTCATTTTTGATGGAATCAGACCAATTAGGGAATAAGAATACACAACAGTTTGGTACTATTGATACACTTATGGGTCCATCCATAAAAAGATCAATGGTAGATAATCAAGTTTCAACCAATAACATACTTCTGGATATTACTATGCATGAGGAAGATACAAACCCTTTGTTAGAATCCTATTTGTGCCCAAGTGAAACAGATCAGGACAGTCTATTGAGATATAAACCGTCACCATTTGTCCCAAAATCGACATATTTCCCTTATCAATCAAAGGGAAATTTCATCGATACTTTTTATACAGTAGTCCTGAGAGACCTAGAGCAGTTGTGTCTTAACAATGTGGAACTGAAATTTAATAATCTCACAAAAGAGGAAAATCAAGCTTTATTAAATATAAAAAACAATAATGATCTAATTGTTCGACAAGCAGACAAAGGGGGGGCGATTGTCCTGCAGGATCGGTCGGATTATCTCTGTGAGGCCCATCGCCTCCTCCTTGACACCACATCATATCAGATTCTCACCGAGGACCCTGCTGAGTGTTACCAGAAGGAGTTCCGGGATTTACTCCAGGGTGCATTCTCTGAGGGGATCATTTCCAAATTAGAGCACAGGTTTTTATATATTAAACACCCTAGAACCCCTATTTTTTATCACATTCCCAAACTGCACAAAGATATAGTTAAACCACCTGGGAGGCCTATTGTGTCGGGGATTGGCTCGATGGCGTCCAACGTGTCTCAGTATGTAGACTATTATTTACAGCCTCATGTCATCAAATTGCGCTCGTACATACGGGACACGTTGCATGTCATTGACTCAATCTCTGACATCAAGTGGAAGGATACCTATCACTGGGTCACTTTACACTTGTATTGAGCACTTAAAAGGTATCCAGGCTATTAGTCACTTTTTACAATCAGATCCCAGTTTACACTCTTCACAAAGGTCTTTTCTTTTAGCATGCATTAAGTTTATGTTAAATCACAATTATTTTCTTTTTGGAAACACATATTATTTACAAATCTGTGGAACGGCCATGGGAGCCAAATTTGCTCCCAGCTATGCCAACCTATATATGGGACTGTGGGAGAGTACCCATGTGTGGGAGAATGCTGGGCTGGGGGCGGGTTTGGTTTTCTATGGCCGCTTCATAGATGATATTCTTATTATTTGGGATGGTGAGAGGAGCACCCTGGAGGCAATTTTGGAGTCCTTTAATAACAACAAGATGGGACTAAAATTTACTTACAATATTCACCCAGATACTATAGTATTTTTAGATCTAGAGCTATTTGTGGGTCCTCAGAATAACATTCACACTAAAACACATTTCAAAACTGTGGCTGCAAACAGCTACCTACAGTATGGTAGCAATCATTACAAAAAATGGTTAGATAATGTACCAAAGAGTCAGTTCCACAGATTAAGACGCAACTGTTCAAGGGACAATGATTTTTTCACCCAGGGCACAAATCTTTCTTTAAAGTTTCAGGAGAAAGGTTATGATATGGCAATTGTCAACAAATCTTTTTTAGATGCCAGTTTACTGGATCGCACATCTTTGTTGGAAAAATCCAAAAGAAAAACAACAACAACAAAAAATGAGGTCACATCCTATGGTGCGGTGCCAAAATGTATTACTCAATTTAATCAATCCGCCAAACAGATTAAAAAAATAATGAATGACCATTGGAACATTCTGGTCAGCGATCCAGAAATTGGTCATCTATTGCCAAAATATGCTCCTGTGATCTTTAAGAAAGCTAGGAATATTAAAACAATGATTGCACCCAGCAAACTAAAAACATCCAAAGTATTTAATAATTCTAGAATAGATGGATCCATTCCCTTTAGGGTTAAGGGGAACTTTGGATGCGGGAGAAGCAGATGCCTTACGTGCAAACATTACGTGCAAACATTTAATTAAAACAAATAAATTTAAATCTTTCTCCAACGGCACTTCACATGACATAGTGGAATACATGAATTGTCTCAGTGAATACGTAATCTACCTAATATCATGTGAGTGCGGTCTACAATATGTAGGCCGCACATCGAGAGCTATAAGCACGAGGTTTCTAGAGCATCGAAGAAACATAATACATGGGTGTCAAACACACAACCTCTCCCGTCATTATTGTAATAAACACTCAAAAGATCCTAGGTCCCTACGAGTTATGGGCATTGAGTATATCCCTCCAACCTTTATGGGTGGGGATCGTTTCAAAAGATTATGCATGAGGGAGACTTACTGGATATATATATTGGATACATTACACCCAAAGGGACACAATGAACACATTGACATTAGTACTATAGTGTGATCACTCATAGTGGGTGATCCTTCGGAGGTCTGGTTTGAGTGCTCATGCAGCACTCCCTCTGAACTATAGTTACATGTCAGGTCTTCAAATACATTGTGCATTATAAATATCTTTCCTGGTGCACCATACACTTTATTACAACTTGCTGTTGGTGTGTCTGTTCAGGTCCGGGGACTGGTCCTGCCCTTTCTTTTTCATCATATATTGACATTGTTCATCTCACAACATATACACTTGTACACCACTTTCTTGCATTCATACACCATCCATTTAGTACTGCACCGACACACTTTATTCGAGCAAATACCCGGTATGTACCTGGCAGATACCTGGAATAAGCCACTACTAACCTCTGACAAGCCCCGTTGCATTTGCCTTCCCAGCCTGGGTTCATGCCTGGCTGATGGGCGGCTGATCTGTTAAATGATAATGATTAGGATTTAATAGGCTGCAATGCTTCGCGTGTCTACCAGATGGCATAAATTCATGAATTGTAATGCAGTTTATATATATATACTGTGCAGTATTGCAGCCAGCGGGAATAAAATGCTTCAATCCCTGCTTGGAAAATAACTCAATGTACTCGGGCAGAAAACAGTCACAAACCTCAATACACCCGGGTATACCCGAATTCGTGGGACTAGCCAAGCTCGAATAAAGTGTGTCGCCAGTGTATATGCTTAGGCACCAATATATATCTTATACATATAGTTACACAATCACATATATTTTATGCGTATTTTTATTTCATTACACATACACTATACAATCATTTTCACTATTAGTTACATTACATATCGTTTTGATATTTCTTCTGTCGTTGACAACAGCTATTTTTTGCTGGTCCTCTGGCTCCTACTGCAATCCTTGATGTTCATTATTTCATTTTTTCATTTTTTCCATAATGGATAATAACAGGTATATATATATATATTCTCACTTATTATGATTGACAAACCAATTATCTAGTGGGTTAACTGGGTAGTTTTGTATTCGCCCTCACCATCATTCTCCAACTCTTGAGACTTTGAATTTAAAATCATATATTATATCATGCTTCATAAACATTTTGTTTTTATTTTCATTCAAAAAATTAATTTTTATTTAAAATATGAAATGAAAATTTTTTTTTTATCTGGACATCATAATTGTTATCCCTATCTAAATATTTATATTACAACATATCCTTTTTTTATATTGTTTGATTATTTATTGAAATATAGTTTAAATAAATATTATATACAAATGAGCTATATATTGAATTCTTTATATATATATTTTATTATCTTTTGCAAGAACAGTGGTGCCCTCATAACCTTTCTATAGCTATCAGTGTAATGAGGAAACACCATATCTATGAAAGGTCAAAATCATGTAATTAACGATGTAATAGGTTTTCTAATCATGTATGCAAATTAACCTGTCTATAAGTACTGTGGGGTCACAACCAATGGGTATCCCCTGATGAAGTCATCCTTGATGACGAAACGCGTAGGGCATGGCTGAGACGGAGGAGGCACTTTCCCACTAAACACAGCAGATTGCGGACGCAGTATCGTGAGTGGCGAGACAGACAAGAAGCAGCTGGCAGATCTCCACTACTCCTGATGGTACAACAGCCAGAAGAAAGAAGGCAAGATCTTTGGTTCCCGGAGGGACTTCCTGTTGCGGGGCACACGCCGGGAGGACGTCATTTCCGGTGAAGGAGTCTGTACTACACGTGTGGAGGAGGAAAACTCCATTGCTGATCGAGACGCTGCCAGTGGCTTATGAGGGCCAATCTCATAACTGCTCTTTTTTATTGTTTGATTTGTGAGTGGGCATTTGTCTATTTTTTAATGTTCCATAAAATGATTGTTATACTTTAATGCACTAGGTGTGCGCCTGTTTTTTTTTTCTCATTTTCTCTCATAGGTATTTCCAAGGGAGTTGTGTCCCTTTCAAACGGGCTGCCTTTACCTGGATGCACTCTATTGGAACGGGACTCTATGTTTTTTAAGGTTTTTGGTATACATCTAAAGCTATTCATTTTTATTTTTTAGTTAAATATTTTTTTGTATACTTTTATATATTTTTTATAGCATTTTTTATTAAAATTTTATTAGTTATTATGTGATATATTTTTCAACATAGGATCCATCTTATATTATTACCCCCCCCTGGCCACCCCATTGGTTGTTTCAACACAGTAGCTAATTCACTCACAATTTATAGGTTGTTATAGTAGGCGCTCCTTAATGTTTTTGTTTTGTTTTGATATATATATATATATATATATATATATATATATATATATATATATATATAGTCACACTGCAATTCAAAACTTTGATGCACTGATTCCTAGGACTTTGTTCTCTATTGTTTTGTTCTATTGTGAAATGCACGACTTATCCGAGGAGGACTGGGTCAAATACCTGGTCCCACAGCTGCATGGCAAAGCAGCCATGGCATACCATGAGATGGGCCTGGAGGATGCAAAGTACTACCCGGTTGTGAAGGAGATTCTCCTGGCACGATATGCCATTACCCCGGAGACCTACCAGACCCAGTTCAGAGCCCAGAACAAAGGGTCCCCGGACACGCACCTCGAGTTCATATCCCAGCTACAGCACAGTCTAAACCAGCGATGCACAAACGGGGGCACACGATTATTTAGGGGGGGCGCGGGCCGCATGCGAGGAAACCTGAGGGCGGGCTGAGCTGTGCACAGGCAGGCAAGAAGCTCAGTGCTGATGCTGCTTCTCTGCTCTGTGTCTTGCAGAGGGGACAGGGCTTCTCTCTGCACACAGACAAGCCCTCATTCTCTTGCTGTCTGTTTCCCACCCCAGTTTTCAGCAGCATGGGGGATCGGAGCATGCCCCCCCCCCAGGTGAAAGTGGGTGACTTATGATTATGATTGTGTGTGTGTTGTGTCTGTGTTGCTTGTGATTGAGTGTGTCGTGTGTGTGTTGTGTCTGTGTTGGTTGTTATTGTTTGTGTGTGTGTTGTGTCTGTGTTGCTTGTGATTGTGTGTTGTGTGTGCTGTGTGTGTGTGTTGTGATTGAGTGTGTGTGTTTGTGTTGATTGTGATTGAGTGTGTGTGTTGTGATTGAATGCAGTGGTGCGTAAACTGGGGGGGTCACAAGATTATTTAGGGGGGTGCAGGTGGCATGCGGCGAAACCTGGGTGTGCGGGCTCGAGAGGGTGAAAAATGCTGTGCGTGGGCGGCCAAAAAGATGTGCGCGGGCGGGCAGCCGAAGATGTGCGCGGGCGGCCGAACAGGATAGTGCAGGTGGCGGCCATGTGATGTGTGTGGGTGCACGCGCGGGGGCTTCGGCGGTACGGGGAGGAGCACGCCCGAGCATGGTAAAGTCAAACGACCCTCCTTCCAGTGTCTGCCCTGCAATAGTGCTGTGGTCCTGCTCTCCTCTGCTGGCAACCTGCTTCGCCTCGATCCTCTGCAAGTGAAAGGTTAGGCTACCACTATATCAATCATATTATGAATGTACAGAAATAATGTAAAAAAAAAAATTGTGGCGCATGCGCGGCGGCAAAGAGCATGGTTGTCTAGACTGAGAGCTCTGTGACAACCCCGAGCTGATGCCGGTTCGGGTCCACGATTTTAACCGCCTCAATACAGATTTGAAAACACTCTTACAAGCGGACATAAAAGAGATAAAGAAAGAAGTTGGATCTCTGGGGGAGCGGACCAGCAACATTGAGAAACAGTTGGACCTCACTACCAGAGCCACAAAGAAAATTGAAAAAAAATCTACAGATCTCCAACACCAGATTAACGAGATAAGCGAGCGCCAGGAAGACGCTGAAAATAGAGACCGGCGCAATAATGTGCGCATTAGGGGGTCCCTGAGACAGTGGGAGACTGTGAGGACTATGTGCTGCGTTGGATGGAGTCCCTGCTGCCGGAGATACCCAAAGAAAGGCTGGAAATGGACCGTTGCCACCGGGTGCTGCGGTCGAGGCCCCTGCAGTCCGAACAGCCCCGGGATATAATAGTGCGGCAGCATTATTATGGCACTCGGGAGGCTGTGCTCCACAAAACCCGAGCCAGCCCAGCAATTGACTTTGAGGGGGCTCGTCTGCTAATCTTCCAGGACCTGTCCCTAACTACGCTACTCAGACGGAGGAACCTAATCCCTATTACAAAGATCTTACGGGATAAAGCCATCCGGTACCGCTGGACCTTCCCATTCGGACTGCTGGTGGTCCGGAATGGGAGGCCAGTCTCTATGAGAGAACCGGAGGAAGGGGACACCTTCCTGCAGAAGTTGGGCTTGAAAGAAACACACTCCACTGCGGCCGATGCAACGGAAGCCCCGGACCCCACCTGGTCCACAGTGGGACGCTCCCCCAGACCCGGAGCTGATAACGATAAAGATTGAGAGCGGGGAAGGGAGTTGGCCCACCATTCGGGAACACTATTAGGCGGTGTTTTCAGTTTTTATGTCTCCCAGTTATCCAAGTTGTTACAGCCCCCAACAGTTGAATAAAGTTGCCACCACACTGGAATCTGAGGAACCCCCACAGTGGCGGGAGGAGAGGATGAACAGTTTTCCCATTTGGAAGCTGAAATGAAGGTTACGTACCTGGGGTCCTGAATCTGAAGATGGCGGCGGCCACGAGGCAGATGGAGTCGCATGCTGGAACGCAAACTCCGGATATCCAAGGAGCAAGGGAGTTGAGTGCACGCTTCCCTCCAGTCCGGCGCGAAATGAGATCCAAGGTGGCGGAGACCGGACATCCAGTGACGTCAGGAGGCGGAGCACGAACGGCCACTTTGGAGGAGGCAGAAATGGCACCGAGCGGCCACAGTATCCGGCAGACGGGGAGCACAGAGGACATGGGCAGCAGATGGGGAAGTAGCAGGACTGCAACAGAGTGGCGGAGATAGCGGCAGAGGTGGCAGCCCCGCGAGCCCCTGCTACAGCAATTGCGGAAACACCAAAGAGGGGCAGAGGAGAGGAGGGGGGTAGGGGGAAGACTCACATTAGCGTAACAGTTAGTTAGGCACTAGGAAGGGTGGAGACGAGAGCAGCGGGAAGGCGGCGGAGGGACAGAAGCGAAGCAGGTTCTAAGGCAGGTTAGTGAGACAGTACGAGGTAGGTTGGTAGCAGGGATAAGGAAAGTAGCAGGGTAGAACGAGGACGAGGCACGGTAGGGGAGGATTGAGAGAGATGGGGGAAGTTGCACGGATAGTTAGAGGAAGCAGAAAGGAGCAAGATGAGTCAGGTAAAGTAGGAAAGAGAGGACAGGGGGAAGTTAGAAAGGAGTAGGAGTCAGCGGGAAGGCAGGAAGAGTGGCGGGCGGGAGCGGTAGGTGCGGATGGAAAAATGGGGAAGTTGGGAGAAGACAGATATAGTAAGTGATAGGAAATGGAAGGGTAGCAGCAGCAAGTGATGCGAGAGATGGGATTATAGGGTAGGTGATGAGTAAGTAGATAGGCACTCCGATGAGATAGGTACAAATAGGAGAGAGCAAGAGAAGAGGTGAAGATGTGTAGCACTGCCACAGTTTCCAACTCCCAATGAGACCGGGAAAAATGATAAGGTAAACATTCAAATGAGCAACAGGTCAGGTTTTATTGCAGGGTGGTGCAGCAAAAAGAACAACAGAGCAACACGAACGCACCTACGCGTTTCGTGCACTAGGCACTTTATCAAGGTGCACTAGGCACTTGATAAAGTGCCTAGTGCACGAAACGCGTATGTGCGTTCGTGTTGCTCTGTTGTCCTTTTTGCTGCACCACCCTGCAATAAAACCTGACCTGTTGCTCATTTGAGTGTTTACCTTATCATTTTTCCCGGTCTCATTGGGAGTTGGAAACTGCGGCAGTGCTACACATCTTCACCTCTTCTCTTGCTGGCTACTCACCTGGATGAACTGCACGCCCTTGATATCTAGAAGTCCTGCAAGCACTAAGGTAAAGGGCCATAGTGCCCCTACATATAATTATATGGTTACCGGTGCCTCTGTTTATTCTATATTGGTTACTAGGGGGGGCTGTTATGGGGTTTCAGTTGTGGAGGTCAAGTGGACCCCACTAGACTCCTAGCCCTTACCTGATAAATTGCCATATCACTCATGGACTTTCTAATGTTATCCAGTATCATCTATACATGTCATGGAGGAATTTTGACCAATTCTGATGCATCACAATTATCCTGTTCTATGCAAATAGGAGAGAGAACAGAAGGTGAAGCAGGAAGGTGGAGGGGGAGTGACAGCTGGATTGAAAACAGTTACCCCAAGTTTGGAAACAGGCAGGTACACGTACTAAGATAGGGAGGAATTAGCTGATGAAATAGCATGGATTTACAGGTGACAAATGGGGGTCCTTAGCCTCAGTAAAAGGGTGGGAGATGAAAGCAATCTCTAAAGTTAGTGGCGATGTTACATTACATACTGGGCTAGAAAAAATAGATGGCGCTACAGTTAGCAAAGGTTTTTTGTTTTATGTTCACATGTGTTAGAAGCGGGGCAGTGGTATCAAGGCAGAGACCTGCTCCGCGGTCCGCATGGGCCTCAGGCCTGAGCCTGGTGATGTTTATACCCACGGCTCCGGTGAAGTCCTTTGGGGGGGAAGGGTGGGGGTTGTTCAGGGAGAGCAGTACCCCACCTTGGCCCTCCTGCACCCAAAGGCGATGAACTCGGTCTCCCGTTGGCTGGGCCAGGGTCCCGAGGACATTCAACATGTGTTAACTATGTGGTTATGGGTTTTTTCTTTCCCCATCTTCCATCTTGCACCCCCCCAGCCCCCACCCTTCCCAGGCCGAGGACGCCCGCATAGAGCGACGACTGTGGGAGTCACCACACTGCAGGGAAAACTGCAGGTACACAGTCGAGGTGCATCACGACAGCAGCTCACAAACACACCACAAATGAGTAAGGAAATTGCATTAATCTCACATAACGTGATAGGCTTCAATAATCCCATTAAAAGAAAAATTGCATTCAAGGATTACATCCGCAAAAAGGCTGATTTCGTCTTCCTACAAGAGACTCATTTTTCCCAAAATATTTAGACAAACATTATAGGACATATTATCTGGCCTTGGTGCCTGTTAAAAAAAGAGGGGTGGCAATTCTAATACATAATCGGTTAGCACTACAAGTAGCCAAGACCTATGCAGACAAGGAGGGTAGATACATCCTAATAACAGGGACAATACAGGGTCAACTGCTAACGTTAGCCTCAGTATACGCTGCTTGCGAACATGCCCCGGAGTTCTTCACACAATTTTTTAATCTGTTACACAGCAAAGCACAAGGCAGTATTTTGTTAGCGGGGGACCTCAACAGAACACTAGACCCGGACTTGGACAGATGCACGGGGACTAACCAACCACAGAAACAGGACATACTAACAATTACCCAGGAATTGAGGGAGTGCCAACTAGTGGACATCTTGAGGGCGCAGCATCCTATGGCGAAAGAATACACCTTCTTCTCTCACCCCCATAACAGATACAGCAGGATAGATTACTTCCTGATATCAAACAGGGTGGTCTCCCGTACAGGGATTCATGACATTTCTTGGTCAGACCACGCACCCATAGAGCTGCAGTGCACACTAAGTTCGCTGGACAGACCCGGAGCGAACTGGAAACTAAACGAGCTCCTACTTAAAAACCCAATAGCCGAGCGGGAAATAGGGGATAAACTGAAGGAATACTTCGTAATTAACGAGGGGAGTGTCTCTTCACACTCGACACTCTGGGAAGCCCATAAGGCGACTATGAGAGGGATTCTGATGAATTTGGCCGCCAAAAAAAAGAGAGCGAAGGAGGCTCGGATAAAAGGGCTGCGGGAGAGACTAGCACAACTCTCAGCGCTTCACATAGCCAATAAACCGGATGTTATCCTGAAGGAGATCTCGGACATTAAAATTTAACTCAATCTGTTGCTAAACTCCCAGGCCGAAAGGGAGTTGGCCTGGTCTAAGCGTAAGTTCTATGAAAAAGCCAACAAGCCAGATACCTTACTTACCAACAAGCTGCGCAACAGGCTTCCAAATGACTGTATCTCATCAATTCGAACTCAGGGGGGGACCTTACCTCCAATCCTAGATTGATCGTGGAGGAATTTAAACGATATTATGAAACTCTCTACGAGGTCAGCCCCACACAACATACAGGAGAGAGACTAAAAGATTTTCTAAAAGAGGCACGATTACCCAAATTGAGCAGAGGAGACAGAGAAGCGCTACAGGGGGACTTTACCCTGGAGGAACTAGCTGAGGTAATACACTGGCGACACACTTTATTCGAGCTCGGCTAGTCCCACGAATTCGGGTATACCCGGGTGTATTGAGGTTTGTGACTGTTTTCTGCCCGAGTGCATTGAGGTATTTTCCAGGCAGGGATTGAAGCATTTTATTCCCGCTGGCTGCAATACTGCACAGTATATATATATATATACTGCATTACAATTCATGAATTTATGCCATCTGGTAGACACGCGAAGCATTGCAGCCTATTAAATCCTAATCATTATCATTTAACAGATCAGCCGCCCGTCAGCCAGGCATAAACCCAGGCTGGGAAGGCAAACGCAACGGGGCTTGTCAGAGGTGAGGAGCGGTGCATTCCAGGTATCTGCCAGGTACATACTGGGTATTTGCTCGAATAAAGTGTGTCGGTGCAGTAAACGCACTTAAGCCGGCCAAGGCACCAGGTCCAGATGGCTTCTCAAATTTATATTATAAAAAATACCTGAAAACCCTAGCCCCCCAACTACTGAAATTATTTAATGAAATTCTCGCAGGGGCCTCCTTCCCAACTCAGATGCTCCAAGCCTCCATCTCACTGATCCATAAGACGGGTAAGGACCCGGCAGACTGTAAGAGCTACCGGCCCATTTCCCTGATTAATTCTGATGTAAAAGTATTTTCTAAACTATTAGCCAACAGGGTGGGTAGCGTCCTTCCAAGTCTAATACACCCGGATCAAGTGGGGTTTATCGGAGGCAGGCAAGCAGCAGACAATACCAGACGGATAAAAGATTTGATTGATTTGGCTAAGAAACGCAATATCCCGTCAATGGTATTGAGTCTGGATGCAGAGAAGGCCTTCGATAGAATAGACGGGCCCTACCTGAGGGAGGCTTTGAGAGCATTTGGCTTTGAAGGACGAATTCTCGAAGCCATCCTGGCATTATACAACGGCCCTAAAGCTAGGGTGCGACACCAGGGCTTCCCCTCGGAACAATTCAATATCTGTAGCGGAACAAGACAGGGGTGTCCCCTGTCCCCGCTGTTATTCGCCCTGTGTGTCGAACCTCTAGTGGCACATATTCACCTAAGCCCCGATATTTCAGAGATAGAGGTAAAGGACCAAGATCACAAAGTGGCACTGTATGTGGATGACGTGATCCTGACACTGTCTAAACCCCTCACCTCCCTGCCCAATGTCTTTGAGATTCTGGGAAAATTCAATCAAATTTCCGGGTTCAAAATCAATCAGAAGCCCTCAATATAAATCTACCACTCCCGGTAGAAAAATTGATAGAACTAAACTTTAATTTCAAATGGCAAGCCTCCTCTATCAAATATCTTGGGGTATACATTACCAAAGATTATAACTCACTTTATAAAGCAAATTACCCTAAACTGTTTAAGACTCTGAGAGGATCTCAGAGTATGGGCCGGATATGGTATTTCATGGTTCGGGAGAATTCATAGTATTAAAATGAACCTCCTCCCGCAGGTGCTATAACTGTTCCAGACCCTACCAGTACCGTTGGTTCACGCTGACATCCTCGCCTTACAGTCCCGAATATTGAATTTTATTTGGAACAACAAAAGCCCGCAAATTGCAAAGGGCATCTTAACAAGGCCAGCGACAAAAGGGGGATTAGTGGTACCTTGCTTGGTGGCATACTACAAGGCAGCCCAATTGAGCCAAATTGTGCAGTGGCACTCAGACCCGTCTTTGCGGAGATGGGTGGCACTGGAGAGAGACTGCTGTGCACCAGTTGAGCTGCACGATTTAATTTGGTTACCCAAACGTTGTGGAAACACAATAAACATGCTGCCGCAGGCCGTGGCAAACTCCTTGGCGGTATGGGAGAATTCCAAATTTACACATGCGCTTACCACCAAACATACCCTGATGACCCCATTACTCAAGAATCCGGATTTCGCTCCGGGGATGCTCAGTAATAACTTTCTAGAGGGGAGGAAATTTATTAAAACATTTGCGCAAATCAAATCAGAAAAAGGAGTGCCAAATACGGAATTATTTAGATACCTCCAGATCAGAGCTTTTTACAATAAATCCCCAATTCAGCCATCAAGAATGAATTTTGAGCAGATGTGTTCTAGAGGAACGGACACAAGGGGACTGACCTCTAGGATGTACATGGAAGTGATCTGTCCTGGGAAGACTGACGAACCCCGACTTAACTACATGACGAAATGGGAGACCGACTTAGGGGAGACACTAGAAGACGAAGACGGGGATCATATCCTACAGGCTGCAGCCAAAAGCTCAGTTTGTGCCACGTTAAAGGAGATCGCATATAAGGTCCTCATGCGCTGGTATCACACCCCATTAAAACTATCTAAATTTGTTAAGGGGTATTCGCCGCTCTGCCCAAAGCAATGCGGGGAATCAGTGGACTTAAAACATATGCTGTGGTCCTGCACGAAGGTGGTCCCGATTTGGGAAAACATTAGGGAATTGTTACAGAGGATTCTCAAGTTGGAGATCCCCCTGGATCCATGGCTGTTCCTCTTGGGCAGACAGATCCAGGGATTGCCAAAAGCGGCACACAAGCTGGTTGCGCATTTCGCCACCGCCACCCGATGCGAGATCGCAGCAGTATGGAAACAGAATGAAATTCCAATTCTCCCCAGAATTCGGAATACAATTTGGCATTTGTGCCAGATGGAATAGTTGACTAGTTGGGTCAACGACTCTGGCTCAAATTTCCTAAAAGTCTGGGCGCCATGGATCGCCCAGACAGACATTCCAGGGATAGATGCCGGCACAATACTGCATTAATAACGCTGAATGCGTTCTCCGATGACGGGGCAAGAATCATGCACTACTGATGAGGAGACAGGTAGGATACACCTCGAGATAGGATGACAGGGAAGATACGCTTCAAATTCTAGGGAGGATGCAGCCGAACTGATGCAGTCAAGGATGCAACATTCATGTAACAAGCTCAAGGCCGTTCCGCCCTGCCCCCCCCCTCCCCTTCTTGTGTATACCTGTTGTTGTCTTGTCCGGGTCATGTAGGTCAGGTTTGTCAAGTCCCGTGATTACATGTTGTTGATCAAATAAGATACATGTTGGTGCTCTGTCCCGGCGTACGCGGGAATTGGGGCAGTACTAATATGGGTAATGCGTTACCGAACAATGGAATGTGGCACATTGTATGCTCTGTAAAACCCAATAAAAATTTAAGTTGAAAAAAAAAAAAACTGTGAAAACACAACTTTGAAAACGGAAAATATATATATAATACTGTAGAGGAGAGTGGATGACACTGGGGATAGCAAGCCAAAGAGCAGGGAGGGGAAGGAAAAAAAAGGGGGGGGAGAGAGGGAAGGGAGGTAGCAAAGAGGTGGATGAATGCCCCCCCCAAAAGTATTGCCTTTGTGCATATGCTCTCCCAAGCTTGGCACATGGGGAGACAAACAAAATTGACTTTGAAGCGCGCTCAGTAGCAGTCAATACACACACACACACAGCCACACACAAACACACACAAAAATAGCCCCGATCCACGCTTGCAAAATTATGCAGGACACCCTGAGCTCATGCTTGGAAAGTTGGTGATGTCACCGCTCTCAGCAGCAGCGTGGACGCAGCCTAATTTTGCAAGCGCGAGCTATTGAAATATGTAGGTATTTAGACATATTTGTATTTACATTTTATACTGTTTAATAAAGGTTTTTTTTTTCATGTGATTTTGATTACATCAGGAAGGGGGACCTGAGAAATGTAATGGATAAAATGGGGGCCCGGCATAAAAAGTTTGCTCACCCCTGGCTCTAAACGATGGATCGCCTGGTGTGAGGTGACAACCTTTAAGACCTTCCATGACCTGATGGTCAAAGAGCAGATCATGCTGAAATGCTGGCCCGAGGTACAAGAGTGGGTCACTGACCACAAAGCGGCCAGCAAGAGGCAAGCGGCCGCCCGGGCACATGACTTCGTGGTCGCACGTCCCCAGCTCCAGAGGCAGCACCCGGTGTCCCTTAACCCTGCAGTGCCTTTCCGGCCTCGACAGCCTCATCCGACCTGAACCAGCGCAAGCTCCTGATGTCCAGCCACAGCACCTACCAGCACTTGGTCAGCGCCTACTGAGTTCGTCCATAAATGGCGGTGCTTCAGGTGCAACCAGAAGGGGCACATAAAACGCAACTGTCCCAGGGTGCAGGGGCTGGGCAACGTACCTCAGCAGCCCGGCCATCACCTGGATAGGCAGCCCATATGATACAGCACCTTCACCTATGTTCACGATGCCAGTCGCAGCGACCAAAGTGATCAACCCCCTTGTTCCAGCCGAATCAGCCTCCCAGGTTGCCACGGTCGGGCTTGGTCCCACCGACATCCAGATCAATCATGTCCAACCGGAGATCACTGGGGATAGGATGACCACCGGTATGCTGGATTCTGACACTGCTGTTACTCTGGTTTGGCCTGATATGGTTGGCCAGAGCACCTTTTGCAGAGGGTGGGGATGAGCTTGACCCTGGCGGATAGGGGCAGCAAATCCCTCCAAGTAGCCCACATGTTCCTGGACTGGGGTGCAGGCCATAGTTGCAGTGACTGGAAGCCAGTTGCCCGGATCCTGACCCAGCATCAGCTGTTGTTTAGGGTCCCAATCCTTAAGCCATCACTCCCCGGACCTTGAAGCCTCCAGTCATGGACGTTCTGGAGGAGGTTGACCGGGTAAGACAAGTGGAGCCTGCCTCGACTGTGACTGATATCCCCGACTGTGTGACTAGAGCCAATGGGCCAGAGAAGGGTCAGATGTTCCGGGATGCCGTGCGGACGGACACAAGCTTGGAGGGCATGAGGCAGCGTGCTTCTGAGCAGTGCTCTGAGTCCAAATCTTGTGGCGCCGTGGACTCTTACACTGGGAAAAAGCCCTGGTAGCTCCGGACAGACAATGGACAGCCAAATGTCAGTTAGTGGTACCAAGTAAGTACCGAGCACAGTTGCTGCAGTCAGGAGGTTACCCGTATGAGAGCAAGGTTGACCCAGAGTTTCTACTGGCTGGGGTATCGCATCGGCATTCTGCCGCACCTATGATTCCTTCCAGCGAGTAGGGAGGCAAGGCGATCAGGTGAAGGCCCCCTGAGGTAGATACCAGTGATTGGGAACCTTTCCAGTGGGTGATGATAGCCATCATCAGGCACCTGATGATCCCCAGTAGGTCAGGGAAAAGGTATATTTTAACGGTCGTGGACTTTGTGACCAGGTACCCGGAGGCGGTGGCTCTTTCCTCCATTTACACCCGGGAGGTGGCCGAGGAACTTATAAATATATTTAATATGGTAGGTTTCCCTAGTGAGATCCTGACTGACTAAGGAGCACTGTTCATGAGTGAGCTGCTCCAAAGTCTCTGGGCTGCGTGTGGTGTGACCCCTCTCTGCGCGACCCCCTACCATCCTCAGACCAACGGACTGTGTGAGCGGTACAATGGCACCCTGACAAAAATGCTGCATGCATTTATGGAGGCCAAAGGGGGGGGGGGTTGGACGACTGGGAAGCACACCTGCAACACCTACTGTTCGCATACAGGTAGGTACCACAGGAGTCTGGAGGTGGAAAAATGCGACTCACAAAAATTGCTGGAGTGAGGGTAACTATAAAAATAAGCTTTATTCATTCATCGGACCAAGTGACAGGTTAGGTATTTGGTCTGAAGAAAGGACAGTTGGTCCTGAAACGTCACTGTGCTCAATGGCTCTGATGTATTGAATACAAATAGAAGCTGTTTTGACTCTATCCCAGTCTTTTGTGTGCTTCTTCTAACCTACCTTTTATACCAATTCTTGGATCCAGCATTGAGACGCCGGGATTAGCAGAAGGTGAGCACCAAAAGATAATACTCTTTAATTTTTATTATCAGCAGTGGTGTGCCACTTATACCCACCTTTTTCAACAGACAACAAACCAGAGCCGACATGTTTAGAGTCCACACACTTTATCAAGGCTCCCTGAATATGCCTCTCCACAATGTACATTTAAATATCCCATGAACCCGGAAGTAACCAGGATTCGTGTCACGTGACGCAATGTGCCCACCACAATTGCGTCAGCACTTAAGATACTCAGTACAACTGAATTAAAAAAAACTCTTGAATAAACTTTACTCACATACAAACATTTGCAAAAGAACAATCTAAAAATGAAAAAAGTCTGAAACAAATGTATAAAGAGGAAAAAATAGGCACATCAAATTCTATGTCAAAAGATGTAATACAAATTCATTGTAATATTACATGCCTCATAATATTGAATCTGCAATAAACATAAATTTCATATAAACAATAAGCATGTAAAAACAGTAAAATAAAAGGGGGGGGCGGATGGTGGTGAAGGCATAGCCACGCTTGCCATTAACACACGAGAAAATAGTTAAGCATAAACACATCCAATACACAAGACATTGTGGTCAATATCACTCTAAAGATATAAAGCATATTATTAATAATTAAATGTCTTTATTCTCAAAAGCATGCAATTAAACTAAATGCACAGTCAATTGTTTTATTTTGCAGCCTAATTACATTTATCAAAAAAAATAAAGAAATTGTCATAAAATATGAAAATAAAAACCTCAATAAATCTAAAAGGCAACAAACTAAGAGATCAAAAATAATGTCAATATTTAACTATAATAGATGAAAATATTAAATAAAATAATAGATACATAAACCATAAACTTCATAATACAATATCCACCCTGGCAATTCCTTCAATCTAATAAACATATAACCATAAGGGAAAAAATGAGGAAGAATTTATATAACGATTACTGTTGTGATCATCTTTTGAAGCCCCATGCTTGGTCTTTTTGAAAAAAAATTGTATATGGGTGCCAGGCCTGTAGACTGCTTGACCTGTTCCGGGAGAGATGGGAGGGGGAAAAAATCACAATGGATGCGACAGTTCTCCAGTATGCGGTGGACCTCAGAGATCGGTTGACCAATCTGATGGGATTAGCCCAGGCTAACCTCATGGGAGCTCAGACCAGACATAAGCGCTGGTATGATAGAAATGCCCGTAGTAAAGAGTTCATCCCGGGGCAGCAGGTGCTTGATCTAAAGCCGACTCGCCAGAACAAGCTCCTGGCTGCCTGGTCCAGCCCATACCCAGTAATCCAGCAGGTGAACGAGTCAAATTACGTGGTAGCTCTGGATCAGGAGTTAGGTAGACATCGGAGCTACCACATCAACATGTGCATCCAACCATTGGGGAACACGGCGAGCAGAGCTCTGCCCTATCTCCTATGGGAGGCCAGGCAGGGAGGCTCTATATAGGATGTAGGGATAGGGTCCCAGCTCGCAGCTTCCCAATGGAAGCAGGCACGAGAGTTGTGAGGAAGGTACGGACAAACCAGAATGGTCTCACCTCACTGATAATCCGGTGAACACTGGTGAACAGAGGCCCCTCAGTAAATCCTCGTACTAAGGGTCTGTGGAGGTAAAGCAGAGCATGGAGGAGATTGCAGAGATGTTGGAGATGGGGGTGATCTCAAGTTCGTAGAGTCTCTGGGCTGTCCTTGTCCCCAAAAAAGGACAGGACCACCCGGTTCTGCGTGGACTACCGACAGTTAAATGCCCAGACCATGTCAGATGCCTATCCCATGACACGGATGGATGAGCTGTTAAACGAGCTCGCTGTGGCAAGGTATCTAACCACCATGGGTCTGAGCCGAGGGTACTGGACAATCCCATTGACCCAGGAGGTGCGGCAGAAGTCGGCCTTTGTCACCCCGAGTGATGTGTACAAATTTTTGGTCATGCCATTTGGGATGTAGAATGTGCCGGCTACCTTCTAGCGTCTGGTCAATCGCCTGCTGGAGGGAATGCAGTAGTATGCTCGGGTGTACTTGGATGACTTAGCGGTGTTTAGTAATTCCTGGACTGACCATCTTACCCATGTAGCAGCGGCCCTAGTCCGTATCCAAGAGGCCAGGCTAATGCTAAAGCCAGCCAAGTACCAAATAGGTAACGCAGAGGTCGTATACCTTGGGCACACACAGAGTAGATGGGGGGCATATCAATCCTGAGCTTGCCAAGGTGGAAGCCATTGTGGGGTGGCTGGTTCCCTAGACCAGGAAACAGGTGATAGCCTTCTGGGGACCGCCGAGTATTACCGCAAGTTTATACCACATTACAGTGCCGTGGACAAACCCCTGACCGCCCTGACTAAAAAGAGGCTCCCTCGCATGGTGATTTGGTCACCGGAGTGTGAGCATGCCGTCTCAGCTCTCAAGGCTTCCCTGGAAAGCACTCCGATCCTGGCAGCTCCTAACTATGACAAGCGGTTCCTGTTTCAGACTTTATAGGGTAACCCCAGTTTCCCAGTTGTATGTGTGTGTGTTGATTTATTGTAAATAGTTGTGAATATTTCTTTTTCCAATAAATTAATTTGATAAACTCTGTGTTTCTGTCTGGTGAATTGATTGTGTGTGTGCGTGTGACTGTGTGTATGTGCGTGTGACTGTGTGTGTGTGTGCGTGTGACTGTGTGTCTGTGCGTGTGACTGTGTGTGTGTGCGTGTGACTGTGTGTGTGTGCATGTGACTGTGTGTGTGTGCGTGTGACTGTGTGTGTGTGCGTGTGACTGTGTGTGTGTGCGCGTGACTGTGTGTGTGTGCGCGTGACTGTGTGTGTGTGCGTGTGACTGTGTGTGTGTGTGCGTGTGACTGTGTGTGTGTGCGTGTGACTGTGTGTGTGCGTGTGTGATGTATGCGCACCCATCCTGCACCTCGCATATGCACCTGCACCTCGCATATGCCCCTGCACCTCGCATATGCCCCTGCACCTCGCATCACCCCCCTGCACCTCGCATCACCCCCCTGCACCTCGCATCCCCCCCTGCACCTCGCATCACCCCCCTGCACCTCGCATCACCCTCCTGCACCTCGCATCACCCCCCTGCACCTCGCATCACCCCCCTGCACCTCGCATCAAACCCCTGCACCTCGCATCAACCCCCTGCACCTCACATCATCTCCCTGCACCTCACATCACCCCCCTGCACCTCACATCACCTCCCTGCACCTTACATCATCTCCCTGCACCTCACATCACCCCCCTGCACCTCACATCTCCCCCCTGCACCTCACATCACCTCCCTGCACCTTACATCACCCACCTGCACCTCACATCACCTCCCTGCACCTCACATCACCCCCCTCCACCTCACATCAACCCCCCCCCACCTCATATCACCCCCCCTGCACCTCACATCACCCCCCTTCACCTCCTCACATCACCCCCCTTCACCTCCTCACATCACCCCCCTTCACCTCCTCACCTGCACCTCCCCTCACCCCCTGCACCTCCGATCACCCCCTGCACCTTCGAGCACGGCGGCAGAGCAGTGTGGTAGGAGGAGGGATGGGCACAGGTTGTGTTGCCCCGCAGTGCCGGGGATCAGGGCAGGGAGGACGGCACATACGGCGAGGAGGCCCATGTGAGTGTGACGCCCCCCCCCCGGGGAAGAACACCATGATGCCGGTGGGAGGGGGTGGGGGGAGAATAGAGGGGGTAATTGGGGGGAGAGGGGTGGGGGAAGGTTGAGACGCGGCAGCACCGGGCCCGCCGTATGCGTGGGAAGTGGCGCGCTCAACCCCCCCCGCTTCCCACGTTACCCGAGCAGGAGCCAGGAGCACATGATAACGTCTGTGCGCGCATGCGCGGCACATGCTGACAGCGCAGCGGCCGTCATGATCCCGGGGTTCCTCTCCTCCTCCAGCACCGGCGGCACTCAGTCAGAGGGACTCGGGGAAGGGGAAGCAAGAGGGAGGAGAGAGGCTGAGCAGCGGCTCCTCCTCTCACAGCCGGAGGACTTGCGGGGCTTCCGCCATCTTGGTACACCCACAGTACCGGAAGCTCTGCGCATGTCTAGGGGAAACGGCGGCCGTTAGGAGCGGCGCCGGCGGCTATCGCCGCCGCTTGTCACAGCGGGTGGGGGGGTGGGTGTTGGGGGGGGGCTTGTGGCCGCCGTTAGGAGCGGCGCCGGCGGCTATCGCCGCCGCCACCGCATGTCACAGCAGGCGTGGGGGGGAGGGGGAGTCACGTCACTTCCGTTTCATTTTCGTCTCCTTCGCTCCAGTTTTGCCCCATGAGAATAGGTGCCACTAAAGAAGTTTCACTTCAAAAGTTACAAGCACAGTTTCTGGTCTGGTTATTGTCCTGAGAGTCCCGCCATGAGTGCACAACTGCAGTCCGTGTTCCAAAAACCCAACAGAACGAACACTTATTTAATATGGACCGCGATTAATGCAACAGATGATAAGATGGCAACAGTTGTTCAAATTTATCAGTATTTTATCGAAAACTATGACTTTTACAAATTTTCGCCAGATGCTCATGTGTGGAAGGGTGCAATAAGGAAAAAGTTATGTAGCGATCCATGTTTTTTTCGTATTGATCCTGATGTTATTGGAGGGTATTGCTGTGTATCACCGGGTTTTTCCCATATCTATGATCATGGAGATTGCAAAAGGTGAAAGCTCGTGTTAAAACCAACTAAGAAACGTCAGTCGCTGGCAAGCAATGCGACAGTGGCAGCTTCCAATAATGGTCCGAACGTCAATGAAAACCTGGTGACCGGCAACCCTTGCTGTCTGTCCCTGCCGGGATACCTGCAGCCTGAGCCGGATTTCGCGTACAGATTCGAGCAAGCTTGCATGTACCTAAGCGATTTCCAGCCTCATCAGCTGACTACAGGTGTAGTAGTCGGCGCCAGCTGATTGGGAAAGTCTATGGTGAGTAATGTTGCCGTATTTTATTCTGTTTTTTTTATTTTGAAAATATCAATATCAATGCGATTAAAAATTCAAGCGATTCTCCTGTAAGCAATATCATTGGCTGAGCAGCTTCTACAGTAGATACTGCACAATTAGTGGAAAGCTAGGCGCATGCGCATTGGAACCTTCTTGAAACGCATATGCGTGTCATCACATCGACAGTAGGCGCATGCGCATGTGAACAGGAGACGCCCCCCGAGAAAATTATTGGCGGGACTGACTGTGGGAACTTCTTTAGGGGACTGACTGACCATTACAGTAAAACGTTTACTTTTTTTTTGTTCCTCAGAAAAGAAAACTTTGTCATCTCATGTGGAAAACGGCAAATGGAGGGTTTGAGCAGGGGATACAACTTCTTATATACACGTGTTTTTTGCACTATTATTTGTCACTTAAATTCACGCACTTTATTAGTATTATTCTAAGCTTATATTTATTCACTTATAAATTGGTGATCACTAGTATCGTTTCAGCGCCTGTTTTTCACTATCACTTTGTCACTAATACTTCTGGGGTAAACCAGCACTCATCACCCTATACTTCTCCCTGAGTGCCGGCGCAGCTCGCGCAGGATGATGTCGGGCACCGTATCGATGCAAGCGTATGTTGGGTTCTGGAAGTGGGTGTTCTTCTGAGAGCGGGTATGCTTGTGGCGGCGGGCGAGGGTAGGTTGTCTGGGAGGAAGCTTTCCTCCTGTCTTGGTCGCCGTGTTGTCTCCTGGCGTGGTCTTGACGGGGTTGTCATGTTATCCTCCTCCTCAACGGCATACATGTACACAAAATCTTCTGGTGGAGGGGGTGCGCTTGGTGTTGGAAGGTGGTCGAAGGTCCCATTCATCACATCCATGCCACCCTCCTGCTCCGGCGTCGGGGATACAGGGGCATGAACACCGAGCAAATTATGTATCCCCGCTATGTCAATCTCTATCTTCTCCATCCGTTGATCCATCTTCTGCATCCGTTGATCCATATTTAGCATGGTATCTAAAAGCAGATCTATCTTTACCAGCATAGTAGAGTTCCAGGGGATATCCACACTTAACACATTCAGCATGCGGTCTAATGAGCTAGTACTTGTGCATGGCGTGCTGTGGACATCTGGGTGGATGGGTGCTACGGAGGATGAGATGGGGGTTCCATGGAGAGAAGCGGCAGCGTCGTTGAAGAGGGATGGAGAAAGCGACCTGTGGATTTCCAGGCGAGAAGCGGCAGAGTCGTCTAAGTGTAATGGAGAAAGTGACCCGTGAATTTCAGGGGCACCAGCAGGAGCATCGTATTCGAAGAGCAGTGGCGAAGATGGGCTGTTGGTTTCCGGGAGAGCAGCAGCAGCGTCGTGGACGAGTAGTGGAGAAGTATGGCTGTGGATTTCCGTGAGAGCGGCGGCAGAGTCGTCGAAGCATAAACGAGGAAGTGGTCTGCGGGTTCGATGGGTTGGCTGACATTTGTTTTGCGTTGAGTATACATCACCGAATTTCTTCTTGACATAATAAGGCTTACGTGTATTAAAACCCTTAGCCATTGGGGTCAGCAGAAGGTTTTCTTTATTGGCCTTAGCCTGTCGCTTTGGCCTTGGCTTGGAAACGGCTGCCGCCTTTCGCTTTTTCTGTGTGACATGCATGGCAGAGGCGAGTGGCTTCTTGCATCCGTAGAATCGGCGTTGATCCATGGAAGCAGATGGCACAATGCAGTATCTGGACAAGGACAAGTTCAGATAAAAATCCTCGAGTGGTGGGCTATGCAAAGTGTGTAACCTTTTATGCATGGCGTCGAGGCACAGGCGTTGAAAGTGGGCATACTCTAATGTGAGTCATTAACGTATAAATACAACATCCATTTTGTGGATTCACTGCACATTGAATACACATCGAATAAACATCGAATATACATTTTTGTGTTTGTATTTCTTTCTACTCGCAGCAATGCCTGTTAAAAAGATTTCAAAGGATCTCAGCATGAGAATTAAGGAGATGTACACGAGCGGACACCGAATTGCAGATATCCAACGCTGGTTAGCTGCTTCTGGCCTCGTTGAGCCATCACCCACCGTGTGCTATCATGCACACGGAAAAACCAAACAACGCACGAGGACACCAACGGTAACTAACGCGTAAGTATATTTATATAACTATATAATACAGTATATCTATTATTGTTTATATTGCTGCATATTAATAGAACTATATATTGTGTAGATCTATCTCATTTTATACTATTTTTACTGCAAATGATGTGCTGTGCTGTGCTTGTGACCTACTGCACTGTAACTTACCGGATTGTTGTTTTTCTGTACATTGTAGGGAGACAACTCTTCTGGTCGACAACATAAGTGAAGAGAATGATGAGAAGAGTGCATTAAGGGTCAAATACACTCTGCAGGAAAATCACAATCTCACTGTATCCGAGACCAGCATAAGATGATGAGACGCAGAATTGGATGGAAATATGGACGTGTGAGGTTAGGACTGGACAGTACAGGAGGTAAAAGTGTTGTTTAAGAAACTGTACTGTACCTATAAAATTATTCCTTGTCATTACAGAGCGTACCCTATGATAAGGGACGTTAACAAAATCAAGAGAGTGGTCCAGGCCCAGGCATGGATCGACAGTGGAGAAACTTTCCAGGATTACATCTTCACTGATGAGTCTACTGTTTCGCTGGAGAGATTTGCCACCTTTGCATTCCACAAAAAAGGTTGCATATCTATGAAGCCGCGTCCAAAACACCCAGTGAAGATGCATGTGTGGGGTGCCATCTCTAGGTGTGGACCAGGATGCATTGTCATCTTTGAAGGTACACTGGCGACACACTTTATTCGAGCTCGGCTAGTCCCACGAATTCGGGTATACCCGGGTGTATTGAGGTTTGTGACTGTTTTCTGCCCGAGTGCATTGAGTTATTTTCCGGCAGGGATTGAAGCATTTTATTCCCGCTGGCTGCAATACAATTCATGAATTTATGCCATCTGGTAGACACGCGAAGCATTGCAGCCTATTAAATCCTAATCATTATCATTTAACAGATCAGCCGCCCATCAGCCAGGCATGAACCCAGGCTGGGAAGGCAAATGCAACGGGGCTTGCCAGAGGTGAGGAGCGGCGCATTCCAGGTATCTGCCAGGTACATACCGGGTATTTGCACGAATAAAGTGTGTCGGTGCAGTACAGTAAAATGTATGTCACACGTTTTTGCCTTATACACTGTACTGTACTAGTCTGCAGTTTTTTGAGCACTTTTCTTTTCTTGTTATAGGAATCATGAATAAATCTTTCTTCCAAGAGAAAATTGTGCCTGAGATTGTAGAATACATCACACGTGAGTTCCCGGATGGTCACCGTTTCTACCAGGACAACGATCCGAAGCACACCGCGTCAACAGCGCATATCCTTGAGCGCGGTATCAACTGGGTGAAGACGCCAGTGGAGTAAGTGCGGTAACCGTGTCTCATTTTTTCCCACAGTTTTTACTGTGTACTGTATCTCTTTAACTATTTGTCCTTTTTTTCCCCCTCCAATAACAGATCGCCAGACTTCAATCCTATCGAAATGGTCTGGCATCAGCTGAAGGACCATATCCGAAAAGTCGTGAAACCCTCCAAAAAGGATGAGTTGGCGCAAGGCATACAGAGTTTTTGGAACGATGTACTCACCGTGGAACGATGAAATAAATATATTGACCATATTGCAACTGTGTTGCCCATTGTGATCGCGCATAATGGGCAAGCATCAGGAAGGTAGTATGGTATAGTACTGTACTGTAGTATTGTAAGTACAGTATGATACAGGTAAGTATGGCACAGATTTTTTTTCCCTGAGAGAGCAGCACCAGCCATCTGGTAACAAAGTATTTAACAGTAGTCACAGTATACAGTATACAGTAGTTCCAGTATAGACTAGTTTGACAGTACTAACTGCATGCTGTTGTCCAATATGGAGTAGCTATACAGTACACAATGCCATAATACAGTATGCACCTAACTGCTCAATTATTTTCTTTCCAGAGAGAGCAGCACCAGCCATCTGGTTACAAAGTATTTAACAGTAGTCACAGTATACAGTAGTTCCAGTATAGACTAGTTTGACAATACTATACAGCACACAATGCCATAATACAGTATGCACATAACTGCACTATTTTTTTGTATTCTCAGAAAAAAAGGATGGACTGGGGGAGAGGGTGGGTATCGTGTAAAGTTTGTGTACAGTATCTAAACTGCAGTCATGATGTACACAAAACCTCTCTTCTCTCAATGAACTACTGTACTGTACACAGAATGAGGAAGAAGACAAAGACGGAAAAAATTATATTATATATATATTATTATATATTATATATTATTAATTAATGTGCATTATTCATGATTATCCACCGGCCCTCAATTTTCATCTGACAGAAGAACTGAATAAAGATTGCATTTTGTATTATTCATGATTATTTTTATATTTGTATTTTTTGTTCCTGATAAAATAAAATAAATATTTCTTTACATTCATGATAATCATAATCATTGACAACCCCCTCCCCCACACACCTACACCAAAGAAAAAGAAAGAATGACAAAAAGTGGTAATTTACTGCATCAACAACATGAATCAGATAATGGGTTTTTTAACTCTCAATTTCACAGTGCTGTGCAAATCAGATTTACATATCAAATTTGAGAGGGATTATCAAAAGCGTTACTGTAAACAAAGCCTCAAAGGGTTGGGGGGGTGGATGGGTGAGTCATGCGCAGTAATCATCAGCTAGCTCCCTTCCCAAAGAGGATTACAGAGAGGTCACTCTAAGCCAACAATAGGAAAATTAGGCACGCAGGTGCAGAGAGGTGATGCTCGGCTAGGGACGGACTATTAAAAACACAATGGCAAGCTTTAGAAACGGAATGGCTCTGGAGAGGTGTCTGTCGATAAGAGGTTCAAATCCTTGAGCGAGCCTTGTGTGTGCGTGGGGGAGGGGGGTACAGCGTATAGCTGCATGAAGGATTAGCTGTACTGCAGTTCAAAGAAATGGCATATTTTCAAAAGGCAGGTCATCATAATAATTTGATCCCTACACCCCCAAATACATAAAAAGCACACAAATCAACCATGTACAGTCAAACGCACAGTGTCGCAGTCAAAAGCTACAGCACAGATTGAATATCGTAATATCAAGATGGTTTAGGCAGGCTTGTGGAGAAAATAAAAATTGAGGAGAATTTTTGTTTTTGGTCCTCACTCTTGAACTTCGCAAGCAAGCAGTGGTGAAGTTACAGATGCATGCGCAGTAATCATCAGCTATCAAGCAGAAATGTGATTGAAACCAGAAAAACACACATTCAAAGGAATGGTGTGGGAGAGGTGTGCTGTACTATAGATAAGATAAGAAGTTGAAATACTGCAGTGCAGTAAATTATCCTGTGTGTGTGCGGGGGCGAGCGAGGGGAGAGCGCTGGAAATGCCAAAATGTGATACTGTTACAGTACTGTACTCGCCTATGCGTTTCAACAATTTTCAAATGAGACATACAGTACAGCACTGCAAATGCATGTATAAATATGCAAACTGTGTACTGACGTAGGCTGAACTGCTAAAGTATTAGAATTCGAAGACAACAGATCGCGAACGCCCCCCTGAGTTTTTAGAAGGTATTGCAGTATTGCAGACAGCGCTAATAAAATGCTAATATGACGAGCGCTAAAATACCGCAATACACTCCGGACCAAAAAAAAATGCATCTGCCCGCGGTTATCAGAGTTGTGTCTGTTTTCAAAGATAAATACTTTTACATATTCACTCTTTTCTGTTGTTATGCAGATAACTTACAGGTTATCACAGGTACTTTACAGGAACAAATCCTCCCTAAGTCTCCTGGTCAGAAAGCGTATTGCACAGCAGATGCTAATGCCAATTATTGACTATGGAGACATAGTATATGGCTCGGCTCCTCAAACCCACCTTAGCAAACTTGACACCCTCTACAATTCAATTTGTCGTTTTGTTCTCCAATGCAACTACAACACACATCACTGCGAAATGCTCAAAGAACTAGATTGGTCATCACTAGAGTCTAGGCGCAAAGTTCACCTTTCCTGTCTCACCCTCAAATACTTTCTGGGCAAGCTACCCAGCTACCTGAACAAGCTCCTCACCCCTACCACATGCAGTACCTATCACCTGAGATCAGACTCCAAAAGACTATTCATGGTCCCAAGACTCAACAAAGTATCCGGACGTTCCTCCTTCTCCTTCCGTGCACCCCAAAACTGGAACAACCTACCAGAGGCTCTCATATCCACCACCAGCTTAAGTTCTTTCAAATCTAAGGCTGTCTCACACTTTAATCTGGTCTGTAACTGTTTCATACGCTCATAATATATATTTTCTTTAACTGTGCATGCAATGTCTTGTATATAATGTATACCTTGTTCATTTATGTAACTGTATTTGTAACCATGTATTATTTGTTTTACTCTGTGCCCAGGACATACTTGAAAACGAGAGGTAACTCTCAATGTATTACTTCCTGGTAAAATATTTTATAAATAAATAAAATAAAAAAATAAACTTTTCCTTGATCAAATTAAAGAAAATGTATGAAATTCATCTTAACTAATACACATGCAAAAGATAATCACATTTTATTTCTAGAATAATGAACAACATTTTGATGCTCCTACCTGAAGCATTCCAAGTTGTAATCTATAGTATAAATCAGCTGCAGTGGGAGTTGATAAAATTAATAATCTTCTTTTTTCATAGAACTGATCCAGAAAGACGGCTGCATTCCTTACTCCAACATTAATGTTCATGACTGCATTGTATAAAAAGAATTCCAGTAAATAAAAACATATTTAAAATAATAAAATATTACCAAAAACAATGTTGTTGAAATTTTAATTTCCACTTTTTCGATAAGACGGTACACCAGTAAATCTTTCGAATTTTTACTTATTAGTTACTGTCTGCATTACCCTCACCCGCCTAGCGATTGGTAAAAAATATCAAGACACAGGACAATGAGCTTAGAGGTTTTTTAAGTCATTACTGCCACTTCCTGCTTCCCAAGTGGGGAGGCTGGTGACGTCCCTGGATCATCGCAGTTCGTGTATCAATGATGCGAACAATATTTGTCACCACAGAGTGCAAGAAGAGGCTCTGAGACTCCTCATCTGGTGTCAGAAGTGCAGTGCTTTAAAAGACAGTAGGGAATTGACTAGGGCATACCTCCCCTCCCCTCCTGTCTGATCACTGTTTGTAATTGGAGAAGGGCTAGCTCTCAGTATCTTATGAGCACCCTTTAGCCAGTTACCATCAAGCTAACTGAGCATCCTTTGCTATAGCCACTCAGAGTTTCAGTTAAAGTGGCAGGAACGGATCACAGGGGCTTAGCAGCGACTGCAACATCCATCACATATCTGCTTCACCATTTAGCTAATAGAGAATGTGTTGTTGCCACTCGGTTCTATTTATAATGTCAGTAATGGATAGTAGGGGCTGAACTGATACTGTAATATCAAGCACTTTCCTGCTGTTCTATTACTATAGACTCACTACACTTCTATTATTACAGCATCACTGTCTCGAGCCACTTAACATTTACTTGTGTCGGATAACCGAGGACTGCCTGTACGTGTGGTGTGCAGAGTATATATGTCGCCATCAATGTAAGATAAATAAATAAATCTAGCTGTCCCCCAAAGATATAGGGGAATAGAGAGTAAACTCAGAGTATACAAAATGCCAATACCTTGTATATACTGTAGAAGTACAGTATATTAGAATAGGGTAATGCAGTTGATGTGGTCTACTTAGATTTTGCAAAGGCTTTTAATACGGTTTTACACAAGAGGTTGGTGTACAAAATAAAGAAAACTGGACTCTGTAATAACATATGCACCTGGATTGAAAACTGGTTAAAGGACAGACAACAGAGTGTTGTCATAAATGGAACTTTTTCAAGTTGGGCTAAAGTCGTGAGTGGAGTACCTCAGGGATCGGTACTGGGACCCCTGCTTATTAACTTGTTTATTAATGACCTTGAGGTTGGCATCGAGAGCAATGTCTCCATCTTTGCTGATGATACAAAATTGTGTAAGGTAATAGAATCAGAGCAAGATATAATTTCTCTTCAGAAGGACTTGGAGAGACTGGAAACGTGGGCAGGTAAATGGCAGATGAGGTTTAATACAGATAAATGTAAGGTTATGCATTTGGGATGCAAGAATAAAAAGACAACTTACAAATTAAATGGAGATACAGTATATTGGGGGAATCCTTGGTGGAGAAGGATGTAGGAGTGCTTGTAGACAGCAGGCTTAGCAATAGTGCCCAAAGTCATGCAGTAGCTGCAAAGGCAAACAAGATTTTATCTTGCATCAAACGGGCAATGGATGGAAGGGAAATAAACATAATTATGCCCCTTTATAAAGCATTAGTAAGACCACACCTTGAATATGGAGTACAATTTTGGGCACCAATCCTAATAAAAAACATTATGGAACTAGAGAGAGTGCTGAGAAGAGACACCAAATTAATAAAGGGGATGGACATGTATGTATTTCCATACACGAAACGCGTAGGAGGGTGCTTACCTTCGTTTATTTTATGGATTAATAAAGGATTATTCTTCAGCTAGTTTTTGGTGACCCACTCCTTTGGCTGTGCGCCAGTTCTTCTTTCTCTCATTTTAACCTGGTCTGTAACTGTTACATACATCCTGTCTATCTCTGTCTATGGAGTGAGACACCTCTTTTCTCTGATGTCTGAAATATACTGCATTGCATTGCTTTGCAATATATACCTGACATCTTCAATATCCTATGACTAACACGAGCCAGCATTACAGCCAGTTAGCGCATGGATAATGCTTATTCCGACGTTAGCCGGATAACGCCAAGTTAGCCATATGCAAACTGGTGGCCTAATGGATGTTCGTTTTGCATAAAATTAGCTTTGGTATAGCCCAGGTTATTGACTTTCGCTTCCTATATTGCTCAGGCAATATAGAAAGCCAAAGTTGCTCACTTTAGAACCCTGAACAAGGCCAAACATGTTCTGCCACAACGTAAAATAAGTACTAAAACAAGAAAAGGAACCTAGTTTGGGCCCTCTCCCGATAAACTGGATGATTTGTATAATAATTAAAAATATTATTTAATATCAACAAAGCGCATAAAATATAGGGTATTAAAAGCAACAGGGAATCAGTTATGATCCCAGTACGAGTACTAAGGTAGGACTCTGGATCAGGTATAAATACGTGTGGTGTGCAGAGTATATATGTCGCCATCAATGTAAGATAAATAAATAAATCTAGCTGTCCCCCAAAGATATAGGGGAATAGAGAGTAAACTCAAGAGTATACAAAATGCCAATACCTTATATATAGAAGTATATTAGAATAGGGTAATGCAGTTGATGTGGTCTACTTAGATTTTGCAAAGGCTTTTAATACGGTTTCACACAAGAGGTTGGTGTACAAAATAAAGAAAACTGGACTCTGTAATAATATATGCACCTGGATTGAAAACTGGTTAAAGGACAGACAACAGACGGTTGTCATAAATGGAACTTTTTCAAGTTGGGCTAAAGTCGTGAGTGGAGTACCTCAGGGATCGGTACTGGGACCCCTGCTTTTTAACTTGTTTATTAATGACCTTGAGGTTGGCATCGAGAGCAAAGTCTCCATTTTTGCTGATGATACAAAATTGTGTAAGGTAATAGAATCAGAGCAGGATGTAATTTCTCTTCAGAAGGACTTGGAGAGACTGGAAACGTGGGCAGGTAAATGGCAGATGAGGTTTAATACAGATAAATGTAAGGTTATGCATTTGGGATGCAAGAATAAAAAGGCAACTTACAAATTAAATGGAGATATATTGGGGGAATCCTTGGTGGAGAAGGATTTAGGAGTGCTTGTAGACAGCAGGCTTAGCAATAGTGCCCAAAGTCATGCAGTAGCTGTAAAGGCAAACAAGATCTTATCTTGCATCAAACGGGCATTGGATGGAAGGGAAGTAAACATAATTATGCCCCTTTATAAAGCATTTACAAAGACCACACCTTGAATATGGAGTACAATTTTGAGCACCAATCCTAAGAAAAGACATTATGGAACTAGAGAGAGTGCACAGAAAAGCCACCAAATTAATAAAGGGGTATGGACACTCTAACTTATGAGGAGAGGCTAGCTAAATTAGATTTATTTACATTAGAAAAGGCGTCTAAGAGGGGATATGATAACTACATACAAATATATTCGGGGACAATACAAGGAGCTTTCAAAAGAACTGTTCATAGGACTCGGGACATCCCTTAAGGTTGGAGGAAAGGATATTTCACCAGCAACAAAGGAAAGGGTTCTTTACAGTATGGGCAGTTAAAATGTAGAATTCATTACCCATGGAGACTGTGATGGCAGATACAATAGATTTATTCAAAAAAAGGTTGGACATCTTTTTAGATGGGAAAGGTATACAGGGATATACCAAATAAGTATACATGGGAAGGATGTTGATCCAGGGATTAATCCGATTGCCAATTCTTGGAGTCAGGAAGGAATTTATTTTTCCCCTTATGAGATCATTGGATGATATGACTCTGGGGTTTTTTGTTTGCCTTCCTCTGGATCAATTAGTAAGTATAGATATAGGATAAAGTATCTGTTGTCTAAATTTAGCATAGGTTGAAGTTGATGGACGTACGTCTTTTTTCAACCTCATCTACTATGTAACTATGTAACTATAATAGTTGGGTAGTGGCAATAATGGTTCTTAACTAATGCAGATGCTAGCCGATATTGTCCACCTCACAGAGTTTGTTTAATGTGATGATAGCCTCACTAAGCCAGTAGCACTGATCTCTTTAGGGTCTGTACACTAAATGATAGTGAAATACTTATACATAGAGGAATGATAAAAATACTGGATACAAACCTCTGTACAATCCATGTAATTGAGAGAGGTAAATGTCACCCGGTGTTTAGGCAGACTATAACCACTAATAAGCCTGTAGGGCAGGCTAGCGGTGGAAAGAAGATAAGGATTAGACAACGAGTGAACTTAAAATATTGAGGCTCTGCATTAGAAACAGTTGTGTTAGTGTATAAGTAACCAAACTGGCACAATGTCCCCAAATTGAGTTCTCAGATGAACTTCCAGCGGGGTTCAGTTGGGGTAATCAGGTGTAGGAACCCTGTAGGTATAGGAGGTGATAGGTAGAAATTCGCAACTATACTGTTCTCATAATAATATCACAGAGTAGTTGCAAAGTGTTCCTCCAAATATCCCATAGCACACAGTAAGTGCTAATAAAGCAGTTCTGACTGAAAAGTATAAGGCTGTAATTAGGTGGTGTTTAATGTGATGACCGACAGCTATTACTAGCCCTTGAAGTCCAAGCTTTCTCTGTCACACGTATGTGAGGTCTTCCAGCAGCAGCAGGAAAAATCGTGGAGCACAACCGAGAAAACGAAGCAGGGTAGACGTGGTGTGGTGACTTCAAAGAATTTTATTCAAACAGACAGGTGTAGCTGGTGGATCATCTCATTATCTTGCTCTGTCACACCACTATCTTTTAATAGAATTCAAAGCAAGCCATTAAACCTTCAGTATCAGGACAGTTTTGCCTGGGCACCAGACTAAAGTCTTCAGTGTTCACATGAGCCACGGGGCTGTTGAATGGGAGCAAGTAAGAGTTTGTCAGTTATAGAGTAGGTTGGATCAACTAGTATAATCCTATATCTTGATATGATCCAATGTAGTAGAGTAGAAGACAGAATTTAGTAAATGTCCATAGAAAGTCCAATGGGCTACTACTGAATGATTAAGTTGGCCATTGGTGAAAAGCAGGTAGCTAGAAGGTTATACTGGATAGGTAAGAGATCTATCCTGATGGTCCTGAGAGATAATTGGGAGATTTTAAACATAGATAGAAAAGGCCATAACTGCAGTCTAGGTCCATAATATGGTATAAGTAGCACACAGATTTAAATGCCATGAAGAATACGGTGTAAGACTTGACGGATTTTGATAGAGGATGCGAGTATTCATTGAGAAAATATCCTGAATATGTGACATGGTTGAAGCAAGATTAACGAGAAGGTCCTGAGACAGTGCAGGATTGCTGGATGGATGATTTGGAAAGATGTTGAGTAGAGGCTTGATCATGACTAAGATGGGCGAGGAAGGCCGACTGATAAATAGTTTTACTTCTTGGTGGCAGCGGAATGAGAAATGTCTCTTAATTAAGGAACAGACCATTAAATTGCATTGTCAAAAATGTAAGTGTGAGGTATAGATTATTGAGAAAGCCTACTTCTGGAACCAACAAGGAGTTCGATAAAGGATGTGATATATTCGGGCAGTTAAGTACAGCTAGTAGAAGAAACTACAGGTGATGGATGAAGAGAAATTGGAGAGATGAGAGGTCCTTGCAGATGGTAACCAACCAACTGTTTAACCTGATCACCACAACTGCTGTAGTTCTGCCTACTGTACATTTTTTTTTGTGATGCTACAAAGTGTACAGTAGATAGGGGCATTTGTTTGTATCTGAGAAGTGCTGGATATGGGAACTGACATGTTCACGTACAGTAGTAACCTCAACTTTAGAAGGGAAGTGCAGGTCCTGGCAGATGGTATGACCAACTATTTAACCTGTTCACTGGATCTAGGAGAAAGGGAAGGGGACATGGATTGGCTGCTGTCGGAATCAAAGCTAGAAGATGTGGCAAGAAAGGTAGGGGAAGATCGCAGTTGCCTCTTGAGCTTCAGAAAGAAGGAGAGAATCGCTAGCATAAATAAGTAGAAACCGAAAAATTGATGAATGGTCTTTAAACTTTGGAATTAAATATGAGCTTTTGTATCAGTCCAGTGGAATGACGATTCTTTGCTTTTTGCACCTTTTATAACAACTAGCTATCTGGATCTGCAAGCACCCGTGGCAGTAATGACAGAACTTCTTCAAGAATTGTGAGCGCTCTTTTGAATATTTGTGATTTATAGCATAAATATGTACCATACTGAACATTAAGAGGTTAATGTGTGCAGTGTCACCTAATGAAAACTAAAACAACAGTGCATTCCTGTGCTTGTATGAGCTCCTGCACCGAGTTCCATGATGGACCTGTTTTCATGGAGGGAACAGAAAGCTGCACATGGAAAGGGGGTTTAGGATATGACTGTTGAATAAAACTGTCTCTGTGTGTTCTCTATCACAGACACCTCTGTAAAAGCAGCAAAGTTACCTGTGATTTTAAAAGACTAGCTTTGGAGTCTCCCTCCAACAAAAACAAAAAGGGCACCAACAAGCAAAGTATGAGAAGAGCCTGGAGCTGCAGGGGAGCTGGGAAGTTGAAACTAGGAACAGGTAAGCTGCCGGCTACACTCACTGACGAAATGAACGGGCTCAGGTTAGTGGCAGGATGGTATTTAAAGCAATTGTGGCAGGTGCCTCTAGCCAACTCCTCAAATATAGGCTACAGCCTTACAATTATATAAATAATGTGCATCATAAATCTTTTATTTACAAAAAATGTGCTCAAATACAATATTTTTCTAGCAGACAGTGTTATACTTACAGGAACAAGTTGGTTCTGCTCCGGACCAAGCTAAATTAAATTGACAAACACGGGCTGAGCTTCCTTGCAATTCATATCCGCCAACGCAGAAATATTCGCAGGTTGCACCATAGTTATCTCCATCTCCTGAACACTTGATATATCCATTTTCTGGAGCATTCAATTTACCACAGCGCCTGACTTGGTGGAAAGACAAACAAATTATAGAAACATATTTCTTCAAAATAAATTGCAAAAACAATTCCAATATCTATATCTTCAGAACCACTAGGCTTTTGGGACATTCCCTAGAAGTCATAAAGGGACCTTTATCAAGACCCTGTTATAGATTGAAATGTTGAACACATAATAAACACCTGCTAACTATTCCACAAGTCCTGTGAGTGCAAAATCTCTTCATTGTTGATGTATTTCAGCCCTCATCGATTCACCCAAATGATTGACCACCGGATAACCTCAAGTGCCTTACTATCATATATATATTTGGGTCCAGTAATTTAAGACAGCACACTGCAAGTAGTCATCCAGTCAAAAAAAATTGTATTGGTACAAAGGGCACCGCAACCAGGAACAGACGAGACCAAAGTGGAGATGTTTGGCCATAATGCACAGCGCCACGTTTGGCGAAAAACAAACACAGCATATCAGCACAAACACCTCATACCAACTGTAAAGCACGGTGGTGGAGGGGTGATGATTTGGGCTTGTTTTGCAGACACAGGGCTTGGGAACCTTGCAGTCATTGAGTCGACCATGAACTCCTCTGTATACCAAAGTATTCTAGAGTCAAATCAGAGGCCATCTGTCCGACAGCTAAAGCTTGGCCGAAATTGGATCATACAACAGGACAATGATCCCAAGCACACCAGCAAATCTACAACAGAATGGCTGAAAAAGATAAGAATCAAGGTGTTGCAATGGCCCAGTCAAAGTCCAGACCTCAACCCGATTGAAATACTGTGGCAGGACCTTAACAGAGCTGTGCATAAACAAATGCCCACAAACCTCAATGAACTGAAGCAACGTTGTAAAGAAGAGTGGGCCAAAATTCCTCCACACCGATGTGAGAGACTGATAAAGTCATACAGAAAACGATTACTTCAAGTTATTGCTGCTAAAGGTGGTTCTACAAGCTATTGAATCATAAGGTATACTTAGTTTTTCACACATGGCTTCTCCATTTTGGCTTTATTTTTGTTAAATAAATCATGACACAGTGTAATATGTCATGTGTTGTTGTTCACCGGAGGTTGTATTTACCTAATTTTAAGACCTGCTAAGGAAAAGATGATTGTTATTATGTCCTGATATGTAAAACCATAGAATCCAAAGAGGGTGTACTTTCTTTTTCACACAACTGTATACTGTATAGTACAAAAATCAGCTCTATTCCCTTTTATATACTTTTTTTATGCGTGATACAATCCTGTTTGCAGCTACTGCCTGACATACAGCACTATTGAAATGCCTTCTATCTACAATCACTCCTAAATCGTTCTCCATCACAGGTTGACCTACTGAATATTTGTCCCTATTAAGTTTGTAAGTAGAATATTTACTCATGATTCACAAATGAAAACCCCCTTTGTTTCCTGTATTAAATGTTATCTTGACAAAGGTCCATGTTTGTACCAAAACTTTGATTAGTCCACCAATAAAAGTTTATATATTTTCACACATACCTACAGAGTGCTGGACTTCCGTGACAGGATTATTTTCTTCATAAAATATTACTTGCCTACACTTCCAGTTTATCCAAGCCTATATGCAGAGAAATTGCATCCTGCTCTGCTTTTACACATATACATTATTTAGTGTAATCATCAAATATGGAGCCCCCCTCTATACCCAGGTCTAGGTCATTAATAAATACATTAGAAAGTAGTGGATCTATACAGAACTGTGAGGTATTCCACTTACAACTCTCTCCCAGTCTGAATATCTTCCATTGATGGCATTTCTCAGTTGCCAATCTTTCAACTAGTTCTCAATTCTAGTAAAAATACTGATAACCAGACCAATTTCCCTAATTTGTAACATTAAAGCAGCAATCCCAGCTGCTTGTTTTAACATTTTATTGATTTATTCAGAGCACTGGAAACAGGAGATCCTCTGGAGTTGAACCGTGCTATTTTTTTTAGCTCCAGGGACCCCCTGTCTCTCAATATAGTTACCACGGTTATCCTTCCTTTTCAGAAAGTAAAAATGGCTGCAAAATCTTGTAGGTCCCGTGGGCCAATAGAATCATATAAATAGCCTTTGCAAAAATCTACATAAACTAAATCAACTGTACTTCTCTTATCTATATACCTACTTACTGTACTTCAAGGAAATTAATATGATTAGTTTGGCAATACCTACATCCCCTCTGGAACCATGCTGCCAATTACGATGAATTGTATTATCTGGATTTCCTGAATATCATCTATTAATAAAACTTCAAACAGTTTCCCCAGTTGTGTTGCTAATAACTGTGAACATAATCCCTTTATGAAATGTGTAGGAGATGTGTCCAGATATATGAATGGAGACCGTTTTAAAGGTGAAACTAAAATAAGGCTTGATTGCTCCTGTTCCTTTAACACAGAAAAACTTCAAAATAAACAAAATAAAGGCCTTCACCGCTTTGGAGAATATCTACACCTTTACTCCAGCCCTCTCTAACTAGGTAGGTAGTTAATCTAATTACCACCCCAAACACACACACACACACACACACACACACACACACACACACACACACACACACACACACACACACACACACACACACATATATACACATACAACAGTCCAACAAGAAAGCCTCTTATCTGGTCTTGCAGGGAGGGGCCTTTCTGCTCTCCTGGGTCTGCATCCTTATGTGCTATGGAAATGTCCATGTCCAGATATAGAGGTCTTGTCCGCTTGTCTTGCTGTTAGCATACAGTCCTTCTGTGTGCATCAAGACATATTTTCCTCTGTTGAGACCAGTTGTGGGCTAAGGAAATTTTCTTCCTGTTTCATAGAGAACAGTTCTAATCAGCCAGGTGGAGTCTGGTTGATTGTCTGTGCAATTAACGAGCACACTGCTGGATTTAGAGACAGTTTTTCTCAACAGTGATAAGTCCATGTTACATACCTTCCCTGTTTGTAGGAAGTTCAGTCTTACCACGGTCAAAGCCCATCCTTCTACTCGCACTCGAGATATCTCTGTGGCTCGAATGAGAGTGGATGGAGTACGAGAACCCTCAGTCCCGCCCCTACCTCCAGGTTATTAGTGTTTCCTCCAGAAGGTGCTTGAGATCAGCACTCCTCAGTAGCTTGAGGAGGACTTTTTCCAAATACAGTCTTTCTATGGACCGCGTGGTCATGAGATTTTCCCTGAGTTGGACAATCCTCTCTTTGTAGGCAGACTGTATGGCGACAGTCGCAGAGTGTTTACGCAAATAGTTTTCTCTCGCCATCTTTTCCATGGACTTCATTTTAGCACTAAATGTCCATTCCATGTAATCCTTGCTCAGGTCTTGCAAAGCCTCTGTCAACTTACTTTTGAATTCTGTCTGATGTCCGGAATCTATTTCTACTATCCTAGACTCATGCCATTTCATGGTATCATTTAAGAGCGTTCAAGAATAGCTATTGGAGTTTTCAGCTCTTGAAGCTGTCCTTCTGCAATTCTTTTTTCACTCAATTCAGTTGCCGGTTCAGCTTCTTTGGAATGGAGTTGCGATTCCACATCCATTTTCAGAAAATGTCTTATCTTTTCAGCTTCATCAGATAAGGATTCTTCTTGTTTTGATTCTGCACTCATACCTTTGTTTGCTGCCTTTTCGGCAGCTGAAGGTTTAGCTAGTGCTTGCTCAGGCAGTTAAAACTTTGCAATCTCGTTTTGCAGTTGAGCGGTGTCCCCAGCTCTCACTGTACCCTTGTCTTCATGGACATTAGTCGCTGTGGGATACCGACGCTTGGGCAGGGCCAATAACTTTTCCTGTAGTGGAGACACATGTACTTTACTGGTACGCAGCGCCTCACTCTGTTTTAATTCTGTAACCTTTTTCTCCGACTTCATCTTTTCAGACTGCAAGGTTGTAACCACTGACGGTAAAGTCTTTGCATACTCTCTCTCTCCCTGCAGTACTGTAATCTAATTTCTCAGTCTTTCAAGCTCTTCAACTTCTAGGCTTTTCTGCAAGTTTACACAACGCAAGACATTTCACACCGCTCACTCATGAGTAATAAACAATTTCAATGAATATAGTTTACAAGTGTCAATTAATAACACAAATGAGTGCTACCAATGTACAGAAGTTAATCGTATTAACAATTGAATGAACACGTGACACAGTCACAAGAACATTCACAGAAGTACATTTTTGGTGCACATCACAATAGTAATTTTTAATTTTTGTGAATAGATATAGTGAAAAAGTAAAAATAAAAATAAAATATTGTTAAAACACGTTGAGCTGATGTTACTGATCCCAGACCAACAACACTAATGAAAAGTGACTTCACAAGAACTGCCAGGTACTGAGACCTTAATGTGCTAATCACTGTTTGAACCTCCTGCTAGATGTTCATTAATCAAGTTTCAAACCTGCCAATCAATGCGAAATCACTGATGCAAAATATAAAGGAGCGTCATCACACATATATAGCATGTGCCATAGTAAAACATTAGCTTAGCAGGCTGTGTACTACTGCAAATTTAGCAGTCCGTTTGAGCAATAATAAATCCAAAAGGTCGGGTTGCACAGTTTATAAGGGGATTCCCTCAGTGGCTAAACTATCATATAAACGCTACTTGCTTTCAAATAGCACAGCTCCAACATCGCTGTCAACTTGACTGGGAGTCCCTGTGACTAGTGACAGACCATGTAGAGATTAGTAAACAACTGCCAACCCGAAATAAGGTAAAGTATCCAGAAATCAATGCTTGATACTTAGCTAAATAGCCGCTGTACTCTGCTCCGCAGCGGTACACAGCACTGCTAGGACACTCCTGCTGTAGACCGGATGTTGTGGGATCAGCTGCTCAACGTGATGTGGCGTCACCACGCCACAGTGCCCACGCCCTACGCATTTCTCTCCAGGCGGAGCTTCGTCAGCCGCCCCTGACGAAGCTCCGCCTGGAGAGAAACGCGTAGGGCGTGGGCACTGTGGCGTGGTGACGCCACATCACGTTGAGCAGCTGATCCCACAACAACCTGTCTACAGCAGGAGCGTCCTAGCAGTGCTGTGTAACGCTGCGGAGCAGAGTACAGCGGCTATTTAGCTAAGTATCAAGCATTGATTTCTTTATACTTTACCTTATTTCGGGTTGGCAGTTGTTTACTAATCTCTACATGGTCTGTCACTAGTCACAGGGACTCCCAGTCAAGTTGACAGCGATGTTGGAGCTGTGCTATTTGAAAGCAAGTAGCGTTTATATGATAGTTTAGCCACTGAGGGAATCCCCTTATAAACTGTGCAACCCGACCTTTTGGATTTATTATTGCTCAAACGGACTGCTAAATTTGCAGTAGTACACAGCCTGCTAAGCTAATGTTTTACTATGGCACATGCTATATATGTGTGATGACGCTCCTTTATATTTTGCATCAGTGATTTCGCATTGATTGGCAGGTTTGAAACTTGATTAATGAACATCTAGCAGGAGGTTCAAACAGTGATTAGCACATTAAGGTCTCAGTACCTGGCAGTTCTTGTGAAGTCACTTTTCATTAGTGTTGTTGGTCTGGGATCAGTAACATCAGCTCAACGTGTTTTAATAATATTTTATTTTTATTTTTACTTTTTACCTTGGTTTTTCACTATATCTATTCACAAAAATTAAAAATTACTATTGTGATGTGCACCAAAAATGTACTTCTGTTAATGTTTTTCTGCAAGTTTAATTCATCCGCGAGAGATCCTCGTTTCTTGAGTGCATCCTGCAATTCTCCTCTTAGGGTCTTTATTTCTTCACTGTGCTTTCTCTGAGCTTGCTTCTACGTATCCTTCATTATATTGTGGAGCACTGTGAATTTCTTTGCCAAGGCCGCAGTGGCTTGCTTCAGTTTCTGGAACTTCTTGTGCTCCCTCTTGTATCGAGTCACCTGGCCCCTAAACTTGGCCCCCAGCGAAGCTCTGGTGTTTTCAGGGTAGCCTTCAGTTCCTCATGCTGCTCTGCGGGGGGACATTGGGTAATCAGATGTTCCTGAAGCACTTGTACTTCTTTAGCAGCCTGCAGATATTCTTCCTGCAGAGTTTGGTGCTTCTCCTCGGCATTCTGGATGTGCGAACGTACACCTTGCAGTTGGTTTTGCAAAAGGTGCTCTGCTTGTGTGTGTTGCTCCAATACTGCAAACTTTTCATCTTCCAATAGTTTCTTTGTTTTTTGTAGCTCGTGCAGCTTTTCCTTCTTTTCTTTGACGTGGTCTGTCAAATCAAATTTTTCTTCTTTCAGCCTTGTATTTTCCCTTTTTGCAGTCTCTGTAATATTCAGTGCCTCCTTTTATGCACTTCTGAGTTGAGACTCCCGGTCTCCTGGCGTAGAGACTTCTATTTCTATGTTGAGGGTTTGAAACTCCTTCTATGATACTTAAAGATCCATAGTAAGGCTGACGATAGCTTTTTAAGAGATTTCCAGCTCCTCAGAGAGACTGAAGTTCCTTTTTAGAGACTTCCAGTTCTGTGAGGCAACTGCTGATCTCTTGGTGTGAGGTATTCAGTGCTATGCGGAGAGTATGAATCTCATTCTGCGATATCTCCACCTCTGTCCGGACACTGTTGACCTCCTGGTGTGAGGCATTCAGTTCTATGCGGAGAGTGTGAACCTCATTCTGAGAAACTTTCACCTCTTTATGGCAATTGCGAACCTCTTGCTGGAAAACTGTAACCTCTTTCAGTGTCTCCTCATTCTTCTGTTTCAGATTAGTAATCATGCCTTGGGCACTCTGTATATTCGGTCATCCACGGTACGAAGTCTCCATTTCCTCTAGGCTGCAGGGCATCTTGGCCCCCCTTTACCTCCGCAGGATCTGCGGACGTGTCTGATCTTTCCATGGTAATTGGAGAACCTCTTTTCTTTTTCTGCCTTTTTTGCTTTGGACGACTCCGTTCCATCAGGGGTACCGGGGTTTCATTCTTTGTTTGAAACTTTAGCAGTTTCACAGAATCCACCATACTTTTCTTGCAAGTTGCATTAGCTGGTTGGAATATTCGGGGTTATAGAGACCTGTTTGTTTTGTGTGTACTGAGTTTAGACACCTACACCATTCTTGGGGTGTTTTGTGGGTGTGACTCGGTTCGGGTTCCCCATAAGAGACATCTTCATCCTTATCCTCATAGGACCGGAAGGGCCAATCTTCCGTGGGGTACAGGGTTAATTACAGGAATGCTGCATCTTGTCCTCCATTTTGGTGTTAACAGGTGTATTTTTCTAGATGTATATAACGGGTAAATCAATGATTAACCCACCAGGCGCTAAGAAATAGTACATTCCTGCTGATTTAATTAATATATTCATGGGAAATAAGCATGGTCAACCCCAGACAGAATAAGTATAATGTGCGTGATATCTCTTCCAGCAACTGGCTCACTGCAAGCACCAAAAGAGTTGAGATAAAAAGACTCACGTGACTGACTTTGGGGTTGTTGACACTATGCCTGTCCTCTCTGGAATGATGTAGCTGCTCCTGCTAGCAGATCTCGGCTTGATGTAGCATAAATGTTGGGACAGATGTGGCGCCCCAGCACTGTGGAACGCCAATGTCCTCTTCACCGCCAACCCTGCATCCGCTCCGGCGCGGTAGGTGGTCACCTGACCGGCGGCATCAGCAAGGCTTCCGGGTTCATCCACAGGAACAGCAAGTGATCTCCAGCAGCTCGGCGTGCAGGCGATGTAGACAGCACTGCAGAAATCCTCCCAAGGGGGGTATGATCGCCGCACAGCCGCAATGAATCAATGAAGGCTGATGTGTGAATGTAGAAAAGCTTTATTCTCACACGGTGCAAGCGAATCGTCTTACGCGTTTCAGCCTGCAAGGCCTTTGTCAAAGAGTGATCCGCTTGCATAAAAGACACCCAGTTATAGTCTGTACAGATTGCCACACCCGTATACTTTGCCCAATGAACAAGCAACAGGTGCATACCATCAGACACCCACAACCTTGATGTCAATTAAAATATAACGCAATAAAATGACCACATAATTATCATCACCATTATGTATGTATCTGATAACCCAGACAATGTGTATAATAATAAGAAAAACAAAATAATGTGTTAATGATGTGGTCATGGTTAAAAACAAAGAATTATATAAATGCACCCAATGTGTTTTGTTAAAGCAGTAAATCCATTATGTTATTGTACTCATATACCCGATTGCATGGAATAAATTGTATACAGAGACAATGAGATATTTTCAAAACCGATATTACCCCTAAGGGGTTAAGGAAAATTGGTAACCATATAAGAGATCACATATTTACAATCAATAATAGAGTCCATAATGACAATACAACATGATAAATCTATCAACACATGGTTAATGGGTATGTTCTAAAACCTTAAGTTAATATAAGGAGGGAACAAGCAGGGGAAAGGAAGGGGGGAGGGGGAAAGGGGTGAGGAGGGGGAAGGGGGGGGGGAAGGGAACAAGGGAGGGGGAAGGGGGAGGGAAAGAGGGGGGGAGCGGGGGGAAAGGGGAAGGGGAGAGGGGGGGCGAAGAGGAGGGAAGGGGAAGAGGGGATGGGACGGACTGTGGGTGGGGAGGAGGGGGGAGGGGGTAAGGAGGGTTCCCCTCTCCCCCTTCCCTCCTCTTCCCCCCCCTCTCCCCTTCCCCTTTCCCCCCGCCTCCCCCCTCTCTTTTCCCCCCCTTTCCCCTCCCTTGTTCCCTTTCCCCCCCTTCCCCCTCCCCACCCCTTTTCCCCTCCCCCCTTCCTTTCCCCTGCTTGTTCCCTCCTTATATTAACTTAAGGTTTTAGAACATACCCATTAACCATGTGTTGATAGATTTATCATGTTGTATTGTCATTATGGACTGTATTATTGATTGTAAATATGTGATCTCTTATATGGTTACCAATTTTCCTTAACCCCTTAGGGGTAATATCGGTTTTGAAAATATCTCATTGTCTCTGTATACAATTTATTCCATGCAATCGGATATATGAGTACAATAACATAATGGATTTACTGCTTTACCAAAAACACATTGGGTGCATTTATATAATTCTTTGTTTTTAACCATGACCACATCATTAACACATTATTTTGTTTTTCTTATTATTATACACATTGTCTGGGTTATCAGATACATACATAATGGTGATGATAATTATGTGGTCATTTTATTGCGTTATATTTTAATTGACATCAAGGTTGTGGGTGTCTGATGGTATGCACCTGTTGCTTGTTCATTGGGCAAAGTATACGGGTGTGGCAATATGTACAGACTATAACTGGGTGTTTTTTATGCAAGCGGGTCACTCTTTCACAAAGGCCTTGCAGGCTGAAACGCGTAAGAGGATTCGCTTGCACCGTGTGAGAATAAAGCTTTTTTTACATTCACACATCAGCCTTCATTGATTCATTGCGGCTGTGCGGCGATCATACCCCCCTTGGGAGGATTTCTGCTGAGGTGTATTTTTTTTCCTGACCTAAGGAGGCGCAATTGCAGCTGTTTTCACTGTATTCACTAGAACCCCAGCTGGTAGTCCTACACGTGAATAGACTTTGCTTGCAGAGTTCGTATCTCTCACAGGCATCTCTGTAGACGTTTTCTTTTTCTTCTTTACTTTGGTAGGTTCTGAAACATCAGTAACACTGTGCACACATTCCTTCTCATCAGTGATACCGGATGTGCACTTGCCAGAAAAACGTCTGTACCTTCCGTGTGTCCACAGTGCATTGCTTGCTGCTGCAGTTCCCTGGCACATTGAAAAAAATATTCCTCTGGCTGCTGCACTTTTTCTGAGGCCACGTAGGGATCATCCTCATCGTCCGAATAAGGCCTGAGTGGACACTGCTCCATGTGGCTGGGTCCTTTACACCAGGAACACATTTTCTTCCCCATTCTTAAAGAGTCTGTATTTGACTTCAGCTGAGTGGCCATTTTAAATTCCATAGGGTTTTTTTTCCCCACAAGTGGTGGAGTAGACTCTGGTCACAGCATCAGTCCCTTGTGGCTAAATGTATGCAACAACAAAAACAAACAAAGATGCCCAAAGCTACTTCCAATGTGACAAAAATACACAGTGGCTCGCATGCTTACAATGCTTTGGCCAAAGGGTTAAACTAAATGACCCTTTTTCAGTAGAATATATAGGTATTGCACTTTGTATTTTTGATAATGGTGAAAGGTGGGGTTGCAGACCTGTCTAAGACATGCAAGTGAGCATACAGTAATATTTCCATTCGCTATATGCTTTGCTGTGGAGGGTTTTTGTCACTTTTTTTACCCACCATAAATTAACTAAGTATGGTAAAACCGATCCCTGCTTCATTTTGCATACCCAGTATAACCAACCCCAGTAGAAACAGTCTATCTGTGGGTGGGTTTACTGGCTATGCATCTTAACCCTGGCTGTGCTCAAAGCTGTGACCATGCAGCACGCTTAAGCCTATAGGGGAACTGTGACAGGGTAAACAAAAGCCACCAGTTATATGCCTGGAAAACCTATGTCTAGTCTGCAGTGCAGCACTGACTAGGTTAACTTCAGCTGGGAACCTCAGGACAATTAGTTGGATCCCAGCTGCCTAATCAAGGTGTGTTAAAACCCAGGCTGTAGACACATGGAGGCTGTCTGTTGAGGAGTGAGGAGTAAGCTGCTAAAGAGATTGCTAAAGAGATTCATGAAACAAGGTCTGAGAAGCAAGGTAGTTGGATTGTGAACTGTCTGTCCCCTGCATAGGAAAAGGGTAACTGCCTGATTTATAGACTGTCTGCTAAAGAGAAACTGTTTTCGTTTGTTGCTGATGAAAAGCTATTTTTGTTTTGTGTGCTGTATATCTTTTAAGGCTACAGTCACGGCCGAGTTTATTCTTACCTTTACCCGGTCTCGGCCGTGACAGATACTGGGCGCGCGCCGAGATGTCTCGTACGCGCGCCGGAGCCTCGGAGGATCGGTCCTCCGATCGAGGCACCCCCCTCCCCTCTCCGGGTCCACCGGGTCCCTCGGAGCCCCCCATCGCCATCCCCCACAATAGAGCAACCCAGGGCTCCCTCGGGGAGCCCTGGGCACGCACGCCATGCGCGCACGCTCCCAATGAAGCGTGACCGCGCATCGATGACGCGCGGCACGCCGAGGGAAAAAAACGAGCAAGCCGGGAAATCTCCCGGCTTGCGGCTCTAGCCTACTAAGGATAAAGTGTGTCGCCACTGTAAATGAATAAGCCTTGTAAAGAAACCCACGTGTGCAGTTGCATGTACCCTGCAACATATGGTGTCAAGAAGTGAGATTTGATTTTTTTCAAAAGGGTCCTGCAGTTAAAGGGCCACACACACACACACAAGAATGGAAGAAATGTTGAAAGCGTTTCTGTGTGAGCAGGCCCGGCTGCAAGCAGAGAGAGATGAAAGACTACAAACAGCACAGGATGAGTGGATTGCCAAGCTGCTGACCCAATTCCAAGGGTCTGCCAGTGCAGAACTGGCTGGCAGACCCCCGATACTCCTTAGTAAAATGGCTCTGAATGAGGATCAGGAGGCTTTTTTACTAACATTTGAAAGAGTCACCGAAGCTCAGGGCTGGGCTGCAGATCGCTGGGCAACTGCTTTGGCCCCGCTCCTCATAGGGGAAGCTCAGGCCTCATATCAGGGCCTTCCAACAGATCAGGCAATGGACTACCGACAAGTAAAATCCGCCATACTGGATCGCTTAGGTCTGACCCCAGAGACCTACCGGCAGCAGTTCCGGAACATGAAGTACACCGCTAAGATGAGACCCCGGGTCCTCGCTCAGCAATTATTGGACTTGTGTACGTGCTGGATACAACCCGAGGAGTGCACTAAGGAGGCAATTCTTGAGCAGGTGGTTTTGGAACAATTCCTACAGGTAATACCCCCTCCCGCACGCTCGTGGGTAAAACGCCACGCTGCTGAAACCCTAGCTTTGGCGTTCCAACTCGTGGAGAACTTCCTTGGGGCTGAGCAGCAGGCGAGTGTCCTGGACCCGACTCCACCGGCACTGGCGGACGCCCAAAGAGGGAGGTCGGATCAATGGGGAACCTACGGCCCGCCACGGCACCACCAAGTCCAAAGGAAGGAGCAGTCGTTCCAGCAAGAACGGAGTCCAAATGCTGGTCCCCGCAGAGACCCTCATCTCCTTCCGGATGTTGGCTCGTCGCAAAGTGAGAGGAACGTCTGAGGACGTCGCCCACAGGACCCAACAGAGTGCTATCCACAGCCCCCTCCTGCGAGGGAACCCTCTCCATGTTCCGCCTGCGGAGAACAAGGCCACCGGTATGTGGACTGTCCACTGATGGATTTTTCATTCAGCAGAACCGTCACCTCGGCTTTTACTAAGGAAAATTACAAGCCCTGGCTACTTCCAGCCCTGATTGGGGGAAAAACCGTCCAGGCCCTTGTAGATTCGGGCTCTGGGAAAACTCTGGTCCTCCAGGAACTTTTACCGCCCAACGTGTGTTCTTTTGACTCCCCATGGAGTATAGAATGTATACACGGCGATGTAAAACGCTATCCGACGGCCAAAATCCGGCTACAGGTAAAAGGTCAGGAGGCTTATCTCGAAGTAGGAGTTGCTCCTTGGCTCCCTGCCCCTGTTGTGCTCGGTCGGGACTGGCCTTTCTTTTCGGACCTAATGGCCCCAGTCTTTCACGAGGAGCCTCCTTCTAGGGCTCAGGAGAACCCTGGCAAACTGTTCCCCTTCTCGGCAGACCTTTTTCCCAGTAGACACCGGGTTCAAAAGACTCGGAAGCAAATACGCTTGGACAAACAGGACTGGTTGCAGAAATCTGGGTCTCAAGGTGACCATTCTAGTAGTCAGAGGTCACAAGTGATGGCTGGGGATGGCCAAAGGGAGGGGGATATGGGCCCTGGAGATTTACCAGACCTGTACCTCCCTGACTTTCGCCAGAAACAAAGGGAAGACCCAGTCCTTGCTAGACAGTATGACAAGGTGGTGAAAATTGATGAACAGATTTTAGATGCACAAGAGGTGATAGTATTCCCCCATTTTGAGCTATCAAATGATATCCTATATAGGGTGAATAGGCAGACACAAACAGGGGAGGTCACCAGACAGATATTAGTTCCCAAGGCGTTTGTTAAATCTGTGTTCACTCTAGCCCATACTGTCCCTTGGGGTGGTCACCTGGTCAGGGATAAAACATTGGACCGTATTTCATCCCGATTCTATTGGCCAGGGATGCATAGTGATATTGCTAAGCTATGTGCAGCATGTCCGGAGTGCCAGTTAACTAGTCCAAAAGGAAAAAAAACAGCCCCTTTGGTTCCTCTACCCTTGGTGTCAGTTCCCTTTGAGAGGATTGGGGTAGACTTGGTAGGACCTCTAGAACGTTCTGCGAAAGGACACAGGTTTATCCTTGTCATAGTTGATTATGCGACAAGATATCCTGAGGCGTTCCCCCTGAGAACAGCAACATCGAAGCAAGAAGCCAACAAGTTGTTGTAACTGTTCTCACGGGTTGGACTTCCCCAGGTTATGTTTACAGGCCAAGGTACTGCACCGACACACTTTATTCGAGCAAATACCCAGTATGTACCTGGCAGATACCTGGAATGCACCGCTCCTCACCTCTGACAAGCCCCGTTGCGTTTGCCTTCCCAGCCTGGGTTCATGCCTGGCTGACGGGCGGCTGATCTGTTAAATGATAATGATTAGGATTTAATAGGCTGCAATGCTTCGCGTGTCTACCAGATGGCATAAATTCATGAATTGTAATGCAGTATATATATATATACTGTGCAGTATTGCAGCCAGCGGGAATAAAATGCTTCAATCCCTGCCTGAAAATACCTCAATGCACTCGGGCAGAAAACAAACCTCAATACACCCGGGTATACCCGAATTCGTGGGACTAGCCGAGCTCGAATAAAGTGTGTCGCCAGTGTACAAATGGCTAAACTGATGCAGGATGTCTTAAAGTTTCTAGAGGTCAAGTCAGTTCAGACATCGGTCTACTATCCACAGACTGATGGATTGGTGGAAAGATTTAACCGAACTCTAAAAGGGATGCTGACTAAATTTGTAGATTCAGAGAAGAGAGCCTGGGATGAACTTCTACCTTTTCTGCTGTTTGCAGTGCGGGAACTCCCCCAGGCCTCCACGGGATTCTCTCCATTTGAATTGCTCTATGGCCGCCAACCCCGGGGTATCCTAGACCTCCTAAAGGAGTCCTGGGAGGAACAGCGGTCCCCTTCTAAGAATACCCTGCAATATGTACTAGACGTTAGGAAGTGCCTAGATGTGGTTGGCCATTTTGCCAGGGAAAATCTTAGATCAACCCAGGACAGTCAGGAGAGACATTACAATCAGAATGCTTGCATGAGAGTGTTTCACCCAGGAGACCAGGTGATGTTATTGTTACCCAGTTGGGAGAGTAAACTCCTGGCCAAATGGCAGGGCCCATTCGAAGTACTCCGCCGTACGGGTAATGTGGATTACGAGATCGCTCAACCAGTGTCCAGGAAGGGTAAACAAATTTACCATGTGAACTTGCTGAAACCCTGGAAGATGCAGCGGTCTCTATTCATCCACCCGGTGGAGGAGGAAATGGACTTGGGTCCTCAGCCTCCACGGGAGATTATCGTGAGTGACGATAAAATCCCAATGGGTTAACAGTTGTCCATTAAACAAAAAGGGGACTTGTTAGCAATAATTACTCAATTCCAGGATGTTTTTTCTGACTTACCAGGACAAACTAACTTAATTTCCCATGCGATCGAGACAGCACCTGGGGTAAAAGTACGTTCCCGTCCTTATAGGTTGCCTGAAAGTCGTAGGGCTCTGGTAGAGAAGGAGGTACAAGAAATGTTACACTTAGGAGTGATTGAGGAATCATGCAGTGAGAGGTGTAGTCGACTAATTATGGTCCCTAAACCCGATGGGAAGGTAAGATTTTGTGTGGACCTCCGAAATGTCAATGTGGTATCCAAGTTTGACGCATATCCGATGCCAAGGGTGGACGAATTAATTGACGCCCTTGGTAACGCGGAATATATATCCACGTTGGACTTGACAAAAGGATACTGGCAAATACCCTTAGAGGAAAAGTCCAAATGCAAAACAGCCTTTGCCACTCCCATGGGTTTATACCAGTTTGTGACAATGCCAATTGGACTGCATGGAGCCCCAGCCACATTTCAGAGACTCATGGATAAGGTACTGAGGCCCCATATGACTTATGCCGCAGCCTACCTAGATGACATTGTCATTTTTAGTAAACACTGGCAGGCCCATCTAAATAGGCTGAAATCTCTAAGAGAGGCAGGGCTCACAGCCAACCCTAAGAAATGTGCCTTGGGTAAAGCGGAAACCAAATACTTAGGGTATGCAGTGGGAGGTGGAAAAGTAAGGCCACTAGCCGACAAGGTAGCTGCCCTGATAGAAGTTCCGACCCCCCAAACAAAAACGCAGGTACGCAGCCCCTTTAACGGACCTCACAAAAAAGTGTGCCCCTACACAAGTGGTGTGGTCAAGGGATTGTCAGAGAGCCTTTGAGGACATAAAAAGGTGTCTATCAGAGGGTCCCATCCTTAGAAGCCCAGACTTCAACAGCCCTTTTATTGTGCAAACAGATGCATCAGAGATAGGGCTAGGGGCAGTGTTGTCACAACAGTTTGAGGGAGTTGAAAATCCTATCCTTTTCCTGAGTAGGAAATTGTTCCCAATGGAAAAAAACTACTCAGTGATTGAGAAAGAGTGCCTCGCAGTAAAGTGGGCAATCGAGGCTTTGAGGCATTACCTGGCAGGAGTCCATTTTACTTTGGTGACGGATCATGAAGTGGTTAAATAGCATGAAGGATCCCAATGCTAGATTGACTAGGTGGTATATGGCCCTCCAACCCTTCTCATTTGAGATTCAGCATAGGCCGGGAAAAGAGAACGCAAATGCTTACTTCTTTTCTAGAGAAGGGGTGGATGGTCGGGCTTCAGCCGTGCGTAGCCCCAGCCACACACTAACAGGGGAGGAATGTGACAGGGTAAACAAAAGCCACCAGTTATATGCCTGGAAAACCTATGTCTAGTCTGCAGTGCAGCACTGACTAGGTTAACTTCAGCTGGGAACCTCAGGACAATTAGTTGGATCCCAGCTGCCTAATCAAGGTGTGTTAAAACCCAGGCTGTAGACACATGGAGGCTGTCTGTTGAGGAGTGAGGAGTAAGCTGCTAAAGAGATTGCTAAAGAGATTCCTGAAACAAGGTCTGAGTAGCAAGGTAGTTGGATTGTGAACTGTCTGTCCCCTGCATAGGAAATTTGTTACTGCCTGATTTATAGACTGTCTGCTAAAGAGAAACTGTTTTCGTTTGTTGCTGATGAAAAGCTATTTTTGTTTTGTGTGCTGTATATCTTTTAAGGCTCAATAAATAAGCCTTGTCAAGAAACCCACGTGTGTAGTTGCATGTACCCTGCAACAGGAACCATGTTGAATGGTTTTGAAGCAAAAGGTGGCACGGTGTGCTGATTTGCATGTCATTTCCCAGAATCCCTTGCTGCAGTGGAAGTGCTGTGTGCTGGGTAATAATGGTGAAAGGCGGGGTTGCAGGCTTATCTAAGACATGCAAGCGAGCATACAGTAATATTTCCATTTGCTATACACACACACGTCCAACAAGAAAGTCTCTTATCTGTTCTTGTAGCTATAGGGGAAGGCCTCTCGGCTCTCCTGGGTCCGCACCATAAGGCCTGGGACATAGTAAGTTTAAGCGTCGCTGAGGCGGGCTGAGCTGCGCTGAGAAGATGCACAAAGCCCCTGCATCTGTCATCAGCTCGGCTATAGTTTCCCCCTCCGCATGCGCGCTGATGCGTGCGGAGGTTGAGAAACTTGGAACAGACAGGCAGGTTTGAAATTTGCTGCTCGGGGAAGCAGAGGAGCGGTCACGTGACCACTCCCATCCAATGGGAGCGGGGGACTAGCCCCGCCTCCCGCTCCGCCTCCTGGCACGCCTCTGCTCCGCCTCCGCCCCGCCCCCTGAGCGCGCTCACTGCCTCGCCTGTAAGGCAGAGCAGGAGCGCGCCTCAGCGAGCTTCAATGTTTTATGTCCCAGGCCTTATGTGCTATTGAAATGTCTGTGTACAGGCATTGAAGTCTTGTCCCTTTGTCTTGCTGTTAGCATACCGTCCTTCTGTGTGCATCAATACATATTTTCCTCTGGTGAGACCAGTTGTGGGCTAAGGAAATCTTCCTGTTTCTTAGATCAGGCTTTTTCTAACAGTCCTAATCAGCCAGGTGGCGTCTGGTTCATTGCCTGTGCAATAAACCAGCACACTGCTGGATTTAGAGACAGTTATTCTCAACAGTGATACGTCCCTGTTATAAAATGGTAAAAATATTTCAGTTGTTTTCATACCTCTGATTTTCACATTAAATTTACAAGATGCTTTGTTCTCAGCTCTATCAAACACAGTATACTGGATTTTGTGGTCCCCTTCTGGAAAATCGGAACCTGATGGCAGGCCTTTCAAAACAACACTGAAAAAAAGAGTAACATTGTTAAATTCACTCCTGAATTTGCAACATAAAAGCCTTGATAGAATCAGAATGTTAGTTTAACAATAGGAAATACATGTCACATACATTTTGCCCAACTGAGGATATAAGCAGGGCATCTCTGTAATGTCAAGAAGATATGTGGAGCTCTGTGCTCCAGAGCTGTCTAGTCCGTGAATAGTATCAGAACCAGAAAATGCATCCTATTCATTTGCACATTCTTCTATATCTCATTTGTTTAATCATTCACTCACCAATGTAGGCTCTCACTAGATACAAACTCTTATTCCACTATTTGTTTATTTCTATTATTTATACAGTGCAGGCTAACATTTTTTTCACCAGGCAAATTAACAAATAGATTTTTTTTGAAGTGTACAAATGTTATCACTTGATGTTTACTGTAAACCTTGATTCATAGATTTATACCAAGATAGTCATTAACCATAAATGAAGATTAAATCCTTTGAAACCAAAATGACAGTATATACCAATGGAAAAAGATTGTTTCCATGTTTATTACAGTAGTTGACTGTTTGTAAAAAAAATGTGTCTACCAAATTGATTGGGTTGTTGTGGAAATCAAGCCATAGGAAAAAAGATAAGCCGGCGCCAGTTCAAACCGTGACGTCACGGTTTGAACTGGCGCCGGCTTATCTTTTTTCCTTTGTCTAGTTACTGACTGTACAGTCAGTTTTTGTCTGGCTGCCTATTATATTTTATTGTCATTGTGTGTTTTAGCGCTGTTTTGCACCGTCTTTTCTGTTTTTGGAAATCAAGCCATGGTTCTCACTATACATTTTACTTACTCTGTTAATATTCCATCCGCTGTGTCCCGCCCCTCAGGAGTGTCCCAGATAACTCTAACAGCCAGCTTGTTTGGTTCTGCCGTCTTATCCTTTACACTTGGACACTGAATCCTGGGAGGCTCCAAATCTATAAAACATTATCCCATGTAACCGGAAAATAAATAAATAAATAGAAAATGGAAACAAAATTATAATGAATGTTAAAATATATCACTAACCTATTTTATGTCTTATTATAGGCTAATTGTAAATTTCTTTCATAAATAACAGACACTTTTGTATAGTTATATTGATTTTGATAAAAAAAAATCTACATTTTCTTTTGTGCTTTTACTGTACTTGTTTATTAAAAGAAAATTGTAAATACACTAAAGCCCATCTTCACACACACACACACACACACACACACACACACACACACACACACACACACACACACACACACACACACACACACACACACACACACACACACACACACACACTGCAGCCCCCCCTCTATACTGTCACTGGAGACCAGAACTTTTAACACTAAAATACCCGGATCCTTTGAGTGAGAAAAGCAAGAGATAAAATTAATTGTGATTTATTTACAGAATGAACACACACAGCTTGGTTTACAATTACAATGAAAATACACTTACTGGAACGGGGTAAAACTAAATATCTTGTTTCCTAAACGAGATGTTGCAAAAGCGGGAGTTGCGCGCGAAAAGAGCCGGAAACAGTCCACGGTCAGCAGCGCAACTTGCCACTGCTGTTTCACTCCACCGGAGCTGCTTCTTTCATTCTGTTCCCGTAGTATTGGATCTTGGAACCTTAGTTCTTACGAACTCTTGAAGCTTAGCTGAATCTTTGTTACGAATCTCTTACAGCATGATGAATCTTAGGTGAATCTGTTACAGCATGATGACTCTCATTCCTGATGGGCTGCATGGGTTCTTATAGGCTTAACATTCCTATACCTAACTACTGTAGTGCCGACGAATATTCTAAAACAAATCTGGGGCAATCACCAAGAAAACCCAGGTACATGCTGCACCATTTCAGTGACATTTCTGCAGACAGACTAATGGCCCATCGGATTAACAGCCGGGGTCCCTGGCAGTCCCATTCAAACTGAATGGGACTGCCAGGGACCCCTGCTGTGTCAATCCGAAGAGCCATTATTCTCTGCAGAAATATCACTGAAATGTTGCAGCATGTACCCAGCATGTACCTGGGTCTTGTTGGTGATAGCCCCAGATTTTCCAAGGCAAGTTTTAGAATACTCGTTGGCGCACCTGTAGTGCAGTCTATCTCTCCGTGGGAATATTTCCATCCCCCTATCACGGAGTTGCCAATACTTTGCAAACCTGGCAGAGGGGGCTTCTCATTTTCCTATGGGCATGTGCGAACTTTGCACCTTTGCCGCTTAGCATATCAGACCCCAGCCCTCTTACCTGGTGCCGCTCTGTCTGGGCAGGGAGACATCTTGCCAGGATGGCTTATTGAAGTTTTTCTTCCTATACCCCTCCTTGCTAACAATTGGTTTAACACTTCCATATCCTGGCTTGACTTTGAATCTTAGAGGGTGGAGTAGCCACTCTGTCTCCCATGCCAATGGATTGTTACCCCTACTGAACATTACTGTAACTTAAAAACATATAACTCTCGCCAACTTATACCTGGTGAGAGATGTACTGAACCCAACACTGAGTTCTGGGGTTTGGGCATATACCGGGGACCTTTGAATGTAATTCAGTTCCCTGCCCGTCTTACTATTCTGGTCTGTGCTGAAGCAGGGAGATTTGGCGGTGAGCTGCAAACTGCTTTCTAGGGAGGATTTTATCCGGTGGTCTGTGTTCCTCATGTCCTCAGGAATCTGGGGGGATTCCTGAGTACAGTACCGGCAGCTTTTATTCGCTCTAATGCCGGCGGCATGCCGGGGTCTACTCCGGCTGGCGCCAGTCTAGACCGCGCGCCGCCGCGTTTCCTCCACGCACCCCCCCTCCACTTCGGGCGCATTTTAGCCCCCCTTCCCGACCCCGAACCTTGCTCCTGCTGTGCCCCTCTACTTCCCCGCACCCCCGCTTACCTCAATTTACACTCCAGGGGTGTCGGGGAAGCCGGGGAAGCCGGGCGTGTCACGTGACAGTGACGTCACAGTGCGCCGCAGCAAGCCGCGTCACCACGCTTCCCGCACGCATCCTGCTGTGCGGGAAGTGTTCAAATAAAAGATGCCGGTACTGTACATATTTTGGGGTAACCATTCTACCCAAACACACCCTGACAATATTTTACCGTAAAACCACCCCTGAAACTCACGCCCTGCACATCTCCGCTGGTTGGCACTCCTGGAACAGTAGAAATACACATACATCTTTATTACAAATGCACTAACATTCCATGATTGGGTGGAAGAGCTGAAAATCACAATTCCCCCATATGGCTCAGGGGCACCCGCCAGGCATAATACCTTTATTATTGGCCTCGGTACCCCTTCACCGTCACATATACACACTGAACACCCTCTATACACACAAACACACACTGCACCACCCCTCTATACACATAAAAATAAACACTAACACACACACTCTGCAGCCCCTCTCTATACACACACACTCTGCAGCCCCTTCTATAAACATACACACACAGTCTGCAGACACCCTCAATACACACAAACACACACTGTAGCTTCCTCCATCTACTGACACACAGACACCTCCTCCCTACTCTATACTCACAGGAACAGTAACTCTCCTTTCTCCTCACTGTCTCCTGTGCCTCTGTAGGCAGGGAGGGGGAGGAGTCAGTGCCTTGCTGGTGCCACCTATCCAATCTCCTCCCCTGTCTGAGAGCTGTTTTCACTCACTGCATGACAAAGGAAAGCTGATGTTGGAAATTAAAACTTGACAAGGGTCCAAAAATTCCGGGCCATTACTGAATAAATAATGCCCAGAATTTTGACCAATCGGAGAGCAGAGATTTCAATGATGCCCATAATTTTACACCGTTTAGACTATAATTAATTAATAATTCCCTCAGAACAGGGTATTACTGGCCAATAATGCCAAGGCTGGGTTAAAGTCCCTTGGCTCCACCTCCAGCCTTCAACCATTCCAGCCAGGGCACTACTGGCCAGTAATGCCCTGTTCTTCTGGGATTATTACTTAAATAACTACTTTCTGCCACACTAGCTACTTTGGGGCGTATCTTTAGTTGCATAACTGATGCTGTGTCAGAAAAAGAGACCTTGTTACATGCAGTACTGTATTGCAAGTCTGATAATAGTACTGATATGCAAAAAATATGCACATTTCCATGGTTTACCTTTTTTCCCTTGTCTATCGAAGTTTTTTTCAGCAGATAGAAAGAATATGAGACAACTGTTTCGTATTCACAGATTTGACTCTATTGCTGTTTAATAAAATGAAAAACATATATACTGTTTTCCTTACCATTCCATTATTCCTAAATTACTTTACCAATACAATCATGCAGTCATTATTACTGTCCACAAAGAAACAATACTACTGTATATGCATGATAATTAGGACTGGTAACAAAGGCTTGGAAACACTACAAATTAATTTCAACAATTAAACAACTCAAAATATAATAAGTCTTTCTCTAAGAAACACATCTCAGCCCAGACACAAACAAATTCGCCTGACCAATGCAGGGATTTTTTTTAAAGATAGAGATATATCTTTGATATTTCAGCATGATATAGTTGTCATAAATAACTTTTAGTATATTTCTTTTTTTGGAGGTTTCTTTCTTTATCTAACCTAAACAAAACCTTTAAGACCCAGCTAATGTTGGAATACATTAAAAGCATCAGTATACCAAAACCAAGCATTTGTCCAAATTTCTCAAAAACAGGCTTTTCTTTAACTGAAAATTATACCAGGCTAGTGGGCTATCAAGTCATAAAAAGCACCATGAGCACCTCCTAATTGTTGTTGCAGAGAGGAAACATTAGCTCCAGGCTTTCATTTTACAGTCATTTTATTAGAGAAAGGGTGAACTGAATGTGGGACACATTGCAGACATGTAAAGATACTCATACACAATTGGAAAACTACTATAATTCACAACTGACAAGAAAGTAGTACAAACCAACCCCTATCTGTAAGAGCAGATAACTACATATGCATATTGACAAGTATAAAAAAATATTGTTGACCTAGATTCTCCCAATATCAAGAAGATTGTTGCTGAACTAGATTTCGCAAAGATAATATTCTAATGAAGTCTGGCATGGTTTAGTTCCCTAGAAAGTTTTGTACATTTCCCCTTACTTTGGTATCCATCAATTTGCACAAGTTTATTTGTATTAACCTTTACAATGCACTTATAACATACCTGGTATGTAATTTGCACTTGGTCAGGGAAGATCAGCCTGGCCACTACGACAGAGCAGCCAATCTGATCGAAACGCAAGTCCACTTCCATTTCCATCATCCTGGCACCAGTCACATCATGTGATCCCTGCAGGAGGGATCACATGCCATGAATGTGCAGGGTGTCGGGTGGCACTCTGGTGCTGCTGGGCCCCCGGCACTGTAAAGGTTAAATGAGTACAGTAAATTATGTTTTGTTTATATTATCAATGCTTTCTTATGTGTAGATGGAAGACATAGGCAAACATAAAGCTGACTAACACCACTAAGAAATCCTTTTTGCTTACTAAATTCCTCCATGTAAAGCCTGTATGCCTGCAGACCTAGCCAGTCCCCAGTACTGAAGTGTGTAAGGGTATAACACGCACCCACAGCAGTGAGGGCATGCCCAAGTGTGGTAATGCGTTGCCGAGCCTGGTGAGAAAGGGTTAACGTATACTTGCTGAGTCCGGGGTGCCAGAGGTCGGAAGGTAATGTCCAAGTGCCAGAGTTCAAGGGTTGGAGAGAGCAGCGTAGTGATGTCCGTAAGCCAGGGTCCAAGGGTTGGAGATAGCAGCGTAGTGATGTCCGTAAGCCAGGGTTCAGGGCAGGAGAAGGTAGAGTAGTCAAATCCAAAGCAGTGTTCAAGTTCAAACCAAGGGAATCCAAACAGGGGCAGGGACAGGAACCAGAGCTGAAACAGACAAGGGAGCTAGGCATAGACACTGCACACACAGGAGCAACAGGAAAGCTATGCAGAACAAGGACTGAGAGGACAGAGTGGGGTTATAAAGGAAGGTGTTACGCCGGTGCTGCCCGCAGACCAGACCCGTCCCCTGTGCTGAGGTGGGACGTAGGGATACACGCACCCGCAGCAAAGGGAGCGCGTCCGGAGTGTGGTGTTAGTGTTGCCAGGCCAGGTATAGTAAGGAAGACAATACTTGCCGGTACCGGTAGTAGAGGAGGAGTAGTTATTGCCGTTGCCAAGATCAGGGATTGGAGAGTTGCGGATGGTCGAAGGTATAAGCCGTGTTACAGGGATGCCAGAAGTCACGAAGTCCAGGTAGAGCCGAAGTTGAGAGCCAGAGGGGGTAGTCGTCCAATCCGCGTCAATACCTGAGGAGTCACTGAGAGAGTAGTCAAATGCTTCCATACAGAACTATGTCGAGCGACGAGTGATGGGAAGCACAGGCATAATAAAGCTGGGCAGGCCAATGGGAAAAGGGGGCAGGCCTGGAGGACTGCAAGGAGTCCTCCCTGATAGGAGGGAGGTGTTAAAGCCCAGCTGAGTGTAATCATTGATTTGCATGGAACAGTGTGATGCTTGGGGGCGACGCCTCACTGCAGGAGCAGTGATTAAAAGTGCTCTGTTAGGCGTGTGCTCTGTAAGCTGGGAATGCATGCACATAATGTCTGGGGCTGGCGTGCGTGTGTGCGTGGATTCGGTGACTGACGCGCGTATGCGCATGGGGACAGAGACAGATGCACATGTGCGCATAGAGCGCGGAGCTGGGGACACACGCAGAGGCTGTGGTTCAACAGGCACCTCTTCGGTTGGTGCAATCCTGTGATGGCGAGGAGCCAGAGTGCCAGTGACAGACAACGGAGGTATGTGGGAATTGCGCTGCAGATGCTTGGACGCCTGAGTACCGACCGGAGGTGAGTAATGGTCGCGCTGACGGCGCTTAGACACCTGAATCCTTACAGTACCCCCCCTTCAGGAACGGCCTCAGGACGGTCCTTAAATGGTTTGTTTGGAAACTTCTTCCTGAAAGTCTTCAGAAGAACCGGAGTGTGGATATCACAAAGTGGAACCCAAGACCTTTCTTCTGGGCCGAAACCCTTCCAGTGCACGAGGAACTGCAGTTGACCCCTGGATATGCGAGAATCGAGCAGGGACTGGACCTCATATTCTTCCCTATTCTGGGTAATAACCGGATCAGGCCTACGGTTATGGTTGGGGAAGAAATGACTAGATACGAATGGCTTGAGTAGAGATGTGTGAAACACATTTGGTATCTTCATGCTGTCGGGAAGTTGAAGCTGGAATGCCACCGGATTAATCTGTTCAGTTATCGGAAAAGGGCCCAGGAACCTCGGTGCCAATTTTGGGGAAGGTACCTTCAAATAAATGTTTCTTGAGGACAGCCATACCATATCCCCTGGCTTGTATCTGGGTGCCGGACGGCGGTGGCAATCTGCCTGATGTTTGGCCCTTGAGAGGCGGTAAGAAGAGCAGACTGAATCTTGGACCATGCTGATTGCAGAGATGTGACACGGTCGTCTACAGCCGGGACTCCGGAAGGAATGTTGGAGACGGGAAGACATGGGGGATGAAAACCGTAATTGATGAAAAATGGCGACTCTCGGGTGGACTCGTTGGTAGCGGAGTTAAAAGCATATTCGGCCCATGGCAAAAGTTGTGCCCAATCATCCTGAGAATTGGAAATGAAACACCTCAGGTATTTTTCCAGGGACTGATTGACCCTTTCTGTTTGACCATTGGACTGAAGATGGTCAGCTGAGGAAAAAGAAGAAGAGATCCCTAGTCTTTTGGTAAAAGTTCTCCAAAATCTGGATACGAACTGTGACCCTCTTTCAGACACGATGGACGAAGGAATACCATGAATGCGAGAGATGTGATCAGTGAAGATATCAGTAAGGGCGGGTGAGGAGACATAACACCCACGAAGAGCCCCTTCATACTCACTGGGTGTTCCCGTTTTCCAGAGATGGAGGACATTCTTGGGTCAGATGTTTTTGCAGGTCCGCAATAATAGCACAATTCCCCGGCGCGGCGGAATTGCCGTATTGGTGTGCGAACCCGTTGAACCCCCACTGCATCGGTTCGGACGAGTCCAAGGAAGGACGGAGCGGTGAAGTGGACCTGGGGACTGTAGTAGTCCTGAGAGAGAGAGACGAAGAGGTTACCGAGCGAGTGCACTGGCGCTCCGTGGTGCGTACCTGAATACGTTGGTCCACTCTAATCGCCAGAGTGATGAGATCCTCCAAAAGACCTAGCCTGGGTTGGAGAGCAAGTACATCCTTGATGCTGTCCGACAGTCCTTGCCAGAATACGGCGACATAGGCCTCCTGTTCCCAGTTGGTCTCTGCTGCAAGGGTCCGGAACTCTATGGCATATTCAGTCACCAATCTTCGCCCTTGAGTAATCTGTAAAAGAGAAGAAGACGCCACCTCCCAACGTGCGGGGGAATCAAACACTTGCCTGAATTCCGTCTTGAAGGCCGAGTAATTCTGGGTAAGGTCATCTCGCCGCTCCCAGATGGGGGAGGCCCAAGCCAGTGCGCTACCCGTCAACAGATTATAAACATAGGCCACCTTCTTTCGGCCAGTAGAAAACTGGTGGGGGGCCATTTCAAATTGTACCTCACATTGATTAATGAAGCCCCGAAAATCTTGAGATTCACCTGCGTAAGGTTTGGGGTTAGGAATCCTCATATCTAATTCAGTCTGGTCTGTGTCTTGTGGGCTCGACATAATGTTACGCCGGTGCTGCCCGCAGACCAGACCCGTGCTGAGGTGGGATGTAGGGATACACGCACCCGCAGCAAAGGAAGCGCGTCCGGAGTGTGGTGTTAGTGTTTGCCAGGACAGGTATAGTAAGGAAGACAATTCTTGCCGGTACCGGTAGTAGAGGAGGAGTAGTTATTGCCGTTGCCAAGATCAGGGATTGGAGAGTTGCGGATGGTCGAAGGTATAAGCCGTGTTACAGGGATGCCAGAAGTCACGAAGTCCAAGTAGAGCCGAAGTCGACGGGAGGTGAGTAATGGTCGCACTGACGGCGCTTAGACACCAGATTCCTTACAGATTCCTTACAGAAGGAGGACTAATAGGGATGAGGGGTGGAGCAGAGGCTTGAGTGAGTATTTGCAGGGATAGGTCTGAGAGAGCAGGGGAGGAGACAGGGAAATAATCCAGAGAGATGGCTTTTAAGCCGCGGGGGGCGGAGCTAGTGTTCAGGGGTGGCAGATAACTGGAGAAAGTGCGTGCGCCTTCTGTAAGTCTGCTATGCGTGCGCACCGCGCGTATCACAGGGCGTGAGGGGCGCACCGCCGGGGAGACGCTCGGCACTGGAGGTGGAAGGGAAGGTAAGACAAGGGCTGGGGTGATAGTGGCACGCCGAGGAATGCGCACACCACGGAGGGCAACGAGCAACCAGGAACGTGCGCGCACAGTGCGGGAGCCGCGCACATGACCCGAACTGGCGTCAGTGCGCGCAGACCGCGCCACGGAGGAACGGCCGCGAGAGGAGGATGGGAAAGAGTGAGAACGTAGGGAAGAGGGGTAGTGAGGTGTCGTGGGAACTGGGGTGACGGGGACATGCTGGGAAGCGTGAGTCCCCTGATCCGTTACAGTATCCCCCCCTTGAGGATCGGACTCCGGACGATCCTCCCAAGGTTTATGAGGGAACTTCCGACTTCCGTCCTGTCTGAGGAGCGTTGGGGCATGAATGTGGTGAGACGGTATCCAAGAGCGTTCCTCCGGCCCATACCTTTCCAATGAACAAGGAATTGCAGTCTGCCTCTGGACCAGCGAGAATCGAGTATGGAGTGGACTTCGTAGTCTTGTTGTCCTTGAATGATGACAGGATTGGGTCTTTGAGGGCGGTCTGGAAAATGGGCATTTTGGATCACTGGTTTAAGTAGAGACACATGGAACACCGAGGGGATCTTCATGGTAGAAGGAAGTGCAAGACGGTATGCGACTGGGTTGATCCTCTCGAGGACCTTGAAAGGACCCAAGAATCTCGGGACCAGTTTCTGGGAAGGAGTCTTGAGCCTGATATTCTTAGAAGATAGCCAAACTCTGTCTCTGGGTTTGAATACTGGGCCCGCCTGACGTTGCCGATCTGCCTTCGTTTTTTGTCTTTGCACAGAACCTTGCAAGGTTTTTAGGATCTTTCTCCAATAGTTCTGAAGACTGGAAATATGAGAATCCACTGCGGGAACACCAGAGGGGAGGGAGGAGAGGGGAAGACTGCTGGGATGGAATCCAAAATTAATGAAAAACGGTGACTCTTGTGTAGACTCGTTTTTTAATGAGTTAATAGCAAACTCAGCCAAGGGTAATACAGTAGATCCACCCAATTGTCTTGAGATTCAGACACGAAGCATCTGAGATACTGTTCCAGGGTCTGATTCATTCTTTCCGTCAGGAAAATAGAAGGGAAATAAAAGTCTCTGAAAAAAAGCACGCCATAACTTAGAAATGAATTGAGTACCTCTGTCCGAAACAATTGAAATAGGTATACCGTGTAATCTAAAAATTTCCTTAGAAAAAATGTCGGCCAAAGTAGCTGAATTAGGAAGACCCTTGAGAGGTATAAAGTGTGAATGCTTGGAAAACCTATCTACTACAACGAGGATAGTATTCATCCCTTTAGAATTGGGGAGTTCCACAATAAAGTCCATGGAGATATACTTCCAAGGTTGTTCCGGAATAGGGAGAGGCATGAGGAGACCAGAAGGTTTGTGTCGGGCGGACTTGCTCTTGGCACAGACTGGAGAAGCTCTGGTGAAATCGAAAATGTCCTTATTCATCTTAGGCCACCAAAAGGTCCGTTTGATAAGGTCTACTGTCCTCTTGAAGCCTGGATGACTGGCAGATCTAGAAGAATGTCCCCATAGAAGTATCTTATGGCAAAAACGTGGGGCTCCGTACAAGCATCCTTCTGGCACCCTAAATCTCCTAGGGATGTGAACCTGGGCTTTATTAATTTCGTCCAAGATATCGAAGTTATTGGCGGAAATTATACATTTGGTGGAAAGAATTGTCTCTGAGGATTCGTTAGAGTCGTTCTCCATAGACAACTGGCGAGAGAGAGCATCGGCCTTGATATTTTTGGTGCCGGGAATATAAGAAATGGTATAATTGAATCGAGAGAAGAACAGTGCCCAACGAGCTTGACGGGATCCCAAGCGATGGGCCCCCTCAATGTACAATAAGTTTTTGTGATCTGTGAGGATGGCTATAGGTTCCTTGGTACCCTCAAGGAGATGCCTCCATTCCTGGAGAGCCAATTTGATGGCCAGAAGCTCACGATTCCCGACATCGTAATTTCTCTCGGCCGAAGAGAACTTTCGAGAAAAGAATCCACAAGGATAGAGTTTTTCCTGTGGAGTGGATCTCTGAGAAAGTACTGCACCAGCTCCCACATCAGAGGCGTCTACTTCTAAAGTAAAATGAAGGGAAGTATCCGGATGCCGTAGGATGGGTGCAGACACAAAGGCTTTTTTGAGGAACTCGAAGGCTTCGATGGCTTCGGGAGACCAAACTGTCGGATCAGCACTTTTCTTCGTCATGGCAGTGATAGGTAGAGCAATGGTAGAGAAGTTAGCAAAGCCAAGGAAGCATTGCACGGCCTTGAGTGAATTCGGCAAGGGCCAGTCATGTACAGACTTCAATTTCTCGGGATCCATGGTAAAGCCTTTGTCAGAGATAATATAGCCTAGGAATGCTGTGGAAGCCTGATGGAACAGACATTTCTCCATTTTTGCGTAGAGGCGATTAGCATGAAGCCGAGAGAGAACCAGTTTGGTATGGCGAATGTGCTCCTCCAAGTTTTTAGAGAAAATGAGGATGTCATCCAAATATACGATGACAAACGTTCCCAAAATGTCCCGGAAGATATCATTCATGAACTCTTGGAAAACAGCAGGGGCATTGCACAGGCCGAACGGCATCACTAAATATTCATAATGTCCCGAACGCGTGTTAAACGCGGTTTTCCATTCGTCCCTGTCTCTTATTTGAATAAGATTGTAGGCTCCTCTTAAATCGAGTTTGGAGAATATAGAGGCTCCTTGAAGACGGTCGAAGATTTCAGAGATTAAAGGGAGAGGGTATCGTTTTTTTACCGTAATTTTGTTAAGGCCACGAATGTCGATACAGGGTCTTAAAGAGTCATCCTTCTTGTTCACGAAGAAGAAGCCTGCCCCGGCGGGGGAGGTAGAGTTGCGGATGAACCCTATCTCAAGATTCTCCTGGATATAAGACATCATCACCTCTGTCTCAGGCACAGATAAGGGATACGACTTAGACTTAGGAAGCATGGTTCCAGGAATTAAATCAATGGGACAATCGTAAGGGCGACGGGGAGGTAGTACCTCAGCCTGTACCTTATTGAAGACATCTAAGTACTCGTGATTCACCGTCGGCGAAGCAGAGTGGTTAGATGAGGTGGTGTCGAGGCCAGCGAGCACAGCAACAGGAGGAGTAACTGTTTTCTCAGAGGTGGCAGCCCATTGGATGGGCAACACATTGGTCCAATCAATACGCGGGTTGTGAATGTGGAGCCATGGCAATCCCAGAATAACCTGGACAGTAGGGGAGTGGAAAACATCGAAGACCATTACCTCGGTATGACCATCCCCATTGGTCAAGGTAAGTGGAATAGACTCCCAAATGATGAAGCCTGGTTGGAGTGGTCGACCGTCTCCAGGCCAATGGGCGACTTTTTCTTGACTAATGGGATTTGGTTTTTGCAAGCGAAGGTGTGATCAAGAAAGTTACCACCAGACCCGGAGTCGATGAACGCTTCCACTTCTATTTGAAGATCAGGACCCGCCAGAGTTACAGGGAGTAATATTTTCTTCAGTAGTTCCTTAGGGAGAGAGGGGCAAGGAGAGATAGTACCCAGTAAAAGCCCCTCTACCTTTACTGTGCGTTCCCGTTTCCCGGTTTCAGGCGGCAGTGACGAAGTCGGTGTTCTGAGGAACCGCAATAATAGCAGAGACCGTCCTCACGACGTCGTGCTTTCTCAGCAGCCCGAGGCTGTTGGCTACCGATTTGCATCGGTTCAGGGGCATCCAACGCCGGGAAGGCCGAAGGAGGTGACCTTGTAGAAACAGGCAGAGACGGGAGAGAACGGGAACAGTGACGCTCATGGCGTCGTTCTTGAGTGCGCTGATCCATCTGGATACTGAGAGTAATGAGTTCCTCAAGGGAAGAAGGCCGAGCGTGAGCTGCGAGGTCATCCTTAAGAGTTTCGGACAAACCGTGCCAGTATGCTGCGGCGAGAGCTTCATCGTTCAACTGGGTCTCTGCTGCAATGGTGCGGAACTCCACCGCGTATCTTGCAGCTGACCTACGTGTCTGAGAGAGATGGAACAAAGAAAAAGCAGCAGTCTCCCTATGCGCTGGCGAGTCAAACATCTGTTGGAACGCACGCCGGAATTTGGGGTAATCTTGGGTTAGTTCAGGTTTGTGTTCCCAGAGAGGAGAAGCCCAAGCGAGGGCGTCACCAGTGAATAGGGCATAGATGTAGGCCACCTTGGTACGACCAGTAGGGAAGAGGGACGGGGACATCTCGAATTGGACTTTGCACTGATTCAAGAATCCTCGGCAAGCGAGGGGGTCCCCATCATACCGGTTAGGAGGTGGTATACGTGGTCCCAGATTACTTATAGCCACTGGAGCCGGGGGTGACGGGGCTACTGGGGATTCCCGGAGGGATAAATTGGAAAGTTGCTGTGAAACAGTGGTAAGTTGGTTGCTTAGGAATTGCAAATGTTCCACGGAAACACCTTGGCCCACCTCAGGGGGGTGTGCATTTGTTTGGCTCTGCATAATGTAACGCCTGTATGCCTGCAGACCTGGCCAGTCCCCAGTACTGAGGTGGGTAAGGGTATAACACGCACCCACAGCAGTGAGGGCGTGCCCAAGTGTGGTAATGCATTGCCGGGCCTGGTGAGAAAGGGTTAACGTATACTTGCTGAGTTCGGGGTGCCAGAGGTCGGAAGGTAATGTCCAAGTGCCAGAGTTCAAGGGTTGGAGAGAGCAGCATAGTGATGTCCGTAAGCCAGAGTCCAAGGGTTGGAGATAGCAGCATAGTGATGTCCGTAAGCAAGGGTTCAAGGGCAGGAGAAGGTAGAGTTGTCAAATCCAAAGCAGTGTTCTAGTTTAAACCAAGGGAATCCAAACAGGGGCAGGGACAGGAACCAGAGCTGAAACAGACAAGGGAGCTAGGCATAGACACTGCACACACAGGAGCTATAGGAAAGCTATGCAGAGCAATGACTGAGAGGACAGAGTGGGGTTATAAAGGAAGGAGAACCAATAGGGATGAGGGGTGGAGCAGAGGCTTGAGTGAGTGTTTGCAGGGATAGGTCTGAGAGAGCAGGGGAGAAGACAGGGAAAAAATCCAGAGAGATGGCTTGTAAGCCACGGGGGGCGGAGCTAGTGTTCAGGGGCGGCAGATAACTGGAGCGGGTGCGCGCGCCTTCTGTAAGTCTGCTTTGTGCGCGCACCGCAAGTGTCACAGGGTGTGAGGGGCGCACAGCCGGGGAGACGCTCGGCACTGGATGCGGAAGGGAAGGAGAGGCGGAGGAGCCAGGTAAGACAAGGGCTGGGGTGATAGAGGCACGCAGAGGAATGCGCGCATCACGGAGGGTAACGAGCGACCAGGAACATGCGCGCACAGTGACCCTAACGCACGTCAGTGCATGCAGACCGCGCCGCAGAGGAACGGCCGCGAGAGGAGGATGGGAAAGAGTGAGAACGTAGGGAAGAGGGGGAGTGAGGTGTCGTGGGAACTGGGGTGACGGGGACACGCTGGAAAGCGTGAGTCCCCCAATCCGTTACACTTCATTTTGTACGTGTGACTGATGTTGGCATGTTTATGTTATCTCATTGATACATCACTTTGAGTTACTTTCAGTTGAAACTTCACTCCTTAAAATAATGCATGGTATAAAGCGCAAAAAATAATATTTTTAGAGAAGCAATCCCCCCCATCTCCATTTTTTTTTCTATACAGAATCAGAGCTGGGTGTCTCCAAAGGTTACTAATTTTATCTCATGCAACCCCAGATTCATGAGATATTTACCTTTTAATGTGTCGGTGTTTCTATACCCCTTTGGGAAATTAATATGGCTGCCATTCAATCCGAACTCCAACAGTCCAATAGAAATTCACAAAGCAATCAGAGCATGCATGACATGGCAGCTTTCTATTGGATTCTTGATTTTACCTTAACTTTTCAGTAAAATGGTAAATATCTTGGGAACAGGGGGTATCTGGAACTAGAAATAGCACAGTTCATCTTCAACAGCTTTTTTTTTTTTTTTTTTTTTTTTTTAATCTTGTAGCTACTTTTGAGCAACATCATGAGTGTTATGCCCAGATCAGACAGGATTCTACGCGACGTGCGCGCGCACAACCGTCACTCTTTGAGGCTAGTGGATGTCCGTTGTCACACTAGAAACTGCTTGTGGGGGCAAACTACAGCGTTGACGCTGTGACATTTTGCAGCCACAACCCAAATTGAAATTTGGGGCTGCAGTCGCATCACGTGAGCTGGTTCAGCCAATAAGGGGAACCAGCTCTGTGACGTGTTTGTTACGCCCCTCGCCACGCCCCCAAATGCACCGACCCAACTCCTGCAGTTTGAGCACAGTTCGCTGGGCTGCAGGAGTGCGCGGCAGAGGCACGCACGCAAGTGCGCCGATATAGCAGCCAGTCTGAGCTCGGCCTTAGAGAGTTGCTTATTTTGAAAATGGTTCAAGTACTTCACACAAATGTGCCATTATTTTTCAATATAGTGTAGTATGGAAGCCTCCCTTTAGCCAAGGAAAAATATGGTATTGTTTGCATACAGTAAACACTTTAGCAAGTAGCTGACAGAGTTCCACCTTGTTACAAACTTTAGATACAACTAATATAGTCGATTATAGTTTTGTAGCTCATCTCATGATGAGAAGAATGGTAAAAATAACCACAGATTTTACATGGCACCACTAGCATCTACTATAGTACTGTATCTACTTATTGTTTGGAAGTGTCAGAACTGAGCAAATAGTCTATTGAGTTCGCAAAGTTTTGATGATGAAAAGCATTTACCAATTCCACTTTCTTTATGCGCTGTCCCTTACAATCACAAGGTCCATCTGACTCCCAATGATGCATTTGACTTTACAGCAGATTAAGTAATAAAGGGCACACTGTTATTAATTGTGTTTACTACAGTAGTTCAGTTTCCCTTCAGATGCAATAAACGGTATATTATCTGGCATTTGTTGTTTTGATCAGGTTCCAACAGAAAAGTGGAACCTTTTTTGCCCTTCAGACATAAGACCTATACCCAGGACATACTGTACTTGAAAACGAGAGGTAACTCTCAATGTATTGCTTCCTGGTAAAACATTTTATAAATAAATAAAAAAAGATCACGGATTAGGGGCACCTTGTTGCATTCATCAATTGTGGTTCTTTATTTCACTGTACTCATAGACATAGAGGAGTTGAACAAGTTCATTGTCAATGTTAATGTATTTCTTTTTTTTGGCTTCTATACTTTGGGGGCCTCCCAAGAATTACCGGATAATGTTTCAGGAGAAACTTTGTGCCTCTCGGTCAGGGATTTACCACTTACACTTATTTTGAATATCTCTGTTTTTAGGCAACTTCTTAGAAGGTTCAGCAGAAGATATTCAGATGTTGATTTGGTAATAGAGGTAATAATCCATATTTATTTATTTAATTTATAATTACCCTTTCTTTTACACCATATTTGGGTGCATTGTATTTTAGATATCTTGAACTGTTTTTTTAGGATCAGAATATAAATGCTGCAGCTGAATGAAAGATCACACAAAAATAAATTGATTGAAGATTAAAATTAATTCATTCTAACAGTGTGTCACGTATGGCACACCTATAGGCAAGTGAATTGCATATGTGACCAGGGTTAATATACACAACTAGCAGATTCACTTTTCTCCTCGCAAAGTCCCTCAAATGAATAATATCTCCACTCAATCCGTCATGAACAGCACACCTGTGTGCACATGACATACAGCGGTAGCGGTTGTTATTCGAACACTTCACACGTTGTGTACATTGGAATACTGATGTCATGACGAGGGATGTCTTCCAACCTTACCGCCTTAAGACGCGAGTGCAGAAAATGGCATTTTAGAGTTCTGGTTTTTAAACACCTTAAATTGACACAGTAGCAGAGTAGCACAGTACTGTACACATTGCAATTCATTCATTTCATTGCACCTCAAGAAACAGAATCCATGAAATTCAAACAAAGCAATTGCGATAAGCGCGGGTGCCTGGGGCCATTGGCCACGTTCATGCCGCGTGGAGTACAGCAGAGCACACAAAATTGGCGCCGTGATTTGTTCGAATAACGGCTGCTGCAGCTGTATATGTGACAAGGGTTAATACAGACAGCTAACTAGTTGACTCACCTTTCACCTATGGAAGGTACCTCAAATGAGTCATATCTACCCCTAAACCGTCACGATATATATATATTTAAACCACTTCCACCACCAAAGAAATTATCAAAATATACATTTGTAGAGTCTATGGTCCCTGTTTAGTAAGAAAACTATGCAAGTAACACACACAAATCTACTGTAGCAAAATGTGCCCAAAAATCCAATTTCCTTTCTACAAAGTGTGCAACAATCAGAGCCCAAAGTCATTACTTATTAAAGTTTAGATTTAATATTAAAAAAATACATTGCTTAGGTTACAGAAACAGATTATTACAAGAACAAACAGAAAATAATGCAAAGTTTCTGCAAAGGAAAAGAATAAACAAAGAATTCCTATATGTTACCACAGAACAAGTAACAGGTTCTTCCCAGAGAGGTTACTGGAGTATGAAAGATGAGAATTCTGTTTCTGATTCCAAAACACACCTCTGTTAAATTCTTATTTCATAACTCAATTGCAAGGGCTTATATCTTAAATCCCTATAATTTAAAACAACAAACTGTATACCTCCCCCCACCCCCTCTTCTGGGCATGTTCTCAGCATCTTCCCTGTTGCGCCTGTGTACTTAATATGCGTGCCTGAATATGAAATATGACAACCTAACTTATAGTTTTTCATGAGAAACAGATATCTGCCATTTGCACCTCCTAATCATGAAGTGATTAGCATAATTTGATTAATCTCATTGCAACTGTTACAAATATTTATTTGTTATTCTTGCAAATTGCAGTCAGACCCAGGATATTTCCCATTTAGTCTATTTATGCAAAGTTTTGGGCTGTCATCTTGGCTGCACACCCTCGTATTCCACAGATCCTCCAAGAATGCCTTTGAAGTTACATTTAAAAGACATTTGTTTATTCCCCTCTGTCATGGAAGAATTGTGACAGTCATATTTCAATTCCTCTACTTGCAAACCAAGGTGTTTACCCCAGATATCAGCAGTCCTATAAATCAAATAAAACTAGGCCTGGTCTGGGGTTAACAAGCCATAAAAACAATTGTATTTTTAAGATAATTTGCAAGTAACATTAACATCTGGTGCGCCAGAACGATTAAAATACCTCATGATAATATTGTGACATAGGGGTCTAATAATTTATTTTAGCGTTGTATTGTATGTCTTTATTTATTTAGCTCCAAAAGTGTACTCAGCGCTTCACAAAGAATACAGTATAGGGAATTATAATAATACAATAAGTGCAGCAAAAATCAGATAATGGGAAAGGAAATCCCTGCTCCAAAGAGCTTAAAATCTAAGAGGTTTGAGGGGAAACTTACAGAGACAGCAGATGAGGGAATAAGTGCAGTAGATGGGTGTGCTTGGCCACAATGTGTGGTATAAGTGGCTGTGAGACAATAGCCATGAGTGCAGGCTATTGGGATGCTTGATTTGTGGGGCAAGTTTTAAGGTTAGTCAGTGTTAAATGAAAAGGTTAACACCATTTACAGTGGAAGAGATGGCAGGGAGCCATGGGTGAGATCAGGTGTGTATGTCTGGCTTCAGGCTTAGGGGAGATCCCCAGCGTTGATGATATATAATTATATTGTAAATCCTGTTGCTGCCAATGCTTAATGAAATTTATGTTACAACTGCGGCGCTCCCCTACAACTAACAACCAATAAATATTGGTTCTAATAAATTAAATCAATATCAAATAACAGTGTAAAACCAGGTAACAGTATTATACTGGCCCTTTTATGGAACTGCAGCTCAACCAGGAAAGGATCTTCCCTTGATCCTTCATAAATCAGTAGAAATATAGTTGTGGTAAGTGCAGGAGGTTATCAAAGTATTTGTAAAAACATTTGGTTAGTAATAAACCATACATATGGTTACCATAAATTAAAACCAAACAGTCAATTGGAATGATGGTGGGAATACACAATCGTAAAAGATAACAGCTATACTCACACGAGCAAGTGTGAGCTCCTCATACCAGGGTATATTTGGTAGTGTGGAAACCCCCTCAGGTCTCGGTTGCTTGTCTCCTAGACGGTTGTGTTGGTAGACAACCGCTTTGCAATGTTCCAGAAAAGGATAACAATCGCGAATTAGAAGTGAAATATGTGCACTTTATTTAAAACAAAAGTAAGTATACAAGCACTTACATGGAAAAACACTTCCGGCATTAACAGTCACGTTCAGACCCTGCGTGGTATCCCCCTGCTTCCGCGTCCGGTCAGCAGGACCTCTGTCAGGGTGATCACGAAAACTACGGTAGCCTTCCGTGGACACAGTACAACTACACCACCGACAGGGAATTCCACGTTTCGCAAGGTACTGCTGCGACACACTTTATTCGAGCAAATACCCAGTATGTACCTGGCAGATACCTGGAATGCGCCGCTCCTCACCTCTGACAAGCCCCGTTGCATTTGCCTTCCCAGCCTGGGTTCATGCCTGGCTGATGGGCGGCTGATCTGTTAAATGATAATGATTAGGATTTAATAGGCTGCAATGCTTCGCGTGTCTACCAGATGGCATAAATTCATGAATTGTAATGCAGTATATATATATATATATATACTGTGCAGTATTGCAGCCAGCGGGAACAAAATGCTTTAATCCCTGCCTGGAAAATAACTCAATGCACTCGGGCAGAAAACAGTCACAAACCTCAATACACCCGGGTATACCCGAATTCGTGGGACTAGCCGAGCTCGAATAAAGTGTGTCGCCAGTGTATCTCTTGCTTCGTCAGGTTCCTGTCGTAGTAAAACAGTCAACATTCAAACCTAGTTATAGGTCAGAGAAAACAGTGGGAAACTGAGAATAATAATGTATTTTTAATAATGAGTGGGCTCGTTACCCACAACGTGTCAAAGCACTTTTCTATGGTACATAATAGCAAACCTGACGGCCTAATTTACAGGGCCATAGAGTCGGTCTCTGAGAATTGGCGTGGTGGTAACAGGTTAATAAAACTAGCCCAGAAAGAGACTTTCTGGATCTATAAATTAAAAATATTGATACCACAAGGACTAAACGTGGATATAGATCTGGGAGCATTGATTTTAAAATTGACTATTTACAATTTATTTTTAAAAATTGACCGAATAAAGTTCAACCATCATTTTATTTATTAAAAAGCCATTATTATTCTCAGTTTCCCACTGTTTTCTCTGACCTATAACTAGGTTTGAATGTTGACTGTTTTACTATAATATGTTTTGGAGTTGACTGTTCAACCACTAACGTTCCCCTTTTTCATTTTTTAGAGCTATTCCATCATCTATTTCCATCAGGATTTGCGTCGTCAGATAGATGTAGTAGCCATTGTTTTATTAGATTGAATGTATTTTGGCACTTTTTGGCATTTTCTGTCGTATATTGTATGTAGTGGTCTCTGTAACCAGAGCTTCTGAGTCACATACAATTTTTTCTGGATCAGGATTTTAAATTTAGATATACTCCCTATAGCTGCCTGTCATCCGACCTTGCAAAAGGTTTAAAAGGATGGATTAGGTGGAGCCTTGGGCCTCTAATAGAAACCACTCGAGACTAACAATGTCCAGAATAAACCAGCATTACAATTTAACACCCTTAATATTCTCGACATCTTTACTTTTTAATTTGTAATTTTTTATATTTCATATTCTATGCTTTTAAGAACATATTTGGATCTGTTTATATATATTGTCATGCTATTTAAATTTGACAGGATATTGTGCTTGGTAAACCTTTTCATCTATGCCAACATACAGTATGTCAAAATTCCTATACTTAACATCATTGATGCATCATTTTTTGAAGGGTTATCACACCACTGGATATTATTTAAAATGTTAAAACACTCTAATAGATAGTCTTGCTCTTAAAATTATAATGTATTTTCCATTTGTTAATTTTAGATACATTATAACTATGATTTTTATTTTCTATTTGATGTGTTCGGACATATGGTAGTGTCATATGTCACTGTTAAGATACTGTGCCTGACAAGACTTTTGCATACATGTGTCAGGATCGCCTAGACCTCCTGCTTAGCCATAGTTTTTCTAGACTGGGTGTGCTGCTGTCTTCTGTTTCCTCTGGGTTCCTCTGTCTGCCTGTCTGTCTTCTTGTTGCTCCTGTCTCTGTCCTTTATAGCTCTGCTCCCTGTCTGTTTCCTTTGCCTTTGCTTGAAGTCAGACTCCTATGCACATGCCTCTGATCCTGATCTGTTTCTGTACATGTATTATAGAAGTCTGTTCACAGTAAAGCCCTTGTGTGTAATCTGGCTTGTCCCTGTTTGTTCCTGTTCTCAGTCCCTGCCCCCAGACCTGTCCTTGCTCCCCTGTCCTGTTCCAGTCTCCTCGTTGCCAACCTCTGCTTGTTACCTGACTTCGCTACCTGCCGCCTGCCTTAGACCTCTGCTTGTACCTGACTTTGCTACCTGCCGCCTGCCTTGGACCCCTGCTTGTGACCCCTACTACGCTCGTGCTGTTCCGGCCACCGAGATCCTACCCGCCATAGGAGTCTCTCGTGACAGAAAGCAAAGGCCACTTCTGGACCTCGCTGGAACAGATTCTTCTTCTGCCTGCTCCCTTTCCTGCCTGCTGCAGCAGACCACATCCACATGGTTGAAGATAAGTACTTTCGTTTCTTTTTTGGAAATCCAAGTTGGGATTTTGAAAAGTTTTTTTTTTGTTGCTGCTAAGTGTTCTGCAAGAATTATTGCGTTCATAACGAAAAAACATTTCTGCTGAGACTAGAACTGTTGCTGCAGAGACAAGTGCACCTTTCTTTGAGGGTTTTTTTTCCTTTTGTGCAGTGCCTGGGTTTACCCTTGCAGTACCTGTTGCCACCTTTTAGACTCTGACTTTTCATTCCCTGGACAAGGCTTGTCTCTGCATCCCTGGTTGGACCACTGCTGTTCACAGGGTTCACATTTCAAAAGACAAGAGTGCTTCCATTAATTTGTTACTGCATGCTGTGATTTTTCCTGCAATCTGTAGTTCTTCCTATGATTGGTTCTAAGGTTTCAGGTTTACCTGCAAGTTCCCCTAAAGTTTGTTTCTCTGTAACCTGTGATATCCCTACGCCTGATATCTAAAGTTTCAGATTTAACTGCAACTTTCTGTCTGATATTCCTATGTCTGATGTCAAAAGTTTCAGATCTAACTGCAAGTTTTCTCTGTAGTAGTTTCCTGCTGTCTATGATATTTCTATGCCTGATTTCTAAAATTTCAGATATAACTACAGGTTTCTCTGTCTATGTTTTTTCCTTGCATTTATAAATCTCCGTGACTGATGCTAAAGTCTCAAAAGGTCAGCTCTCCTATCTTGTGTCTCTCTGTGTCTAATATTCCTGTTGTTCATTCTAATGCTTCTGTTTTAAAAACACATTTCCTCTTTACTGGTTTCTTGGGAAGTGTGATTTCCCCATGTCTGAAATTATGGCTCCCACTCAAAAACAGTCTTGAGCAGTAAATGTGAACACAGTACCACTGATTCTTCAGAACTTCTCAAAGCAAGGAAGAAGAAGAAAAAGAAGGGAGGCATTACTGTGGAAGTTGCAGAAGGAATTAAGAATGAAAATGTAACCTCAGAATCTGCATTTAATGAAAGAGATATGCTGCAGCTTAAGGCAACTCACAGACGTATCCCAAGAATAGTGGAAGAAAAGAAAGATGCCCCTATTCAGATGCTTCAAGCTGCACAGAAAGCGATTGATTGTCTTTATGGACGTTTAGATAAGGAGCAAGAAGCCAAGGCTGCACTACAAAGCTGTCTATCCTCAGCAATTGCTAAGTGTGTTCTCCAGGAGAAAGAAAAAGAGCAGTTGGAGAGGGACAGGGTGATCCTGTCAAGCACGCTGGAGAAGGCATGCTGATAATGCCCAGTACCAGAGTTTCATGGCTCAAGTTGGCGCAAAACTGGAAACCTCAGAGGAGAAGAATTGCCACTTCAACACAGAACTACGTTCTTTGAGAGAGATCTTCGAAGGGTTAAATAGCAGTTTTGAAATGGTAACCCAGGAGTGCAAGAATCTCTATGTCCAAGTCAGTGAAGGAGATAAGAAACTCCATGAATTAGGAGAGGAGAAGGAACAGTTGGCCCAGGAAAAGTTAGACGTGCAGACAGCACTGCAGAATGCAGAGAGAGTGCTGCAAGAAGAACGTGTCTCCCTGGAGCGGCGCACACAAGCAAAAAATATGCTGCAGAGTCAGCTGCGAGAACTGCGTGCACATCTGTAGGACACCAAGGAGAAATGGGTGAATGCTGAAGAAAAGCAGCAAGTTCTGCAGGAAGAAAGTTTCCAGACTGCCTACAAAATAAAGATGCTGCAAGATTATTTGAGTACCCAGTGTGTCCCCAAAGAACAGCATGAGGAGCTGAAGGCCACACTGAGCATAACCAGAGCCTCGCTGGAGGAAGAGCTAAAGCTAGCAGCTGAACACACATCTCAGCAGCTCACAGCACTGCAGGCGCAGATAGCTGAGCTCAAGACACAGCTTGCCAAAAAGGAGGAGAGAGAGAAGGTGTCCGTCTGTCAAGAGGCTGGCCTGACACAGCGCTATGAGGTCAAAATGGCCGATGCCTGCAAATTATTGGACCACACAGCCCGTGATAAGGTCCGGCTGCAGCTGGAGCTGGACAATGCCCGGGAGGAGTACCGGCAGCTGCAGATCAGAAATGAAGAAGATGAAACATATTTAAGCTTTACTCTGAGTCAGCTAGGAGATATGGAGTCGCAACTCAACTCCAAAGAAGCCAAACTGACAACTGCATTGAGTGGGAAAAGAAGTGCAGAAGGACAGTTTCAAGAGCTGAAAAATCAAATAGCTGGTCTTAATGAGAATTTAGGTGATACCACAAAACGGCAGTCACAAAGGGAGACCATGGAGCGTGAATTCTATGTTCCCACTTACCCATGTGAAAAGTCTGCACCCGTCCTTGATACCCACATTCCTGATGTCCATACCTCTGCAATGGAGTTGAACGTATCCATTGGGAAGTTCCAGATTCCAAAACTAAAAGAGATATATTGGTCACAAAAAGAGACCACGAAGAGTGAACTCTGTGTCCCCACTGACTCATGTGGAAAGGCTGCACCCGTCTTTGATGCCCACGTTTCTGATGTCTCTGCCCCTGTATTTGGGTTGAACGCACCCATTCGGAGGTTCCTTGCAGCACCCAATGTACCTGTGGAGTACCCTCTGCCCGCTGACAAACCACCAGAGGTGGGTCACCTTGAGTCCTCTTTTCATCAAGGCCTCCGGGAAGAGCCTGGAGGATCGTCCAGAGAACGCTCTTGAGAGGGGGGAGTAATGTCAGGATCGCCTAGACCTCCTGCTTAGCCATAGTTCTTCTTTGTCCACTGGGTGTGCTGCTGTCTTCTGTTTCCTCTGGGTTCCTCTGTCTGCCTGTCTGTCTTCTTGTTGCTCCTGTCTCTGTCCTTTATAGCTCTGCTCCCTGTCTGTTTCCTTTGCCTTTGCTTGAAGTCAGACTCCTATGCACATGCCTCTGATCCTGATCTGTTTCTGTACCTGTACCTGTATATAGAAGTCTGTTCACAGTAAAGCCCTTGCTGGTAATCTGGCTTGTCCCTGTTTGTTCCTGTTCTCAGTCCCTGCCCCCAGACCTGTCCCTGCTCCCCTGTCCTGTGCCAGTCTCCTCGTTGCCGACCTCTGCTTGTTACCTGCCGCCTGCCTCAGATCTCTGCTTGTACCTGACTTCGCTACCTGCCGCCTGCCTTGGACCCCTGCTTGTGACCCCTACTACGCTCGTGCTGTTCCAGCCACGAGATCCTACCCGCCATAGGAGTCTCTCGTGACAACATGTCAACATGTCATAGTCCTATATATTTAATATTCTGGAGTGATCTTTGTGTCCCTTTTGTTTATTTCACTGGCTATTATACCATATAAATGCAGAAATATTCCAGTAGACATTCTTGTCCAAAGCCCACCTGTGCATTTAGAGTTTATCTTTAAAATAGGATATTGTGCCTAAGAAGCCTCTTTTCAATTTGTCAACATAGGTAAAATCCCCTTAGATTCAAGACTATTGATGTGTCATTATATGCTGTCTATTATACCAGTGTATACATCGAGGTTATAACACTCCAATAGTTAGCTGTGCCGCTCACACTGTAATGTTTTCTATATACTAAGTATTTTAGATACACGATAAATACTATAACTTAATTGGTGTCAGAAATGTTCACATATATGGTAAAGTTACACAATTCTGATAAGATATTGTGCCAGACAAACCTCTTTTTATATATATCAACAAATGTTATAAACATATATATTTCATAGTGATCCATGTGTCACTTTTGTCCATTTTCTGTTAGCTATTATATCATGTGAATGTTAATGAGTCTAAATAAACATTTGATTCTTGAATTCACTTGTGGATTCAGAGTTCATATCTTTATTGGGCATATCTTTTAAAAATAGAATAGGTCCTAACACTATTTGAAAGTTTCTCTAGAATATGTGATTAGTTTTAAACATTTACGGGTTATAGTATTTGCAATCATTTCATTATGTAGGATGATACTCAGTGTATGCTGATCTGTGTTTTTGTTAAACGTACTTCAATAAGGAATAATGCGCGTTAAACCTGTTAAAAATATACACAGGGTATAAGTATAGGCTCACCACAAACCACCGACCTTTACCTGACGAAGCAAGAGATACTTTGCGAAACGCGTAGTTCCCTGCCGGTGGTGTAGTTGTACTGTGTCCACGGAATCCTACCGTAGTTTTTGCGATCACCCTGACAGAGGTCCTGTTGACCAGACGCGGAAGCAGTGGGATACCATGCAGGGTCTGAACGTGACTGTCGATGCCGGAAGTGTTTTTTCATGTAAGTGCTTGTACACTTACTTTTGTTTTAAATAAAGTGCATATATTTTACTTCTATTTCGCGATTGTTATCCTTTCCTGGAACATTGCAAATCGGTTTTCTACCAACACAACCCTATAGGAGACAAGAGACCGGGACCAACACAACCCTCTAGGAGACAAGAGACCGAGACCTGAGGGGATTTCCACACTACCAAAGATACCCTGATGTGAGGAGCTCACACTTGCCCGTGTGAGTATTTGCTGTTATCTTTTACCATCCCAACATCATTCCAATTGACTGTTTGGTTTTTATTTATGGTGACCATATGTATGGTTTATTACTCTGCCTTGTCCTCCTCTCTTGATCTACATGCCCCACTTTCTCTCTGCCGCACTCGCCCTTTTAACCCTAAACCCTGGTTAAATTCCCACACGCGCATGCTGCATTCCTCCACTCGTTCCTCTGAATGCCTCTGGAGGAAATCTCATACTCTCGCAGACTTCCTTCACTACAAATTTATGCTATCCTGTTTCAACTCTGCCCTCTCGCAAGCTAAAGAAGCCTACTTTTCTTCACTAATCAACATGCACAAGTCTAACCCACGCTGACTGTTCTCTGTCTTTGATACTCTACTCAAACCACCCTCAGCTGCCTCTCCTTCCTCCATCTCCGCTCAGGACTTTGCTGACTATTTTAAGGAAAAGGTGGAATCCATACGTCAGAACATCCCCTCTGTTTCTTCCTCCCATCCTACACCTCTTCCTAACTCTCCTCCTGCCTTCCTTGGCTCTTTTTCCACTGTCTCAGAGGAGGATGTGTCGCTGTTGATCGCCTCTTCTCCCTCTACCACTTGCCCTCTTGACCCCATTCCCTCCCATCTCCTAAAACCTCTTGCTCCTACTATAATCCCTACGCTCACACACATTTTTAACTCCTCCCTCTGCTCTGGAACCTTTCCATCCTCCTTCAAACATGCAACAGTCATACCATTACTCAAAAACAGCAAGCTTGACCCTACCTCTCTTTCTAACTATCGGCCTGACTCTCTCCTGCCTTTTGCCTCTAAACTCCTTGAACGTCTTGTATTCGCGTGCTTGCTCCATTTTCTCAACACCTATTCTCTCCTAGACCCTCTACAATCTGGCTTCCGCACTGCTCACTCCACCGAAACAGCCCTCACTAAAATAACTGACGACCTCCATGCTGCCAAAGACAGAGGTCATTACACTCTGCTCATATTACTCGACCAATCTGCAGCATTTGAACCCGTGGACCACCCTCTTCTCCTTCACATTCTCCATACTCTTGGCATTCGGAACAAAGCTCTATCCTGGATCTCATCCTACCTCTCCCATCGTACTTTCAGTGTCTCTTCTGCTAACACCTCCTCCTCCTCTATTGATCTCTCTGTGGGGGTACCCCAGGGCTCTGTCCTGGGACCTCTTCTCTTTTCTCTGTATACACTCTCTGTAGGTGACCTAATAACATCTTTTGGGTTTAATTATCACCTCTATGCTGACGACACACAAATATATTTCTCAACACCCGACATTACACCTGCTGTACAAACCAAAGTTTCTGAATATCTCTCTGCTATATCATCCTGGATGGCCCTCCGCCGCCTTAAACTCAACATGGCTAAAACAGAGCTCCTCATACTTCCTCCCAAACCTGGCCCTACTACCTCCTTCCACATTACTGTTGGAACTACGATCATTCACCCAGTAGCCCAAGCACGCTGCCTAGGGGTCACACTCGACTCCTCTCTCACATTTGCCCCTCACATTCAAAACATTTCTAAAACCTGTCGCTTTTTCCTCCGCAATATAACAAAGATACGCCCTTTCCTCTGTTGCTCGACTGCTAAAACTCTGACTCAGGCCCTCAATCTCTCCCGTCTTGATTACTGTAACCTCCTGCTGTCCGGCCTTCCTGCCTCTCACCTGTCTCCCCTACAATCTATCCTTAACGCTGCTGCCAGAATCACTCTATTCTTCCCTAGATCTGTCTCAGCATCTCCCCTCATGAAATCCCTCTCCTGGCTTCCGATCAAATCCCGCATCTCACACTCCATTCTTCTCCTCACTTTTAAAGCTTTACACTCTTCTGCCCCTCCTTACATCTCAGCCCTAATTTCTCGTTATGCACCATCCAGACTCTTGCGTCCTTCTCAAGGATGTCTTCTTTCTACCCCCTTTGTATCTAAAGCCCTCTCCCGCCTTAAACCTTTTTCATTGACTGCCCCTCACCTCTGGATTGCCCTTCCCCTCAGTACCCGACTAGCACCCTCTCTATCCACCTTTAAGACCCACCTTAAGACACACTTGCTTAAAGAAGCATATGAATAGCATTGTGGCTATTCTGAACACATGGCACATAAAGCTTGGCCCCCTGCAGATGCACTTACCAGAACTCCCTCCTACTGTCTCTGTACGTTCTCCCTACCTACCAATTAGACTGTAAGCTCCTCGGAGCAGGGACTCCTCTTCCTTAATGTCTAAAGCACTTATTCCCATGATCTGTTATTTATATTATCTGTTATTTATTGGATTACCACATGTATTACTGCTGTGAAGCGCTATGTACATTAATGGCGCTATATAAATAGACATACAATACAATACTAACTAAAAGTTTTTACATATACTTTGATGACCTCCTGCGCTTACCACAACTATATTTCTAATGCTTAATGACAACTGCTAAATGACTTGAGTGATAGTAGGTTTGTGTCTGCTACAGCTGCCTGTTGCATTGTCAATACAATCAGAAAATTCCCTGTATACCAATAAATACGGATACACTCTTTCCTCAATATTGCTCTGATCACCAAAGAATGATAAACAAAATAGGCATGGCTAATTGAGAAGGTTTACCTGATAAAGACATTATTCTAGAATCCTTGATTGATGATGACTTATGAAAAACTGAAAGCCCTTAACGGATTTGATTGGGTTAACCCTTGTCTGGTTAATCAAAAATGACACGGGTTATTTGCCACCAATATGTTTTGGGTAAATTACACACATTATGCTACAACACCTCCGCCCTCTAACTACCTACCAAAGAATAATGAGAAGTACTGTAGATCAGCGGAGCGCAAACTTTTGGAGCTGCGTCCCCCTGCCTTCTCCCCCTCACTCTCGCGCCCCCCTACATAGTTTAGCAGCATCAAATGACGCCACAGGGTCACGTGATGAGACGTCACGTGAGCCCATTGCCATGGAGACGTATGTGTGACGTCATTCCGATTGACACCACGCAGTCATTCGACGCCCACTTCGCACATCGCTGCTGTAGATTATATATGATTAATGACCCTACTGTCATTGACTGTGTACTGATGTGGAAAAGAAGATTCGGACATGTTCTGTGAATTATAGGGAGTTAAGAAGTGAAGATTGCCTGGGTGAGAGATAAGATCTTGACACTTCTATGAATCACAAGAGGTATTTCAAAACTGAAGGATATGCTTAGAGGTGTGCTTGAACTTTAGGACCCACATGAGATTTATCTTACAAAAACATTAACTAAAACCAAATATAATTGTAATAAAAAATGTTTTTGTTGTTAAATAGACAAAATTACAGTTTACATGATACCTGTCAAGGCTTCATAGACAACATTTGAATAGCCATATACATACAGGCATACCCCGCATTAACGTACGCAATGGGACCGGAGCATGTATGTAAAGCGAAAATGTACTTAAAGTGAAGCACTATGTTTTTTCCCCTTATTGATGCATGTACTGTACTGCAATCGTCATATACGTGCATAACTGATGTAAATAACAAATTTGTAAAAGGCTCTATAGTCTCCCCGCTTGCGCACAGCTTTGTACAGGTAGGGAGCGGGTATTACTGTTCAGAACATGCTGACAGGCGCATGCGCGAGCTGGCGTTTGCCTATTGGGTGATATCTACTTACTCGCGAGTGTACTTAAAGTGAGTGTCCTTAAACTGAGGTATGTCTGTACAGAACTGCAATGTTTAAAGAAAGAGCCTATATTTTTCATAATGAAATTACTGGTGTTAACACAAGCAAATATTTATTTAAACATTTTTTTATCATAGTGTTTTTATGACAGTGTACTGTTAAAACTAGGATATCATTCAGATTTCATTTAAATATAGTGTTTCAAAAGGTCTGAGCATACAGTACACTATTTATAAAAAGTACAAATTAACCCTTTTTAGTGCCCAAAGATATACCATTAATGTCAAATGGGATGGCACTCTAGAATAGCTGAACTGTGTTATTTTTCTTTCTCTGGACCACCTATTTCCACTGAGACCTTCCATTTTAGTTGTCGGTAATTTCAATCCATGCCATTTCAACACTTCGGCTTCTGAGTGCATTTAGAACTGCTGAGATCAGAATCAAATGCTTTTTCGTAATTTACGAACCCTAAACTGTGTGGTACAGTAGATTGTATCCATTACTTCGGACAATCACGTCTTGTATGACTTGGATGTGGTCCATTGTGTTCTATCCACTGCAAAATCCTACCTCTTCTCTAAGGTGGGCAAACTCCAAGGTCTATTGCAGCCGATTAGTCAAAAAATCGTAAAGTCTTCATAAAAATCTTGTAAGTGGTCTAAACCCCTCACCTCTCTGCCCAACATCTTCAAGGTCCTGGGGGATTTCAATAGAATCTCCGGGTATAAAATCAACCAAACTAAATCTGAAGCCCTAGACATTAACATGCCTAAGCATATGGGCAAGCTGATAGAGCTCAATTTCAAATTCAAATGGCAAGCCTCAGCAATTCGATATTATGGGGTTAACATCACCAGGAATTATAGGGACCTGTATAAAGCAAATTTCCCTGTCTTGATTAAGACTTTGGGAGAGGATCTCAAGAACTGGTCGGGTCATGGAATATCTTGGATCGGGAGGATCCACAGTGTAAAGATGAACTTGTTACCCAAAATACTATACCTCTTCCAGACGCTTCCAATCCGAATGGTGAAGGAAGACATCCTCTCCCTACAGTCACACATCTCTAAATTTATTTAGGGTAATAAATGACCCAGGATACAAAAGGGTATCTTAAAGAAGCCTATAAACAGAGGAGGAGTAGTGGTACCTTGCTTGCTATTGTATCACAAGGCGGCACAATTATCTCAAATTCTCCAATAGCACATGGATTCCGATCTTAGGAGATGGGTGACATTGGAACTGAAATGTTGCGCTCCAGTGGAACTACGCAACCTCATTTGGCTGTCAAAAAAGAGTATTAGCTCTGTTAGCGAGCCGCTTTCCACTATGACCAGCTCCCTCTCAGTCTGGGAGGCCACCAAATTTAGTTGCTCCCTGACCTCTAAAGCCCCATTGATGACCCCACTGTTGGATAACCCGGATATCGCCCTAGGTATGATTAGAAAAGACTTCGCAATTTGGAAACTGAAAGGCTTTGTTAGACTTCAAGATCTGGAGATTAGAAGAAACGTGAAATCATTTGAACAAATTAAATCCAAAAAGGATATGCCTGTCACGGTAGCGTGTGACAGGTTGTAATTTACACCAAAACTATATATAAATATATATATACCTGGGTTTGAACTGGGACGAGACTTAAGATATAATAAAGTGATTTTATTCCTTGATAAAGGTGAACACAACAGATTATACAATAACAGCAAAATACAGTATAGACACTTACGTAAAGATTATGGCAAGAAAGCCATCAGGATTACAGACTGGCCACTTCTCCCATATTTCAGTTGACATCATAGCAATACATGCAGGACACATGCATGAAGACATTTGCTTGAAGAACATTTGCATGAACAACATGGATAAAAGGGTGGCTCTGACTTATATATCATTTTAACCCTTGCATCCCAGCTTACGGCGCCGTGCCGTCTAGTAAAATCCCCTTTGAAGCGTTTGAAGCTGACTTTGGGCTTTCAGAGTCCCGTGTGAAAAGTTACACTGACTCTGGTTAATTCCTTTTGTCCATTGGGCCAAGCATAAGCAATTAGCAAATTAGCCTTTGATGACCAGGCTTGTAAATTCTAGCCTTTCCTGCTCATCACAACAGCAGGGGGTTGCAGTTTCTCAGAACTCAACCAAAATGTCATATTTACTGCAAATCACCTCATAACTTGAGTTCAGTAATACATACAGTCAGGTGAGATATATTAATACAGTCCGTCCCACCGGACGCTCACAGAAAGACCAGACATTACAGTGTAATATGAAAATTAATAGAGATATTAATATCTGGCAGCCACTAAGGGCCAGATATTAAGTGTTTGTAACGGTTGGTGGCGGGGAAGTCCCACGAATACAAATATGTAATTCTTATCCTTTTCAGCCAAGGACATCTCATAATATTCTCATATTTAATAAGGTTACTCCTTTTGATTCCCTTCTTGGGTAGCTCCACCCCTACCCCCATCAATAAAACCTTTTGAAGTAGGCTTGTAGCTTCTCGCATAACCAACTAGGTAATTACCTGTTGATCCTTCCTGGGTCTTGCATAGCAATTCCCCTGTGAAGCCAGGCTAAATTCTAGCAGGATGTCCTATTTAGCATCCAACTGGCCAATTCACACCTCCTTTTTGGATAAGCACTTCCAGAGAGGAAGCTTGCATATCAAACGTGAATAGACTCATGAGTCAACCATTTGGTCCTCGTACGCATTACAAAGGCAGGCAGAGGTAGTTAGCATTTGGCCTGTACATTGTAAGACTGCAAAAAGTCACTTTATCAAAAATATATGTTCCTCTTATGACAAAGTTATATTTTTAATATGTGTGTACTTGGGGGGTGACCCGGAGGCTGTACCCCCAAGGCTCAGGGTCCTGGCTTACTCCGTTACCAAATTATCAGTTTTCAGGTAACTGTTTATTCAGCACTGCATATAAGATTAACCCCTTAAGTCCCAGTGGGTGGGTTATGCAGACACTGACCCAGCAACAATACATTTTACACAGGGGAATAAGCATTTTCATGTTATAACAAGGGTTAAATCACATTTCTGGACCTCAGCCCAGTTAACCCCTTGTCTCCCTGGCGAGGTTGGAGGGGGGCCCTTGGGGAGTAACCCCGTTAATCCCGGGCCAAACCCTCACTATCGTCACACCTCCCCGGCTCAATGGGGCCCTGGTGCCCCAGTCGCCTCCCCCAGGCACTGGGGTACCACTTGCGCCCTTGACGCCCTCAATATGTCCTGAGGGATTGGCCTGGCAAAATTGTCCTCCGGCAATGACCAGTACACAGTGGATTGTAAAGTCCAGATCCTGCAAAGCCGGGCATTCTCCTTTGCCTCCCTCTGCCCCCCACCCAGTGCCTTGGGAACCAAGTCCATGGTGAAAGGGGCTCCTGTGCAGACTATGCTGCACATTGCCCAGAGACTGGCATATCTCTGCACCAACAGGAGACCAGCTATCCAGCACAGACCGTCGCATTCCTGTCAACCAAGTCTGGGAAAAGGTTATGTCACTATTCTGTAGGGACCCTACCTGCCCTGGCTCAGTGCCAACCTGTAGCTGCTCTGCTATACTCCTGACTCTCCTCCCTGGCTGCCTATCTACCCACAGCCCCTCCTTTGGGAACCCTGGCGACTTTGTCAGGGGGGTCACTCCTGGTCCGTCAGAGCAAGGTACTTTCTGCCTACCTAGCCCATCCCTCACTTCTGCCAGCTGCCTGACTCCCCACTGACTTCCTATCTTCCCCTGCTTCCTGGGGCCTCCCTGCCTAGTCTCCCCTAGGCCCAGCACCTCAGCCCCTGCTGATGACTCCTGCTGCTTACCTCCCTGCAGCCCACCTGCACTCCTCTCCTCCCTGGGCAATCCTAACCCAGACCCTGGAACTACCTGAGTGCACCTACCTCCCTGACCTTGTCTCCCCCTTACCAGGGATGAGCTCAGGGGCACCTCTCCAGATGCAACCGCCTTAGCGCTTGGCTGGCAGGTATCCCTGGGGTGGCAAAAACTGGCCACTGCCCATGATACCCCCAGCCCATAGCTAGGCTGCAACAGGGGGTTGATGATCTTAGAAACCCCCTGGGGCTCTGCCAGGGTAACAGGAAACTCTAGCTGCAATACCTGCTGCTTTCCCTCCCTGGCTACCACTAGCCCTCCTTCTCTCACTGAGATCTGAGGCTGGCTACCTACCTGCAGCCTCCCCTCACTCCGCTTCTCCCTAGCTAATCCTAACCTGGATCCTAGGGACACCTGAGTGAGGCCATCTCCCTGACACTGTCTCCCCCTTACCAGGGATGAGCTCAGGGGCACCTCTCCAGATGCAACCGCCTTAGCGCTTGGCTGGCAGGTATCCCTGGGGTGGCACAAGCCTGCCACTGCCCCGGATACCCCCAGCCCATAGCCAGGCTGCAACAGGGGGTTGCTGATTGGAGACACCCCCTGAGGCTCTGCCAGGGTAGCGGGGAAAACTGGCTGGCTCACTTGCTGCCTTCCCTCCCAGGTTCCCACTGGCCCACCCAACCCTCTCCCAGGCAATCCTACCCTAGAGCTGGGTGCTAACGGGGCTAGCCCCTCTCCCTGAAGCTGTGCCCCCATTACCGGAGGTGAGCTCAGGGTTGCTGGTGCAGATGCACCCACCTTAGCTTCTGGCTGGCAGGTAACCTGGGGGTGGTCTAACTGTGCCACAACCCCTGGTACCTCCAGCCCATAGCAAGGCTGCAACAGTGGGGCTCTTAACTGAGAGTCCCCTTGCTGCTCTGACCAGGTAATGGGGAAGCCTGGCGGCCCTACAAGCTGCCCTTCCTTCCCCTCCCCTGAGATCTGCTGCTGGCTACCTACCTGCAGCCTCTCCTCACTCCATTTCTCCCTAGCTAATCCTAACCTGGATCCTAGGGACACCTGAGTGAGGCCATCTCCCTGACACGGTCTCCCCATTACCAGGGATGAGCTCAGGGTTGCTGGTGCAGATGCACCCACTAGCTCTTGGCTGGCAGGTAATCTGGGGGTGGTCTAACTTTGCCACAACCCCGGACACCTCCAGCCCATAGCAAGGCTGCAACAGTGGGGCTCTTAACTGAGAGTCCCCTTGCTGCTCCACCAGGGTAATGGGGATGTCTAGCTGCCCTACAAGCTGCCCGTCCTTCCCCTCCCCTGGTACCCCTATCTCCTGCCACCCCCCAGTCACCCCTATAGTCACCCCTAAAGCATGCGAATATAAACAGACAGACAAAAGAGAATTCATGGGGAATAATCGGAAGGAAACCTTTAAGATTAAACAGTACATGAACTGCCACACGGAATATGTAATTTATCTATTGGAATGTCCATGTGGACTCCAATACGTGGGCAAAACAAAACGAGCAATAAAAACACGTATTTTAGAGCATTTGAGCAACATTCGTAGAGGAGTTTTAACCCACAGTGTTTCCAAACATTTTGCACTGTTTCATAATTCGAGCACTAAAGGTTTAAAATTTACGGGTATAGAAAATGTGTTACAGCATTGGAGAGGTCGCAGCAGAGATATTGACTTAAGTAAACGTGAAATGTTTTGGATTCACAAATTAAACACCTTAATACCACACGGTCTGAATGCAGACTTTGAAATAATACCATTCTTAATCAACTAACATCTGTCCAATAGTCCTAATATCTCTGCTGTACCCACTTGTATACCCTACCTACTCCTTCCTTTATCCCCATTACCACAGATCTCTCTCCTGTTCCCTTCCCTCCCCCCCCCCCCTTGATCTCAAGCCTTTGAGATCTTATGAACATAAGAATACGCTACTATCTATGTCACTGATCATATTTTATTTCTCTCCCCCTTTTTATCTCTCCGCCACCATGCTGAGCTATATAGTCTGCATAGTTTTATTGATGTATAGGGCATTTTTTATAAACATTATAAACATTTTTTATAAACATTATAAACATTTTAATATCTATTAGCATCTTTTATGCACCTTATATTTTTTTGTGATATGTAATATTAAAGTTTTAGTGTAATTGCGTCGTTTTTGGACCATAGAGTCATGTACCTTTAAGAGGAGGACCTATGTAAAATCAAGCTTTTATTGAGTAATTGTCTCTGGTATATAAACTGCACACCCACTAGGGGTATTGACTTGCTCCTGAGGAAGCTGTGGTGTAACACAGCGAAACGCGTTGAGCCTATTCCTGCAGCCTGCACAGCTGCCCAGAAGGAGAAGGTGCCTAGTCTGCGGTCCCCCTGCTGTCTGCCAACCTCTGTGTTCCGGATCGGAAGCCGTCACCCTTGCGCCGGTAGTGACGTCAGACGCCAGTCATCGCGATCCGACGAGGAGGACTGGGAGTTGCAGCAGCTAGAGGCTACCCACATAGACGCCGGTTTCACCTCTAAAGTAAACGCTACGTGTACATTGTTTATGTACTTATTGTAAGTACAACTTTTACCCTGCTTTTAATACAAACTGATTTTGTCCGATCTGTACTATGGTCTTTTCTGTATCTTTTCCTGTGGCATGTGTACCTGAGTGAGATCTCCTTCACCTCAAACTCGCGAGGATCCTGTCTCTGCAGCCTGCTACACACCACCTTACTTTGCAATACGCTTTTTATACACCTACTTATTGTAAGTAGACACTCTATAGAGCCAAGACATCTCAAAATTCGCTTTATCACAACATATTGCACTATTATATTTCCTTTTATTTTTTGGATGTTCCTGCGACTGTGGCTCCCTTCCAACCACCTGTATCCACCCCTATAGTGAAACAACAGGGTATTGTCATAGGAAAACATAAGTCAGAGTCAGTCTGCGACTTGGTCTGGCTTACCTTGCTGGTCCCCGCAGAGACCGCCGCCTTCGTTGGTCCCAATTGCAGGGGGACTGGAGCGGCCGCCGCCGGCCCCATCTGGGCTGGGCAGCACCGGTCCGCTGCCGCAACAGCGCCCGGGTTGGGTACAGGTAAAACGGTGCAGGACAAGGGTCCCAGGTCTTTGTGGAGGAACACAGCTCCATGCAAACTTGGTAAAATAACCCCCTCCCGCAAACCCTGTCCCTCCCCCCAAATAAATCTGCCGCCGGCAGGATGCCGTAGTGGCAGCTTCTTCTCTGCCGCCGCCGCTGGTTCTCCGCCGGGATCAGGTGGATGGCCGCTGCTCTCCGCCGCTGTTGCTGATGCAGCCTGTCCAGGTTCTCCAGGAGACGTCCCGAGGAGGGTTGTCGCCCCGGCTGGGCGGGAGCCATCAGAGGATGCCGCTAACTGGGTCATCTTTTCCGCAGCTCGTGAGCGTTGGCCTTGAGGGGCTACTTCGCCTGACCACGCACGGTAAGGGCACTGGGCATTATTGTGGCCCATTTGTTGGCAGTGCCGCAGCAACTGCCGGTGCTTCTCCGCCACCGGTGGACTAACCCCAGCAAGGGGCAACGGAGTCCAGAGCGGAGTTGCCTGAGCGCCGGGCTCATTCCAGAGCTTCTCCGCCGCCGGTGGACTAACCCCAGCAAGGGGCAATGGAGTCCAGAGCGGAGGTGCTTGAGCGCCGGGCTCTGGGAGGGGATAAGCGGGTCGGATCATTGCCAGCTTCAGCTGCTCGAGCCGCTCGGCCGGGGACATCTCTCCCTGCGCAAACATCAGGGCCAGCAATTCTGGGTAAAATGGACTGGCCACCGCAACGGCCAATACCTCTCCTGGTGTAAGACCACCCGCTCCCTAGACATGTCTGATGGTTACAGCAGCTGCAGCAGTGGATCTTTGCTCAGCCTGCCGGGTTTCATGCTCACCGATTGCTGTCTCTCTCTCAGCCTTGCTGGCTGCTGGTCCCCGCGCCGACTTGATGCACTCCTCCGGTCTCAGTGCCCGGCTCCAGTCAGACGGATGGCCGGCACTTTGGTTCTGGAGGAAATGCTTCTCACAAGTAGGGGAACAGTGAGGAGGTGCCATATCTTGTGTTATATGTTGTACACTGTGTGTTCAATATCTTTAGTCCCAGGAACTTGCAATTACCATCAAGTTCCCACTGGATCACAGTACCCCGCAGAATACTGTAATCCAGGTCCAGTTCAGTCCCGCCAGCTGCCACCAGTTAATTACAAGCTTGTCACGTAGCTTGTGACAGGTTGTAATTTACACCAAAACTATATATAAATATTGTGACATAGTCCAAAGATGTTAGGCAGCTTTCTGCCCCATTTTAGAGCAGAAAGTGCAGGAATAGCTAAAAATGATCCGTTCCACAGCTTCACATTAACTCAGGCAGCTGGATGGAAAATCCAGACCACAGATTACAATGGCTCTAGTTCTTCCTCACCTGCTCTTCTAATCACATGCACAGGTACTTAGAGCAGAGAGGTTTTGCATTTCACTCTCTCTCCTTAGAGCCTGGAGGCTGGGGGTATCGCTGCTCCCCTGTTTCCAGTGTCGGGGTTGACGGCCCCTCCACGTATCACAGTACCAGAGGATTTGCCTGGACAGCACAAACAGATAAGACAAAACAAATGGTTACTGCTGTTGCTAAAAGACTGTGCTGTATCTTGTGACCCTAAATGAGAGAGCATTGTTTTAAGCTGGGGAACCAGTTTAGTTGGCCAGCAGCTGTTAGAGAGACTGATTCTGATGTGTAGTTAGATCCCTGAAAGGGATAGGATTTTGCTTATATGATTTTGGTTTTATTTCTTGAAATAACAGTGTGGGAAATATTGTAACACTGAAATATGTGAATTGCTGAATGAAAGTATCTGAGTACCTCTAACCTTCACATGTTAAAGCTGCAGTACCTTACTTGGATGAAAATAAAGCAGGCAGAAGCCTGAGTTAAGCAGCATAATACTTTGCATGATCCTGTTTGTTGTATAATTAACCCTAGAAGACTGTGTCGGGAAGAACCCAGACAGACGTCAGCACTACAAAAGAGGGGCGTTTGTCACATATGGTGGAGAATGCGGGTCGACACTAAAAAGTCTGTGGGTTTGCAAATAAATGCGGGGGTTTAAAATGGCCGCCCAGCTGAACTAAAGTACAGATGCTATGAGTGAAGTCTGTCCCACTGTGTATATCAGTTGTGCTTCTAGCATACACAGAGAATGTGCGAAGTGTGGATGCAATAGCACCCTGAACCCAAACAGAAAACCAAAATCTTTTGCTGAAGAAGAAAAAAAAAAAAAAAAAATTGCATCTAGCAAGTGCTGTTTGTAAAGCTAATGCCTTTTGCTGAAGTGAGTGAATTTGCAGCTAGCAAGTGCTGTATGCAAGTTGCTGAAGTGAGTGAAATTGCAGCTAGCAAATTGTCCCTGCCGGGCTTCTAAAATGGCCGACGTGAAATGTTTGTTTTGTAATGTACATAATCATGAAAAACAGTGTCCCTTCAGGCCATACGATGATGATGATGATGATGATGATGATGATGATGATGATGATGACTCGTATGTGGCCCCTGGAGGAGAGCCGTACCCACAGATGAATTTAGTATGCTGGGCCTGTCATAAAGTAGGTCACATGGAAGATGTGTGCCCCAAAATTTTCAAAGACAAACAGCTGCAAAAGCAAGCAACGCCCTATGAGTGCAAGCAAGATGTGGAAGCTGATACCAGTGAGCGTGTGCCCAGTACCACTGATATCTCTGGAGCTAATAAAGCAAAAAGAAAGAAGAAAAAGAAAACTGTTCCTCAAGTCACAGGGGAAGTGACCGAGCCACTTGAACCTGCGCTGTCAGGACATGCGTCAGAAAGGCGCCGAGATGTGCTGCAGACCGGAGTAACCGGCAGAATTGTCACGGGAACAGTGGCAAAGGAAAAGGAGGAGCAAAGGGAAGCTGAATCCTTGAACCAGGATAAAGAGGCTTTGGTTTCTGCACTCCAAGCTGCCCGCCATAATTATGAAGTCCTGCGGCAGGGATTGGTGAAGGAGCGAGAATGTTGGAAGAAGGAGCAAGAATCTAACAATAAGGTGCGAGAATGTTGGAACAAGGAGCGAGAAGCGAATGCCGAGTTACAGAGGTGTATACTTCCAGCTTTACAGGAGTACGAGGCTTTGAAGAAAACAGAGTCTCTCTTACGGAGTGAGCTGGAAGAGGTGACGACAAGTCTGGAAAAGGCCAACACCGTAATTGTCACCATGGATGAAAAACAGATGAAGTCTGACAAATTGATTGCTATCCTAAAACAGAAATACGGGAAGGCTCTACAAGAGGTTCATGCGCTCAGCACAGAGGTGCAACACTTACGCCTGGAGAGCCACGGTCTGAACAGAGAGCTGGGAATGTTGAAGCAAACCCATGAGAATGCCCTAAGTGAGTTAGAGACTGTAAAGCAAGAAAATGAGACTCTGAAATTGGAAAATTCAGATTTGACTGACCAAGCAGAAAAAGTAAAGAAACAGTTGACTCAGGAAAAATTAGAAGTGCAGGAAGCACTGATGCACACTCAGAGCCAGCACCAGGAAGAAATTGACGCTCTGAGAACAGAATTGCGACATGTATGCACAAAACAGAATTCTCTCGTGGAGGAACTTAACATTTTGAAAAAGGAGAAAAGCATTAGAATAATTCAGAAGCACTGCAAAGCTCTTATCCAAGAAAGAAGGGAAAGAGAAAATTATCGGCGTAAACGCGCCGCAACTATCATCCTACAGGCTGCCTACAGAGGGATGAAAATTCGTGTGTTCAATCACCGTAATAAAGCAGCCTGTGTTCTTCAATCATTCTACCGTGCCCGCATGGTACGAAACAGGTTCCTCATTATGAAAGGAGCAACTATAAAAATTCAGTCTCTGACTAGGATGACACAGAACAGGATTCGCTATCAAACCCTGAGAAATGCGTCACTGGTTATCCAGCGGTACTTCCGCCTGAATAAATGTAGGCCTCAGGAAACAGAGGCCCAAGACTACATGCCTGCTGGCTGCAAAGGTAAAATGCCACAGGGTACAGCCGGAGTTAGTGAGAGCCCCATCAAGGTGAAGGTGCTCCAGGTAATCAGTGCTTCATCTTCTAAGTACCATATAATTGTCCCAAAGGAAAAATCCCAAATCTCTGAGAGTGATGGTCGTGAGAAAATACATGGCAGTAAGAAGTACCATAAAGGTTCAAAGGTCGCAAATCAAAAGCGACGAAGGTCAACGCTGGCCTTGAATTTTTCCGGATCTCGCCACTCTGGGCCACAATATAAAGACAAAGACTATCCGGCCCCAGAGTTCCGGCAGAAGCTAAAGAAACAGTCCAGTCATTTGCAGTTTTCAGCGGCCTATGAAATAAAGTCAGGAAATGTAATTGACTGGAAGTCAAAGAAAAAAAAAAATGTGTTTGGGGAATTGACCGATATTTTTTTTTGTTATTACACTACCGACACACTTTATTGAAGTGTGGTCGGTACCGCAAGCCGGGAAATCTCCAGGCTTGCTAGTGGCCGCCCCTCGGCGTGCCGCGCGTCATAGACGCGCGGTCACGCGTCATCGGGAGCGTGCGCCCCCTGCACGCGTGTCCAGGGGCTCCCCGAGGGAACCCTGGTGTCCCGCGATCGCGGGACAGCGGCAGGGGGTTCCGGGGGACCCGGCGGACCCGGCAGCGGTAGGGAGAGCGCCCCGATCGGAGGGCGCTCTTCCGCTGCTTCGGCGTGCGCCCGTCACACTCGGGCGCGCGCCAGGCTACTGCTGCGGCACAGAACGGGCAAATGCTCGAATAAACTGTGCCGCAGCAGTACACGTGTGGACTATGTCACGGACACTTAACTATGCAAATAAGCTATTGTAGTTAAGGTATATTAGGCCTCTAGAATAAGCATTTTGTCAATGTTACAGTGTTATATTGGTTCTCTGTGTTGAAAATGTAGCTAAACTACAAATTAATATACAGGGTTGATGGCCCTTTCGGTTGGTAAATATATAATGAGGTTCATATTCTACAGTAGAAAAACCCAGGGAGATAATAGAAATTGTTTGGTTTTGTGAATATATTTAGCATATCCTGGGTTGTAAGAATGTGTGCTAGACACTTATTTTTCAAAATAGTTCCCTAATAGAGAGCAACAAAATATGTTTGCCAAGTATAGTCTCTTATGACGAAACCTATTGTCCATAATTGCCATGGAAAAAGTTCATATTCGTATCATGTGAATACTTAATGTTGTACTGAGGAGTTAGCTCAAGTATTTCAGGTAGGACGCTCACCCCAGTGAGGTCCATGGCCGCTCACCCCAGTAGGTGTGAGCTGGGGAGAGGGATATGTGACATAGTCCAAAGATGTTAGGCAGCTTTCTGCCCCATTTTAGAGCAGAAAGTGCAGGAATAGCTAAAAATGATCCGTTCCACAGCTTCACATTAACTCAGGCAGCTGGATGGAAAATCCAGACCACAGATTACAATGGCTCTAGTTCTCCCTCACCTGCTCTTCTAATCACATGCACAGGTACTTAGAGCAGAGAGGTTTTGCATTTCACTCTCTCTCCTTAGAGCCTGGAGGCTGGGGGTATCGCTGCTCCCCTGTTTCCAGTGTCGGGGTTGACGGCCCCTCCACGTATCACAGTACCAGAGGATTTGCCTGGACACCACAAACAGATAAGACAAAACAAATGGTTACTGCTGTTGCTAAAAGACTGTGCTGTATCTTGTGACCCTAAATGAGAGAGCATTGTTTTAAGCTGGGGAACCAGTTTAGTTGGCCAGCAGCTGTTAGAGAGACTGATTCTGATGTGTAGTTAGATCCCTGAAAGGGATAGGATTTTGCTTATATGATTTTGGTTTTATTTCTTGAAATAACAGTGTGGGAAATATTGTAACACTGAAATATGTGAATTGCTGAATGAAAGTATCTGAGTACCTCTAACCTTCACATGTTAAAGCTGCAGTACCTTACTTGGATGAAAATAAAGCAGGCAGAAGCCTGAGTTAAGCAGCATAATACTTTGCATGATCCTGTTTGTTGTATAATTAACCCTAGAAGACTGTGTCGGGAAGAACCCAGACAGACGTCAGCACTACAAAAGAGGGGCGTTTGTCACAATATATATATACCTGGGTTTGAACTGGGACGAGACTTAAGATATAATAAAGTGATTTTATTCCTTGATAAAGGTGAACACAACAGATTATACAATAACAGCAAAATATAGACACTTACGTAAAGATTATGGCAAGAAAGCCATCAGGATTACAGACTGGCCACTTCTCCCATATTTCAGTTGACATCACAGCAATACATGCAGGACACATGCATGAAGACATTTGCATGAAGAACATTTGCATGAACAACATGGATAAAAGGGTGGCTCTGACTTATATATAATTTTAACCCTTGCATCCCAGCTTACGGCGCCGTGCCGTCTAGTAAAATCCCCTTTGAAGCTTTTGAAGCTGACTTTGGGCTTTCAGAGTCCCGTGTGAAAAGTTACACTGACTCTGGTTAATTCCTTTTGTCCGTTGGGCCAAGCATAAGCAATTAGCAAATTAGCCTTTGATGACCAGGCTTGTAAATTCTAGCCTTTCCTGCTCATCACAACAGCAGGGGGTTGCAGTTTCTCAGAACTCAACCAAAATTTCATATTTACTGCAAATCACCTCATAACTTGAGTTCAGTAATACATACAGTCAGGTGAGATATATTAATACAGTCCGTCCCACCGGACGCTCACAGAGAGACCAGACATTACAGTGTAATATGAAAATTAATAGAGATATTAATATCTGGCAGCCACTAAGGGCCAGATATTAAGTGTTTGTAACGGTTGGTGGCGGGGAAGTCCCACGAATACAAATATGTAATTCTTATCCTTTTCAGCCAAGGACATCTCATAATATTCTCATATTTAATAAGGTTACTCCTTTTGATTCCCTTCTTGGGTAGCTCCACCCCTACCCCCATCAATAAAACCTTTTGAAGTAGGCTTGTAGCTTCTCGCATAACCAACTAGGTAATTACCTGTTGATCCTTCCTGGGTCTTGCATAGCAATTCCCCTGTGAAGCCAGGCTAAATTCTAGCAGGATGTCCTATTTAGCATCCAACTGGCCAATTCACACCTCCTTTTTGGATAAGCACTTCCAGAGAGGAAGCTTGCATATCAAACGTGAATAGACTCATGAGTCAACCATTTGGTCCTCGTACGCATTACAAAGGCAGGCAGAGGTAGTTAGCATTTGGCCTGTACATTGTAAGACTGCAAAAAGTCACTTTATCAAAAATATATGTTCCTCTTATGACAAAGTTATATTTTTAATATGTGTGTACTTGGGGGGTGACCCGGAGGCTGTACCCCCAAGGCTCAGGGTCCTGGCTTACTCCGTTACCAAATTATCAGTTTTCAGGTAACTGTTTATTCAGCACTGCATATAAGATTAACCCCTTAAGTCCCAGTGGGTGGGTTATGCAGACACTGACCCAGCAACAATACATTTTACACAGGGGAATAAGCATTTTCATGTTATAACAAGGGTTAAATCACATTTCTGGACCTCAGCCCAGTTAACCCCTTGTCTCCCTGGCGAGGTTGGAGGGGGGCCCTTGGGGAGTAACCCCGTTAATCCCGGGCCAAACCCTCACTATCGTCACACCTCCCCGGCTCAATGGGGCCCTGGTGCCCCAGTCGCCTCCCCCAGGCACTGGGGTACCACTTGCGCCCTTGACGCCCTCAATATGTCCTGAGGGATTGGCCTGGCAAAATTGTCCTCCGGCAATGACCAGTAAACAGTGGATTGTAAAGTCCAGATCCTGCAAAGCCGGGCATTCTCCTTTGCCTCCCTCTGCCCCCCACCCAGTGCCTTGGGAACCAAGTCCATGGTGAAAGGGGCTCCTGTGCAGACTATGCTGCACATTGCCCAGAGACTGGCATATCTCTGCACCAACAGGAGACCAGCTATCCAGCACAGACCGTCGCTTTCCTGTCAACCAAGTCTGGGAAAAGGTTATGTCACTATTCTGTAGGGACCCTACCTGCCCTGGCTCAGTGCCAACCTGTAGCTGCTCCGCTATACTCCTGACTCTCCTCCCTGGCTGCCTATCTACCCACAGCCCCTCCTTTGGAAACCCTGGGGACTCTGTCAGGGGGGTCACTCCTGGTCCGTCAGAGCAAGGTACTTTCTGCCTACCTTGCCCATCCCTCGCTTCTGCCAGCTGCCTGACTCCCCACTGACTTCCTATCTTCCCCTGCTTCCTGGGGCCTCCCTGCCTAGTCTCCCCTAGGCCCAGCACCTCAGCCCCTGCTGATGACTCCTGCTGCTTACCTCCCTGCAGCCCACCTGCACTCCTCTCCTCCCTGGGCAATCCTAACCCAGACCCTGGAACTACCTGAGTGCACCTACCTCCCTGACCTTGTCTCCCCCTTACCAGGGATGAGCTCAGGGGCACCTCTCCAGATGCAACCGCCTTAGCGCTTGGCTGGCAGGTATCCCTGGGGTGGCAAAAACTGGCCACTGCCCATGATACCCCCAGCCCATAGCTAGGCTGCAACAGGGGGTTGATGATCTGAGAAACCCCCTGGGGCTCTGCCAGGGTAACAGGAAACTCTAGCTGCAATACCTGCTGCTTTCCCTCCCTGACTACCACTAGCCCTCCTTCTCTCACTGAGATCTGAGGCTGGCTACCTACCTGCAGCCTCCCCTCACTCCGCTTCTCCCTAGCTAATCCTAACCTGGATCCTAGGGACACCTGAGTGAGGCCATCTCCCTGACACTGTCTCCCCCTTACCAGGGATGAGCTATGGGGCACCTCTCCAGATGCAACCGCCTTAGCGCTTGGCTGGCAGGTATCCCTGGGGTGGCACAAGCCTGCCACTGCCCCGGATACCCCCAGCCCATAGCCAGGCTGCAACAGGGGGTTGCTGATCGGAGACACCCCCTGAGGCTCTGCCAGGGTAGCGGGGAAAACTGGCTGGCTCACTTGCTGCCTTCCCTCCCCGGTTCCCACTGGCCCACCCAACCCTCTCCCAGGCAATCCTACCCTAGAGCTGGGTGCTAACGGGGCTAGCCCCTCTCCCTGAAGCTGTGCCCCCATTACCGGAGGTGAGCTCAGGGTTGCTGGTGCAGATGCACCCACCTTAGCTTCTGGCTGGCAGGTAATCTGGGGGTGGTCTAACTGTGCCACAACCCCTGGTACCTCAAGCCCATAGCAAGGCTGCAACAGTGGGGCTCTTAACTGAGAGTCCCCTTGCTGCTCTGACCAGGTAATGGGGAAGCCTGGCGGCCCTACAAGCTGCCCTTCCTTCCCCTCCCCTGAGATCTGCTGCTGGCTACCTACCTGCAGCCTCTCCTCACTCCACTTCTCCCTAGCTAATCCTAACCTGGATCCTAGGGACACCTGAGTGAGGCCATCTCCCTGACACTGTCTCCCCATTACCAGGGATGAGATCAGGGTTGCTGGTGCAGATGCACCCTCTAGCTCTTGGCTGGCAGGTAATCTGGGGGTGGTCTAACTTTGCCACAACCCCGGACACCTCCAGCCCATAGCAAGGCTTCAACAGTGGGGCTCTTAACTGAGAGTCCCCTTGCTGCTCCACCAGGGTAATGGGGACGTCTAGCTGCCCTACAAGCTGCCCGTCCTTCCCCTCCCCTGGTACTTCTATCTCCTGCCACCCCCCGGTCACCCCTATAGTGAAACAACAGGGTTACAGTCATAGGGAAACATAAGTCAGAGTCAGTCTGCGACTTGGTCTGGCTTACCTTGCTGGTCCCCGCAGAGACCGCCGCCTTCGTTGGTCCCAATTGCAGGGGGACTGGAGCGGCCGCCGCCGGCCCCATCTGGGCTGGGCAGCACCGGTCCGCTGCCGCAACAGCGCCCGGGTTGGGTACAGGTAAAACGGTGCAGGACAAGGGTCCCAGGTCTTTGTGGAGGAACACAGCTCCATGCAAACTTGGTAAAATAACCCCCTCCCGCAAACCCTGTCCCTCCCCCCAAATAAAACTGCCGCCGGCAGGATGCCGTAGTGGCAGCTTCTTCTCTGCCGCCGCCGCTGGTTCTCCGCCGGGATCAGGTGGATGGCCGCTGCTCTCCGCCGCTGTTGCTGATGCAGCCCGTCCAGGTTCTCCAGGAGACGTCCCGAGGAGGGTTGTCGCCCCGGCTGGGCGGGAGCCATCAGAGGATGCCGCTAACTGGGTCATCTTTTCCGCAGCTCGTGAGCGTTGGCCCTGAGGGGCTACTTCGCCTGACCACGCACGGTCAGGGCACTGGGCATTATTATGGCCCATTTTTTGGCAGTGCCGCAGCAACTGCCGGTGCTTCTACGCCACCGGTGGACTAACCCCAGCAAGGTGCAACGGAGTCCAGAGCGGAGTTGCCTGAGCGCCGGGCTCATTCCAGAGCTTCTCCGCCGCCGGTGGACTAACCCCAGCAAGTGGCAACGGAGTCCAGAGCGGAGGTGCTTGAGCGCCGGGCTCTGGGAGGGGATAAGCGGGTCGGATCATTGCCAGCTTCAGCTGCTCGAGCCGCTCGGCCGGGGACATCTCTCCCTGCGCAAACATCAGGGCCAGCAATTCTGGGTAAAATGGACTGGCCGCCGCAACGGCCAATACCTCTCCTGGTGTAAGACCACCCGCTCCCTCCACATGTCTGATGGTTACAGCAGCTGCAGCTGTGGATCTTTGCTCAGCCTGCCGGGTTTCATGCTCACCGATTGCTGTCTCTCTCTCAGCCTTGCTGGCTGCTGGTCCCCGCGCCGACTTGATGCACTCCTCTGGTCTCAGTGCCCGGCTCCAGTCAGACGGATGGCCGGCACTTTGGTTCTGGAGGAAATGCTTCTCACAAGTAGGGGAACAGTGAGGAGGTGCCATATCTTGTGTTATATGTTGTACACTGTGTGTTCAATATCTTTAGTCCCAGGAACTTGCAATTACCATCAAGTTCCCACTGGATCACAGTACCCCGCAGAATACTGTAATCCAGGTCCAGTTCAGTCCCGCCAGCTGCCACCAGTTAATTACAAGCTTGTCACGTAGCTTGTGACAGGTTGTAATTTACACCAAAACTATATATAAATATATATATACCTGGGTTTGAACTGGGACGAGACTTAAGATATCATAAAGTGATTTTATTCCTTGATAAAGGTGAACACAACAGATTATACAATAACAGCAAAATATAGACACTTACGTAAAGATTATGGCAAGAAAGCCATCAGGATTACAGACTGGCCACTTCTCCCATATTTCAGTTGACATCACAGCAATACATGCAGTACACATGCATGAAGACATTTGCATGAAGAACATTTGCATGAACAACATGGATAAAAGGGTGGCTCTGACTTATATATCATTTTAACCCTTGCATCCCAGCTTACGGCGCCGTGCCGTCTAGTAAAATCCCCTTTGAAGCTTTTGAAGCTGACTTTGGGCTTTCAGAGTCCCGTGTGAAAAGTTACACTGACTCTGGTTAATTCCTTTTGTCCGTTGGGCCAAGCATAAGCAATTAGCAAATTAGCCTTTGATGACCAGGCTTGTAAATTCTAGCCTTTCCTGCTCATCACAACAGCAGGGGGTTGCAGTTTCTCAGAACTCAACCAAAATTTCATATTTACTGCAAATCACCTCATAACTTGAGTTCAGTAATACATACAGTCAGGTGAGATATATTAATACAGTCCGTCCCACCGGACGCTCACAGAGAGACCAGACATTACAGTGTAATATGAAAATTAATAGAGATATTAATATCTGGCAGCCACTAAGGGCCAGATATTAAGTGTTTGTAACGGTTGGTGGCGGGGAAGTCCCACGAATACAAATATGTAATTCTTATCCTTTTCAGCCAAGGACATCTCATAATATTCTCATATTTAATAAGGTTACTCCTTTTGATTCCCTTCTTGGGTAGCTCCACCCCTACCCCCATCAATAAAACCTTTTGAAGTAGGCTTGTAGCTTCTCGCATAACCAACTAGGTAATTACCTGTTGATCCTTCCTGGGTCTTGCATAGCAATTCCCCTGTGAAGCCAGGCTAAATTCTAGCAGGATGTCCTATTTAGCATCCAACTGGCCAATTCACACCTCCTTTTTGGATAAGCACTTCCAGAGAGGAAGCTTGCATATCAAACGTGAATAGACTCATGAGTCAACCATTTGGTCCTCGTACGCATTACAAAGGCAGGCAGAGGTAGTTAGCATTTGGCCTGTACATTGTAAGACTGCAAAAAGTCACTTTATCAAAAATATATGTTCCTCTTATGACAAAGTTATATTTTTAATATGTGTGTACTTGGGGGGTGACCCGGAGGCTGTACCCCCAAGGCTCAGGGTCCTGGCTTACTCCGTTACCAAAATACCAGTTTTCAGGTAACTGTTTATTCAGCACTGCATATAAGATTAACCCCTTAAGTCCCAGTGGGTGGGTTATGCAGACACTGACCCAGCAACAATACATTTTACACAGGGGAATAAGCATTTTCATGTTATAACAAGGGTTAAATCACATTTCTGGACCTCAGCCCAGTTAACCCCTTGTCTCCCTGGCGAAGTTAGAGGGGGGCCCTTGGGGAGTAACCCCGTTAATCCCGGGCCAAACCCTCACTATCGTCACAATGCCAAACGCAGAATTTTTTAAATATCTCCAGATAAGAGCATTTTACAATAAATTCCCAATTCGGCCTGCACGTACTAATTTTGAGCAGCTCTGTTCCAGAGCGACTGACACAAGGGGACTAACATTTAGAATGTACACAGAAGTGGTCTGTTCAAACACGGACAACAACACAAAGCTAGGGTACATACGACAGTGGGAGGAGGATCTAGGGGAGATGTTAGAGGACGACGACTGGGATAAAATCTTTACGGCTACGGCTAAGAGCTCAATATGCACCTTGTTGAAGGAGAATGTATATAAAGTCCTAATGAGGTGGTACCTTACCCCGATGAAGTTATCTAAATTTTTCAAGGATTACCCCCCCCATCGTGTCCTAAGCTATGTGGGGAACCGTCCGACTTACTCAACATGCTGTAGTCTTGCAAGAAAGTGGTTCCCTAATGGAATATATTAGAGATTGGCTTCAGAGGATCCTTAACCTCAAAATTCCGCTAGATTCCTGGTTATTCTTACTAAGTAGAAGACCCCAGGGCATTTTGAAATCAGAACACAAGATGATTGCACACTTTGCAACAGCCACAAGGTGTGAGATTGCAGCATTATGGAAACAACCAGGAATCCCTTCTCGCCCCAAAATTCGGAATAGAATTTGGCACGTATGCCAGATGGAACAATTGACGAGTCTGGTCAATGACACTGGTGAAAACTTTCTAAAAGTCTGGACGTCTTGGCTGGCACAGACAGATATCCCAGGGGTAGATACCACCACTATACTGCATTGATAGATCTAGATGCCCTCTCCTACGACAGGGCAGAAAATCACAACGACAGGTTAGTAGGACTGGGGAGGCAAGTTAAGCAAAACAAGGCACGACCTAGATCAGAGCACCAAGATGGAGACCGGAGGGAAGAGGAAGAGCGGTTAAATGACCCGGAGAAAGAGTGACCATCTTGCATTCGACTACGGTGGCCCCCCCTACTCCCCCCACCACTGTTGGCCCTTTACGGTGTTATAAGGGCCTGTAATGTCGGTATTACGTTTCTCTAGTCTATTTGTTGTGTGAAGATTTATGGGGTGTACAAAGGATTGACAATGGATTGTGAAACAATGCACAGTATGTATGTTGAAACCCCAATAAAATCACAGTTGGGAAAAAAAAATCTTGTAAGTGATTGGAAGTAGACTGATTGGTCTGTAGTTTTTAGGTCCATTTTGTCTATTTTTTTGTGGATGAAGATAACTAGGGAATTGTGCTGGAATTTTCCTGTTTTCAAGCAGCATGTAAAGAGTTTTGCAAGGATTTTCTCTACTTCTTCCCCAGCTTCTTTCAAGATTTCAGATGTTAATCCATCTTCCCTGGAAGCCTTTCCATTCTTTATGAATTTTATTGGTTTTGCCACTTTTTCTTGAAGCACATCATTGGTGATTTTTTCGCTCTTCCACTGCCAAATTTTGTACTGTTTCATATGAAGAGGTCCTAAACTCACTTTTTAAGTGCAAAGTATTTTATTGTTGATCCATGGTCTTAGTTGCGTGCAATGATTTGCTTATTCCCAATCATAAGTCAATGCCTGTAAGGAATCGGGGAACATGTCCTTTGCGGTGTGTTCCCTCCTTACCTGCTGCTGCCGCAGTGGCCACTGTTCCTGCCCATGCGCGCTCCCCCGCAGCTCTTCTAGCTGCCGCATGGAACCTGGTCCCGCTCTGCTGGGGCCGCGCCTCCGCTCTGCCCTCTGTCCCCATTGGTCTGTCCTGCCTTTAAATACTTCCTTTTTCCTCCTATGCATCCTCGCATCCCCCTAATCCTATGTAGCCTCGTGAAGTGCAGTGCTCTCTCCTTTGCAGTTAACTTCTTGTGTACCGACTCGGCTTGTTTTTGGACCCTTCTGGATTTTGGACTTTGGCAAACCCTCGACTACGGCGATGTCTTTTACCCTTGAACACGGCATACGGACTCAAATTACGCTGCTCTCTCCAATCCCAGAACAGAGTTTACAGACCCCTTCTATCCTGTTTTCTCCAATCCCGGAACTCGGCAAGTATACCGAATCGGAGAAAAATAGAGGTGTATGACCCCCTAAGTTAACCAGTGCTCAGAGTATATATCAGTCCACAACAATGATAAAAAAGCTGCTTGTCCGGATGGAGACAGGAGTAAGGGAGCTGAATGATAAATAACCCCTATTAGGGATGTTGTCTCGTAGGGACTGTGAAGGGTTGTCTGGGAGAAGTCCTAAGACCCACCCAGACCCCATACATTAGTCCCACTTCAATGTATCAAACACATCACCTGGGGAAGCTCCAGCAATGAAAGAAATCACTCACTGTGTCTTTTTTAACTCCTCCGGTCTCTTTTCTTTGTCTGTACTTGGCGTGCTCCAGCTGATGTGAAGATACAGGAACAATCTCCTCACCGGGGAGGAGGTAAAGCAGCGGGCACTGCCATGCAGCAATAAAGCGAAGGCTGGACTGTGCTGTGAAATTCTTTATTGATGCATGGATAAAAAAGTGAAGGGATGGCACCCCCCGCGCCTCTAACGCGTTTCTCCCACGCTGGGGCTTTCTCAAAGAAAGCCCCAGCATGGGAGAAACGCGTTAGAGGCGCGAGGGGTGCCATCCCTTCACTTTTAGAGGCGCGGGGGGTGCCATCCCTTCACTTTTTTATCCATGCATCAATAAAGAATTTCACAGCACAGTCTAGCCTTCACTTTATTGCTGCAAGGCAGTGCCCGCTGCTTTACCTCCTCCCCGGTGAGGAGATTGTTTAAGTATACCGAATCTCCTACACTCTCCAACCCAGACCCGGCTACACTAAACTATCCGCCTTCCAGGCACGCCTCCGCTGCTGCGGGTGTGTGGTGTTATACCTTCCCACTTCAGTGCCGGGGTCTTGTCTTGTTTGTGGGCAGCGAGAGCGTTACAGTATGCTGAGCCCAACAAACATAGACCCCCCCTGAGGTGGGCCCAGCCCTGTCCTCCATTTCGGAACATTTCCAGTATTTGAGCAACCAAGACACCTCCTTGACCTAGAGAATTGACACTATTTCGCTCCATCAGTCGCAGTCTCGCATTCTCAGACCTTCAACCTTGTCCTCCCCTAGGCTGGAGCCCAATGTAGCTCTGGAGCCACGTCTCCCCACTCCCAATCGCTATGCTGGTGACCCACATGGGTGTCGTGGATTCTTAAACCAATGTGATATTCAATTTGAATTAACTCCTCACTTCTCTTCCGACAGAGCTAAAGTGGCTTATATTATTGCACTCTTGTCTGGCGATGCATTGTCCTGCGCTTCTCCCATGTGGGAACTGAGACCCGAACTTACACAAGATTTCGCTAAGTTCATGAAAGATTTCAAGCAGGTGTTTGACAACCCTGGTCGTAAAGTTACTGCTGCATCTTCTTTGTTTCATATTTCCCAGGGCCACAGATCTGTTGCTAAGTTTGCCCTGCAGTTCCGGACCATCGCTGCAGAGACGGGCTGGAACGATGAGGCTTTATCTGCATCCTTCTGGCAAGGACTTTCGGAGACTCTGAAGAATGAGTTAGCGGCCCAGGAGAGACCTTCTGCACTAGAGGACCTGATAGCCATATGGATTCGGGTGGATCAACGCCTTCAGGAAAGGTGGCTTGAACGCCATCATGCTCGCTCTCTCATTCCTATGCCTTCTATCCGCAGTCCTACTCCCACCATTCTCCCAGCTCTTGAGGCCTCAGAACCCATGCAGTTAGGAAGTTATCAACTCTCCTAATCTGAGAAACAATGTCGGAAGAATGAGGGCTTGTGTTTCTACTGTGGTCTACCTGGACATCTGGTGCGCCACTGTCCTACGGAGCCGGGAAACGCCAACACCCAATGAGGTATGGGGGAATCTCATTGGGTACTATTTCTTCTTCTCCCACGACTAAGGGAAGACTACCGAAAAGGATTATGCTTCCGATCTTCCTCAAGGGTCCTGACTTCCGTGTATCCATGTCCGCTTTTGTCGACTCCGGGTCTGGGGGAAACTTTGTGGACAAGGATTTCGCCAAAAGCACAACATCCCTATGATACAGAAGTCCATACCTGTCAGTCTCAAGGCCATTGATGGAAGACCTCTCCTTCATTACTTTGGAGACAGTTCTTCTTTCCCTCTCCACGAAGGATGGTCATAAAGAGAAAATTTCCTTGGACGTAATTCACTCCCCTGCGGTGCAGGTAATCCTTGATCTACCTTGGCTCACACTCCACAATCCCCAGATAGACTGGACTGATAACAAGCCTATACAGTGGGGTCCAGTCGCTAAGAGTCCTTCTACGCACCCCGTACAAGTCATTGCCGGCCTAGGGACCACTAAACCTGCTAACCCTTCTCTTCCTGTTAGATATTCAGAGTTTCTTGACGTGTTTGATAAGGTTTGTTCTGAGGTTCTGCCCCCTCATCGTCCCTTTGACTGCCCTATTGATCTTTTGACCAATGCCATCCTTCCCAAAGCTAGGTCTTATCCTTTATCACTCCTGGAGACTAAGGCCATGTCCGATTATATTCAAGAGAAGGGCTTTATAAGAAATTCCACTTCCCCTGCCGGCACAGGGTTCTTTTTCATTAAGAAGGATGGGTCACTTCGCCCGTGTATGGATTACAGAGGTTTGAACAAGATTACTCTGAAGAATCGCTACCCGTTGCCCCTTATTTCCAAACTGTTCGACCGCTTACAAGGTGCTACCATTTTCTCCAAGCTGGACCTCCGTGGGGCTTATAATCTTATACGTATACGACAAGGAGACGAATGGAAGACGGCTTTCAATACATGCGACGGCCATTACGAGTATTTAGTTATGCCCTTTGGACTTTGTAATGCACCTGTGGTTTTCCAGGAGTTTGTGAATGAAATCTTTTGTGATGTCCTTAACATGTTCATCATTGTATACCTTGATGACGTTCTCATCTATTCTAAGTCACTCCCGGAACATATTCAGCACACTAAATTAGTTCTCTTTCGCCTGCACGAGAACCATCTCTATACCAAGATGGAAAAATGTATGTTCCACAAGACCTCTACTTCGTTCCTAGGGTACATTTTTTCGGATACAAGGTTCATGATGGATCCTGATACACTTAAAGTCGTCCTAGATTGGCCCCAACCCACTTCTCTCAAGGCGATTCAGCGCTTCCTTGGTTTTGCCAATTATTATCGTAAATTCATTCGTAATTTCTCCGCCACTGTGGCTCCCATTACTGCCTTGACTAACAAAGGAGCAGATCCCTCTTCCTGGCCCCCCGAAGTATGCCTAGCCTTCGACTCTCTCAAAAAGGCTTTTGTTTCCGCCCCAATCTTACATCATCTTGATCCTACTCTCCCTTTCACTTTGGAGGTAGATGCCTCGGATATTGGAGCAGGAGCCATACTCTCTCAAAGGCGGTCTCCCCAGGATAAGTTACACCCCTGTGGATTCTTCTTTAAGAAATTCTCGTCTGTAGAACAAAATTATGATGTTGGGAATAGAGAACCTTTGGCCATTAAACTTGCCCTACAATAATGGAGACACGTCCTGGAGGGTACTGAAAACCCTATCTCAATCCTTAAAGATCATAAAAATGTATTATACATTGAGAGTGCTCACCGTCTTGGTTCTCGTCAAGCCAGTTGGGCCTTTTTCTTCTCAAGGTTCAATTACATTATCTCATACATTCCTGGTATCAAAAATCTGAAGGCCGATGCTTTGTCCCATCAATTCGTCAGCGAAGATAAATCTGAAGATATCCCTGAGAGCATTCTTCCCTCTAAGTATATCCTTTCGGCTAATTCCTTTGACATATTGGATAAGATATTGGAGTCTCAAACGCTCATTCCTGAGGGTATGGAGGCGCCGGAGGGGTGCTTGCATACCGCTCCACAATTCCACCAAAAGATCCTCAAGTGGGATCACTCCTCTAAATCTGCCAGTCACTAAGGTACCAAGAGAACCTCGGACCTAATCAGACGCACGTTTTGGTGGCCAAACATGTTGAAGGACATTAAAGAATTTGTCAGTTCCTGTTCAGCCTGTGCTTGAAACAAATCCGCTCGCAACAAGCCGTTTGGTCTGCTTCGCCCTTTGCCTATTCAGGATCACCCTTGGACACACATCTCTATGGGCTTCATTGTCGAACTTCCACTCTCTAACAGTATGAATACCATCCTGGTCGTTGTAAATAGATTTTCTAAGCAAGCTCATTTTATACCACTTAAAGGTCTCCCTAATTCTGCCACCCTAGCAGACATCTATGTGAAGGAAATCTTCCGTATCCACGGAGTTCCAGTCTCTATTGTTTATGATCTCGGATCACACTTGGTTTCTAAGTTCTGGCGTGCCATCGCCCAAAGACTGGACATTTCGCTTCTATTCTCTTCTGGATACTACCCACAAACTAACGGTCAGATAGAAAGAACGAACCAATCTCTTGAACAATTCCTGAGGTGTTTCATATCCAATGCACAAGATAACTGGGTGGATCTGCTCCCATGGGCTGAATTCGCTCACAATTCCCTCAGGAACGAGTCCACCCAAGAGTCGCCCTTCTTCTTAAATTATGGCTTCCACCCAGCCCGTCTCCCTATCTCATCCAATCTCTCTGGAGTCCTGGCAGCAGACTCCAGAGTAAACTTTCTTCAGGACTCATGGAGGAGAATTCAAAGAAACCTTCAGGAGGCAGTCCTCAGACAGAAGGGACAGGCGGATCGCCATCGACAAAAGGCGCCCAAATATAGGTCAGGTGACAAGGTATGGTTACTGTATCTTCAAGGAATATAAGGTTGAAGACGCCTACGATGAAACTGGCTCCACGATTCCTGGGTCCCTTCAGCATTCAGGAACAGGTCAATCCTGTGGCTTATCGCCTTCAACTGCCTCCATCGATGAAGATACGACCAGTCTTCCATGTATCGTTATTAAAGCCTGTTCTTCAGAGCTCTCGATTCCCCGACCTCTCGCCTAGGCCACCTCCGGTCATGGTTCAGGGCCAGGAAGAGTTTGAGATTCAGTCGATTATTGATTCTAGACACTCCAGAGGAGAAGTCCAATTTTTAGTTAATTGGAAAGGTTTCGGAACCGAAGAACGCTCATGGATACCACTTCGCCAGATCCATGCTCCGGGATTACTAAGGCAGTTCCATGCCATGTTTCCGAATAAGCCATATAGGAATCATCCTGAGGCCGATCCTCAAGGGGGGGGTACTGTAAGGAATGGAGGAACATGTCCTTTGCGGCGTGTTCCCTCCTTACCTACTGCTGCTGCCACGATCACCATTCCTCCCATGCGTTGCTCAGCATAATCCTATGTAGCCTCGTGAAGCTCACTTCATTTGTGCAGTGCTCTCTCCTTTGCAGTTAACCTCTTGTGTACTGACGCGTCTTGTTTTTGGACCCTTCTGGATTTTGGACTTTGGCATACCCTCGACTATGGCGATTTCTCTTACCCTTTAACGCGGCATATGGACTTGGACTACGCTGCTTTCTCCAATCCCAGACCACGGTTTACGGACCCTTACTATCCTGTCTTCTCCAATCCCAGAACTCGGCAAGTATACCGAATCTCCTACACTCTCCAACCCAGACCCGACTACACTAAACTATCCGCCTTCCAGACACGCCTCCGCTGCTGTGGGTGTGTGGTGTTATACCTTCCCACCTCAGTGCCGGGGTCTTGTCTTGTATGTGGGCTGCCTTATATTCTTTAAGCTTTTCTTTTTATCATAGACTTCCTCGCCATTTCAGTTACATTTTCTTACATCATGAATTATACGTTTGCAAATCGCTTGCACAGCTCTGCATATTCAATTATTTTTCTAGAATCTTGGAATTGCTTTATTTCTTAATTCGCTTGTCTCATCTAATATTTTCTTATCCTGTTTTTTGTTATCGATTCCTCCAGTTTTTTGTGCTCTTTCTATCTACCATGTATCTGTCATCACAACGCTATGCCCAGGACATACTTGAAAACGAGAGGTAACTCTCAATGTATTACTTCCTGGTGAAACATTTTATAAATAAATATTCTTCATAAGTTCATAATTAGTTGTTAAAGTGTCTCAATGCATTTCGACCAAGATGAAGTGATTTTTCAGCTCTAGTTGAAATTTTCTGCAGTTATTCTTCCCTGAAATCCTTATCTTACTGCCTCAGTGGCATGAAGATGGCAACGGATGATCATGAAGATGTATAGTGGCACTTGTGCTGGTAGAATCAACCATACCATGAAAACTTGAACAATATATCCAGCTAAAGTGGGAAAGGTACATGCCAACATGCAAATGAGGCTGGCATGGCAAGTACTGCCCCAGCTTTCAGAAAGACATGAAGGCAGGTAGTGCTAAGAATCCAGAGATTAAACAAAAGTGGACATTCAAACCTAAATATGGCTATCTACAACTCTCTCAAGTGCAGCAGCACTGCAAGAGTGTCACAGTGAGACTCCAGGCGAGGGTAGAACCTCAGTGGCCTGAACAGCAGGGGCAGGCAAGGATCATCAGGGTCAAAGGCAGGGGTTCAGAACAGGTGGCAATACTCGTAGTCAGGGTCACAGGCAGAAGTCAGAGGCAGGTAGAAAGTGTATGTCATCAGGATCACAGGCTGGGGTCGCCTGTCAATAAACCACCAGAAGTGGGCCACCTTGAGTTTGGCCTTCACCTGCCAAACCTGGAGGGTTGTCCAGGGAGACTCCTCCCCGGGAGCCATAGAGTTTGCGCCTCCCCTCTCCCAAAGACTCGACGTCAAATGTGGAGACAGATTGGTAGAATATGGTAGAATATGAAGAATGTGAAAACTTCTACAGTACATCATGACTTCATTCTTTAAGAAGAATCCAACTAGAAAATAGATATGGATTGGAAAAATGAAAACAAGAATTAAATTGACTATATCCTGCAGTAAATAACAAGAAATACGTGATTAAAGACTGCAACCGTTTTGACAAAATGAGTGACCACCGATTCATTGAAAATTACAACTGAATAACAAGATGGCAAGGAGAAAACTGATTTAAAAGAAGATGAAAACAGTCAACATTCAGAACCAAAATAATATATATTGTATTGTATTGTATGTCTTTATTTATATAGCGCCATTAATGTACATAGCGCTTCACAGTAGTAATACATGTGGTAATCAAATAAATGACAGAGCATGGGAATAAGTGCTTTAGACATAAAAGTAACATTAAGGAAGAGGAGTCCCTGCCCCGAGGAGCTTACAGTCTAATTGGTAGGTAGGGAGAGCATACAGAGACAGTAGGAGGGAGTTCTGGTAAGTGCATCTGCAGGGGGCCAAGCTTTATGTATCATGTTTTCAGAATATCCACAGTGCTATTCATATGCTTCTTTAAGCAGGTGTGTCTTAAGTTGGGTCTTAAAGGTGGATAGAGAGGGTGCTAGTCGGGTACTGAGGGGAAGAGCATTCCAGAGGTGTGGGGCAGTCAGTGAAAAAGGTTTAAGGCGGGAGAGGGCTTTAGATACAAAGGGGGTAGAAAGAAGACATCCTTGAGAAGAACGCAAGTGTCTGGATGGTGCATCACGAGAAATTAGGGCTGAGATGTAAGGAGGGGCAGAAGAGTGTAAAGCTTTAAAAGTGAGGAGAAGAATGGAGTGTGAGATGCGGGATTTGATCGGAAGCAAGGAGAGGGATTTCATGAGGGGAGATGCTGAGACAGATCTAGGAAAGAGTAGCGTGACTCTGGCAGCAGCGTTTAGGATAGATTGTAGGGGAGACAGGTGAGAGGCAGGAAGGCTGGACAGCAGGAGGTTACAGTAATCAAGACGGGAGAGAATGAGGGCCTGAGTCAGAGTTTTAGCAGTCGAGCAACAGAGGAAAGGGCGTATCTTTGTTATATTGCGGAGGAAAAAGCAACAGGTTTTAGAAATGTTTTGAATGTGAGGGGCGAATGTGAGAGAGGAGTCGAGTGTGACCCCTAGGCAGCGTGCTTGGGCTACTGGGTGAATGATCATAGTTCCAACAGTAATGTGGAAGGAGGTAGCAGGGCCAGGTTTGGGAGGAAGTATGAGGAGCTCTGTTTTTGCCATGTTGAGTTTAAGGCGGCTGAGGGCCATCCAGGATGATATAGCAGAGAGACATTCAGAAACTTTGGTTTGTACATATATATATATATATATATAGTTGAAAAAGATTTCACAGGCACTCCAATATAGTATCATGAATGGGCTGGTGCATATCCCATAAAGATAACAAAAACATACATTAGCAGAAACTGGCAAAAAGAAGACAGCACCCCCCTGAGGAAGATCCCCCTGTGGGATCGAAACGTTGGACTTCTGTGCTTTGTGTTTTAATACACTTACAGACACCTTACCAGGCGGATCCAGAATCCCAGGGCCACAAAGCAAGGAAGAGACAGCACACTCAATAGTACACTGGCGACACACTTTATTCGAGCTCGGCTAGTCCCACGAATTCGGGTATACCTGGGTGTATTGAGGTTTGTGACTGTTTTCTGCCCGAGTGCATTGAGGTATTTTCCAGGCAGGGATTGAAGCATTTTATTCCCGCTGGCTGCAATACTGCACAGTATATATATATATATATACTGCATTACAATTCATGAATTTATGCCATCTGGTAGACACCCGAAGCATTGCAGCCTATTAAATCCTAATCATTATCATTTAACAGATCAGCCGCCCGTCAGCCAGGCATGAACCCAGGCTGGGAAGGCAAACGCAACGGGGCTTGTCAGAGGTGAGGAGCGGCGCATTCCAGGTATCTGCCAGGTACATACTGGGTATTTGCTCGAATAAAGTGTGTCGGTGCAGTATCAAAAAACGTGTATAAGAAGAAAAACAGGCACAATCACCGACGTTTCGGTCCTAGACACAGGACCTTTCACAAGGGAGTGCTCTAAACATAGTGAAGACAGACAAACATATATACCCACCACCTAACAAACAGAATCCTGATAGGTTGGGCCGCAATGCTGAACAGCTGAAGACATTAACTGACCAGATCTAGCATTGACGTCATACATGCGACTTCTACTGGGAAACAGTAGTATAGCGTGGCGTCTCACGAATCTAGGGAAAAGGCAATGTTAGCGCGCATGCGTGGCTCCCTAACTAGCTATAAATAAATAAATATATATATATAGAAAGTGCCTTAGAGTCGCGCGCAACCAATGCGATTACAATATGGAAAAACGCGATGTCATAGCGCATGCGTGGCGCGCGTGGCTGTGTAGGTAGCTAGAAATATATGTAGAGAGTGCCATAGAGTCACGCGCAGCCAATGCAAACACAGTGTGAAAAGCAATGTGGTTGCGCGTGCGCGGCACGAGTGGCTCAGCAAATGACCAAAATTAATAAATATATATATGAAAAATGCTGCAGAGCCGTGTGTGATAAATGTGATAGCGTCCTACGTAGCCCTAACAACCACAACACCTAGAGGAAAGGAGAAAAAACAGTGTAGATAATGACAAAGGGAGGGAGGGTGGGAGGTGACCCAAAGTAACGGGGAATCCCAAGACACCAAAGGTAGCAAGTCAAACAGAATAGGGCAGGGGAAAGAAAGAAGACTGGACCTGTAGTGAACATCAAAGTGATAAAAAGTGTGATACCACAAAGAGGCACATAGGGCAGACATAGATTGATCACCAGGAAAATAAAGTGAAATAACAGATTATGTTAGCAACAAGCAAAGAGATAATGTGGAAGAACCACAAATTACAAAAATGTAAAAAAACAAAAACCGGCATACAAAAATAACCAATGTGACCAAAAAGATACAAAAAATGACCAAAAAGATGACAAAATCCATTAACACATTAGATGAAACATCCAAGACGAAAATCTTCATTGAGACCATATGGTGACATTGTTCTTAATTCATAAATCATTTTGGCCTCCAGCTGAAGTAACAATTTGTTTCTATCCCCTCCATGAGAGGACGTATTGGCTTGCAGGATAGGCATACACTTAAGTGTGGATAAACTATGCTTGTGTTGCCTGAAGTTTCTTGCTACTCCAAGATATTTCAGGTCTTCACCGATGTTAGTGTCCAATAGAGCTTTCCTAATGGTTGACCAATGAATCACCATCCTTTCCTTAAACATCCAGCTTGTTTTTTTCCTATGTAGTAAAGCCCACAAGGGCATTTAATAAAGTAGACTATAAACCGTGTCTCACAATTAATGAAGGATCTAATAGGGATGGGATACCCATTATGTGGATGGGAAAAGGATTGGCCAGTCTGCATAAAACTGCAATTGATGCAACCATGGCATTTATAAGTGCCAGGTTTCCTTCGGAGCCAAGACAAGGTAGGTGTATATTTACTCGATGGATCAGCATGCACCAATGCATCCCGAAGATTTCTACCACGACGGTAGCACATACGTGGCGGGAAACAGTTTGTAGTCTACTTTATTAAATGCCCTTGTGGGCTTTACTACATAGGAAAAACAAGCCGGATATTTAAGGAAAGGATGGCGATTCATAGGTCAACCATTAGGAAAGCTCTATTGGACACTAACATCGGTGAAGACCTGAAACATTTTCCAGTAGCCAGACACTTCAGGCAACACAAGCATAGTTTATCCACACTTAAGTGTATGCCTATCCTGCAAGCCAATACGTCTTCTCGTGGTGGGGATAGAAACAAATTGTTACTTCAGCTGGAGGCCAAAATGATTTATGAATTAAGAACAATGTCACCATATGGTATCAATGAAGATTTTCGTCTTGGATGTTTCATCTAATGTGTTAATGGATTTTGTCATCTTTTTGGTCATTTTTTGTATCTTTTTGGTCACATTGGTTATTTTTGTATGCCGGTTTTTGTTTCTTTACATTTTTGTAATTTGTGGTTCTTCCACATTATCTCTTTGCTTGTCGCTAACATAATCTGTTATTTCACTTTATTTTCCTGGTGATCAATCTTTGTCTGCCCTATGTGCCTCTTTATGGTATCACACTTTTTATCACTTTGATGTTCACTACAGGTCCAGTCTTCTTTCTTTCCCCTGCCCTATTCTGTTTGACTTGCTACCTTTGGTGTCTTGGGAGTACCTGTTACTTTGGGTCACCTCCCCCCTCCCTCCGTCATTATCTACACTGTTTTTTCTCCTTTCCTCTGTGTTGTGGTTGTTAGGGCTACGTAGGACGCTATCACATTTATCACACACGGCTCTGCAGCATTTTTCATATATATTTATTTATTTTTGGTCATTTGCTGAGCCACTCGTGCCGCGCAACCACATTGCCTTTCACACTGTGTTCGCATTGGCTGCGCCTGACTCTATGGCACTCTCTACATATATTTATTTATTTCTAGCTACCTACACAGCCACGCGTGCCGCGCATGCGCTATGACATCGCCTTTTAACATATTGTAATCGCTTTGGTTGCGCGCGACTCTAAGGCACTTTCTGTATATATTTATTTCTAGCTAGTTAGGGAGCCACGCATGCCACGCATGTCGCGCATGCGCGCTAACATTGCCTTTTCCCTAGATACTTGAGACGCCACGCAATACTACTGTTTCCCAGTAGAAGTCACATGTATAACGTCAATACTAGATCTGGTCAGTTAGTGTCTTCAGCTGTTCAGCATTGCGGCCCAACCTATCAGGATTCTGTTTGTTACGTGACGGTGGGTATATATGTTTGTCTGTTTTCACTATGTTTAGAGTACTCCTTTGAGAAAGGTCCTGTGTCTAGGACTGAAACGTCGGTGATTGTGCCTGTTTTTCTTCTTATACTATTGAGTGTGCTGTCTCTTCCTTGCTTTGTGGCCCTGGGATTCTGGATCTGCCTGGTAAGGAGTTTATTTATACATACTTCCTGTATGGGACAAGCACCTATTTTTGTTTAATGTGTGTGCCATCTGCCTGTTTTTATGATATATATATATATATATTATATTTAAGACAATAATGTATTATACTTTACTTCAAGAGGCAATTTCTTTATACTTATTGTAGAGGGAGAGGGGGGATGGCCCGGTATTAAAGGGATTGCACCCCATATGGCCACCCCCTGACCTCACCAGGGAGGCAAGGGGTTAACTGGACTGCGGTCCAGGAATGTGGCTTACACCTTGTCATGTCAGGAAAATTTATGTTCCCCTGTTCCCATGTTTCATTATAATGTCAGTGTCTGCACCCCACACACACACCGGAGAATTTTGTGTTAAAGTATGAAACGGTTTAAGTGGTATTTGTGTATCTCCGGTTCTGAAGGTCGCAGCAGGCTGAAACTTGGATCATATGATGTCCCAGTTCCAGCATTAAGATCTGGAAAGTTTGGACCCGATGGACCTAACGGAACCAGATATTTCAATATGTCTGTTTTAACTTTAATATTGTATTCCAAGGCGGGGATAAAAACCCACGCAGATTCCTTCACACAAAGGAATGCAAATGGTCATGGGGCGACCCAAAGTCTAGGAACCAAGTACTGATCAAAAGACTCTGCCACTCTAACTGTTTACCTGAGGGCGGAGAAGCTTCAAACTGGAGTGGTTTGTAAGTGTTATATCTACACCTACAAACAATGAAGATCCTGCCAGATACTTCATCTGGTAGACTGGTCGTCGCCCCTGATTTAATTATGGGGCTACAGAAATAAGACCCTCAGAGTCCCAGTACGCATGGGCTAACTAGCTGGGGGGCATGGGTTAAACTGTGTTTCCACGTTAGGGATTGGATACCGATAATTGTTCACAAATAGACTGTATTCAATGTTAAGAATAGGGTTACAAAGGTATATAAACTGTGTCAACCCTACAGTTCTTGTTCTTCTGATTTCATCTTGAATGTCACCGGATTGCTGGAGAATTGCTAGCTGATACTTCTCCATTCCCCAACCCTAAGTAAGTGTTACCTTCTTGCCTGTTAATTGTACTACATTGCTGTGTTTACCTTTTTTAAGGAATACATATATTTTATTATATCTAAGCCTCGTTCAGTTCAACCCAGATAATTGGTGTTTGTTATATCTTGTCATAAGTTACCGTGACAAGCTCTATAATTAACTGGTGGCAGCGGTGGGATTGAACTGAACCTGTATTACAGTGTACTGCGGGACCCTGTAATATAGTGGGAACTCGAAGGGAATTGCGAGTTCCTGGGACTAAAGATATTGAACACACAGTAGTGAAACAGTTAACACAAGTTGTAACACCACCTCACTGCTGCGACCGTGAACTATGACCGAGGCTGAAGGCTCATCCAACATGAGGACCCGAGCTCAGCTGAAGGACAAGTGCCGTGAATATGGACTGCCCTACGAGATCCAGGAGATCACAGACATGGTTGACGCAATCGGTGACTATGGAGCCTGGTTTGCAGAGCCTCAGGATACGGCTCAGCTTGCCCTTATACAGCCACCCGGAGATCAGGGAAGGAACCCAGTGCCGGGGCGGCGGAATCTCGGGGAGGGGACGAGTGCACTTCCCAGGAGCAGTGCAAAAGGTGGGGTACTGGTTGCTGTGGCTACCAGTCCGTTCACCCCTGAAATGTTGGCACTGATTACTGCGTGGGGTGACAGAGGGACACCGGAGGAGCGGCTGCAGTTTATCATTATGGCAGTGAACAGACCCGCTGTTAGGACAAGTAGGTCAGGCCAGAATCTACACTTGTGTTAAGCATCCATTTTGTCTGATCATAACTAGTTAAGATTCTGTAGTCAGCTTTTTGCTGAAATATAATTCCTAAGTCATTCAGTTTCTGCCAAATTACATTTCCTTTCTCCCTGCTCAGGATATTGCTAAGATACTTTTTGTGTTGTCAGTTTCCTGCTCTTTTAGTCAAATATACAAAAGACTGGTTCTCTGAAAGAGGCAAAATAGTAAAACTTAGTTGCTAAAGATTCAAGGTCTCTTTTGATAAAAGACAATGAATAAGCTATGTATTCAGACATTGATTGTATTGGGAGAAACACGTCCCAAAATCATGCCACTAATATGTCCTGCCCCTAAATCATGCCTCTAATAAATGCTACGCCCAAGACACGCCTATGCTACGCCTATGTCACGCCTCTAACCAATATCTTTTTTTTCTGGTATAAAAGTCATAATAAATTGAGACAAAGGATTTGAAACCTGGCGTGCGTTACGTTTCATTTCTTTCGTATTCCCGGGCCTGTAAGTTCAACAAAAATCGGAGATAACAAGTCGCAGGGCGTGAAAGCTTCTCGGGAAGTCTGCTGCAAACGGTGCAGATTGTGTATCCAGTCACAAGGCATTCAGCTTTCTTGGCAGAGGAAAGGTTCCTCTCAGTTCTGAAGCCTAGGCGAGGAATAACGGTTTTCCTTCAGCTTTGGTGTCAGAGTTGGGGATTCACAGAGGCGGCAAGTGAGTATATGTGATTTTTACATTGTCTCACCCCCCCTCTGGGAATTTAAAAGACCTAAATTGTGACTGAAGATTGGGTTAGAGGCCCTTTGACAAATTTTTTGGTTAAGTCCTGTAAATTTTGTGCACGACTGGACTGTTATCTCTGATCTAGTTGAACGACCATTGTATACTGTGTAAAGTATAAGAATTGTATTATTATTTATCTGCAATTATTTGTCATAATTAAGCTGTTTTTCTATAAGCTACTAATGGTTTATGCTGGTCCCAGAAATCAATCAGGAAGAATAGCTCAGAATAATGGTGTCTGTTTTAATTGTGGTGGTTTTTGTCATTGGCAGAGAGTGTGCCACTATCAGTCAGAAGCAGGGAAGTGCTGCTTTGCCCGTGGGGGCTCAGAGTGCAAGTGTCTGTAAAAAAAAAAAAAAAACACTGCTACCTTATGTAAAAGAGTTTGTTTGTAACCCTGATGAATTTTTTCCTGAATGATTTCTTGTGTGAAAGATACTGTGGGTCATGCTGATTATCATATGTGTATAGGTCGCCATCCATGCATTTGCAGATAATTACAAAAAATATGAATATTATGTGCTCATGATGAAATCTAAATTTTAAAAAGGTGAACACCGAATATAGGAGAGAAATACCTCACACAAAAAGGGGAGTATATTCAGCTCTGTCCCTGGTTATAGTTTGAAAGGTTTATTCGTCCTGGCCAGGCGGATACTTTTTAAACCGGACACATTTCTTTTCGGTTGCGGTATTTCTATCTTAATGAAAGGAGGGGCACAGCCTCTCCCTTACAGTTTAAAGAATGTGAAGCATTCACATTAAAATTAACTAGCTCTGTGCTTAAGCAGTTTATTTGTGAGAACAAGGTAATGTAGAACTGTTTTGTTATCTGTTTATTTCTGTGAAGCTGGCTGTGTATGAGAGACGTTTTTGTGTTGTGTGTCCTGTATTTTGTGTAACCAGTAAGATAACACATTTCAATTTTATTTCTACAGGATTAAGATATGTTTGAGAATGTTTTTGTTTAAAAATGTTGGTAAAAGCTCCCAAACACTGTTTGAATTAATATATTGTATTATATATGTATATAACGCCATTAATGTGCATAGCGCTTCAAAGGAGGGTGTCCGTGGTGGCAAATGCTGCAGAGAGCTTGAGTAATATGAGCAGAGTGTAATGATATCTGTCTTTAGCAGCATGGAGGTCATCAGTTATTTTAGTGAGAATTGTCTCCGTTAAATAAGCAGTGTAGAAGCCATACAATATAGGTAGGGTCAAGCTTGCGGTTTTTTTAGTCATGGTATAACTGTTGCATGTTTGAAGTGATTTTGTTTTAGCTTAAGAGAGGGCAGAGTTGAAACGGGATAGCATAAAATTGAATTGATGGAAGTTTGCAGAAATATGAGATTTCTTTCAGAAGGCATTTAGGCGAATGAGTGAAAGAATATTGCATGCTCTTGTTGGCATAGACTTGGTGTTTATAAGTAATCTGAAATATTCCCGTTATTTAATTTTTGAAAGACCATACAAAATGCAGTTTTAGGACAGCGTGGAAAGCTTCATATTTAACATTAATCTAATGTTCCAATCCCCTGCGCGAGGCATTAATAAGACAGCGAAACCCGTTATCTGCTATCCGTACTTTGAGGTTTCTGGCGAAAAGCCTGGAACAACTGGCTGTTTGCCCAGAAAGAAAAAAAAAGCGCTTTGAAAATTATTATTTTTTATTCAGCGTGTCTTTAAAAGTTAATGCTGGCCGTGTGTTCAGCACTTTGCAAAGAGTTCAAAATTATTTGTCTATTTTAAAAGGAAATCTCTTGTTCAGGATTTCAGGATTTTTATTATATTTACAGGTTCCCTATTGTTAATGCCACAGTTGTTAAAAGACCTACTGCAGGCTTTTTCTTTTAACACAAGCAGTAAATATTATTATAGTTGCTACACATACAAATCTATTTACCAGTTTAATTTTGCTATATATCAAGCAACCTGTTTTCATAACTATTTTTGTATTTTTGTTCACATAATTATATAAATAATATATGAACAAAAGAGGGGAGATACATAGGTTATTGAAGGACTCTCTGAGATCCCCATAGAGGATCTACAACTTGATATGTTATAAACAGTGGTTGACAAATCACCAAAAAATCTACTCGCCACACAAAAAAATCTACTCGCCACCTAGTACCAAACGTGTGCTGCTTGGGCCAATAGGAGCTTGCCACAATGTTAAATCCACTCGCCCGGGGCGAGCAAATGTATAGGTTTGTCGAACACTGGTTATAAATAATACACAATGCACAGCAGGTTCAGAATTTATTTGAAGCAATGTTAACTCCAAGGGCTCTTGCAGTAATAAAGTTTGCTGCCATACTTACAGGGCTGACAGGCCCCTGGTAAAAAAAAATAAAAAAAAAATAATACCTTTGCAGATGTCACAGCAAAGCAAGTAGCAAGCCATCCCTATGTTGAGGGATATATCATATCTGCCAAATTTATAATTTTGTAACCATTTATTCGTTTTTGGGTATGTCCTGGACATAGAGTTAAAGGACAGGGGATATATAATTGCAAGTGCAGTTGCATAAGTGAACAGGGTATACATTATATACAGGGCATTTTTCACATTTTTACCAGAATAGTTACAGTGGAGTGTTTGAGGTGAAAGCCAGGAGTGACTGTGGGTGTGGGACAATAGCCATGAGTGCAGGCTGTTGGGATACTTGATTTGTGGGGTGAGTTTTAAGGTTATTTAATAATAAATGACTAAAAGGTTGACACCATTTGCATCAGAGAAAATGGCAGATGACAGTTAGGTATGAATGAGAACAAGTGTGTATTGGGAGAAGAGAGATTGATCTGTAGTTCGAGACAGTGTTTTTGTCCCCATTTTTGAAGATTGGGACAACTCTGGCAGTTTTCCAGGTCTTAGGGATATGGCCTGCAGACAGAATAGAGTTGATTATGGAAGCAATTGGTTTGGCACAGGCTGAGGTACCAAGTTTTAGGAACTTGGATTGTAGCAAAGTCACGTCCACATTGGTTGCTTAGTTTAAAATTTGAGGAGCGTTAATAGGGGATATCTCTGTTTATATGCGGATGCTAATAATAGTAGTAACCATATTAATAGAAGAATTTATTTCTAGGTATAAATTCTCTCCCTATGAGACACTTATGGGATGAGTTATGACCATCAGTAGTTCAAAGTAACGAATTAAGGACCATATTATTGGTAATTAAACAATTAATAAGTATTGCATGTAACTAATATATATTTTTGAGTCTTTCTAGGCACAGGTTAAAGCTGAAAATGCACCTACGCGAGACAGGTTAATGGTCAAGCATTTTCTACGTAAGCACGCTCTTCATCCCAGATGAAAAGGCCATTTAAATACTAGTTATCACCAGCATTGCAGTAAAAATTTCTTATCATCATGGATAAACATCACGCACGTCAAAATAGTGCCAGCCTAAGCACAAACAGCTAATAAAGACAAAGACATAGCACCTGCAAATAAGTGTTTTGATGGACACAATACTCTCTGACCACTAATCATCAAGGGAGAAAGGTTATAGGCAAAAATGTCCAGGCCTCAACACACGAACTTTGATTTTTTTATTTTTACAGGTTTTTATTAAATTTCAGTTACAAATGTACGCTCTATTATGTTTGTGTAAGTGGCGTCCCATAAGGATTGGTCCAAGGGGGGGGAGAAGGGAGCGGTACAGTCAGGAACACACCGAGAATAAAAAGATAAACAAAATAATAGTGCAGTATATTCAAACAATGTGGGAGATAGTTGAATCTTGGCTCAGGTAGAATTCCTACTTACAACAAGTAGGATAAATGTAAGCAGTAGTCTGACTTAGTCAGTATAGATAGGGTTAGGTCTTCAGCAAAGATGACTCTGGATAGGAAGTAACTTCATACGGGATTCATTGAAGTGATGGGGACTCCGATTCACGGAGAGTGTAGAGATCATATAGAAAGGAAACGGACCATAGTGTATATCACAAAACACAATATTTATCCAATCAAGCAAAGTAAGAAATGTACTTACAATAAGTATATAGGGTATGTACACGTAACAGTATCGTGAGACAGTAGAGGGCTCTTAATTAAAAGAAGCTAGCTGGACTTTTCTACCTTTGCTTCCACCTCGCCGCCGATGGATGGCGTCTGACGTCACTTCCAGGCTCAACGCGTTCCTTCCTGAGGAAGCTGTCTATGAACAGCGAAACGCGTTGAGCCTTTTCGTCAGTCCACTGCAGTTGCTCCAAGGGTGAAGACGTGTGAGGTGCCTGCTGAATTTGCTGCTGATCTGCTGAGATCCATCTTCCCTGCTCCCTACCGGATGTCATCACCCGTTTTACCGGAAGTGACGTCAGACGCCATCCATCGGCGGCGAGGTGGGAGCAAAGGGAGAAAAGTCCAGCTAACTTCTTTTAATTAAGAGCCCTCTACTGTCTCACGATACTGTTACGTGTACATACCGTATGTACTTATTGTAAGTACATTTCTTACTTTGCTTGATTGGATAAATATTGTGTTTTGTGATCTACACTATGGTCCGTTTCCTTTCTATATGATCTCTACACTCTCCATGAATCGGAGTCCCCATCACTTCAATGAATCCCGTATGAAGTTACTTCCTATCCAGAGTCATCTTTGCTGAACACCTAACCCTATCTATACTGACTAAGTCAGACTACTGCTTACATTTATTCTACTTGTTGTAAGTAGGAATTCTACCTGAGCCAAGATTCAACTATCTCCCACATTGTTTGAATATACTGCACTATTATTTTGTTTATCTTTTTATTCTCGGTGTGTTCCTGACTGTACCGCTCCCTTCTCCCCCCCCTTGGACCAATCCTTATGGGACGCCACTTACACAAACATAATAGAGCGTACATTTGTAACTGAAATTTAATAAAAACCTGTAAAAATAAAAAAATCAAAGTTCGTGTGTTGAGGCCTGGACATTTTTGCCTATAACCTTTCTCCCTTGATGATTAGTGGTCAGAGAGTATTGTGTCCATCAAAACACTTATTTGCAGGTGCTATGTCTTTGTCTTTATTAGCTGTTTGTGCTTAGGCTGGCACTATTTTGACGTGCGTGATGTTTATCCATGATGATAAGAAATTTTTACTGCAATGCTGGTGATAACTAGTATTTAAATGGCCTTTTCATCTGGGATGAAGAGCGTGCTTACGTAGAAAATGCTTGACCATTAACCTGTCTCGCGTAGGTGCATTTTCAGCTTTAACCTGTGCCTAGAAAGACTCAAAAATATATATTAGTTACATGCAATACTTATTAATTGTTTAATTACCAATAATATGGTCCTTAATTCGTTACTTTGAACTACTGATGGTCATAACTCATCCCATAAGTGTCTCATAGGGAGAGAATTTATACCTAGAAATAAATTCTTCTATTAATATGGTTACTACTTTTATTAGCATCCGCATATAACCAAGCCTGTTTCTGTAAGGAATCCTTACAAATTCCTGTGAAGGTTGAGAAGTATTTTTGGTTACACACCTATTCACTGTGTGTTTATTTATCTACACTTTAATTATATTGAGGGTGTTATATAGCGCCGATACAAATCACTTGGGTTCACTTGTCCCATAAGGATGACAAAATAGTATAAGGTATTATTTGTTTAACTTTGTTTATTTTGTTTGGATTTCTAGGTTAATAGAATCTCCCTGAAGAATGATATCCCGGTGGGAGAATGCTTTATCAGTCAAACACACGGTTATGTTAATTGCTCACAGGTAGAGTTAGAAACAAAAGAGAGACACCCAATACACAAGTGCTAAAAAGTAGTCTACTGCTCCGGCCGAGTTTATTCGAGCATTTGCCCGTTCTCGGCCGCAGCAGTAACCTGGCGCGCGCCAGAGGGTGCCGGGCACGCGCCGAAGACACGGAGGAGCGCCCTCCGATCGGGGCTTTCTCCCTCCCGCTGCCGGGTCTGCCGGGTCCCCCGGAACCCCCTGCCGCCGTCCCCCACATCGCGGGACACCAGGGCTCCCTCGGGGAGCCCTGGACGCGCGTGCAGGGGGCGCAGGCACCCGATGACGCGTGACCGCGCAACGCCGAGGGAGTGCGGCTAGCATGCCGGGGCATCCCCAGGCTTGCGGAGCTAGCCGCACTCAAATAAAATGTGCCGCCTCTGTATGAGAAGAATAAGTTTCAGGGAATTTATTCCCAAATGTAAGAGTTGGGTTACTGTATGACAGGTTTACAGGGATATCCTCAATCATACAACCACAGACATTTACTCACTTAACCAAGAATAGGTTTAGTTTAAATTAATGGCTCCGCAGAATAAAATAGCTCTAGACTATATTTTAGCCTCAAAAGTCGGGGCATGTATGTTAAAGCGCAATCTTGTGTATTTATCCAGGATTTAGGGACCATTGGGACTTGGTGGTTGGATTGATTTGCTTTGAGCGAAGCTAGCGAATGTTTTTGTATGTCTGTGTTTGTCCTACTCATTGCTCTCTATGTATTAAGTACAGCAAAACTCTGATCCAGAAGTGCGTTGCAACCCCCACCGACGCTATGCCTCTCTGCGGTGATGATATCACCAGTCCCCTAGAAGAAGAGACTGAAGAAGAAATCAACCGGGCTGATATAATGGCCGGAAAAGAAAGGAATGAAGTTATGCACAACTTGGACATCTTGGTCCATCAGGACTATGAAATGGTTAACTGTTCTGTTCTTTAAATAGACTGTCTCTTAAGGATATGGGGGGACTGAGAAGACTGGATATGAGGAAGGAGGGAGGTCACCAAGGGCCGTGAGTCAACCACAAGGAAAGGATCACAAGTCAGCCATTTTTACCATAGCAGCCATCTTGGTCCGTTTTGCCATTCTGAGTAAATGCAGTGCGTGCAAGAAGAATGTTTGTGCAGTCGCTCTTAGCAGAAATTAGCCCCCACCAATTGTCACAAATTGCTGACCCTTAAATTATGTGACATATTGAGATGTAAGCCATTTTCTAATCTATAGAAATATTTAATGTTATATATACACATGAAGGTCAGTCAGCACACTGCAGTAGAAAAGGTTATAATAGCAGATGCTAGTCCCATAGAAAATAAGTATGATACGAACCAATCCAAAGACCAGTAAAGAGACAGCACACCGCACGGGGTTAATCCAAAAATCTATATTCACAACATGAAATACACGTAAGCCAACGTTTCGGTCCCACAGAGAGACCTTCCTCAGGGCCGTGCAACCCACAAGTGCAAGTGACCACACATATATACCCTCACCCATAGTGCAATGCAAACAAAGGGAACCAATCACCAACATGCAATCAGACAGAATATGCAACATAGCTGTGCTCCGTGCCCCCTCCCCTATTACCTGATTATCCAAATGACTCATCATGACATGAGAGTAGGCACTTAAACTATTAGGAGAAAGACACCCTTTAGACACTGGTCCCAGGGTCTACTGCCCTTGCGGGGGAAGGTCGCGCGCCGCGCATCTGCAGTGGGCCAAAACATATTGACTGCCGAAGCGCCAGCAAGGAGAGTACGCCGCGCATCACAGCTGTGAGCAGACGCCTCATTGACTCTCCCTGGCCACCAGGGACGCCGGCAGCGCAAAACGCACATGCGCAGTCTGAAAAACCGCCTCGGTGCACAGTTACCCACACACTGACAGTAATAATGGGCTAAACAGAATAGTAATACACAGAGCGTTAAGGTGAACCACAGGGGGACAGGTAGAGGTATAGAGCACAAGGAGCGCATAGCATCACCATAGTATATAAGGACAAAGGAAGTGCAAAAGTGCAGAGGGAGTGATGCAACAGAGTATGAGTGACAAACATAAAAAAGGCATAATGCAAAGTCAAGTGAAAGCAGGGAGACTGCTACAAAAAGCAGCTAAGTGAAAGTTCCTCATTAAGGCCACCAGGTGTCATAGTTCTTAGTTCATAGATAAGCCTTGCTTCCTGTTTAAGCAAAGTCCTGCCCCTGTCACCCCCACGGGGGGGGACTGGAACCTGCAGAATAGGCATACAACGAAGTGTGGCCAGTGTATGCCTTTTTTCCTTGAAATGTCTAGCCACAGGTAGGCACTTCAGGTCTACATCAGAGGCATCACTCAGTAGGGCTTTTCTGATGTTTGAACGGTGCATGGCCATGCGTTCTTTCAGCATCCTTACAGTCTTCCCGATGTACAGCAATCCACAAGGACACTTAATAAGGTACACCACGAATTTAGACTCACAGTTCAGTTGTTGTTTGATTTTAATCGGTGCGCCACTATGCGGGTGATTGTAGCTAGGGCCCAGCTGCATATAGTTGCAGTTGGTACAGCCATGACAGCGGTACGAACCAGGTTTTTTGGCTAACCAAGTGGTGGGTGTGGCATATTTGTCTATTGGGTCAGATCCAGTGACCATGTCACCAATGTTTGGTCCCCGACGAAAGCAGAATAGAGGTGGCTCTCTAGCATATGCACCAATCCTCCCGTCATTCTCCAGGATGCGCCAATTGCCCCGAATGCAGCGCTTAATGCTGTTGGTAGCAGTACTGAATGTACTGACTATATTGAGCCTATTGCTCACCGGTCTGCCTGTCGAAGGTGTCAATAGTTCACCCCTATCAACCTGTCCAACCTTTTGCAAGGCAAAATTGATGTCCTTGGCCGAATAGCCCCTCTCCCGGAAGCGTGCGGCCATTTGGGCCAAGGCCCTTTGGGATTCTTCTGGATCAGTGGTGATTCTTTTCACTCGGAGAAGCTGGGAGTATGGGAGACCCCTCTTGAGTGGTACAGGATGGTGGCTGGCTGCACAAAGAAGGGAGTTCTTGTCTGTACTCTTCCGGTATATTCTAGTAGCCAGCGTGCCTCCAATTTTGTACACTATGGTGTCTAAAAAAGCGATTTCCTGGTCGCTGTGGTTGAGGGTAAAACGGATTGTGGAGGGGATTTTGTTTAAATCAGAAACAAATGTCAGCAGCTCCTCTTCACTGCCCGTCCACAGAATGAAGATGTCGTCAATATAGCGAAGGTATTTGACGATATGCCGTCCATGCGTGGTGTCAGTTAATACACTGGCGACACACTTTATCGCAGTGCGGCCAGATCCGCAAGCCGGGAGATTTCCCGGCTTGCTAGTGGCCGCCCCTCGGCGTGCCGCGCGTCATAGACGCGCGGTCACGCGTCTTCGGGAGCCTGCGCCCCCTGCACGCGCGTCCAGGGCTCCCCGAGGGAGCCCTGGTGTCCCGCGATCTGCGGGACGGCGGCAGGGGGTTCCGGGGGACCCGGCGGACCCGGCAGCGGGAGGGAGAGCGCCCCGATCGGAGGGCGCTCTTCCGCTGCTTCGGCGCGCGCCCGTCACACTCGGGCGCGCGCCAGGCTACTGCTGCGGCACAGAACGGGCAAATGCTCGAATAAACTGTGCCGCAGCAGTATGTGCAACTGTTCATACAAATCCATAAACAGATTAGCGTACGACGGTGCCATATTTGAGCCCATGGCAGTGCCCGTAAGTTGCAAGTAGTAGTGTTTCTCAAATTTAAAGAAGTTCTTATGGAGGATGACCTCAATGAGCAACATGAGAAAGTCAACTGGTGGACCCTGTTCGACTCCCTGTTCTTCCAATTTTGTGCGTACTGCTTCTAGGCCCCCTGCATGGGGAATGTTGGTGTACAGGCTGGACACATCTAGCGTAGCAAGAATACATTCTGCTGTGTTAACGGAAAGATGGCTGAGCTGCTCAATAAAGTCCGTGGTGTCCTTGATGTATGAACCCATTCCAGCCACCAGTGGCTGTAGATAGAAGTCCACAAATTGCGAGAGGGGATGGCACAGCGACCCACGGGCCGAGATGATGGGTCTGCCCGGTGGTGCGACTATAGATTTGTGTACTTTGGGTAGTGTGTATAATACTGGCATCACAGGGTGGTCCTGAGTCAGGAATTTACTGGTTTCTTCTGTGATCCAGGCATTATTCAAGCCCAATCGGATGATGCCATCAATCTCCTTCTTGTAGGCTATCGTCGGATCCCCCGGGAGGCATCTATAATGATGTACAACTGCAAGCTGTTGCTCAATCTCCTGCTTATAGTATTGATAATTTAAAACCACAATCCCTCCACCCTTGTCTGCTGCTCTCACTATAATCCCCTTGTTCTCCCGTAGCATTTTCAGGGCAGCTCTCTCCTCTCTCGATGTATTAAAAAAGCTGGTCTTATGATTCTTCAGAATTTTCCGTGTGTCTTTCGTCACCAAGTTCATAAATGCAGCTATGTTGGGGTTCAGTGAGTGCGGGTCAAAGGTGCTCCTGGTCTTAAATGGATTAGGGGTAATGTCTCCAAAAGAGTTAATATCAATATTCTTAGAGAAGAAATCCTTTAACTTCAATTGTCTGTGCAGTCTGTACATATCAACCTCCCAGTCAAAGGAATCCTGCATATGGGTTGGCACAAATGATAAGCCTTTCTGTAAAATGCTAACCTCTGCCGGTGTGAGTGAGTGGTCCGATAGATTGTAGATCACCGTCTCGCTTGCCTGGTGCCCCTTGTCGCTTTTCCTTCGCGCACGGGATACCGCCGATCTCCGGCCACTTCTCCTGGTGGGTCTGTGCGCGTTGTGCCCTGCGGGAGAGTTCTCGCTCGACCGCCATCGCCCGGACCTAAAAAAGGCTCCATGGAGGTGTTGTCCGGGGCATCTGATGCATCAGTATCACTGGTCGTGTAGCCCATCCTGGCAGCATCACCCCGCCTAGACCGAGGCTGGTATCGTCGCTGTGGACCGCTTCTACCGCTCTTCGTCTCACCCAGCCCCAGGAGCCATCGGTAGACGTTGCGCTCTTTGTAGTCCGCAGTCACCTGCCGGAGCTTCTCCTTCTTAAACTTGATTAAATTTGCCCTATAGGCATCAATGGTATTCTGCATCTTATCCAGCCAGTTGGTATCCATGTCCGCTGCCAGGACATATATATATGTCTCTATTGGTCACTACAAGGCCATAGTCATATAGAAGAGTACCAAGTAAGGGTATTTGTTCTTTTAGATAACAAAAAGGAGGGAATTGTTAGGACCGGTAGGTAAGGCCAGATCTACACTTGTGTTAAGCATCCATTTTGTCTGATCATAACTAGTTAAGATTCTGTAGTCAGCCTTTTGCTGAAATATAATTCCTAAGTCATTCAGTTTCTGCAAAATTACATTTCCTTTCTCCCTGCTCAGGATATTGCTAAGATACTTTTTGTGTTGTCAGTTTCCTGCTCTTTTAGTCAAATATACAAAAGACTGGTTCTCTGAAAGAGGCAAAATAGTAAAACTTAGTTGCTAAAGATTCAAGGTTTCTTTTGATAAAAGACAATGAATAAGCTATGTATTCAGACATTGCTTGTATTGGGAGAAACACGTCACCAAATCATGCCACTAATATGTCCTGCCCCTAAATCACGCCTCTAATCAATGCTACGCCCAAGACACGCCTATGTTACGCCTATGTTATGCCTATGTCACGCCTCTAACCAATATCTTTTTTTTCTGGTATAAAAGTCATTACCCTATGAGTAATAAATTGAGACAAAAGATTTGAAACCTGGCGTGCATTACGTTTCATTTCTTTCGTACAGCAGCGGCAGCATTTATTCTTACTAATCACTGGCATGTACCTGGCATGTTCCTGGAATGCCACTCTGTTCACCTGGAGCATGCCGGGCTCCTTTTGCCTTCCCAGTAAGGCGCATTACACGGCAGACGCGCGGTTGATGTGTTAATTAATAATGGTTCAGGATTTACTAGGCTGCAATGCTTCGCGTGACCGCCAGATGGCATAAATTCATGAATTGTAATGCAGTATATATATGTATATGTATATATATATATATATATATATATACTGTATAACAACAACCCCTATAACCCCTAACATACACATATAGTACTGTATATGCACATCAATGATACTATAGGCCGTCCCCTGACGAGATGTGTTTGCAGCAGAGAGAGAACCGCTGCATCATTAAAAATAATTTAAAATGCATTTTTATTGATAGTGTAGATGTGCAGGGGGTCTCCGGAGCTGAACTGCGTTGGTTTCAGGATGGGGGACCCCCTGCTTTCCGAGATACAGCCCCCTTTATGAGGTGCCGGTATCCCTCTGCGTTTAAAGGTCCCGATCACGTGATCGCGGCCTGTAAACCAAGCAGAGCAGAGGGATACCGGCACCCCCTAAAGGGGCCTGTATCTCGGGAAGCAGGGGGTCCACAGACCTAAAACCAAAATGTTTCTGCTCTGGAGACCCTCTGCACATGTACAGTATGAATAAAAAACATAAATAAATAAACACTCGTTCCTTACCTTAGCGGCTATGTGCTACGGTAATGAAGCAGCATTTCTGTATTTTAATAATATTGTACAGTGAGCAGGGGGTTCCCTGAGCCAGAAATTAATGCTCAGGGGACCCCTGCTCCTGCACAATATTATTAAAAATACAGAAATGCTGCTTCATTACCATAGTGGATAACCGCTAAGGCAATGAAGGGGTTAACTCACCGTGCCCGCTTTATTGTGGGTAGCGGGGGTGGGTGAAGGGGGTATTTGGCCCTTGGTGTGAGTTTAGGACTTGCGGGGGGGTTGCAGGTGCACTTAACCCCTTCATGACCGTAGCAGTTAATACCGCTACGGTCATGAAGGGGTTAAGCCCTCCCCCTCCCGCTACCCCCCGCAAGCCCAAAACAAGCACCGTTGGGGCTAATACCCCCTTCACCCACCCCCGCTACCCACAATAAAAAAAAACTCACACACAGCAGCCGCCAAAAAATAAATAAATCTAAATAAATAAATAAATAAATGACTATAAATAAATACATTTGAAATACATTTTTATTGATAGTGTAGATGTGCAGGGGGTCTCCGGAGCTGAACCGCGTTGGTTTCAGGTCGGGGGACCCCCTGCTTCCCGAGATACAGGCCCCTTTAGGGGGTGCCGGTATCCCTCTGCTCTGCTTGGTTTACAGGCCGCGATCACGTGATCGGGACCTTTAAACGCAGAGGGATACCGGCACCTCATAAAGGGGGCTGTATCTCGGGAAGCAGTGGGTCCCCAGACCTGAAACCAACGCGGTTCAGCTCCGGAGAACCCCTGCACATCTACACTATCAATAAAAATGTATTTTAAATAATTTTTAATGTGCCGATGTTTGCGCAGAGAGAACAGCGGTTCTCTCTCTGCTGCAAACACATCTCGCCAGGGGACGGCCTATAGTATCATTGATGTGCATATACAGTACTGTATGTGTATGTTAGGGGTTATAGGGGTTGTTGTTATACAGTATATACTGTATATATACAGTATATACTGCATTACAATTCATGAATTTCTCGGCTTCAAAGACAACAGCTCGCAAACGCCCCCATGCGTTTTTACACGGCATTGCAGTATTGCAGCAAGCCGGAATAAAATGCTTAAATCACTGCCGCGGAAATAACGCTATACACCCCGGGAGAAAATGATACAAAACCGCACATCACCGGGATACTCTGAAATTCGCGGAACTAGCCAAGTAAGAATAAATTTGGTCGTCAGTGTATTCCCGGGCCTGTAATTTCAACAAAAATCGGAGATAACAAGTCGCAGGGCGTGAAAGCTTCACGGGAAGTCTGCTGCAAACGGTGCAGATTGTGTATCCAGTCACAAGGCCTTCAGCTTTCTTGGCAGAGGAAAGGTTCCTCTCAGTTCTGAAGCCTAGGCGAGGAATAACGGTTTTCCTTCAGCAATATAGTGGGAACTCGAAGGGAATTGCAAGTTCCTGGGACTAAAGATATTGAACACACAGTAGTGCAACAGTTAACACAAGTTGTAACACCACCTCACTGCTGCGACCGTGAACCATGAGCGAGGCTGAAGGCTCATGCAACATGAGGACCCGAGCTCAGCTGAAGGACAAGTGCCAAACTAGGGGTACTTTACAGGAACAAATCCTCCCTAAGTCTCCTGGTCAGAAAGCGTATCGCACAGCAGATGCTAATGCCAATTATTGACTATGGAGACATAGTATATGGCTCGGCACCTCAAACCCACCTTAGCAAACTTGACACCCTCTACAATTCAATTTGTCGTTTTGTTCACCAATGCAACTACAACACACATCACTGCGAAATGCTCAAAGAACTAGATTGGTCAACACTAGAGTCTAGGCGCAAAGTTCACCTTTCCTGTCTTGCCTTTAAATTCTTCATGGGCAAGCTACCCAGCTACCTGAACAAGCTCCTCACCCCTACCACCTGCAGGACTTATCACCTGAGATCAGATTCCAAAAGACTATTCATGGTCCCAAGGCTCAACAAAGTATCCGGACATTCCTCCTTCTCCTTCCGTGCACCCCAAAACTGGAACAACCTACCAGAGACTCTCACATCCACCACCAGTTTAAGTTCTTTCAAATCTAAGGCTGTCTCACATTTTAACCTGGTCTGTAACTGTTTCATATGCTCATAATATATATTTTCCTTAACTGTGCACGCAATGTCTTGTATATAATGTATACCCTGTTCATTTATGTAACTGTACTTGTAACCATGTACTATTTCTTTTACTCTGTGCCCAGGACATACTTGAAAACGAGAGGTAACTCTCAATGTATTACTTCCTGGTAAAATATTTTATAAATAAATAAATAAATAAATAATATGGACTGCCCTATGAGAACCAGGAGGTCGCAGACATGGTTGACGCAATCGGTGACTATGAAGCCTGGCTTGCAGAGCCTCAGGATACGGCTCAGCCTACCCTTACACAGCCACTCGGAGATCAGGGAAGGAACCCAGTGCCGGGGCGGCGGAATCTTGGGGAGGGGACGAGTGCACTTCCCAGGTGCAGTGCAACAGGAGGGGTACTGGTTGCTGCGGCTACCAGTCCGTTCACTCCTGAAATGTTGGTACTGATTACTGCGTGGGGTGACAGAGGGATACCGGAGGAGCGGCTGCAGTTTATCACTATGGCAGTGAACAGACCCGCTTATTGCCCCCCTGTCCAACCCAACAAAGATGAACTCAAACTGGATCAGCACAGTCTCACCAAGTTCGTGGAAGGTACTGATCAGATCGACAGTTTTCTCAAGACCTTTGAAACACAGTGTCGGCGGTACAAAGTGCTTCCCCAGCATCGGGTTGCACGTTTGGACCCCTTACTGTCCGGCTTGGCTAAGCAGACGATGATGGCGCTTCCAGATGAGTATGCTGATGACTATGACAACCTGAAATAACTGTTACTGTTTCAGTACGGTTTTACCCCTGAAGCCTACCGGGGTTAATTCTGGCAAGAAGAGAGGCAGCCCCTGGAGTCCTATGTTACCTACGTGACCCGCATGGCTTTGTACGGGATACGCTGGGTGGAGGGCTATGAGGAACGGACTTACCAACGCCTGCTGGACCCCATCTTTCAGGAGCAGCTCATGCAGCAGTGCCCGCCGGCGGTGAGGGCTTGGGTGTACGACAAGAAGCCCAAGACTTACCAGGAGGCGGCGAGGATTGCAGACGACTATGTGGCCAGCCAAGCCCTGATGCCCGCCAAAGCAGTAGCCAAGGCGGCGGTGATAGCGGCACCGGCCAAAAGGTCTGCCAATACCCCCCAATGGAATCAGAGGCCGCCTGCGGGCAGCAGTGAACCGAAGGCGGGGGAGCTCCGGCACGAGCGCCGGTGCTACAACTGCAACCGCACTGGTCACATCCGACCAGATTGCCCGGAACCCTTGCGTTCCGGCAGACCCCATCAGGGGCAACGCACCCCAGCTGCGAAGCTGGTAGCCCGTGTGTGGGTGGCTTCCACCAAAGACTCCGGACCGGTCATGGAACCAACTCCCAGCGAGACGTCCCATGCCACACCTGTCCCGGTTTCATCGGTGCCTACAGCCAGGAGCGGAGGACATCTCAGCGCGGACCTGCAGCAGACAGACGGCCGGAGCAGACATCTCACCCCGGTCACAGTCGGTGACCGGCAAGCAGCCGGCTTCATGGATTCAGGAGCTGCAGTGACCCTGGTCCGACCTGATATGGTCCGACCAGAGGAATTACTCCCAAGCCCTGGGATACAGATCACTGTGGCTGATGGAGAGCCACGTTTCCTGTAAGTGGCCAGAATCTTTTTGGATTGGGGGGAGGGCCAGGGTGTGCGGGAGGTGGGGGTTTTGCCCAGTTTGGATGCTGAGGTTCTTCTTGGCAACAATCTGGGTCCGATGACCTGCACCTACGACCGAGTGCCCAAACCCGCTGCAGTGGCGGGGCGGTTATGGCAGTGGCGCCAGTCACCCAGCCTTTGAGACCAATGTTAGCGGAGGGCGCAGAGGAGCCCGGGGAGGTAAGCTAGGATCAGTTGCAACCACAGGCTGACTTACTGTTTTCCCTCACCCTTCCCCATTCTCCGGACAATGACATGACTGGGGGGTGGCCAGAATTAGGAGCCCAGTTTAGGGAGGCAGTGAAGACAGACCCTACCCTGGCCGGCGTGAGACTTCGGGCGTCCAAATCTCAGGCAGGGGAAGGCACTGAGCTCTGCCTATGGTATAAGGGACTCCTGTATAGAGAAGAAGGGAATCCAGGGATAGAGGAGGGATTGACCGGTAAGCGACAGCTAGTAGTGCCCCAGGGGTACCGACAGCAACTGTTACGGGTAGCTCACTCTATTCCGTTAGTGGGACATCAGGGGGTCAACAGAACGCGAGCCCGGTAATTACAGCATTACTACTGGCCGGGGGCATCTCGAGATGTGGGCAATTTCTGCCGCTCTCGTGATGCCTGCCAGCGAGTGGGTAAGGCGGGTGACCGTGTGAAGGCACCCCTGAAACCCCTACCGATAATAGGGGAACCCTTCCAGAAAGTAGCGATGGATCTTGTAGGACATGTGTAAGGTATGAGGAATGAACCCCGTATTGTCCGATGCTCCACAAAGTGCATGTGACTGATGGTGGAAAAGGCAAAGCAACCCTTGATAGGTACAGCTATGAAATGTAATGGCAATCCTGCTGCAAATAATGGCATGAATCAATAAAAGTGATAATGGAAAGAACATATAACAGACTTAAAACCAGGGTCGGGGGCTAATACGCAGGAAATAGATAGAGGCAGGATGAGGAGTACCCTTAGATACCGCTCTCCTGTACTCACGGAACACCAGAGCCTGCTGCCCTGCCCGACCCGGTGTCTTCACTGTTCACTCCGTTGGTTTGCCGGTCCCGGATCCGCGATGCTGGCGCTCGTGCGCTGCTGTATGACGTCACAGCCGGAAACAGGTAATACCTTCCGGGACGGATCCAGACGTGTCCTGTACTCCAACGTCTCCTTGCGGCTCCACAGGGCAGCCCCAAGTGGATATACTGGGATGCGGTCACAGTTTTCCAATGCAGGAGAAATAGCCTGCATGCTCCAGCCGATAATGTGACAAAAATGTATCAAAAAAAGCGGAAGGCGGTCACTGCATAATAGAACTCAGCCACGGAGTAAAATAAAATCAGCTTTAATAAAGAGTATTGCTGTACATCACAGAATGGTCCTCTGACGCGTTTCGTTCCGTCCTGGAATTTTATCAAAGTTTGACAAATCTCTACATACATACGTCTTAAATAGGCAAGCCCTTCACAATCATTGGTTCAAACACAGTTGTAACAACTCATAATCACGTAGAAAAAACCAAGGGGAGGGAGTTGATTTGGCCCATAAGAACGCCTTTGCATAGAGACAAATTATTAAAAAAGTTGACACACATAAACATTGAATAAAACACAAATAAAAACAAAAACATTTGATGTATAGCATACATAATTAATTACTCAATTGTAAACTATTGATGAAGGAAAAAAAAAATATATATATATATATATATCTTGTTGGGAGCTATAAGGGGAATAGGTAAAAATTGTAGAAGGGAAAGCGTATACCAGTACATATATATGCACCTATAGTCAGGTTGTGAATATAATCATTTAATGTATAATGTAATACATAAGATATAGATGGAAGTATAAGTATAACAATATTAAATGAACCATAGTTAAAAACTATGGTAACAAAAACGCTTAACCCTTAAATTGATCTATATTTACAGGAGGCACACAACAACCTATTAGTGACCCATGGTGTATTTGAAGGACAGCAGGGCATGTAACCGCCACTAGGATTCTGGCCTTAGAAATGTTATGATGGATCAGAGTACACTCCCAAGACCCCCACGTCTACTCAACCCTGAAGGAAGTGTTTAAGCTCCCAATCAAGGTTGATGCCATGCGGATGGAGGGTGTTGAGAGTGTATATCCAATACATTTCCTTTTGATTTAAACTATTGTCTCTGTTGCCCCCCCTGGGGTGGCACGGAATATGTTCAATGGCTGAGAACGAGAAGTTGTTTATACTACCTTTTGAGCATAATGAAAAATGTCGGGCTACTGGATGATTTAAATCTCCTTTCTTTATCAGTCGGACATGCTCTGCTATCCTTACTTTAAGTGGTCTTGTGGTGCGACCCACATATTTGTGTCCACAGCCACAAAAAAGAACGTAAATCACAAAACTGATATTGCAATTAAGAAATTTTTTTAGATAATACTTTTTTGAATTGTCATTATACATAATATATTTGGTCTGAAATGTGTATTGACACATAGAGCAACTGCCGCATTTGAAGAAACTTTTGGAATACTTCTGATATTAGAAAAATTGGATTTGGAGTCAAACATACTTGGTGACAAATGGAACGCCAGAGTTTTTGCCTTGCGATAAGAGAATCTTGGTCCCTGTTGTACAATATTGAGAATGTCCTTGTCTAACAACAATGTACACTGGCGACACACTTTATTCGAGCTCGGCTAGTCCCACGAATTCGGGTATACCCGGGTGTATTGAGGTTTGTGACTGTTTTCTGCCCGAGTGCATTGAGGTATTTTCCAGGCAGGGATTGAAGCATTTTATTCCCGCTGGCTGCAATACTGCAGAGTATATATATATATACTGCATTACAATTCATGAATTTATGCCATCTGGTAGACACGCGAAGCATTGCAGCCTATTAAATCCTAATCATTATCATTTAACAGATCAGCCGCCCGTCAGCCAGGCATGAACCCAGGCTGGGAAGGCAAACGCAACGGGGCTTGTCAGAGGTGAGGAGCGGCGCATTCCAGGTATCTGCCAGGTACATACTGGGTATTTGCTCGAATAAAGTGTGTCGGTGCAGTATGCCAATGTTTTGATATAATGTTGCAAATTTGTTGGGATTGAGAATTAAACGTAGTAATAAAGAGTGGACTCTTTTTATTTTCAGAAAACAATTTGGAATCTCTCTCATGTTTAGAAATGAATTGCCTCTTTTTCTTACGAATTAATGTGTTTCTGTCCATGACATCTGCTTTTGTAAATGCTGATGATATATCTTTGGCAGAATAGCCCCTTTCAAGGAATCTATCAGACATTGTTTGAACCAATGATTGTGAAGGGCTTGCCTATTTAAGACGCATGTATGTAGAGATTTGTCACTCTTTGATAAAGTTCCAGGACGGAACGAAACGTGTCAGAGGACCATTCTGTGATGTACAGCAATACTCTTTATTAAAGCTGATTTTATTTTACTTCGTGGCTGAGTTCTATTATGCAGTGACCGCCTTCCACTTTTTTGATACATTTTTGTCCCAATATCGGCTGGAGCATGCAAGCTATTTCTCCTGCATTGGAAAACCGTGACTGCATCCCAGTATATCCGCTTGGGGCTGCCCTGTGGAGCCGCAAGGGGACGTTGGAGTACAGGACACGTCTGGATCCGTCCCGGAAGGTATTACCTGTTTCCGGCTGTGACGTCATACAGCAGCGCACGAGCGCCAGCATCGCGGATCCGGGACCGGCAAACCAACGGAGTGAACAGTGAAGACACCGGGTCGGGCAGGGCAGCAGGCTCTGGTGTACCGTGAGTACAGGAGAGCGGTATCTAAGGGTACTCCTCGTCCTGCCTCTATCTATTTCCTGCGTATTAGCCCCCCACCCTGGTTTTAAGTCTGTTATATGTTCTTTCCATTATCACTTTTATCGATTCATACCATTATTTGCAGCAGGATTGCCATTACATTTCATAGCTATACCTATCAAGGGTTGCTTTGCCTTTTCCACCATCAGTCACATGCACTTTGTGGAGCATCGGACAATACGGGGTTCATTCCTCATACCTTACACATGTTCTATTTCTGTCCTGGTGGCTCACTAGCTGCATGAGAGAATCCTTCAAGGAATATCGATTTATTAACATATTTTCCCCTTCTGGAAGGACTGTGGTGGAGTGGTTGCTTTCTGCACCTATTGGATACTCAAGCAATCTTTACATTTATAGACTATCAATGAACTCAGCCTTTGTAATTTATCCACACTTATTATCTTTATATATACACTTTTTGTATTTAATGAAAGTTTTCACTTTCTATCATGGAGGAATCTAGTGGAGAAGAAAATATTTTAACTGATATTGTGAATGATACCTATGTTTATAACTGTGGGGATAATACCAAAAGATCTAGGAGGGCTACACATTTGTTTGATGGAGTCTCTGAGATTATTTGTGATGAACCCTCAGATTTGACTCACCATTTATAAACTTGAAAAACTTCTGGTTGAAAACATCAGACTCTGGTGGGATATCACCTCACTAGAGAACTATATACGATGTAATCGGATACCTAGGGGTTTACGCATAAAGAAAGTACCATCATTTGGCTTTATGAGTAAACAATTGGAACAAGACTGGATTGAGATTTTAGACACGTTCTGTAAAATTAATGGAGCTTATTATCCAGCAAAAACATCAGAAAAAACAAGTCTAATGGCAGAGATCAATATCCTCCAAACTAAATTGCAGCCATTCATAAAACGCGAACAATTTATTAGAAATGATAAAACTTTATCATCTAACGTGGAGGTTTCTGAAGATATTATTAGCGATAAGAAACATCTGAAATTTGAAAGAGACCGTATAGACTATGTAAAAAATCAAGTCTACTGCTGGCAGAAACCAGTAGTGGTCATGGATTTCATGGGTTCAAGTACTCCCAAGGGTAAAAAACAACATCCCAAGAAAGGGTCTGGTAATCCTCCCAATAAGTCTATTTTAAAGAACAAACAGGTAGAGATTTCCAGCTTTGAATCAGACCTTTCTGACCCAGAATCAAGGTCCCACTCAGTCTCTTTTGAGGGACGTAGAGAATACTCCAGGGATCATGGGGCTTCTAAATATGAGAATAATGCTACTACATCATATACTCAATCTAAAGCATCCAAAACATCAGGGCAACCCTCTTTGGCTTTTTTAGAGATAGGAGCCAGAAGCCGGGGAGAACGAGGAGATCCAGGAGAAAATGTGGGGGGACGAGGGAGGTCCAAAAGGAAAAAATACGATTAGAGACCCCCAATAAGATCATTAATATATCAGGGGCTGTTTTGTCCTTGGACCAATTATCACTTCTTAATAAGGGGTTAGGATTTGCACCCAGTCAAAATTTCCAATTATTCCAAACTGTTATAGACTTACAAAAATTTACACGAAAATTATCTTTAAAGAAAATGTTCTCTGCAAAAAATGGTTCTGAGGAGATTCAATCATTAGAAGGTTTAATATCAGGAGTTCAATCTCCTTCTACTAATGATAATTCATCTTTGAATTTTCAGGAAAATTGTGTCCTGTCTGACATGAATTCATTATTAGAATTACAAGGTGAATCACTCATTACACATACTCAACCGTTTTTTGGGTATGAGGACTCAGGTTATCGTCCAAAATCATTATTTTGTCCAAGCTTTAACAGAGGTCCGTCTATCACCATGTTTGAACAATTGGTGGAACGGGATTTACGTATATTAGCTAAAGGGTTTTCTAGTTCCCATGTAAGAGCAGGGAATATGACTTATACTGAAATCCAACAAATCGATTGTATTATAAAAGATTATGATATTGTCCTTAAAAATGCAGATAAGGGAGGTGCCCTTGTTGTTATGTCGAAAGATCAATACTATTGTGAAACCATGAGACAATTGGAAAATAAAGACTCTTATCAACATCTTGGGAGTGATCCCACTTCCAAGTACCGCCTTGCGCTATTAAAATTATTGGATATGGGCAGAATTTTATGTGTTATCAGCAAAAAAGTAATTGAATGTCTCTCCTGTCTACATCCCGTGATTCCGGTATTCCACCATCTCCCAAAGATCCATAAATCGTTGGTCGACCCTCCTGGTTGACCCATTGTAGCGAGCATTGGATCTTTGGGAGATGGGTTATCGCGGTATGTGGACAGGTTTTTACAACCCCTTGTCTTTCAGTTACCATCATTCATCAGAGACACGACTGACTTCACTGCCAGTATACAGGAATTTTCATGGCACAAGGAATACAGGTGGGTCACTATAGATGTGACCTCCCTGTATTCTATTATAGAACACCATCACGGTCTTGAAGCCATTGAGCACTTTCTTAATTTATCCACGTTATCGATTTCACATTGCACTTTTTTGTTAGAATCAATATCATTTTTACTCAGGCACAATTATTTTTTATTTGATTCACAGTTTTATTTACAGAGGTTGGGCACAGCCATGGGCACAAGTTTTGCACCTTCATATGCGAATTTATTTATGGGTCTTTGGGAATCACATTTTATTTATCACAGTGACAATTCATATCGTCATAATATCGTCTATTACAAGAGATAGATTGACGATTTGATCTTTATTTGGAAAGGTGATGAAATTTCACTAATTTCTTTTATTGATTATTTGAACACTAATATATACAATCTTAAGTTAACGTTTGAGCACAATATTAATAATATTCATTTCCTAGATGAGTTCCTGTATATTGACGGTGAATTGAACATTCAGACAGATATCTACAAGAAACCAAACTCTTTTAAGTGCACATAGCACTTTTAATACACTTTTAAGTGCACATAGCTCCCATCCCCGTTCTCTAATCAAGAACATTCCAGGGGCCCAATTTATTAGATTAAAACGACTGTGCTCGGACAATGATGTATTTTTATCTCGAGCCAAAGAGATGTCTGATAGATTCCTTGAAAGGGGCTATTCTGCCAAAGATATATCATCAGCATTTACAAAAGCAGATGTCATGGACAGAAACACATTAATTCGTAAGAAAAAGAGGCAATTCATTTCTAAACATGAGAGAGATTCCAAATTGTTTTCTGAAAATAAAAAGAGTCCACTCTTTATTACTACGTTTAATTCTCAATCCCAACAAATTTGCAACATTATATCAAAACATTGGCATACATTGTTGTTAGACAAGGACATTCGCAATATTGTACAACAGGGACCAAGATTCTCTAATCGCAAGGCAAAAACTCTGGCGTTCCATTTGTCAACAAGTATGTTTGACTCCAAATCCAATTTTTCTAATATCAGAAGTATTCCAAAAGGTTTTTTCAAATGCGGCAGTTGCTCTATGTGTCAATACACATTTCAGACCAAATATATTATGTATAATGACAATTCAAAAAAGTATTATCTAAAAAAAATTCTTAATTGCAATATCAGTTTTGTGATTTACGTTCTTTTTTGTGGCTGTGGACACAAATATGTGGGTCGCACCACGAGACCACTTAAAGTAAGGATAGCAGAGCATGTCCGACTGATAAAGAAAGGAGATTTAAATCATCCAGTAGCCCGACATTTTTCATTATGCTCAAAAGGTAGTATAAACAACTTCTCGTTCTCAGCCATTGAGCATATTCCGTGCCACCCCAGGAGTGGCAACAGAGAGAATAGTTTAAATCAAAAGGAGATGTATTGGATATACACTTTCAACACCCTCCATCCGCATGGCATCAACCTTGATTGGGAGCTTAAACACTTCCTTCAGGGTTGAGTAGACGTGGGGGTCTTGGGAGTGTACTCTGATCCATCATAACATTTCTAAGGCCAGAATCCTAGTGGCGGTTACATGCCCTGCTGTCCTTCAAATACACCATGGGTCACTAATAGGTTGTTGTGTCCCTCCTGTAAATATAGATCAATTTAAGGGTTAAGCGTTTTTGTTACCATAGTTTCTAACTATGGTTCATTTAATATTGTTATACTTATACTTCCATCTATATCTTATGTATTACATTATACATTAAATGATTATATTCACAACCTGACTATTGGTGCATATATATGTACTGGTATATGCTTTCCCTTCTACAATTTTTACCTATTCCCCTTATAGCTCCCAACAAGATATATATATATATATTTTTATTTTTTTTTCCTTCATCAATAGTTTACAATTGAGTAATTAATTATGTATGCTATACATCAAATGTTTTTGTTTTTATTTGTGTTTTATTCAATGTTTATGTGTGTCAACTTTTTAAATAATTTGTCTCTATGCAAAGGCGTTCTTATGGGCCAAATCAACTCCCTCCCCTTGGTTTTTTCTACATGATTATATGAGTTGTTACAACTGTGTTTGAACCAATGATTGTGAAGGGCTTGCCTATTTAAGACGCATGTATGTAGAGATTTGTCACTCTTTGATAAAGTTCCAGGTTGGAACGAAACGCGTCAGAGGACCATTCTGTGATGTACAGCAATACTCTGTATTAAAGCTGATTTTATTTTACTTCGTGGCTGAGTTCTATTATGCAGTGATCGCCTTCCACTTTTTTTGATACGATCTTGTAGGACCCCTTATGATTCCTAGCAGGTCAGCGAAGCGCTACATCCTCACGGTGGTGGATTTTGCCACCCGGTACCCTGAGGCGGTAGAGCTTGGCACCATAGATGCCAAGACAGTGGCAGCAGCTTTGCTGAACATTTTTTCTAGGGTAGGTTTCCCTAGTGAGATCCTAACCGATCAGGGGTCGCAGTTCATGAGTGAACTGTTACATTGTCTCTGGGATGCATGCAGTGTACAGCACCGGCGCACTACCCCTTACCATCCCCAGACAAACGGATTATGTGAGAGGTTTAACGGTACCCTGAAGCAGATGCTTCAGACCTTTATAGAGGCGGAGGGGAAAGACTGGGAGATTCAGTTACAGCACTTGCTGTTTGCCTACTGAGAGGTACCGCAGGAATCTACAGGCTTCTCCCCCTTCGAGCTACTATATGGCCGCAGGGTATGTGGACCTCTGGACCTATTCCGTGAGGGATGGGAAGGGGAGGCTACTGCTACTGATGCTTCAGTGATCCAGTATGTAGTAGATCTCCGAGACCGGTTAGAGATGCTCATGGGGGTGGCACAGGACCACCTCAGGGCCGCTCAGACCAGGCAAAAGCAATGGTATGACCGGAATGCCCGTAGCAGGGAATTCATCCCAGGACAGCAGGTGCTTGTTCTCAAACCCACTCAGGAGAACAAGTTGATGGCTGCCTGGTCGGGACCGTACCCGGTTATCCGAAAGGTGAATGAGTACAACTACGTTGTACAGGTAGTGCCTGAGAGGCATAAGACATATCACGTCAATATGCTGAAAGAATACAGAGCACTGAGTATGGGAGCAGTAATGGCCATTTGTAGCTCACAGTTGAGTGCTAGGCAGCAGGTAGAAGCCAGGGGAATGCTAGCTAAATTTAGCATCCTCTTCACTGACATGCCAGGGACCACACATTTCACAAAACACACAGTGCACACAGGGGATCTGCAGCCTCTGCATAAGCACACTTATAGAGTGTCAGCAGAGGTCAAGACCAGTATGGAAAGGGAGATAGAGGAGATGCTGACCCTAGGGGTAATTACGCCATCCCAGATTCCTTGGGCAAGCCCAGTAGTTATAGTCCCTAAAAAGGACAAGACCACCCAGTTTTGTGTGGACTACCGCTTGGTCAACGCCGGGACAGTGTCAGATGCCTACCCCATGCCCCGCATGCATGAGTTACTGGATGAACTCGCGGGGGCAAAGTATCTGACCACTATGGATTTGAGCAAAAGCTATTGGCAAATCCCACTGGCCCTGGAGGCTAGGGAGAAGTCAGCATTCATCACTCCAAGTGGCCTCTATGAGTTTTTGGTGATGCCATTTGGGATGAAGAATGCCAAGGCTACCTTCCAACGCCTGGTCAATAGGTTACTGGAAGGGATGCAGAGCTATGCCAGGGCTTACTTAGATGACATCGCTATCTTCAGTAATTCCTGGGACTCCCACTTAGGACATGTAGCTGCGGTGCTGGATAGGATCAGGGAGGCTGGGCTTACCTTGAAACCCACTAAGTGTATGGTAGGAATGGCAGAGGTCCTATACGTAGGGCAAAGGGTGGGTGGAGGGCACCTCAAACCAGAGCCAGCCAAGGTAGAAACCATAGTTCAGTGGCCGGTTCCAAGAACCAAGAAACAGGTCATGGCATTTTTGGGCACCGCAGGGTACTATAGGAAGTTTGTCCCACAGTACAGCGCTGTGGCCAAACCCCTGACTGATTTGACTAAGAAGCAACTGCCTGTGCTTATCACCTGGACTCCTGCCTGTGAAAGTGCTTTCCAGGCACTGAAAACTGCGCTTGCTGGGGCCCCCATACTGGCTGCCCCAGACTATACCAAACATTTCCTGATACAGACTGATGCCTCGGACTATGGCATTGGGGCTGTGTTGAGCCAAGTGGGGGACGACGGCAGAGAGCACCCTGTGGTGTACTTCAGCCGTAAAGTACTACCCAGAGAGGTGGCCTATGCCACAATTGAGAAAGAGTGCTTGGCCATTGTGTGGGCACTCAAAAAACTCCAGCCCTATGTGTATGTAAGGGCTTTCATGGTCCTCACAGACCACAACCCCTTGAGTTGCTACAGAGGGCATCAGGGGAGAATGCCAAGTTGCTAAGGTGGAGCTTGGCCTTGCAAGAGTTTGAGTTTACTATTCAGCACAAAAAGGGTAGTGAAAACAGCAATGCTGATGGACTTTCACATCAGGACTATCCCTCTGAGACTGAGTTCATTAAGGATGCCAGCAGTGCCCCACTCCCCGTTAGGGCCAGTGGGCCACAGGTCGCCCATTAAGAAGGGGAGGTGTAGAGGGAGAGGGGGATTGGCCCGGTATTAAAGGGGTTGCACCCCATATGGCCACCCCCTGACCTCACCAGGGAGGCAAGGGGTTAACTGGACTGCGGTCCAGGAATGTGGCTTACACCTTGTCATGTCAGGAAAATTTATGTTCCTCTGTTCCCGTGTTTCATTATAATGTCAGTGTCTGCACCACACACACACACCGGAGAATTTTGTGTTAAAGTATGAAACGGTTTAAGTGGTATTTGTGTATCTCCGGTTCTGATGGTCGCAGCAGGCTGAAACGTGGATCATATGATGTCCCAGTTCCGCCATTAAGATCTGGAAAGTTTGGACCCGCTGGACCTAACGGAACCAGATATTTTAATATGTCTGTGTTTTAACTTTAATATTGTATTCCAAGGCGGGGATAAAAACCCGCGCAGATTCCTTCACACAAAGGAATGCAAAGGGTCAGGGGAGCAACCCAAAGTCTAGGAACCAAGTGCTGATCAAAAGACTCTGCCACTCTGTTTACCTGAGGGCGGAGAAGCATCAAACTGGAGTGGTTTGTAAGTGTTATATCTACACCTACAAACAATGAAGATCCTGCCAGATACTTCATCTGGTAGACTGGTCGTCGCCCCTGATTTAATTATGGGGCTACAGAAATAAGACCCTCAGAGTCCCAGTACGCATGGACTAACTAGCTGGGGGGCATGGGTTAAACTGTGTTTCCACATTAGGGATTGGATACAGATAATTGTTCACCAATAGTCTGTATTCAATGTTAAGAATAGGGTTACAAAGGTATATAAACTGTGTCAACCCTACAGTTCTTGTTCTTCTGATTTCATCTTGAATGTCACCGGATTGCTGGAGAATTGCTAGCTGATACTTCTCTATTCCCCAACCCTAAGTAAGTGTTACCTTCTTGCCTATTAATTGTAATATATTGCTGTGTTCACCCTTTTCAAGGAATAAATATATTTTATTATATCTAAGCCTCGTTCAGTTCAACCCAGATATTTGGTGTTTGTTATATCTTGTCATAAGTTACCGTGACACTTATACTTCAATTAATTTATTTATATTTGCATATACTGTACTGTATATTATGTAGCTATTTTTAAATATTTATTATTTGTAACTTTTGTATTATCCAAAATGTTTAACAACTACTATATTATTGATGGTTTATGTAATACATTGATTAATATTATTGATTAATATTATATGTGATTTAGTTATTACCAAAATATTTTAACATTTGTTCTATATAAAACTGTGCTATTTGTGACAAACGGCTTACTCCGGGGCTCCGCCGTCTGTCCGGGACTGTTAGAACACGGTCTTTTAGGGTAGGTTAAATGATGAGACGTCACGTACTGTTCCTTTAAACAGGCTATGCCTGGTTTATTCAGTCCCAGGCACTGAGACTGCCACAGTTTAAACAGAAAACAAAGCCAAACAAAAAGCTGCTCGTCTGAGCGATAACTTAAACTTAGATGTCCCTGACTCAGAGTTGGAAGTGGCTTGTCCACTTCCACCAACAAAATAAGTACCTTTGCAGTCTTTAGACAAACTAACAGAATGAATGAAGCGATTTGGGAAAGAGGCTTTCTCACCCCTCTGCAGTTCAGCAGCCTTCCAGGCTCTTGGGCGGGGCCCAGAGGAAACAGGAAACAGGTCTTATATACCTGAACTCTAATCAGCATGACAGGTGACAGAAAACAGGCAGCAGACAAACTGTGGAACGGAGTGCCTGTACCACGAGGCTGCCCTGTTCAGCTTAGACAGGACAGAAACTGTTCAGTATCCTGGGAGCCCTGTATATGGAGTTTATTACCAACCCCTGGTTTCTGTCACATATCCTCCCCCCCAGCTCAGACCTCGAGGGGTGAGCGACCATGGATATTAGGGAGTGCATCCTTGACAACCCGTCGGCATTGCCATGTTTGTGCCCCGACCTGTGTTCCACAGAAAATTTAAAGGGCTGTAGGCTTAGGAACCACCTGGTCACCCTAGCGTTCTTCTCCCTATTTTGACACATCCAGGTAAGGGGTGCATGATCTGTGACCAATCGGAACTTTCTCCCCAACAGATAATACTTGAGTGTCTCTACAGCCCACTTTATTGCGAGACACTCTTTCTCGACTATGGAGTAATTTTTCTCCTGGGGATTTAGTTTCCTACTTAAATAAAGGATGGGGTGCTCCTCCCCTTGAGACTCCTGGGAGAGTACCGCCCCCAGCCCTACCTCAGATGCGTCGGTTTGGACTACGAACTCTTTGGAGAAGTCAGGTGTGACCAACACTGGTTGGGCACAGAGAGCTTCTTTCAGGCTTCTAAAGGCCTGTTCGGCTTCGGGGGACCACTTTACCATTAGCGGTCCTCTTGCTTTTGTGAGGTCGGTTAGTGGGGTTGCCTTAGTTGCAAAATTGGGAATAAACCTCCTATAGTAGCCAATTAACCCCAAAAAGGTCCTTACTTGTTTTTTTGTGACTGGCCTTGGCCAATTTTGTATCGCCTCTACTTTGAGTGTTTGTGGTTTGAGTAACCCTCTACCAATAGAATACCCCAGATACTTGGCCTCCTCCAGACCAATAGTGCATTTAGCGGGGTTAGCAGTTAGTCCAGCAGACCGAACTGCGTCGAGCACAGCTTGGACCTTTGGAAGGTGGGACTGCCAATCTTCACTATGGATTACCACATCATCCAGGTAGGCGGCAGCGTACCGAACATGTGGTTTTAAAATTTTATCCATCATTCTTTGGAATGTGGCGGGAGCTCCATGTAAGCCAAAAGGCAGCACCTTATATTGAAAGAGGCCGTCTGGGGTTGAGAAGGCTGTTTTTTCTTTTGCCCTTTCTGTGAGGGGAACCTGCCAGTACCCTTTTGTTAAGTCTAGGGTTGTGAGATATCGGGCTTTGCCCAGTCTCTCTACAAGTTCATCCACCCTGGGCATAGGATAAGTATCAAATTTTGACACCGCGTTTAGTTTCCGGTAGTCATTACAAAACCTTGTTGTACCGTCTGGCTTTGGGACTAAAACTATAGGGCTGTTCCACCCACTTTGGGATTCCTCAATTACGCCTAGTTTTAGCATTTTTTTAACCTCTAAACTTATAGCCTCTCTCTTGGCCTCTGGGATTCGGTACGGTTTAAGGTTAACTCGGACCCCCGGTTCAGAGACTATGTCATGTTTAATTACGTTAGTTTTACCTGGCTGTGTAGAGAAGATTTCTTTGTTCCTTCTCACTAAACTCTGGACCTCTCGTTTCTGATGCACGGACAGTGTTTCAGCTATGCTAACCTCTGGGTCAGTTTCTTGATTCTCTGACGGACCTGGGGGTACTAGGGTTAACAAGACCTCTCTATCTTTCCAGGGCTTGAGTAGGTTTATATGGTAAATTTGCTCAGGTTTCCTCCTACCTGGCTACCTTACCCTATAATTTACTTCTCCCACTCTTTCCAAGACCTCATATGGCCCATGCCATTTAGCAAGGAATTTACTCTCCACGGTGGGAACCAGAACTAGTACCCTATCACCTGGAAAAAAAATTCTGACCCTAGCACCCTTATTATACGTATTCCTTTGTGCTTCTTGAGCTTTCTCCATGTGTTCCCTCACTATGGGTAGGACTGCAGCAATGCGGTCCTGCATTTGGGCAACATGCTCTATTACACTTCTGTAAGGGGTAACCTCGTGTTCCCAAGTTTCTTTGGCTATATCCAGTAAGCCCCTTGGATGTCGGCCATACAATAGTTCAAACGGGGAGAAGCCTGTGGATGACTGGGGAACTTCCCTAATGGCAAATAACAGGTATGGTAACAAACAGTCCCAGTTTTTCCCATCCTTATCGACCGCCCGGCGTAACATGCTCTTTAAGGTTTTATTGAACCTTTCCACTAAACCATCTGTTTGTGGATGATAGACTGAGGTTCTGAGATGCTTGATTTTTAGGAGTTTACATAGCTCTTTTGTTACTTGGGACATAAATGGTGTTCCCTGGTCAGATAAGATCTCTTTAGGAATTCCGACCCGGGAAAACAGAAGTACTAACTCTTTTGCTATGTTTTTAGCAGAGGTGCTACGTAGGGGAACTGCCTCCGGATATCGGGTAGCATAATCTAATATTACCAATATATGCTGATGTCCCCTAGCAGACTTTATTAGGGGTCCTACTAGATCCATAGCAATCCGGTCAAATGGTACCTCTATTATGGGAAGGGGTACCAATGGGCTGCGGTATGCTTTGAACGGGGCGGTGATCTGACATTCTGGGCATGAGGAACAATAGTTTGTAATTTCTGCCAGAACCCCAGGCCAATAAAAGCTTCGGAGAACCTTTTCTTTTGTCTTTTCCACCCCTAGGTGTCCCCCCAATGGATGACTATGTGCGAGGTGTAATACTACGTTACGGAATGTCCGTGGTACCAACAATTGTTTAGTTGTAACTGATTTTCTTTTATCAACCCGATATACTAGGTCGTTCTCTACCTCGAAGTAGGGGTAAGCAAGTGACCTATCTGGTTGGCCATGAGTACTATTCTGGTCCCGTATATTTCCCCTTGCTACCGCTAATGTGGGGTCCTCCCACTGGGCCTTCTTAAAACTCCCAGGACTGACCTCTAGGTCAGCGAGGGTCTTATCCTGTACTGGGGTGGTAAGTGCCTGATCAACATCTTGATTTGGGGTATTCCCTACCAAAGTAGTGATGGGGAAGGGAATTTCACAGCACTCCTCCTTTTCCCCTTTCTTATTTGGGCCCTCGTCAACCTCCATTTCTGAAAAAGGGAAAGGATTTGTTTCTTCTAACACTTCGTTATGGTCTGCTATTGAACTCTGGGCGCTATTCTGAGCTGGGGACCACATTTTTAGAAAATGGGGAAAGTCGGTCCCTATTAACACATCATGTGCCAGTTTGGGTACAACACCCACCTTGAAATCTAAAGAACCAAATTCTGTTTCAAAAAAAACATCAACAGTGGAATATTCATGATTATCCCCATGTATACAACAAATTGCCACTCTTTGTGAACTGTTTACCTGTTTCTTCTTAATGGGCAATAGGTATTCGGACACTAGTGTGACCATACTCCCAGAGTCAAGAAGTGCCCGAACCCTCTTACCATTAACCTTTACAAATGCCCACAGATGGTTATTCAAGGGGTCCTCTGGGCTAGGGCCCATACATTGGGACAACAGCGAATAAGGTTCCACGCTGTTGCATTGCATGGGCTCATCATTTAGTGGGCAGATTTTTCCTGTGTGGCCCCTCTCATGACAATTTACACATTTAGGTACATAGTCTGTGTCCCACTTAGAGCCTTTTCCCGGCTCCCCATGTTGGCTATTGCCCTTAGTGTGCGAACCACTGTTGCTGGTGCTGCGTGAAGGTGGTCGCCGCTCTTCAGCTCCCCTTAACCCCGGTACCCTTTTACCGTCTCTGGAAGAGTCCTGGAACCTCGGGTAGTGGGGTTGCTCCACGACTGTGGGTTGCGGGTGCTCTCCTGCTGCATTGTACCTTTCTATGAGGGCCACAAGCTCATCCGCATTGTGGGGGTCACTCCGACTGACCCAATGGCGTAAGGCAGAGGGAAGTTTCCTCAAGAACTGGTCCATGACCAACCGTTCCACGATGTGGCTTGCTGAGTTGATCTCAGGTTGTAGCCACTTCCGGGCGAGGTGGATGAGGTCATACATCTGGCTTCGGGTGGCTTTATCCATCGTGAAGGACCATGCGTGAAACCTTTGGGCGCGAACAGCCGTGGTTACGCCGAGGCGGGCGAGGATCTCGAACTTCAATTTTGCATAGACGTTAGCTTCGGCTGGCTCTAGATCAAAGTAAGCCTTCTGGGGTTCGCCGCTTAGGAAGGGTGCGATTAGACCAGCCCACTCAGCTTCTGGCCATCCCTCTCTCTGTGCCGTGCGTTCAAACGTGAGAAGATAGGCTTCCACATCATCCGAGGGTCCCATCTTCTGAAGGTAGTGGCTTGCCCTGGTCATTTTCGGAACTGGGGCTGCCGCTGCCAGTGGAAGGTTACTGATAGTCTCCCTCAGGATCTCGAGTTCCTGCTGTAAGCCCTGAGCGAACCGCTGTTGCTCCTCTTTCAGCAAGCGGTTTGTCTCTTGCTGGTTTGCATTCGCCTGTTGCAGGGCTTCATTCGCGTCTCTCTGGACAGCGACATTGCGTACCAGCGCACTCACCACGTCTTCCATCTTGTTTGGAGAGAGAGAAAAAAAAAACCTTTTTTTTTTTTTTAAAGTTCTTTAACCCCCAGACCTTTTAGTGTTCTGCCCGCATTCTCCACCATATGTGACAAACGGCTTACTCCGGGGCTCCGCCGTCTGTCCGGGACTGTTAGAACACGGTCTTTTAGGGTAGGTTAAATGATGAGACGTCACGTACTGTTCCTTTAAACAGGCTATGCCTGGTTTATTCAGTCCCAGGCACTGAGACTGCCACAGTTTAAACAGAAAACAAAGCCAAACAAAAAGCTGCTCGTCTGAGCGATAACTTAAACTTAGATGTCCCTGACTCAGAGTTGGAAGTGGCTTGTCCACTTCCACCAACAAAATAAGTACCTTTGCAGTCTTTAGACAAACTAACAGAATGAATGAAGCGATTTGGGAAAGAGGCTTTCTCACCCCTCTGCAGTTCAGCAGCCTTCCAGGCTCTTGGGCGGGGCCCAGAGGAAACAGGAAACAGGTCTTATATACCTGAACTCTAATCAGCATGACAGGTGACAGAAAACAGGCAGCAGACAAACTGTGGAACGGAGTGCCTGTACCACGAGGCTGCCCTGTTCAGCTTAGACAGGACAGAAACTGTTCAGTATCCTGGGAGCCCTGTATATGGAGTTTATTACCAACCCCTGGTTTCTGTCACATATTACATAGAACAATTAACTTAAAAATATACATTTTTCTTTTTATATTTTCTTATAAATGTATATATGTATGTATATTACTTTATATTTTAACAATTACAACTGAACCCCGTTATAACGCGGTCCTTGGAGTCCACAGAATGAGACTGCGTTATAACCGGGATCGCGTTAAAATTTCACCGGCATTTAGATCTCTCTCCCCTTTGCTGTCAGCTCTTTCCTCACTTCATAGGACTCTCCTCGCTCTTCTCTCTGCATCTGCAGCTGTAAGCTCTCGTGCGCAGCATATATATTTTTTAACATTCAATGCTTTATTGACTAACGCACACATACACAAACCTACACCATGTGGGAATTGAACATTAATACATTTTAGATAATACACATGCAGGGATCAAACTCAGGATGCTTTAACATCTACACCACAGACTTGGTGTGACAAGACATACCCTATAAATATATTTATCCTCTACAGCATTGCATATACAGCTCAACCCCGTTATTGCATTATTATTAATTAGGCAAATGAAAAGATGAACCTCGCTCTAACTCCAAATGTACGTTCTGTGTGCTGCTGGGGAAGTATACTGAAATAGATACTATGATAGATGGATCGTGTCAAAGGGGCACGGTCCACACAAAGAATCCCTTTATGAGGCGCACCACAGACCAAAAAATGTATAATATAATTATTTTTCAATGGTCTTACCAGGGTTGTACACTAACTGTTAAAATAATCTTTATTAATATAAATATGCTATTGCATAAATATTTCAAGCGGAGAGGGAGATTTGGGACGAGTGAAGAAATAGACGATAGAATGGAAGAAGGAGACCAAGAACACCTCAGTAACTTGGTCTCCCTGCTTGAGGATAGTGAAAAAAATCCGGGAGATGGTCCCCACACCTCCCTTAGACCTCAAAGCCATTTCACTCCACACCAGGACACCTGTTCAAATGTGTCCACCTTCCTAAACATGGTCACAAAGGACCTAGAAGAACTGAATATTGCATCGGATCTCTGCCCTCCGTGTGAATAATTTCAAGGTTGGCCAGGTTCATTGATGTTGGTATTGGATTACCTTCCATAAAAGAGTTATATAAGTTCAGCAGGTGAGTGGACAAGGTCGGGAGGAATCTTTTATAGTAGACATTAGTGAATACATAAGGGCCGGGGGCTTTATTAATTTTTAACATTGTGACTGCGTCCATCAACTCTTTTTGTGTTATTTTTGTGTTAAGTAGTAGATTTTCCTTCTCTGTTAGGGAGAGGAGGCGACACTTCTCTAGATAGTCCGTAATTGCCTTAGACGCCAGGGTCTTTGATTTCCCATTTTGGGTTTTAAGATTATATAGATTAGTGTAAAATGAGGTAAATTCCACCGCAATCTCTTTGTCGCTGTATACTGTCTCACCAGATCTATTCTTGAGCGCGGTGATTTGGGATCTTTTCTGTATTCCCCTTAGTTTACTAGCCAAAAGTCTGTCGGCCTTATTGCCCTTGTCATAGTATCTTTGGTTAGTCCATTTGAGGGCTTTTTCTACATCTTCTAAGTGGATCTGTTTGATCTCGTTTATAGCGGCGGTCAAGGTTTTGTTAATTTTCCTTGATGGATTAGTCTTGTGCTGTTGTTCCAGTTTTAAAATTTTCTCGGTCAAGTCTTTGAGTCATTTTTGCTTAACCCTCTTCCTATGGCATGCAATGGAGATGAAGTTACCCCTGATTGCTGCCTTATGGGCTTCCCATAGTACCGCTGGTGATGTGACCGAGCCAAAATTGATATCAAAATAGTTAGTAAGGGCTGTCTTGATCCCCCTCTCTATTTCCGGGTGATTCAGTAAAGAATCGTTTAATTTCAATTAAAGGACCTGGGATACTGTCCCGGCCAGCTTTATTCTAAAGCTTGCCGGGATAAATGCGGGGCTTTTTTTTTTGTTTGAACGCAGTTTCCCGCGCGGCTCCCGCTTCAACAGATAAGCGCTAATGGCGCATATCATTGAAAGCGCCCGCAGCGTGGGAAAACTAAAAAAAAAAAGCCGTGCGCCACCACGTTTAAAAAAAACCGAGGAGAAAGCCGCATTAAAGTAAAGGCGGCCGCAACTTTAGTGAATGGAACAGAGAGGGTTAAGGTGATGGGGCATGATCCGACCAGGAGATCGGACCAACGTCCGATTTAAGTGAGGCCTCAAGAACATTTTTGGTAGCTAGAAAATAATCTATGCGAGAATAGGTCTGGTGAGGTGCTGAGCAGAAAGTATGGTCCCTTTGGCCCTGATGTTGGGACCTCCAGATGTCCACCAATGAAAATTCCTTGACAACAGCTCTAAACTTTTTCCCCAGTTGTTTGGGAGTGTGCCGTGTGCGAACGATTTAGGGATAATGACTTATCCTCGTTGGGGTTTAGTGCCATGTTCAGATCTCCGCCCACTATCAGTGAGGACAGGTAGGCGGGATCGACCTTGTCCGTCACTGTTTTTAGTTACACCGCCTGGTTTTTGTATGGCGCATATACTGTAGGTTGATCATAGCGATCACTGTGCCTGAGAGAGAGCCATATACCACTAAAAATCTACCCCCTGGGTCTGACAGCATTTTGACAAGATTGAATGGGATTCCTTGCCTTATTAGAATAGCGACTCCTCGCTTCTTACTACTTACTAAAAGATTAATAGAAACCCATTGGGAAAACGCTGCTAAACATTTTGGGCGGCTCGTGAGATGTGAAGTGTGTCTCCTGCAGGAATATAATGTCTCCCCCAGATCTTTTCATTTCCTCCATAGCCAGCTTTCTTTTCCTATTATTTTGCAGGCCTTTTACATTAAGCAAACAGAAAACAAAAAACAGCGCAAAACCGCATAGTGAAGTATATCAAAGTATAATTAATTAATAATAAAGGTGAGTATTAGGCATACATCAGATAGAAAGAACAAACGCATTGAGTGCAAACAGCACAACGAATCAACAGATTACCGCTCGGCAGCAGGTATCGTGAGAAACTGGAAACCACAGCTGGGGAGGTTTATGAAGTCTTCCTCGCGCCCTCGGTGCAGGGTATTGCTGGAACTTGGTCAGTCCGGTGAATGCCTCGTCAGGGAAGGATTCCTCTTGGTAGTATCAGCGTGCGTAATCACGCTTAGGAACCACGTCGCAGCCAGATGACGTCACAGCGACATGTGTGAAAGTCCCTTCCGTACACGTGGTACGCGAATCAGTCCGATGCGGAACAAAGTCCCATACGCACCAGAACAGTGGGATCAAAGCTTAAAGTCACAATCTCAATTACTCAGATAGCCACCAAGCAGGGGAATAGGGGCTAAAATTGGACAAATACAAGTATATTATCCTACGCGTTTCGTAGTTAACGCTACTTCATCGGGGAATAATTTAGCAATGGCTGTCATCGGCATTAAGTACACCCCCCGCCTTCCGTATTGGACGGTCTCTAATAAATAACAGCCAATCGGGTTGAAATGGGAGACGACCCATGTAGGCTGAAAGCCATTGCTAATAATCATAAACAAACACGTTTTATTAGCACATTACATTCAAATAGCAAGATAAAAACCTAGATGTAAGCCTAGAGAAAAGGAAAAACAGTATTAATAACATTTCATTAACTAAAAAAATAAAACAACACTGAAATTAAATAATTGTATAAAAATAATTCTTTAAAAATATATAAAATTGCAACTAAACAGAGAGAAAAGAGATTCACCCATCAGTAAATCAATATAAGGCCCAGAGATCTATGTCTTAGTTTTTAAACTAAGAGCCGAAAAATATGCCGGGTTTAGTGTTATGAGGCGGCAGGCTAGAGCCTGGAGTTGCGAGATCTTCACCTGTGGTTCGGGGTAAGTCTGAGTCAGCGGGAATCAGGCGGCGCGGCGGCTTTGATCCTCGGCTCGTCTCTGTTCTTCTGGTGTGAACTGTTGCCAACAGGGCAAAACGGTGATGGTTACTTTGGGGATTACTTTTCCCTGTATGTAGTGATCACTTGCGGTTTTCCGTGGCTTGGTTGGAGGCTTCTTCGGAGACACGGCTCCTGGGGTCTGCGCTTTCATAATTCCAGGAGGACGGAGGAGACAAGCTAAGCGCACGGGCGAATTGATACTTTTCCACGGGCGTCTTAAGGTAAGGAATTTACTGTTTTTGCTGGCGATCAACTTAAACGGAAATCCCCAGCGGTACCTGATTCCGGGGCTGTCAGGGGCTGGAGCTCACGTCGGCGGGCAATTGTGATTTTAGATAGATTATTGAATATTTGTAAGGACTCGTTCTTAAATTGTATGCAGTGCTTCTCATGGCTGGCTCCTATGAGTTTCTTCTTCATGAAGTAGCTGTGGATGCGGATTATTACATCCATGCTGCGTTGGGGGTCGTCTGATTTAGGGTCTAGGGCGCGGTGGGCCCGATCGATCTCCGCGTCCTTTTCTTCCAGGTCCCCACAGATTTAATTGAACAGTTTCTTCAGATATGGGTGGAGGAGGTCAGGGAGGACCGATTCAGGAATATTTCGGATTCTCAAGTAATACCGTCGGTCCCTGTTTTCCTGATCCTCCAGACCATCTTTCAGGTAAGAGACTTCTTCACCCAGCCGGATGATTTCTTCCTCTGCCTCTGATTGGCGATGTAAGGTCTCTCCCAGCCTAGTTTCCAGTTTGGAAGTTCTCTCCATGAGGCCCGTAATTTCTTGCTTCAGCTCTGTTACTGCGTTCCTGAGATCTAATTGCACAGAGGCATGAAGCTTATCATGCATGGAGGTTAAGAGCTCCTCCAGATATGCTCGGGTGATTCCTCTTTCTGGCTCCGGGTTCTCCTTTGATCGGCCACTTTTGCTTCCTGGAGCTGCGGGACTGTGTGGGCTGGCGCCATCTTGATTGTCTTCAGCCGCCTCTGTACTTCGCTGGGACGGGGGGAAATACTTCGTAACCCCTTGGGTTTGTTAGAAACAAAAAATGATCGAGTGGACTACCGCTTGCTATGAAAAGAAGTTGGGGAACTCACCAGAATTGAAGGTTAAAAAACTATTTCATGAAAACTACATAAAATGACAAAACTCCTCTTCCCACATGTTTCACACCCACTATGGCGCTTTGTCAAGATGTGTGCACAGGAAGACAACAGTGCAATTATATATCTATCCCACAACACAAATTCAGCCGCTGGTAATTATCTAAATGACACATCTATACGTGTAATTAGATCAGATTTAAATGATAAAGGTCAGCATTGTCAATCATAAGCAAAAAAGAGCAAAAGAGAGAAAGAAAAAGAAACCAACAGAAAAAATACCATAGATGTATCATAACAAGCTTGATCAATAATGTATCTAATAAAACAATGATCAAGAATGAATAAAGTAATTAAGAAAACTATTGCATGTAGTAATGAAGTCTCATGACTAACAAATCAAAATATAAGCTGTGTTTCACCCAAACCTATAATTAAAATGACAATCTTGGTTATAAAGCCTTCTGTGGATATTTTATTTAAATATAATCCAAAGAAGCCCAAATATACTTATAAAATACTTAGAATTATAAATGAATCCACATAACAACATGGATCATAATTTCAATCATAATTCAAGATATTGGGCCATCAATTACATAACATACTATGACAAAAGATGATCAAAATTAAGCTTTCTATAACCAAGTCATAATAATGGTAAAGGGGAAACACAAACCCATATCATTCAAAAGCATTTTTTTTTTATTATTATTAAAAGAAATTGCATTCTGAACAAAATAAACTGAAAACAACTACAGAGAAAAAATAAATAAATGATATTAATAACTGAAGATCAGTATGGGTCAAGGAAGGGAAGGAAAAGAGGGAAAGGGTGGGAGAGGGCGAAAAAGGGAGGGGAGGGGGGAAAAAGGGGAGGAGGGAAGGAATGGAAGGTGGGGGAGGGAAAGAAGGGAAAAGGAAGGGAATAGAAGAGAAATGGGGAAAGATGACAGGATAAAACTAACAGTCATCAAGAATCATAGAAAATGTTTCAAATCCCATTGGACATTTAAACCTGTTACGCCGGAGTAGCCTGCAGACCAGACCTGTCCCTAGAACTGAGGTGGCAGGTATGAATACACACACCGACAGAGCAAGGGACGTGTCCGGGTTGTGGTATTAGATGGTGCCAGGCCAGATGGGGAGTTTTGCGTGAATACTTGCCGGTACCGTTTTTTCCAGAAGAATGGTCGTTGCCGTTGCCGAGATCAGGGTTAGGATAAGTATGGAAGGATCGAGGTGAGAGCCGTGGGGAGCCAGAAGGTACGTAAACAGGAACAATCCGAAGTCGAGAGCCAAAGGGGGAAGTCTGCCAAGCCGCGTTAAAATCGAGAGAATCAAAGAACAAGCACTGTGAAACACCCATACAAAAACTATGACGAGCGAGGAGGCACAGGACAGAGAGAGTATATAAAGCTGGAACAGCCAACCAGGAGAGGGGGGATGCCTGGAGGAGCCCAGGGAGCTTCAGCGCATTGGCTGCTGTTCTTAGAGCCCAGGTGACACTCAGCAAGAGCCAGATTGTAACCGTGCGGTGTTTGGGGGCGGAGCCTGAGCGGGGATAAGTTCAGGGGCTGTTGTGTGTGCACTGTAAGTCTGACGTGCGCATGAGAGGAAGCAATGTGGGGTGCGCACGTGGAGCGGCGATTTCGCGCCGACGGCTGCGGCATAAAGCGTGGAGGAAGTATCTCATGGAGCATCCCACCATGCCGAGGGTTAAGTGATGCAGCTGAAAAGGGCTTACGTGGTTGTAGTGGAAGGGTCTGAGCCATGAGCTCCGCCTGTGGTGCTGTGTGCTCACATTCCTAACAGTACCCCCCTCTTCAGGATTGGCCTCAGGACGATCCAAGAACGGCTTTTCCGGAAATTTCCTCCTAAAAGTCTTCAGGAGGCTGGGCGCATGGATGTCTTTGAGCGGAACCCAAGACCTCTCCTCGGGTCTGAAACCCCTCCAGTGGACCAAAAACTTAAGCTGCCCCCTGGAGATGCGGGAGTCCAGTAAGGCTTGTACCTCGTATTCCTCGTTATTGAGTACCGTGACTGGATCTGGCTTGCTGGTCTGTTTAGAAAGGCAATGATTGGCAATATGGGGTTTTAATAGCGAGGCATGAAAAACGTCTTGGATCCTCATGGAGGGTGGTAGTTTAAGGCGAAACGCCACTGGGTTAATCTGCCCCACGACGGGAAAGGGTCCCAAAAACCTAGGAGCCAATTTAGGGGAAGAAACTCTCAAGCGGATGTTTCTTGACGAGAGCCATACTAAATCCCCTGGCTTGTAGTTGGGTGCCGGCCGATGGTGGCGATTGGCCTGAAGTCTAGCAGTATCGGCGGCCTTGTGGAGAGACGATTGTACCTTGGACCAAATGTCTTGGAGAGTGGAAATCCGTTCGTCTACTGCCGGTACCCCAGAAGCAACATTGGAAATAGGTAGGCAGGGAGGGTGAAACCCATAATTGACAAAGAATGGAGATTCTCGGGTGGATTCGCTTCGGGCCAAATTGACCGCGTACTCTGCCCACGGGAGGAGTTGGGACTAATCGTCCTGGGAATCGGAGATAAAACATCTGAGGTATTTTTCCAGCGACTGGTTAGTTCTCTCTGTCTGTCCATTGGACTGGGGGTGGTATACAGAGGAGAAGGAAGAGACAATTCCCAGTCTTTTAGTGAAGGTCCTCCAGAACTTGGAGACGAACTGGGATCCTCTGTCAGAGACAATGGAAGACGGAATGCCATGGATCCTAAAGATATGCTCAGAGAAAATGTCTGCTAGGGCGGGAGAGGAGGGCAGTCCCTTGAGGGGGATGAAGTGGGCCATCTTCGAAAACCTGTCTACAACAACTAAAATGGTGTTGAAGCCCCTAGCCCTAGGGAGATTGACTATGAAATCCATGGAGATATAGGGCCATGGATGAGCAGACACTGGCAATGGGAGAAGTAGTCCCTGAGGTCTCTGTGGAAGTGTCTTGTTCTGGGCGCATACAGGACAAGCGCGAGTGTATTCCGCAATGTCTTTAGACATACTGGGCCACCAAAAGTTCTGACGAATTAAGTCTAACGTTCTTCTGAAGCCCGGGTGACCTGCGGGTTTAGAAGAGTGTCCCCAATCTAGGACCTCTGGAATGAATCTGGGCGAGAGGAAGAGCCTGTTAGAGGGGATCGCCGTGTTTGAAGGGATCTGTTGCTGGTCCCTTTTGATCTTGTCTAGCGATTTGAAGGTGGAAGTAGCCCAAATTCTTTAGGGAGGTAGGATGGGTTCCAAAGATGCCTCAGGCCTGTCTTCCGAGGAGTATTGTCTGGATAACGCATCTGCCTTCACGTTCTTCGTTCCAGGGATGTAGGATAGGTGATAGTTGAAGCGTGAGAAGAAGATTGCCGAGCGAGCTTGTCGAGGATCGAGGCGACGTGCTCCTTCAATATACAGTAAATGTTTGTGGTCCGTTAAGATAGAAAATGGCTCCCTTGACCCTTCCAACATATGTCTCCACTCTTATAGTGCCATCTTAACGGCCAATAACTCTCTGTTGCCGACGTCGTAATTCCTCTCGGCGGAGGAGAATTTCTTGGAGAAATACGCACAAGGGTGAAGTTTATCCTCGGGTGAGAACCTCTGTGATAGTACAGCCCCTGCACCGCAGTCCGATGCGTCAACTTCTATTACAAAGGGAAGATCCGTGTTGGGGTGGCGCAGGATCGGTGCTGTGACGAATGCCTCTTTAAGGGCCTGCAAGGCAGAGATAGCTTCGGTGGACCAGGCAGAAGGGTCAGCCCCTTTTCTAGTCAACGCCGTGATGGGGGCCACTAGGGTGGAGAAATTACGAATGAACTTCCGATAGTAGTTCGCAAATCCTAAAAAGCGCTGGATAGCCTTGAGAGTTTCTGGTCTGGGCCATTCCGTAACTGCCTGGAGTTTACCTGGATCCATCAAAAAGCCTTTGTCCGAAATAATGAAGCCCAGAAATTGGGTAGAGCATTGATGGAAGGTACACTTCTCTAGTTTGGCGTATAGGTGATGTTTGAGTAGACGTGAGAGGACGTACGAGGTGTGACGAATGTGATCCTGGAGATTTTTGGAGAAGATCAAAATGTCATCTAAATAGACAATAACAAAGATGTTGAGCACCTCACGAAATACGTCATTAATAAAGTCCTGAAAGACGTCCGAGGCATTACATAAACCAAAAGGCATGACAAGGTACTCATAATGCCCACAGCGGTTGTTGAAGGCCGTCTTCCACTCGTCGCCCTGCCTGATGCGGACCAAGTTGTAAGCCCCACGGAGATCCAATTTGGAAAAGATCTTAGCCCCTCGCAGTTTATTGAAGAGTTCCGTGATCAAGGGGAGAGGATAGCGGTTCTTGATGGTGATACCGTTCATGCCCCGGTAATCAATACATGGCTTCAGAGTACCATCCTTTTTCTTCACGAAGAAGAACCCCGCTCCCGCCAGGGAACTGGAGGGCCGTATGAATCCTTTCTCAAGATTCTCCTTTATGTAGTCTTCCATGGCTTGAGACTCAGGTATCGACAATGGGTAAGTCTTGGACTTGAACAAGGTGTATCCTGGGATCAAATCGATGGGGCAATCGTAGGACCGATGAGGAGGCAATTGTTCTGAGCGGACCTTGTTAAAGACCTCGCGGAAAGGGTGGTACACGGGGGGAAGAATGGAATCCTGAGTCATTGTGTTAGACAAGAGTTTGGGAGACTTCCCTGACCTCGGTTTCCAGGTGATGGGGGTAGGTGAGACCCATTCAATTGGAGGGTTGTTCTTCTGCAACTAAGGTAGGACGAGGGTTACCGGTGTGCCTGGGGCCTGGATGGCATCAAGGACAAGGGTCTCGCTGTGGGAGTAGGTAGATAGGAGGAGACGAGAAGAGATAACATCCAGTGAGAGCCCCTCCATACTCACTGAGTGTTCCCATTTCCCGGACCCAAAGGGCATGCATGGACCAGATGTTCAGGGGATCCACAGTAGAAACAGAGTCCGCTGGCGTAGCGGTGTTGTCGTAGTGGATTCCGGATCTGTTGCACCCCTAATTGCATTGGCTCGGGAGGCTCCAGTGCCAGCTGCTGCAAAGGAGGCGGTCTAGGAACCAGAGGAGAGTTGGGGAAGGGTGCTTGGAAGGTTAGTGGCCGGGCATGCTGACGCTCCGAGCGTCGTACCTGGATGTGTTGATCAATGCGTACGGCCAAGTCGATGAGCGCCTCCAATTGGTCTGGCCTGGGTTGCCGCGCAAGCTCGTCCTTGATTGACTCAGAGAAACCTTGCCAGAAGACGGAGACGAGCGGCTCTTGTCCCCAGTTCGTCTCGGCGGCGAGCGTGCGAAATTCCACCGCATACTGTGTCACCGATCTTCACCCCTGAGTTATCTGGAGGAGGGAAACAGACGCCATCTCCTGGCGTGCAGGGGAATCAAAGACTTGTCAGAACTCACCGTTGGAGGCTAGGTACTCTTGTGTCAGGTCCGGGCGCAACTCCCAGACTGGCAAGGCCCATGTCAGCGCGCTGCCCGTCAGTAGGTTGTACACATAGGCTATCTTCTTCTGGCCGGTGTCGTACTGAAGGGGTGCCATTTCAAATTGAACCTCGCACTGGTTAAGGAAACCGCTGCACTCCTGCGGGTTGCCGGCATACGGCTTGGGAGGCGGTATCTTCACGTCCTGACTGCTGGGTCTGACTGGTTCTGCAGCCTGTGGAGAAGAAAGAGGAACAGGTGCTTCCGGTACCTGAGCCGAAAGTTTGGCCATTTAGCGTGTTAGGGCCACAATCTGATCGGCCATGGCCTGGTTTTGCTGTATCAGCGTAGAGATTGCTTGCCTCAGTTCGGCCTGGTCTGCGTCTTGTGGGCTCGTCATAATGTTACGCCGGAGTAGCCCGCAGACCAGACCTGTCCCTAGAACTGAGGTGGCAGGTATGAATACACACACCGACAGAGCGAGGGACGTGTCCGGGTTGTGGTATTAGATGGTGCCAGGCCAGATGGGGAGTATTGCGTGAATACTTGCCGGTACTGTTTTTTCCAGAAGAATGGTCGTTGCCGTTGCCGAGATCAGGGGTAGAAGAAGTATGGAAGGATCGAGGTGAGAGCCGTGGTCGAAGGGAGCCAGAAGGTACGTAAACAGGAACAATCCAAAGTCGAGAGCCAAAGGGGGAAGTCTGCCAAGCCGCGTCAAAACCGAGAGAATCAAAGAACAAGCACTGTGAAACACCCATACAAAAACTATGACGAGCGAGGAAGCACAGGACAGAGAGGGTATATAAAGCTGGAACAGCCAACCAGGAGAGGGGGCGTGCCTGGAGGAGCCCAGGGAGCTTCAACGCATTGGCTGCTGTTCTTAGAGCCCAGGTGACACTCAGCAAGAGCCAGATTGTAACCGTGCGGTGTTTGGGGGCGGAGCCTGAGCGGGGATAAGTTCAGGGGCTGTTGTGTCTGCACTGTAATTCTGACGTGCGCATGAGAGGAAGCAACGTGGGGTACGCACGTGGAGAGGCGATTCCGCGCCGACGGCTGCGGCGTAGAGCGTGGAGGAAGTATCTCGTGGAGCGTCCCACCATGCAGAGGGGTAAGTGATGCAGCTGATGCGGGCTTGCGTGGTTGTAGTGGAAGGGTCTGAGCAGTGTACAGTAAAGAGAGAACCGTGAGCACCGCTTGTGGCGCTGTGTGCTCACATTCCTAACAAAACCATAAGGTGTTAAAGTGTTTAAAGTAAAAATCCAATATGCCTCCCTCTGATGTATGAGGGAGACCCTATTGCCCCTTCTGGGGTGGGATCGAACATGTTCAAGGGCCACACATTTGAAATTCGTTAAAGTGCCTTTTTGGCATATACTAAAATGTTTGGATACAGGCTGTAATTGGTCCATCTTCACAATTAATCTCATATGTTCAAGGATTCTTTCTTTAAGGGCTCTGGTGGTAAGCCCTACATATCTCATATTGCAACCACAGGTCAGCATACAGTATACACAACAAAATTTGTTTTACAATTTATAAAAGATAATATACGGAACTGTTTTGTCCCCTCTTTATTATCAAAGCTCACTTTTTTGGATAAATTTGCAAATTTTGCATTTGCCACATGCAAAACAACCCCGAAAATTTGGAAAAAGTTGACTATTAGGTTTCACAATGGGTCTCAGCATACTCGGAGATAGCATATTGGCTATTGTAGAGGATTTTTTAAAAACAAATTTGGGGTGAATAGTAGCCATGTCTTTCAAAAGTGGATCGGTGAGCAAAATATGCCAATATTTTTTGATGATTGATTTAATATTATTGGCCTGGTTGCTGTAGTCAGTAATAAAGAGGGGAGGATTCCTACTAGATATATAAGAATTGTGATCGTCAGTCCCAACTCCCCTAGCTCTTGATGAAAATGTATTAGGGTTGAAATTAATCAGGTCCTCCCTGCATTTAGATCTAGCATTAAGGTATGAATCTTTCAAGATAACATTGTCATAACCCCTCAGTAGAAATCTATCAGTAAGTTGTTTCGATCTCAGGTCAAAATCTGCCAACGTGGAACAGTTACGTCGCAAGCGCAAGAACTGTCCACGTGGAATGCCCGAAAATACGCTGCGATGATGACAACTGTGTGCGTTTAATAAAGTATTTTTTTAATTTGGTTTCCTGTACACATCCATAGACACCTTAAATCAAGATCCACAAATAAACACAAATCCAGAAAATGAATGTGAGATTAAAGGGATTGGTGTTTAGTATAGCAATAAATTGGTGTAATTGTGAGACGTACCAGTCCAAACTATGAGGAGGTCGTCTATGTAGCGGTGATAGGATGTGATGAGATGTTTGAAGGGATTCCCATCTCCAAACACGTGGGACTGCTCCCACCAACCCATAAAGAGGCTGGCATATGAGGGTGCAAAGCACGTCCCCATAGCTTTCCCACGTGTTTGGAGTTAGAACTTCCTACCAAACATAAAGTAATTGTGTGTGAGGAGAAATAGTATACTATCTAAGAGAAAAGTGATGTGTGCAGGTGACAAACTAGAGTGATGTTCTAAATAATATCTGGCCGCTGTAATGCCATGTTCATGTGAGATAACAGTGTATAAGGAAGAAACATCTAATGTGACCCATAAATAATTAAATGCCCAAACCCTTGGGTTTGTTGTTGTCTTTTTGTCGTGTTGATCATTGCCGATCGTTTGGCTGTCCTAGGTAGGTTTAGGGGGGGGAAATAAATTGGGGGGAAAGCGCTAATTTTTGTGTCTATATGAGAGGGTCCGCAGAGCTCTCTCCTCACGCAGCCATACCAGGTGACGTCACCCTAGATGCCACATTTCTAATGTAAATAAATCTAATTTAGCTAGCCTCTCCTCATAAGTTATATTGTCCATCCCCTTTAGTAATTTCTCTGCACTCTCTCTAGTTCCATAATGTCTTTTCTAAGGAGTGGTGCCCAAAATTGTACTCCATATTCAAGGTGTGGTCTTACTAATGTTTTGTAAAGGGGCATAATCATGTTTACTTCCCTTCCATCCATTCTCGGTTTAATGCAAGATAAGATCTTGTTTGCCTTTGCAGCTACTGCATGACATTGGGTACTATTGCTAAGCCTGCTGTCTACAAGCACTCCTAAATCCTTCTCCATCAAGGATTCCCCTAATGAATCCCCATTTAATTTGTAATTCGCCTTTTTATTCTTGCATCCCAAATGCATAACCTTACATTCATCTGTATTAAACCTCATCTGCCATTTACCTGCCCACGTTTCCAGTCTCTCCAAGACCTTCTGAAGAGAAATTACATCCTGCTCTGATTCTATTACCTTACACAATTTAGTATCATCAGCAAAGATGGAGACTTTGCTTTCGATGCCAACCTCAAGGTCATTAATAAACAAGTTAAAAAGCAGGGGTCCCAGTACTGATCCTTGAGGTACTCCACTCACGACTTTAGCCCAACCTGAAAAAGTTCCATTTATGACAACCCTCTGTTGTCTATCCTTTAACCAGTTTTCAATCCAGGTGCCATTATTATTACTGAGTCCAATTTTCTTCATTTTGTACACCAACCTCTTGTGTGAAACCATATCAAAAGCCTTTGTAAAATCTAAGTGGACCACATCAACTGCATTACCCTGGTTTAAATTCCTACTTACCTCCTTAAAGAAACAAATAAGGTTAGTTTGGCATGATCTATCCTTCATAAATCCATGCTGACTATTACTTATAATTTTGTTTTCCATTAGGTATTCCTAAATATTATCCCGTATTAAACTTTCAAGTAGTTTCCCCACTATTGAAGTCAGGCTTACAGGTCTGTAATTCCCCGGTTGTGATCTAGCTCCCTTTTTAAATATAGGCACCACATCATGCTATACTGTCCTCAATATTTACTGTTTTATATCATATACTATGTTTATAAGATATCCATTATGATTGATATATATCAAATCTTAGAAAAAAGGAATAGGTGCAAAACAGCGCTAGGGATACTGATGAATAAATGTTCAGGCAGCCAGGTGAATGACTGGTGGTACAACCAGTCAGGGAAACAGATGAAACAAAGGGGTTAACCGGCGCCAAAGAGGGTAAATACCAGTCCTGTTGTGACAGTCCAAATACAGTCCTTGGGATGATGAATGGTGATGATTCTCACCTCAGCAGTGCATATGTGAAAAAAGAGAAAGAGAAATAATAGTGCAGTAAATCAACACAGGGGGGGGGGGGGGGGTGATCACAGATATTGACAAAAAACAACAAACAAGACATACAAACATATAACACTAGCACGGCCTAAATATTAATAAAAAGCATATTTATTGATGTGGAAATGTGCATAAACCGCATCCGGAGGGGTAAAATTGCAACCCTACTCACAAAATGCTGGAAAGGTACAGGCAGATCTGCTGTAAGCAGCTGGGCTCTCAAGATGGCGACCGGAGCACTTGTGCTGGCGTCCACACGTGACTAGGAAGCCAGGCAGATGACTCAGATGACGAGGCCTCTGGGCGGACGTGACGTCACCCCCGTTGTGTATTCTCCACCGGCTCACAGGACTCCAGTCCTCCAGTCCTCATCAGCAGCCGCAATATCGCCGTACCTCGGTTCAAAACACTAGTTGGAGACTGCAGAGTTTCTCCTTTGGAACTGCAGACTTCACCACACTGGAACACTCTAAAAACTTGAAACTTCCCGACGCGTTTCGTACGCATGCGCGTACTTCTTCAAGGGATGTGCTTGTCTGATAGTCTCTATGGTATATATACCCTCAGTCCAAAGTCCTGGTTGGTTAATTGGATAAGTGGTATTAACCCCAATTAGGGCTAATAGACAACAGCACATAAACAATGGCCTATGCTAATCAACATACATAACAAACATACAACATTAATTGGGATAACAGAAAAGAGAAAAAAAACGTTAAAAACATTTAAAAAGACATTAAAAATATAAACAGTGGCAGAACAAAGAATTAATGACTTAAAAATAAGTGATTATAAAAAGGCTTTGAGTTCAAAGTCGATATTCATTCCCTTAGGGGAGAGGGTTTTAAGTTCATATATCCAGTAAGCCTCACGTATACTGGCCTGCTGGAGTCTACTCCCCCCTCTAGGATTAACATCAACCTGCTCAATTGCCTGACAGATAAGACCCTTGGGATTCTTATCATGGTACAGAGAAAAATGATGTGAGACACTATGTGTCACTAAGCCCCTTCTGATATTGTAAATATGCTCATAGACACGTCTCTGAAAGGTTCTCCCTGTTCTGCCCACATATTGCAAGCCACAAGGGCATTGCAATAAATATATAACATATGTGGAGTGGCAGTTAATGAAATTATATATAGGGTAACTCCTATTAGTAACATTAGATGTAATTTTTTTTTGAATTTTTACTAAATGAACATGCTACGCATTTTACACAGGTGAAGAAACTTTTTAGATTCCCTCCTAGTTTCTGCTTTCTTTGGTTCACCGGACAACTGGGAGCTAGTTTAGATTTTAAGTTATTAGCCTTGGAAAATATAATATTGGCTTTTTTTGGGAGGATATCTGCCAATACTTCATCTTGTAATAAAATAGGCCAATACTTATTTATAATTTGTTTAATTTTTGGCGCCATTTCATTATATTGAGTGATGAACGCTACCTGGTTGTGACGTGTATTTATTGTTTCCTTCTTTTTAACCTCATATTGAAGTAAAGTGTCCCTATTGATCTCATTGACCTGATTAAAAGCCTCATTTAATTCAAACTCTTTGTATTTTCTATTAATGAATTTATGTTTTAGATCTTCTGCTTGTTTTTTAAAAATCTCGTCTTCTGAACAGTTACGTTTAAGACGTACCAGTTGTCCCTTTGGAATATTTCGCAGCCACTGCGGATTATGGTGACTATCCGCGCGCACATAATTATTTGCCTGCACAGGCTTAAAAAAGGTTTTTCTGTGCAATATGTCATCTTTGACATATATGTGGTGGTCCAAAAAATCGATGTGTTCAGTACTAAAACTACATGTGAATTTTAAATTAAGGTGATTGTGATTTAAATAAGTGCAAAAATCATTTAAAGAATCCTGAGTGCCTGACCAAATGAAAATCACATCATCAATGTAGCGCCGCCAGAGCACCAGGCTCGCTCCTAGAGGACAGTTGTTCCAAATGAACTCCTCCTCCCAACTGTCCATGAATAAGTTGGCATAACTAGGAGCGAACCTCGTGCCCATGGCGGTACCACATTTCTGAATGTAATAGTGAGAATTAAAGGTGAAATAATTATGTGTTAAAATAAACCAAATACTCTCCATCAAAAAATCCCTCTTGGTGCGTGAATAGCCACTGGAGTGTTCCAGTTTGCGAGACACGGCCTGGCATCCTTGATGATGGTCAATAACTGTGTACAAGGATGTTACATCAGCCGTGGCTAGAATGTATCCTTGTTGCCATTTAAGATCTTTTAGAATTTGTAGCGTATGTGTCGTGTCTCGCAAATAGGACCTGCCACCAGTGACTACCGGTTGAAGATGGTGATCTATAAATTGTGAAAGATTTGAAGTGAGGGAAGAAATACCAGAAATAATAGGTCTCCCTGGAGGTGCAGTTAAATTTTTGTGAATTTTAGGTATAAAATAAAATAGCGGTGTGCGTGGAAACTGAACAGACAGAAATTTGAACTCATCCTCACATAATGCCCCACTATCTACACCAGAAGTCAACAATTCTCCCAGTTCGGCTTTGAAATGTACCAAAGGGTCACTGTTAAGGGGGAGGTATGTGGTCTCATCTCCCAGTAATCTCATGGACTCTTTTAGATAATACTCTTTGTCCATGACCACAATACCCCCACCCTTATCAGCCGATTTAATAACAATCGAGTCATTATTCTCTAGATTTTGGACTGCCTCTTTTTCTTTAATATTAAAATTATCTTTTTTGATTTTGTATGTTCTACATGAGTTCTCTAGATCTATGCTGACCATTTCTACAAAGGAGCTTACTAGATGTCCTTGTGCGAACTTTGGATAGAACGTGGATGCTTTTTTAAAGTTTTTTCTTGAGGATCAGCAGTACTGCGTACCTCTTGGATGGGATTGGTTTGGTTAGTAATTTTATCCCTAGCAAAATATTTTTTCAGGGCGAGTTTGCGGGCAAATTTGTGAACATCTATGTAGAGATTAAAACTATTTGGTCCACAGACTGGAGCAAACTTAAGTCCTTTATTGAGTACTTTTTTCTCAATGTCGGTGAGCTGGTACTGACTTATATTAAAGATATTCGGATACTCTTTTGTAATTTTTACCCGATTTCTACTAGTACCTCCTCTCCTCCCTCGGGTCCTGTCTTTCTTTTTTTGTGGTTTAGTGGAGGTTGGATTTCTGATACATGTTTGATTATTTCCACCTCTGGGAAGATGTGATCTCTTTCCTTCCTCCACTCTAAAAAAGAAAAATTTGATTTAATGGCTGGTGTGGGGAGTGGTGTATACGAGATGCTCTCCACATCACTCTCTGATCCTATATCGGACAGCAATGTGTATCTATTGCTGACCGTGACAGGAATTGATTGTGGTAATGTTAGTGCATCATATCGCTCCTTGGCTCTTTTTTGTTGCAGATATAGATTTTTATCATGCAACGGTTGTTTAACCGGAACGAACGGTGTGGGAACCAGTACATTAGTGGAGGGTTTTTTTGGGACATTGATAGCTCCCTTTTGTATAAATCTGCTCCTTTTAGCATTGGATTCTTTAGGTCCTATCGTTACACTGGGTTTCTTATTATCTACATTTGTAACATTAATCTCTTTGGATTTCTTTGCCCAATCTCTCTGACAACCAGTGTCATAGTCTTGTTTATCCCTGAAAATTTTTTGTTGTTTGATTTGAACTATCTCTAATTCAGCCTTATCTAGCCTTTTCTTAATAGTCGGTTCTAGAGCGAGCAACTCTTTGTTGTCTTTATAAGGATCTAACTGGATCTTCATATCTAATATATGATCGTCCAGTTCGACTAGGGTTTTCCTCCGTTGATGCACCAAAAGCTTCATGAGAGAGAATGAACAATGATCTAATATTTCATTCCATTCCCTCATGAAGCCCTCATTATGTGCATCCCCGGTGGGCTTTTTTCGAACCCTAAGCCCCCTAGGGATACGGTGATTTTCCAAATACTTGCTCAGTGTGGTGGCTTCCCACCATTGTTTGCTTTCTAGCATTAGTGTTTTCTCTAACTGAGCAAGTATTGGGTGGAAATCTTCAGTCACACTTTCTATACCTTGGACTGAGCTAGGATCACCAAAGATATGATCAACATTGACATTATAACGAGATCTCATGAACAGAGAACTCATGATGACACTTACAATCAATAAAATATAAATATAAAAGCAGCTAACACCAAATGTACAAAACAAAAAATCACAGAAAAAAGGAATAGGTGCAAAACAGCGCTAGGGATACTGATGAATAAATGTTCAGGCAGCCAGGTGAATGACTGGTGGTACAACCAGTCAGGGAAACAGATGAAACAAAGGGGTTAACCGGCGCCAAAGAGGGTAAATACCAGTCCTGTTGTGACAGTCCAAATACAGTCCTTGGGATGATGAATGGTGATGATTCTCACCTCAGCAGTGCATATGTGAAAAAAGAGAAAGAGAAATAATAGTGCAGTAAATCAACACAGGGGGGGGGGGGGTGATCACAGATATTGACAAAAAACAACAAACAAGACATACAAACATATAACACTAGCACGGCCTAAATATTAATAAAAAGCATATTTATTGATGTGGAAATGTGCATAAACCGCATCCGGAGGGGTAAAATTGCAACCCTACTCACAAAATGCTGGAAAGGTACAGGCAGATCTGCTGTAAGCAGCTGGGCTCTCAAGATGGCGACCGGAGCACTTGTGCTGGCGTCCACACGTGACTAGGAAGCCAGGCAGATGACTCAGATGACGAGGCCTCTGGGCGGACGTGACGTCACCCCCGTTGTGTATTCTCCACCGGCTCACAGGACTCCAGTCCTCCAGTCCTCATCAGCAGCCGCAATATCGCCGTACCTCGGTTCAAAACACTAGTTGGAGACTGCAGAGTTTCTCCTTTGGAACTGCAGACTTCACCACACTGGAACACTCTAAAAACTTGAAACTTCCCGACGCGTTTCGTACGCATGCGCGTACTTCTTCAAGGGATGTGCTTGTCTGATAGTCTCTATGGTATATATACCCTCAGTCCAAAGTCCTGGTTGGTTAATTGGATAAGTGGTATTAACCCCAATTAGGGCTAATAGACAACAGCACATAAACAATGGCCTATGCTAATCAACATACATAACAAACATACAACATTAATTGGGATAACAGAAAAGAGAAAAAAAACATTAAAAACATTTAAAAAGACATTAAAAATATAAACAGTGGCAGAACAAAGAATTAATGACTTAAAAATAAGTGATTATAAAAAGGCTTTGAGTTCAAAGTCGATATTCATTCCCTTAGGGGAGAGGGTTTTAAGTTCATATATCCAGTAAGCCTCACGTATACTGGCCTGCTGGAGTCTACTCCCCCCTCTAGGATTAACATCAACCTGCTCAATTGCCTGACAGATAAGACCCTTGGGATTCTTATCATGGTACAGAGAAAAATGATGTGAGACACTATGTGTCACTAAGCCCCTTCTGATATTGTAAATATGCTCATAGACACGTCTCTGAAAGGTTCTCCCTGTTCTGCCCACATATTGCAAGCCACAAGGGCATTGCAATAAATATATAACATATGTGGAGTGGCAGTTAATGAAATTATATATAGGGTAACTCCTATTAGTAACATTAGATGTAAATTTTTTTGAATTTTTACTAAATGAACATGCTACGCATTTTACACAGGTGAAGAAACCTTTTAGATTCCCTCCTAGTTTCTGCTTTCTTTGGTTCACCGGACAACTGGGAGCTAGTTTAGATTTTAAGTTATTAGCCTTGGAAAATATAATATTATTATATTTTCCAAGGCTAATAACTTAAAATCTAAACTAGCTCCCAGTTGTCCGGTGAACCAAAGAAAGCAGAAACTAGGAGGGAATCTAAAAGGTTTCTTCACCTGTGTAAAATGCGTAGCATGTTCATTTAGTAAAAATTCAAAAAAAATTACATCTAATGTTACTAATAGGAGTTACCCTATATATAATTTCATTAACTGCCACTCCACATATGTTATATATTTATTGCAATGCCCTTGTGGCTTGCAATATGTGGGCAGAACAGGGAGAACCTTTCAGAGACGTGTCTATGAGCATATTTACAATATCAGAAGGGGCTTAGTGACACATAGTGTCTCACATCATTTTTCTCTGTACCATGATAAGAATCCCAAGGGTCTTATCTGTCAGGCAATTGAGCAGGTTGATGTTAATCCTAGAGGGGGGACTAGACTCCAGCAGGCCAGTATACGTGAGGCTTACTGGATATATGAACTTAAAACCCTCTCCCCTAAGGGAATGAATATCGACTTTGAACTCAAAGCCTTTTTATAATCACTTATTTTTAAGTCATTAATTCTTTGTTCTGCCACTGTTTATATTTTTAATGTCTTTTTAAATGTTTTTAACGTTTTTTTTCTCTTTTCTTTTATCCCAATTAATGTTGTATGTTTGTTATGTATGTTGATTAGCATAGGCCATTGTTTATGTGCTGTTGTCTATTAGCCCTAATTGGGGTTAATACCACTTATCCAATTAACCAACCAGGACTTTGGACTGAGGGTATATATACCATAGAGACTATCAGACAAGCACATCCCTTGAAGAAGTACGCGCATGCGTACGAAACGCGTCGGGAAGTTTCAAGTTTTTAGAGTGTTCCAGTGTGGTGAAGTCTGCAGTTCCAAAGGAGAAACTCTGCAGTCTCCAACTAGTGTTTTGAACCGAGGTACGGCGATATTGCGGCTGCTGATGAGGACTGGAGTCCTGTGAGCCAGTGGAGAATACACAACGGGGGTGACGTCACGTCCGCCCAGAGGCCTCGTCATCTGAGTCATCTGCCTGGCTTCCTAGTCACGTGTGGACGCCAGCACAAGTGCTCCGGTCGCCATCTTGAGAGCCCAGCTGCTTACAGCAGATCTGCCTGTACCTTTCCAGCATTTTGTGAGTAGGGTTGCAATTTTACCCCTCCGGATGCGGTTTATGCACATTTCCACATCAATAAATATGCTTTTTATTAATATTTAGGCCGTGCTAGTGTTATATGTTTGTATGTCTTGTTTGTTGTTTTTTGTCAATATCTGTGATCACCCCCCCCCCCCCTGTGTTGATTTACTGCACTATTATTTCTCTTTCTCTTTTTTCACATATGCACTGCTGAGGTGAGAATCATCACCATTCATCATCCCAAGGACTGTATTTGGACTGTCACAACAGGACTGGTATTTACCCTCTTTGGCGCCGGTTAACCCCTTTGTTTCATCTGTTTCCCTGACTGGTTGTACCACCAGTCATTCACCTGGCTGCCTGAACATTTATTCATCAGTATCCCTAGCGCTGTTTTGCACCTATTCCTTTTTTCTGTGATTTTTTGTTTTGTACATTTGGTGTTAGCTGCTTTTATATTTATATTTTATTGATTGTAAGTGTCATCATGAGTTCTCTGTTCATGAGATCTCGTTATAATGTCAATGTTGATCATATCTTTGGTGATCCTAGCTCAGTCCAAGGTATAGAAAGTGTGACTGAAGATTTCCACCCAATACTTGCTCAGTTAGAGAAAACACTAATGCTAGAAAGCAAACAATGGTGGGAAGCCACCACACTGAGCAAGTATTTGGAAAATCACCGTATCCCTAGGGGGCTTAGGGTTCGAAAAAAGCCCACCGGGGATGCACATAATGAGGGCTTCATGAGGGAATGGAATGAAATATTAGATCATTGTTCATTCTCTCTCATGAAGCTTTTGGTGCATCAACGGAGGAAAACCCTAGTCGAACTGGACGATCATATATTAGATATGAAGATCCAGTTAGATCCTTATAAAGACAACAAAGAGTTGCTCGCTCTAGAACCGACTATTAAGAAAAGGCTAGATAAGGCTGAATTAGAGATAGTTCAAATCAAACAACAAAAATTTTTCAGGGATAAACAAGACTATGACACTGGTTGTCAGAGAGATTGGGCAAAGAAATCCAAAGAGATTAATGTTACAAATGTAGATAATAAGAAACCCAGTGTAACGATAGGACCTAAAGAATCCAATGCTAAAAGGAGCAGATTTATACAAAAGGGAGCTATCAATGTCCCAAAAAAACCCTCCACTAATGTACTGGTTCCCACACCGTTCGTTCCGGTTAAACAACCGTTGCATGATAAAAATCTATATCTGCAACAAAAAAGAGCCAAGGAGCGATATGATGCACTAACATTACCACAATCAATTCCTGTCACGGTCAGCAATAGATACACATTGCTGTCCGATATAGGATCAGAGAGTGATGTGGAGAGCATCTCGTATACACCACTCCCCACACCAGCCATTAAATCAAATTTTTCTTTTTTAGAGTGGAGGAAGGAAAGAGATCACATCTTCCCAGAGGTGGAAATAATCAAACATGTATCAGAAATCCAACCTCCACTAAACCACAAAAAAAGAAAGACAGGACCCGAGGGAGGAGAGGAGGTACTAGTAGAAATCGGGTAAAAATTACAAAAGAGTATCCGAATATCTTTAATATAAGTCAGTACCAGCTCACCGACATTGAGAAAAAAGTACTCAATAAAGGACTTAAGTTTGCTCCAGTCTGTGGACCAAATAGTTTTAATCTCTACATAGATGTTCACAAATTTGCCCGCAAACTCGCCCTGAAAAAATATTTTGCTAGGGATAAAATTACTAACCAAACCAATCCCATCCAAGAGGTACGCAGTACTGCTGATCCTCAAGAAAAAACTTTTAAAAAAGCATCCACGTTCTATCCAAAGTTCGCACAAGGACATCTAGTAAGCTCCTTTGTAGAAATGATCAGCATAGATCTAGAGAACTCATGTAGAACATACAAAATCAAAAAAGATAATTTTAATATTAAAGAAAAAGAGGCAGTCCAAAATCTAGAGAATAATGACTCGATTGTTATTAAATCGGCTGATAAGGGTGGGGGTATTGTGGTCATGGACAAAGAGTATTATCTAAAAGAGTCCATGAGATTACTGGGAGATGAGACCACATACCTCCCCCTTAACAGTGACCCTTTGGTACATTTCAAAGCCGAACTGGGAGAATTGTTGACTTCTGGTGTAGATAGTGGGGCATTATGTGAGGATGAGTTCAAATTTCTGTCTGTTCAGTTTCCACGCACACCGTTATTTTATTTTATACACTGGCGACACACTTTATTCGAGCTCGGCTAGTCCCACGAATTCGGGTATACCCGGGTGTATTGAGGTTTGTGACTGTTTTCTGCCCGAGTATATTGGGTTATTTTCTAGGCAGGGATTGAAGCATTTTATTCCCCCTGGCTGCAATACTGCACAGTATATATATATACTGCATTACAATTCATGAATTTATGCCATCTGGTAGACACGCGAAGCATTGCAGCCTATTAAATCCTAATCATTATCATTTAACAAATCAGCCGCCCATCAGCCAGGCATGAACCCAGGCTGGGAAGGCAAATGCAACGGGGCTTGTCAGAGGTGAGGAGCGGCGCATTCCAGGTATCTGCCAGGTACATACCAGGTATTTGCTCGAATAAAGTGTGTCGGTGCAGTACCTAAAATTCACAAAAATTTAACTGCACCTCCAGGGAGACCTATTATTTCTGGTATTTCTTCCCTCACTTCAAATCTTTCACAATTTATAGATCACCATCTTCAACCGGTAGTCACTGGTGGCAGGTCCTATTTGCGAGACACGACACATACGCTACAAATTCTAAAAGATCTTAAATGGCAACAAGGATACATTCTAGCCACGGCTGATGTAACATCCTTGTACACAGTTATTGACCATCATCAAGGATGCCAGGCCGTGTCTCGCAAACTGGCTATTCACGCACCAAGAGGGATTTTTTGATGGAGAGTATTTGGTTTATTTTAACACATAATTATTTCACCTTTAATTCTCACTATTACATTCAGAAATGTGGTACCGCCATGGGCACGAGGTTCGCTCCTAGTTATGCCAACTTATTCATGGACAGTTGGGAGGAGGAGTTCATTTGGAACAACTGTCCTCTAGGAGCGAGCCTGGTGCTCTGGCGGCGCTACATTGATGATGTGATTTTCATTTGGTCAGGCACTCAGGATTCTTTAAATGATTTTTGCACTTATTTAAATCACAATCACCTTAATTTAAAATTCACATGTTGTTTTAGTACTGAACACATCGATTTTTTGGACCTCCACATATATGTCAAAGATGACATATTGCACACAAAAACCTTTTTTAAGCCTGTGCAGGCAAATAATTATGTGCGCGCGGATAGTCACCATAATCCGCAGTGGCTGCGAAATATTCCAAAGGGACAACTGGTACGTCTTAAACGTAACTGTTCAGAAGACGAGATTTTTAAAAAACAAGCAGAAGATCTAAAACATAAATTCATTAATAGAAAATACAAAGAGTTTGAATTAAATGAGGCTTTTAATCAGGTCAATGAGATCAATAGGGACACTTTACTTCAATATGAGGTTAAAAAGAAGGAAACAATAAATACACGTCACAACCAGGTAGCGTTCATCACTCAATATAATGAAATGGCGCCAAAAATTAAACAAATTATAAATAAGTATTGGCCTATTTTATTACAAGATGAAGTATTGGCAGATATCCTCCCAAAAAAAGCCAATATTATATTTTCCAAGGCTAATAACTTAAAATCTAAACTAGCTCCCAGTTGTCCGGTGAACCAAAGAAAGCAGAAACTAGGAGGGAATCTAAAAGGTTTCTTCACCTGTGTAAAATGCGTAGCATGTTCATTTAGTAAAAATTCAAAAAAAAATTACATCTAATGTTACTAATAGGAGTTACCCTATATATAATTTCATTAACTGCCACTCCACATATGTTATATATTTATTGCAATGCCCTTGTGGCTTGCAATATGTGGGCAGAACAAGGAGAACCTTTCAGAGACGTGTCTATGAGCATATTTACAATATCAGAAGGGGCTTAGTGACACATAGTGTCTCACATCATTTTTCTCTGTACCATGATAAGAATCCCAAGGGTCTTATCTGTCAGGCAATTGAGCAGGTTGATGTTAATCCTAGAGGGGGGAGTAGACTCCAGCAGGCCAGTATACGTGAGGCTTACTGGATATATGAACTTAAAACCCTCTCCCCTAAGGGAATGAATATCGACTTTGAACTCAAAGCCTTTTTATAATCACTTATTTTTAAGTCATTAATTCTTTGTTCTGCCACTGTTTATATTTTTAATGTTTTTTTAAATGTTTTTAACGTTTTTTTTCTCTTTTCTGTTATCCCAATTAATGTTGTATGTTTGTTATGTATGTTGATTAGCATAGGCCATTGTTTATGTGCTGTTGTCTATTAGCCCTAATTGGGGTTAATACCACTTATCCAATTAACCAACCAGGACTTTGGACTGAGGGTATATATACCATAGAGACTATCAGACAAGCACATCCCTTGAAGAAGTACGCGCATGCGTACGAAACGCGTCGGGAAGTTTCAAGTTTTTAGAGTGTTCCAGTGTGGTGAAGTCTGCAGTTCCAAAGGAGAAACTCTGCAGTCTCCAACTAGTGTTTTGAACCGAGGTACGGCGATATTGCGGCTGCTGATGAGGACTGGAGGACTGGAGTCCTGTGAGCCGGTGGAGAATACACAACGGGGGTGACGTCACGTCCGCCCAGAGGCCTCGTCATCTGAGTCATCTGCCTGGCTTCCTAGTCACGTGTGGACGCCAGCACAAGTGCTCCAGTCGCCATCTTGAGAGCCCAGCTGCTTACAGCAGATCTGCCTGTACCTTTCCAGCATTTTGTGAGTAGGGTTGCAATTTTACCCCTCCGGATGCGGTTTATGCACATTTCCACATCAATAAATATGCTTTTTATTAATATTTAGGCCGTGCTAGTGTTATATGTTTGTATGTCTTGTTTGTTGTTTTTTGTCAATATCTGTGATCACCCCCCCCCCCCTGTGTTGATTTACTGCACTATTATTTCTCTTTCTCTTTTTTCACATATGCACTGCTGAGGTGAGAATCATCACCATTCATCATCCCAAGGACTGTATTTGGACTGTCACAACAGGACTGGTATTTACCCTCTTTGGCGCCGGTTAACCCCTTTGTTTCATCTGTTTCCCTGACTGGTTGTACCACCAGTCATTCACCTGGCTGCCTGAACATTTATTCATCAGTATCCCTAGCGCTGTTTTGCACCTATTCCTTTTTTCTGTGATTTTTTGTTTTGTACATTTGGTGTTAGCTGCTTTTATATTTATATTTTATTGATTGTAAGTGTCATCATGAGTTCTCTGTTCATGAGATCTCGTTATAATGTCAATGTTGATCATATCTTTGGTGATCCTAGCTCAGTCCAAGGTATAGAAAGTGTGACTGAAGATTTCCACCCAATACTTGCTCAGTTAGAGAAAACACTAATGCTAGAAAGCAAACAATGGTGGGAAGCCACCACACTGAGCAAGTATTTGGAAAATCACCGTATCCCTAGGGGGCTTAGGGTTCGAAAAAAGCCCACCGGGGATGCACATAATGAGGGCTTCATGAGGGAATGGAATGAAATATTAGATCATTGTTCATTCTCTCTCATGAAGCTTTTGGTGCATCAACGGAGGAAAACCCTAGTCGAACTGGACGATCATATATTAGATATGAAGATCCAGTTAGATCCTTATAAAGACAACAAAGAGTTGCTCGCTCTAGAACCGACTATTAAGAAAAGGCTAGATAAGGCTGAATTAGAGATAGTTCAAATCAAACAACAAAAATTTTTCAGGGATAAACAAGACTATGACACTGGTTGTCAGAGAGATTGGGCAAAGAAATCCAAAGAGATTAATGTTACAAATGTAGATAATAAGAAACCCAGTGTAACGATAGGACCTAAAGAATCCAATGCTAAAAGGAGCAGATTTATACAAAAGGGAGCTATCAATGTCCCAAAAAAACCCTCCACTAATGTACTGGTTCCCACACCGTTCGTTCCGGTTAAACAACCGTTGCATGATAAAAATCTATATCTGCAACAAAAAAGAGCCAAGGAGCGATATGATGCACTAACATTACCACAATCAATTCCTGTCACGGTCAGCAATAGATACACATTGCTGTCCGATATAGGATCAGAGAGTGATGTGGAGAGCATCTCGTATACACCACTCCCCACACCAGCCATTAAATCAAATTTTTCTTTTTTAGAGTGGAGGAAGGAAAGAGATCACATCTTCCCAGAGGTGGAAATAATCAAACATGTATCAGAAATCCAACCTCCACTAAACCACAAAAAAAGAAAGACAGGACCCGAGGGAGGAGAGGAGGTACTAGTAGAAATCGGGTAAAAATTACAAAAGAGTATCCGAATATCTTTAATATAAGTCAGTACCAGCTCACCGACATTGAGAAAAAAGTACTCAATAAAGGACTTAAGTTTGCTCCAGTCTGTGGACCAAATAGTTTTAATCTCTACATAGATGTTCACAAATTTGCCCGCAAACTCGCCCTGAAAAAATATTTTGCTAGGGATAAAATTACTAACCAAACCAATCCCATCCAAGAGGTACGCAGTACTGCTGATCCTCAAGAAAAAACTTTTAAAAAAGCATCCACGTTCTATCCAAAGTTCGCACAAGGACATCTAGTAAGCTCCTTTGTAGAAATGATCAGCATAGATCTAGAGAACTCATGTAGAACATACAAAATCAAAAAAGATAATTTTAATATTAAAGAAAAAGAGGCAGTCCAAAATCTAGAGAATAATGACTCGATTGTTATTAAATCGGCTGATAAGGGTGGGGGTATTGTGGTCATGGACAAAGAGTATTATCTAAAAGAGTCCATGAGATTACTGGGAGATGAGACCACATACCTCCCCCTTAACAGTGACCCTTTGGTACATTTCAAAGCCGAACTGGGAGAATTGTTGACTTCTGGTGTAGATAGTGGGGCATTATGTGAGGATGAGTTCAAATTTCTGTCTGTTCAGTTTCCACGCACACCGTTATTTTATTTTATACACTGGCGACACACTTTATTCGAGCTCGGCTAGTCCCACGAATTCGGGTATACCCGGGTGTATTGAGGTTTGTGACTGTTTTCTGCCCGAGTATATTGGGTTATTTTCTAGGCAGGGATTGAAGCATTTTATTCCCCCTGGCTGCAATACTGCACAGTATATATATATACTGCATTACAATTCATGAATTTATGCCATCTGGTAGACACGCGAAGCATTGCAGCCTATTAAATCCTAATCATTATCATTTAACAAATCAGCCGCCCATCAGCCAGGCATGAACCCAGGCTGGGAAGGCAAATGCAACGGGGCTTGTCAGAGGTGAGGAGCGGCGCATTCCAGGTATCTGCCAGGTACATACCAGGTATTTGCTCGAATAAAGTGTGTCGGTGCAGTACCTAAAATTCACAAAAATTTAACTGCACCTCCAGGGAGACCTATTATTTCTGGTATTTCTTCCCTCACTTCAAATCTTTCACAATTTATAGATCACCATCTTCAACCGGTAGTCACTGGTGGCAGGTCCTATTTGCGAGACACGACACATACGCTACAAATTCTAAAAGATCTTAAATGGCAACAAGGATACATTCTAGCCACGGCTGATGTAACATCCTTGTACACAGTTATTGACCATCATCAAGGATGCCAGGCCGTGTCTCGCAAACTGGCTATTCACGCACCAAGAGGGATTTTTTGATGGAGAGTATTTGGTTTATTTTAACACATAATTATTTCACCTTTAATTCTCACTATTACATTCAGAAATGTGGTACCGCCATGGGCACGAGGTTCGCTCCTAGTTATGCCAACTTATTCATGGACAGTTGGGAGGAGGAGTTCATTTGGAACAACTGTCCTCTAGGAGCGAGCCTGGTGCTCTGGCGGCGCTACATTGATGATGTGATTTTCATTTGGTCAGGCACTCAGGATTCTTTAAATGATTTTTGCACTTATTTAAATCACAATCACCTTAATTTAAAATTCACATGTAGTTTTAGTACTGAACACATCGATTTTTTGGACCTCCACATATATGTCAAAGATGACATATTGCACACAAAAACCTTTTTTAAGCCTGTGCAGGCAAATAATTATGTGCGCGCGGATAGTCACCATAATCCGCAGTGGCTGCGAAATATTCCAAAGGGACAACTGGTACGTCTTAAACGTAACTGTTCAGAAGACGAGATTTTTAAAAAACAAGCAGAAGATCTAAAACATAAATTCATTAATAGAAAATACAAAGAGTTTGAATTAAATGAGGCTTTTAATCAGGTCAATGAGATCAATAGGGACACTTTACTTCAATATGAGGTTAAAAAGAAGGAAACAATAAATACACGTCACAACCAGGTAGCGTTCATCACTCAATATAATGAAATGGCGCCAAAAATTAAACAAATTATAAATAAGTATTGGCCTATTTTATTACAAGATGAAGTATTGGCAGATATCCTCCCAAAAAAAGCCAATATTATATTTTCCAAGGCTAATAACTTAAAATCTAAACTAGCTCCCAGTTGTCCGGTGAACCAAAGAAAGCAGAAACTAGGAGGGAATCTAAAAGGTTTCTTCACCTGTGTAAAATGCGTAGCATGTTCATTTAGTAAAAATTCAAAAAAAAATTACATCTAATGTTACTAATAGGAGTTACCCTATATATAATTTCATTAACTGCCACTCCACATATGTTATATATTTATTGCAATGCCCTTGTGGCTTGCAATATGTGGGCAGAACAGGGAGAACCTTTCAGAGACGTGTCTATGAGCATATTTACAATATCAGAAGGGGCTTAGTGACACATAGTGTCTCACATCATTTTTCTCTGTACCATGATAAGAATCCCAAGGGTCTTATCTGTCAGGCAATTGAGCAGGTTGATGTTAATCCTAGAGGGGGGAGTAGACTCCAGCAGGCCAGTATACGTGAGGCTTACTGGATATATGAACTTAAAACCCTCTCCCCTAAGGGAATGAATATCGACTTTGAACTCAAAGCCTTTTTATAATCACTTATTTTTAAGTCATTAATTCTTTGTTCTGCCACTGTTTATATTTTTAATGTTTTTTTAAATGTTTTTAACGTTTTTTTTCTCTTTTCTGTTATCCCAATTAATGTTGTATGTTTGTTATGTATGTTGATTAGCATAGGCCATTGTTTATGTGCTGTTGTCTATTAGCCCTAATTGGGGTTAATACCACTTATCCAATTAACCAACCAGGACTTTGGACTGAGGGTATATATACCATAGAGACTATCAGACAAGCACATCCCTTGAAGAAGTACGCGCATGCGTACGAAACGCGTCGGGAAGTTTCAAGTTTTTAGAGTGTTCCAGTGTGGTGAAGTCTGCAGTTCCAAAGGAGAAACTCTGCAGTCTCCAACTAGTGTTTTGAACCGAGGTACGGCGATATTGCGGCTGCTGATGAGGACTGGAGGACTGGAGTCCTGTGAGCCGGTGGAGAATACACAACGGGGGTGACGTCACGTCCGCCCAGAGGCCTCGTCATCTGAGTCATCTGCCTGGCTTCCTAGTCACGTGTGGACGCCAGCACAAGTGCTCCAGTCGCCATCTTGAGAGCCCAGCTGCTTACAGCAGATCTGCCTGTACCTTTCCAGCATTTTGTGAGTAGGGTTGCAATTTTACCCCTCCGGATGCGGTTTATGCACATTTCCACATCAATAAATATGCTTTTTATTAATATTTAGGCCGTGCTAGTGTTATATGTTTGTATGTCTTGTTTGTTGTTTTTTGTCAATATCTGTGATCACCCCCCCCCCCCTGTGTTGATTTACTGCACTATTATTTCTCTTTCTCTTTTTTCACATATGCACTGCTGAGGTGAGAATCATCACCATTCATCATCCCAAGGACTGTATTTGGACTGTCACAACAGGACTGGTATTTACCCTCTTTGGCGCCGGTTAACCCCTTTGTTTCATATATCAAATCTTGGTATTCAGTTATTACATGATTATGATTTATTTACAGTAGTTTGTTTTGAACTAAGGTTTTGAGGTGACTTTTTTTAGTCATATATAGTTTTTCATATATTTATGTCTATATTCAATTAAATATTTTTTAATGAAATGTTCACTATTAGATTAGTTTAACATTTTTTTTATTCTGTTGTCTTGCTTTGCACTGTATGTTGTTCATCTACACCTTACCTCATTAATTGTATTCACATTTGCTACTAAGTGCATCTCCCATGTGATTCGCTGAAAAGCTAATTCATTGTATGTTACAGCTGATACAACTTTGGAGTTTTCTTTATAACTAGGTATTGCGTTTCCTGACAGATCACTCTTTGATAAAGCGCCCTGTGCGTGAAACATGTCAGAGTGCCTGTCAGGACTTTGTCCTTATGTTCTTTTAACTTAATAAATCTGTGAAAGATTTTCTCGTGTCCCGCGTTGCATTGGTGAGGCTGTGCTCCGGCTCCTGTCTGGATCCTGCTTGCTGAACTTTTCACCTGGAGGCATGCCATTCTTGAGTCGCTGAAATCAAGGTCTGCTTAAACATGCTCCGATGCCTCCCTCCAGCACCTGTGGAGTAGGGTTGCTTATTTGGCAGAGGGGCTGCACGGCATGTGAGTGGACCAGCATTCACTGCATGGGGGCGCATGCGCCCGCTTTGCGTTTGGGAGCCCCAGAGCGAGTTCGCCCATGCAGCTGCTGTTTGTGTCTTTCCTGGATGCCTGCCCAGTGATTGCTCCTCTACCGTTGCTGTGATACTGACCCCTGGGACTTCCCGAGTGAAGTCATCTGCCAAGGCGGGGATTCGGGTCCCTGGAAGCCGTCGGGGATTTGCCTGTGGTCCGTGAGTAGCAAACGACAACAATATTGTGCTGAATGAGATCAGCCAGAGACATTGGAGGTCATTAAGTAAGCAGCGAAAAGGCACTTTTCGCAACTTTTTCACCAAAAATGCGGTTTAGATTTAGTAAGCAGCGATAATTTGCCGAGAACATAAAAAAATAGTCATTTTTTTTTTTGCTGAAATTTTTTTTCGGCAGACGCACGGCGAAAAGCCACTTTTCAGCACTTTTTAAAACTCACTGAATTCTAGCAGCCCTGCCTTCTAGCAGCTTTTCACCATTTTAGAATTTACATTTCTTCTTCAAATCGCTTCGCCACAAAAAGTTGGCAAGAAGCTGGGGATAAGCGGAGAGGAGTGCCGATATGGGACTTAGAAAAATTCCGACATTTAAAAGCAGAGGGATACCGGCACCCCATAACGGGGCCTGTATCTCGGGAAGCAGTGGGTTCCCGGACCTGAAACCAATGCGGTTCAGCTCCGGGACCCCCTGCACATCTACACTATGAATAAGACTGCGGTCCCAGTCACGGCTCGGCGTGCGCTGTGCGTGTAAGCAGCGCCCCTCAATGGGGGAGGGCCTAGTACTCACCTTCACGCAGAAGGTGCAGCCGCGCCGTGCTGCAGGTTTTTTTTTCAACTCAATGAAATGGAGTTCAATCCCTGCGACGAAGGCGTGGCCACGCCCCCACCGGCGGTTCACCCAATGAGGGCGAACAAGCCGCGTGACGTAATGGCCACGCCCCCGCAAATACCCGACAACGCCCCCTCCCATCGCAAGCTCCCTCTCTCCCTGTCAGACCGCAAATCGCAATTTGCGCTGTGCACGCGCCGCTTCCCCCCCCCGCCGGCGCGCGTGTCACAGACATTACTGGGACCGCAGCCTTACAATTTATTTATTTCTGGCAATATTTGTGGCGGATCTCTCTCCTCAGGCAGATCTCGACAGGGAGCCCTTTTCGGCAGGCAGACTGTGTCGCCATTTAGAAAAATGTTGCTCTAACAGGTATTCGGGCCTTCCTGCATACCGTGAGAGCAACTCACCAAAAAAATGGTGAATTCAAACCCCTGCCGAAAGTGCTTTTTCGTCACTTACTGCATAGACCCCATTATACAAAGAAATCAAATCATAGCATAATACTGTAAAACATACACATACATAAACAAACAACACTTAACAAACGCTGAGAACAACAGGTAACTACTCACAATGGCATTTAATATGGCATATCATTAATATCATAAAATAACTTATTACACATAAAATAGTACATAAAAACATATATTAGGTTCAGGCAAGATTCTCCAACTCGGGTGGGGGTACCTGCTTACCGAAAACAGGATGTAATCAGGCAATGGATAATTCAAAGAGTATCCCCTCTTATGGATAGCTGCTGCTGCTGCTGCTGTTGTTAACACCTGGGCTCAGACGAGGAGTCTATTATGGGCAGGGACAGGTTTTTCCAGCTAGCTGCGTCTGCCTCAGTCCTCTCCCAGCACTGCAGAAGCTCCAGGACCACACACAGAGATACTTCCTGGTCTGCCCGCACCACGTGCACCAAACACAGCAATGCTGAAATGTTGGATATTCCTACGCCAGCATGTGCTTTCCCACAGCTCACAGCTCACAGCTCACAGCTTCGGAAGGGTACAACACTCACACCCGAGTAGTGGGGACCTCACAGAACCACCCTATGCATTTCAAAAAATACCACGTGGAGCATCCAATCGGACGGGCGATTTCCGTGGCTCTGGTTGTATATTTTATAATATATATTTTATAATATCTATTAGAATTGCTTTGATCATTACAGTGTTGAGCGCCACTGATATAACTTCTTTTCCACTTCTATAGCCTGACTAGGGGTTAGGGTTATATCACCGGCTGCCAGCTCACTGTGGGATATAGCGCTACCTATTTGTTTTTTCTATAGACCCCATTATGTTACATATGTATACTCTCATTTGTATCAATCTTTAGTGGCTTGCACTCTTTATCTTTAGACACAGGTGAAGATCTTATTGGATTTCTATACTTATCTACTTCACAGCGTCTCCAGTGATACACCTTTTTGTTTTTTTGGAGCACCGGACTGATGTGCTTATTTTATTTTCTATAGATAATGTATAGTATATAAGACACAGAATGTAAAATGTACATTTTCCATAGAGATGCAGCTTTAAACCACACATCCCTTTTTTGTGGTATAATGAGTTGTTCATCCTGGAAGAATAGCAAACTTGGGGCCTCATGCAGTAAGCACCGGAAAAGCACTCTCGGCAGCGGTTCAAAATCGGCATGTTTTTGGCGTGTATGCAGGAAGGGCCGAATCCCTGCGAGAGCAACACGCCGAGTAGCCGGTGGCGAGACAGTCTGCCTGCCGATAACCTGGCGATACGCTGCCCCCTGCCGAGATCAGCCTGCAGCAGAGAGAGATCCGCCACTCTCTCGGCGCAAACATCGGCAAAATAAAAAATATTTGCAATCAATTTTTATTCATAGTGTAGATGTGGAGGGGGTCTCCGGAGTTGAACCGCATTGGTTTCAGGTCCGGGGACCCCTGATTCCCAAGATACAGACACCGTCCCAAGACACCGTTATGAGGTGCCGTTATCCCTCTGCATTTAAATGTCCCGATCACGTGACCGCGGAATGTAAACAAAGCAGAGGGATACCGGCACCCCATAAAGGGGCCTGTATCTCGGGAAGCAGGGTGTCCCCGGACCTAAAACCAAAGCGGTTCAGCTCCAGAGACCCCCTGCACATCTACACTATGAGTAAAACACACATATCAATAAAGAATAATTCCTTACCGTAGCAGCTATCTGCTATATGGTAATGAAGCAGCATTAATGTATTTTTAATAATAGTGAACGGGAGCAGGAGGTCCCCTGAGCTGAACCGCATTGATTTCTGGCTCAGGGTCCTCCTTCTTTCCGAGTTACTGGCCCCGGTATGGGGCATCGGGTGCCAGTGTCACCGCCATGTTTATAGCATCCCATACGCGACGTGCCCACTATAAAGATGGCGGCGACACTGGCACCGATGCCCCAAAACAGGGCCTGTAACTCGGGAAGCAGGGGGTCCCTGAGCCAGAAATAATGCGGTTCCGCTCAGGAGACCCCCTGCTCCCGCACAATATTATTAAAATACATTAATGCTGCTTCATTACCAGAGCGGCTATCCGCTAAGGCAATGAAGGGGTTAAGACATAATAGCATGTTTATTGGGGACAATTGCTCCCAATAAAAATTATACACCCCCTGTGCCCCCAACAACCCCTATACCCCCTAACATACAGTACATATATTCCATTTTTGTGATGCACAGCAATGATACTATAGGCCGGCGATGGCCCTCGAGTGTTCCCCGAAGGTGTCCCCGCAGGCCTGCAGTACCAATTCTGTGCCCAACCAAAATAATTAAAAAACAAAAATACTTATAAATAAATACACCCCCCCAACACATATAGTATAGTAATGTGCAAAATTACTATTATCCACATATGGATAATAGTGCATTTGCCCATTTCAAATACATAAAGCACAATAAATACAATAAATACATATTGCACTCACCCATGTTTGGCTGCCACGATGAAGGCCATCCTCATCTTCATTCCCGTCCATGCCCCCCTCTGATGCTGCAAAACATACACAAGAATAAAAAGAGCCATTGTAATGTCCCCTAACCCCTTAATCACCTTAGCGGTCATTAACCGCTATAGTCATTAAGGGGTTAACCCACCCTTACCCACCACTCGGGAGGCCTATACACCCTCCCCCACTACCCCCCCCTCACCCGTGAGGCCTAACCACCCTGAACCACTACCCACCGGGAGGCCTACCCAACCTGCTTGGGGACAATACCCCCTTCCCCCACCCCCGCTAGCCACAATAATCATAACTATATTTAATAAACAATACATATGCCAACCCCTGCCCCCCCCCCCCCCCCATAAATACATGGTTTATTCTTTTACATACAGGGTTAATATCCCAGGCCCACGGGAGTCCCCGGTGGGCCTGCCGGGTGTCCGCAAGCCCCACAGTGGCCCAGCAAAGGGTTTCACACAGGGCTTGGAAGCCTACGGGTGGTCCCCGGCAGGCACCGTGGTCCTCCAGGTAGTCTCCATGGGTCACCGTGATTCCCAAATGGGGTCTCCACGGGTAGGCCCACGGGTGTCTGGGGGGCCCCGGGTCAGCCCCAGAAGTGTCTGAGAGTCCTCGGGTGGTTCCCACGGGGGCCTGGGGGCCCTCGGGTGGTCACTATGGGTCCGCTGTGCCCCCACAGATGTGGGGCCACCGGTTCTTCCCCGCAGGTGTTCCCCGTGGACCCGGCAGCCTTGTACCCATGAGCGTTCGAGGATACATCAGGTAGTCTCCAGAGGTCCTCGCAGACCTAAGGAACCAACCCTGTATTTAAAATAAATAAACCTCATCCTATACATTTAAAGAAATAAATACCTCCCCCCCAAACACATACAGTACAGTAATGTGCAAAATAACTATTATCCAGATATGGATAATAGATTATTTGCCCATTATTAAACACATAAATCAGCATCAATCAATTAAATAAATAGAGTTCTACTTACCCCCTGGCAATGAGATGCAGTCCGGTCATAAAACGGGCTCCGTTGGCAAAAGAATACATTGAAAATACTTTCAAATGCCAGTTAACCCCTTAATCACCTTCGCGGTTAATAACTGCCAAAGTAATTAAGGGGATAACCCATCCTGCACAAATACCAACCCTTCATCTGTACAATGTGTTATATATATATATATCTATATATATATATATATATATATATATATAGATATATATATATAAATATAAAAATAAAAATATGTCTGTCAGGTATCACTATGTATTTGCACTCCCTTGAGAAAGGTCCTGTGTCAAGGACCGAAACGTCGGGTTTATGTGCCGGTTTTTCTACTGAATACACGCTGTTTTTTGTACCTTTGAGTGTGCTGTCTCCTTCTTGCCTCGTGATCTTGGGATCCTGGATCTACTCGGTAAGGAACATATATATATATATATATATATATATATATATATATATATATATATATAAAACAAAAAAGTGTAGCGCCAAAAAATAGTACTGTGTAATAGATGAATTAATAGGACTATAATTAATCAATAAATTATTGTGTAAAGTGTATAAATTATAAATTGTGTATATATCTTTAAATAGTGTAACCTTATAAATTCTATTTAACCACAACCAATAATAAATGTATTAACAGTGCATAAACGTGCTGAAAAAAGAAAAAACAGAAAAAATCAAGAAAAAAAGTCCAACCAGTCCTTCAATAATTAGTCCATAATGATGGGTATTCAGATGTTGATAAAGGGGTCTTTGGGCTGCTCTCACACGGGGTAAACCAACTCCACAGATATCTAAAAACAGAAAAAGAGAGAGAGCGCACGCCCCATAGCATAATACTGCATAAAATTTATTAAAAAAGGTGGAGGGGGTGGGGGGTGGGGGGGGGTAGGAATCGCACTCACAAGATGCAAATAGTTAAAAGGCAGTTTGTGAATATATCACCACCATCCGGTTCTGGATACTGGAACACGTCTCCGTGGACTCCTTCAGGACTGCCAGACACGATCACCAGGAACCAGATGTACAGGGCTCCGTTCGCTATCTGTATATTGTCCAGATTCCAGCTCTCACTTCTAATGGCCGCCGATTGTATTCCCGCGCTTGGTATGGGCTTCTGCGCGTGCGAAAGTGGTGACGTCAGTCCTACGCATTACGTCGGTCTAAGCCGACTTCGTCAGGGAATTATGACGTGTAAGGTGCTACTAGAAAATATATACTCACATACGTAATCAAATTTCATTGGTCACAGGTCTTAAAGACACAGCTGATCATAATAAAAATAAACACATGATTACAAAAGACAAATGAAGGGAAGGTAAAACATTAATACAATGAATATACTTTAGAGCATCACAAAACTACAGTACCATATGTGTAAAATAAAATCAATAATAAATAAAAAACATACAATAACTACATGAATATTAAAATACTGAATTAAAATGATAAATTAATTAAAAAGGATGATATACTGAAACTGAGAGCCTAATACACTACACAATAGTGCTAATGTCTAGGTTCTCATTTATCCCATAAGGAACCAAAGAATTTAACTTGAAAATCCAGAAGCTCTCCCTTCTAGAAAGGAGTCTAAACCGATCTCCAGCTACTACTGAAGGAGGAATAACCTCAACCCCATAATTCGCAAACTATCAGGGGATTTATTATGAACATGAAGGAAGTGTTTGGACACATAGTAATTTGTAACCCCATTCAGTATATTTCTTCTGTGCTCAAAAATCGAGTGCTTAATTGGCTTGTGGTCATACCTACATAATGTAGGCCACAACCACAAGCCAGGAGGTACACTACATGTGTAGTAAGACAGTTCACAAATCCTTTCACTAAAAATGGGAGACTACCTGGAATTGGATAAAAATCTTTTCTACAATCAGTGAAGGTGCATGTAATGCATCTTCCTCTCCCCCACTTATAGTTCCCTGAGGGTCTAAGAAAAGATATTGACTTCGAATTTTAGTGGGGGGCAATATGCGTTTAACCCTATCTGCCCTCCTGTAAATAATCGTCGGCTTAGGTTCCAAACCCTCAGATAATACTGGATCCCCTAAAAGAATAGGCCAGTGTCGTCTGATAATGGCCTCCATAGGGCGTGATCACCCACTAAATTTGGTGGAGAAGACAGTACGTCCATCAATTTTACTTTTGACAGTTCTTTTAATCAATTGTCTATTTTTGGATTCCAAAAGAAGACCATTCTGGTCTGATCCTGCTGCCTTCAGAAAAGACTCCTTAACAAGGGCTCTTCAACAAGATCCGAATCAATCCTCAATCTGAGATCCAAAAAAACTATTTCCACAGGGTCAATAACCGATGTAAAGACCAGACCAAGTGCATTACTGTTAAAATGTGCAAATAAATCCAAAATATCACCCACCTGTGTGTCCCAAATAATAATAATGTCATCTATGAAACGACCATAGTATACCAGGCCCGCCCCCATGGGTTATTGGTCCAGACATTGCTGTCCTCCCAAAAACCCATGAATAGATTTTCATAACTGGGGGCAAACCTGGTACCCATGGCCGTTCCACAGATTTGTAAGTAATACTGCAATAGGAACAGAAAATATTTGTGAGTGAGGATAAATTGAATGAGTGATAAAATAAATGCACCCTGAGTGTCCAACAATTTGTCATCGTGGTCCAAATAATATTTGACCGCTGACAGGCCCAAATTGTGGGCAATACATGTGTACAAAGATTGCACATCACATGTTGCCCACACAAAAGATGGTTGCCATGTTATCTCGGAGATGGAGTCGATGACATGCAAGGAGTCCCTAATATGTGACCTCAGTTGTTTAACATGGGTCTGGAGAAATGAATCCACATATTGGGACAAGTTAGATGTCATCGACTCCATCCCCGAGTCTATGGGCCTGCCAGGGGTATTCACCAGATCCTTATATACTTTCGGTAAATGATAAAAAATGGGAATCCAGGGGTGAGTGATAAATAAAAACTTAAACTCATCATCAATAATTAAACCATCGTTGCGTGCAAGACTTAAAATATCATGCAAATTGGCCTTGTATTCTTTGGTAGGATCAAGCAAGAGAGTTTTATATGAATTCTGATCTGAAAGAAGGCGAGTAGCCTCTGTGATGTAGGTGGTCTTGTCTTGTAGGACAATGCCACCACCTTTATCAGCTTGTCTAATAACAAGCCCTTGACATTTTTGAAGTCAAACTTCTTTAGTGGCACCTATTCTGATGGGGCAAAACTGGAGAGATGGAGACGAAACGTGAAACGGAAGTGAAGTCACGGCTCCCCCTCCCCCACCCAAGCCTGCTGTGACATGCGGCGGCGGCGATAGCCGCCGGCACCACTCCTAACGGCCGCCGCTCCCCCCACACACCCACTGTGACATGCGGCGACGACAGCCGCCGGCGCCGCTCCTAACGGCCGCCGTTACCCTCACACGTCTGCTGCCATGGGTATACCAAGATGGCTGGCGCAGAGCTTCCGGTGCTGCGGGTGTGGGTGGAGTAAGATGGCGGAAGCCCCGCAAGTCCTCCGGCTGTGAGAGAAGCCGCTGCTCAGCCTCTCTCCTCCCACTTCTCTACCTCCGCTTCCCCTTCCCTGTGTCCCGCTGACTGAGTACCGCCAGGGCCGGAGGAGAGGAGCCCCGGGATCATGGAGGATAACCGGGACGATATCGCCGCCAGCGCCGCTCCTAACGGCCGCCAATTCCCCCCACACGCCCGCTGCGCTGTCAGCATATGCCAGCGACGTGCCCCATCACCTCTCACGACTCCTGCTCCGGTAACGCGGGAAGCGGGGGTTTTGATCGTGCCGCTTCCCACCCAACACTGCCGGGGGGGCCCTCTTAAGCACAGTATCTGCCCCTCACATATGCCCGGCTTGTACAAAATAAATGCCCCTTATACATCAATAACCACTATACACGTGTCAGCTAATTACAACCATTGCCCCTGTCACACAAATTGCCCCTTCGCCCGCATTACTTCCCTACCAGCATCCTCAATTTGCCCCTTTATAGTTTCTGACCCCTCAACATGCACCTCACACACAATAATTGCCCCCTTGATTAATGATTCTCAGTAATATGCCGCATTTGCATTCTCTCCCCCCTTTCGTATTCTGTATCTGCCCCTTCACACACAGGAATTGCCCCCTGCCCATTACACTGCCTTGCATGCACCCATCTATTCCCCTATGCCATTGATATCAGGTTTCTTTTACACAACAATTTCCCCCTGGCCCGCATTAATTACCCCCTGGCACGCATTAATTGCCCGGGTACTCACAGTTTCTGATATCCAATATGAACAAGGCCAGGCCCCGCATCCCGTCCCCATTGGACACGGCCGACACCTTCCTCACACCCGAGGACAACCTGTACAGCCCAGCAGCAGCCGCCGAGTCCAGGGACTTGCGTGCACGCAACCTCAGCGTTTGTCTCTCCGGCTGTGTGTATGTGTGTAACGTATGAATGTGTGTGTCTCCGGGCCCGGTGCGGCCGCGTCTCCCGTGGGGGGAGGGGGGTGGGGGAGAGTCAGGAGACTCAGACAGAGCCCCCGCAGCTCCGCTGGGGGTGGGGGGAGTCAGGAGAGAGGGGGCAGGACACAGAAAGAGAGACACACATACACTGACAGACACACACATACACACATTGACTGACACATACATACACAGACACTGACTGACACACATACACACACACTGACTGACACACTTACACACACACACTGACTGACACACATACACACACACACTGTCTGACACACATACACACACTGACTGACACACATATAAACACTGACTGACACACATATATACACACACACACACACATACACACTGACTGACACACATACACGCACACTGACACACATACACACTGACTGACACACATACACACTGACTGGCACATGCACGCACGCACTGACTGGCACACATACACACACACTGACTGACACACACACACACTGACTGACACACATACACATGCACACTGACTGACACACACACACGCACACTGACTGACACACATACATGCACACTGACACACGCACACACTCTGACACACACACACACTGACTCACACACCCCAGTGATGCGCCGAATACCGCCCAATAAACATTAAAAAAAGTTATATATTTCAATTTGCTATATGCTTTACTGTGGAGGGTTTTTGTCACTTTTTTTTACCCACCATAACCTTAATAAGTGTGGTGAATACCTACTCTTAGTCTCAAACCAGCCTAGCCAGCAACCAACCTCACACTGATGATACCCATCAAGGTTGAAACATGTCTGTGAGTGGGTTTACTGGCTTTGCATCTCACCCCAACCTCTGCTTAAAAGCTATGTTTAAAGCAGCATGCATTGGCTTAAGAGTTGCTCGTGTAATATGAGCTTGAGACAAAAGGTGGCACTGTGTGCTCATTTGCATGTCATTTCCCAGAATCCCTTGCTGCAGTGGAAGTGCGGTGTGCTGGGCGATAATGGTGAAAGACAGGGTTGCAGACCTGTCTAAGACATGCAAATGAACATACAGTAATATTTTGTCACTTTTTTCACCCACCATAACCTTAATAAGTGTGGTATATATGCAGTGTTCGACAATTCACCCAAAAATCTACTCGCCCAACCAAAAAATCTACTCGCCACCTAGTCCCGCCCCCAACCCCGCTTTAAAATAAAATATATAAATAAAATACATGTAATAAATTCCTAGTCAGAACAACATTCGTTTTTTGACATAAATGTATTTATTGTATTACATTATACTACAATTAGTCCTTGGTGTGTGTGTGTGTGTGTGTGTGTGTGTGTGTGTGTGTGTGTGTGTGTGTGTGTGTGTGTGTGTGTGTGTGTGTGTGTGTGTGTGTGTGTGTGTGTGTGTGTGTGTGTGTGTACACACACACAACACACTGTACAAATGGATGGATGAAGGGTTGGTATTGGTGCAGGATGGGTTAACCTCTTAATTACTTTGACGGTTATTAACCGCTTAGGTGATTAAGGGGTTAACTGGCATTTGAAAGTATTTTCAATGTATTGTTTTGTCAACGGAGCCCGTTTGATGACCGGACTGCATCTCATTGCCAGGGGGTAAGTAGAACTCTATTTATTTAATTGATTGATGTTGTTTTATGTTTTTAATAATGGGCAAATAATCTATTATCCATATCTGGATAATAGTTATTTTGCACATTACTGTACTGCATGTGTTTGGGGGGGGGGGGGGGGTATTTATTTCTTTAAATGTATAGGACGAGGTTTATTTATTTTAAATATAGGGTTGGTTCCTTAGGTCTGCGGGGACCTCTGGAGACCACCTGAGGTCTCCTCGGACGCTCATGGGTAAAAGGCTGCCGGGTCCACCGGGGACACCTGCGGGGAAGAACCAGTGGCCCCACATCTGCGGGGGCACCGCAGACCCGTAGGGACCACTCGAGGGTCCTCAGACCCCCGTGGGAACCACCCTCAGACCCTAAGACACCTATACCCCCCTCAGACCCCATTTGGGGCCCATGGTGACCCGCGGAGACCACCTGCAGGACCACGGTGCCTGCCGGGGACCACCCGTATGCCTCCAGACCCTGTGTGAAACCCTTTGCTGGGCCACTGTGGGGCTTGCGGACACCCGACAGGCCCACCGGGGACTCCCGTGGGCCTGGGGTATTAACCCTGTATATAAAAGAATAAACCATGTATTTATGGGGAGGGGCACAGGGGGTGGGTTATGTATTGTTTATTAAATATAGTTATGATTATTGTGGCTAGCAGGGGTGGGGGAAGGGGGTATTGTCCCCAAGCCAGGTTGGGTAGGCCTCCCGGTGTGTAGTGGTTCAGGGTGGTTAGGCCTCACGGGTGAGGGGGGGGGGTAGTGGAGGAGGGTGTATAGGCCTCCCGAGTGGTGTGTGAGGGTGGGTTAACCCCTTAATGACTATAGCGGTTAATAACCGCTAAGGTGATTAAGGGGTTAGGGGACATTACATTGGCTTTTTTTTTTCTTGTCTATGTTTTGCAGCATGGATGGGAATGGCCTTCATCGTTGCAGCCGGACAAGGGTGAGTGCAATATGTATTTATTGTATTTATTGTGCTTTATGTATTTTAAATGGGCAAATGCACTATTATCCATATGTGGATAATAGCAATTTTGCCCATTAACATACTGTATGTGGTAGGGGCGGGGGGGTATTTATTTCTAAGTATTTATGTGTTTTTAATTTATTTATGGGGGGCACAGAATTGGTACGGCAGGCCCGCAGGGACACCTGCGGGGAACACACGAGGGTCACCGCCGGCCTATAGTATCATTGCTGTGCATCCCATAAATTTCATATATGTACTGTATGTTAGGGGGTATAGGGGTTGTTGGTGTTATAAATGGTGTGGGTAGGTGTGGAAATGTGAGAGATTGTAGCACAACTAAAAGTGTGTGTGGACCCTATAGGTGTATAGGGATGGAAAAACAAGGAGTATTAGTATGTGTAAGAGACAGAGTATTAGCCCCAACAGTGTGTGTTTAGGGCTTGCGGGTGGGTAGCGGGAGGGATTAACCCCGTCATGACCGTAGCAGTATTAACCGCTAGGTTATGAAGGGGTTAAGTCCACCCACAACCCTCCCCCCCCGCAAGCCCTAAACAGCCACCATGGGCCAAATACCCCCTTCACCCACCCCCGCTACCCACAATAAACCTGGCACGGCTGGTTAACCCCTTCATTGATTAGTGGTTAGCCGCTAAGGTCATGAAGTGGGCTGTAAATGCATTTTTCCTGCCTCGGATGCATGCCGGGGGGCTCTGGTGCTGGTATTAATGTGTATCAGCTCTGGAGACCCCCAGCATCAATTTCAGGCAGGAAAAAGGCCTGATTTTTTCTAAGTGTCGCCCTTGCCAATGCTTCTCCGTAAAAATCTCAATTCTAGAGCGCCGATCAGCAGCAAAACGCTGATCGGGCTACAAGAATTGAGCGCGTTTCAAAAAGTGACGATAAGTGACGAAAAGTGGCTTATCGGCACCCGGCTGCCAAAAGATTTTTTTCGCCAAGAAAAAATGCTGATTTTTTATGTTTCCGGCAGCTTATCGGCGCTTATTGAATCGGAGAGGCATTTTTGGCGAAAAAATGGCGAAAAACGTATTTTCGGTCCTTACTCCGTGAGGCCCTTGATGTTTGTGTAATGTGTTACTCATGCATTCCCCAGAATATTTTTCATCTTCTACTGGTTACAAGATGAGACACAATAGTGAATTGCCTTCTTTTGCTTTTACATTAGAATCTTATCTCGTGGCACACTGGGACTCTTTACTGTTCCTCTCGTAAAGCTTTGTAAAACATGATCTATTTGCAAGAGAATGTGCATTTGTTAACTGAATAAACATTTATACATATGAATATACAGATATAGTAAGGCTTATTGTCCTCGGTGTCGCTGCTAAGCGTTGTCACGCATCATGGCAAATAAGGATTAATGCTTTGGGAGTCCCATTCGGAAGCATAGAGCCACCGCAGCTTGATCGCAGAACACACTGTCCCTGGCGCAGCAGACTTTTGCTTGTTTATCCGCAGCGCCGGGGACAGGCAGTCTGGCTACATCTGTACAGTTATACAAAATTACACATTTTTTACGCTAAAAATATGTTCTATCCAATGGGAAAGTATCTAGCAGTGAAAATGCTCTCACAGCGGTAAAATAAAATTGAAACCATATACAGTATGACCTTTCCAGTGAATTAGTTAGCAACTAACTTTTAGCACTTGCATTGAAAACAAAAAAAAGGTTTTACATATTTATATCTAGTTGTAAAGCCTTTTCTGTTTGTGTGGCCTAGACAATTATTTTTTTACAATGTTAACTCTAATATTTTCCATTGAAACACAGTAGTACTGTAATTCCTGTTAAAAATCCATCACTGAGTAAAAATAATTAACTGAAACTATAACTTTTATGGCAGTGTAACCCTGTTCCCCCCCCCATTCTCTACGGGAGTGTGAGGGGTGCATGGGGGCTGGTTACATGCGGTTTGGTGCGTACCTGTGAGGAACAGGAGGGCCTGAGCTTCCCGCGATGTTGTGTGGGAGCGAGGACCGGGCTTCTGGGGTGATAGCCTCCATATTATCTTAGTGGTGCAGCGCCTCCATCTTCTAAACTCCCAGGGTAATGGGACAGGACCGGTATAGAAGAACCCCTCAGGTCCCAGGGTTATACTCTCCAAATCACACACAGTCTTTACGGGTGCAGAACAGTCTCTTTATTCAACAGAGCAACGATATCCCAATGATAAGGCTTCCAGCAGCCACAATACAATCGCCAGTGCAAGGTACAACCTGCTCAACTCCCACAACCTCCTCCTCTCCTTCCCTCCAAGTCACTCGGCCGACAGGATGGTCTGAGCTAGGGCTGCAATACCCCGTGGCCCACCCCCGAGGTTAGCCTCGAGGTGGGTCTTGCATTCTCTCCTCATCACCCCTGGCAGTTGGGTGAGGGCATTGGTCCACCAGTCTATGCTTCTATCAGCTCTACTTATAGACGCTGATCGGTTTGGCTCCTCTCGCTCTCAACTGGCATGCTGCGCCGGGGAGCCTGTAGCCTCCTGATACTCCTCGGATCGTTCCGCAGGATTCGGGGCTCACGGCATACTACTCAGCAGCTCTAGACTCTTGGTCTCACTGCTGCCTCCTACTCTTCTTAAGCTACTCTCTCTATTGAAGAACCATCAATCAGAGAGGAACACGGCACACAGCAAGGACGAAGAACAACCAGCCACACCCCGGAGTGGGCTGCTAAATATAGAGCTAGCCCCTCCCCTCCTCGTGTCAGCAGCACCTCCCTTGATGCTCACGCCTGCAGCAGAGTCCATGCCTGCGTCTACCATTCAGGTTAGGGCTATGAAGGGGGAAAACCCATGATGATTACTGGCGCCTGATCTTAACAGGACTTATCACAGTAGAAGGAAGATAGGTATAGCCTGAGCTGTTTACAGGGGGCTACAGCAGTTTCATTTTTTTTTATCAATATTCACAAATGCCAACAGTTATTACACAATACTCAGACTTCAAATTTTAACCCAAGATACGTTATTAATTCAAACTATACTTTTAAAGTCTAGAATGTACTTTCCTTTACATTATTCTAAACAAACACATATATACTTATTTAAATTAATTGTAAACATGTTGCAGAAAGCCATATTATTGTTTAAAATAAGGTTCTAAAGGAACAGGCCAAGACAAAGAAAGATATTCCAGATTAAGCTCGGTTTGAATAATGTAAATATTAGATATATGATCTGCCTTAAGATAGAATGAAATGGAAGATTACATTATATTCACTGTGTATCATGGGCTCAAGTTTATCCCTGAGAAAAGAAACTACCCAAACTCAGAGTGCATGGCGCTCTGGCATAATCTGTAGAATAAATCTATTAAAAAAATAAAAAATATAGGTTAAAGATAATACCTTTAATTTAATCATCTAATTTTGACACATCGAATTAGCCCCTAATGGTCTACAGAAGGCTGTAATGGCCCATTGGATTAACACAGCGGGGGTACCTGCGTTTGAATGGAACTCCCAGCCCAGTAGATTCACACAGTGTGAGTCCTATTCAAATGCAAGGACCCATGCTGTGTTAATCCGATGGACCATTAGTCTGGCTGCAGAAATCTCCCAGCAGTGGATGGGTTTTAGTGCAGAATTCTCAAGGCAAGCTATCTACAACCGGCAATTGCAGCTGTATTGCACCTGCTCATAATGCAGAATATCTCTGATGTTCTGTTGCAAAATGGCAGTGATAACACAGGATATCACAGAATATACCAACATAATGCATCAGCAAGTGCAATAACCCCTGCTACTGTACATCTGAACTTTCATGCTCTGCAGTCTAAATGGTAAATTCTACATATTCCAGTTTGGGATATTTTTGGTCGAAAATAGCCATGAAGTCAATGGGGCTTTTCCCCAAAAAACATCCAGAACTGTCAATCTGAAGAATATCGACTTTACTCCTAAGGATTTTATTATGATAGCCAACAACAATTTTTGTGACTGTTCTGTTTTTTATTTACTTACCAATGCAAGAGGCTGGTTTCCCACTCCACGCTTTGTTATCCATACATGTTACGATTCTTTCTCCTTTTAGCTGATATCCGGGCGAGCAATAATATTCACATCTGGAGTTAAAGTATGCACCATCTATGCATTTGAATCCTCCATGAAGTGGCATAGAAAGAGTGGGACATCGTTTTTCTGTAAGAGGAAAAATATTTATTTAGTGCTCTGAACTCCCAAAATATAGGTGACCATGGCAGAGGTGGCAGACTTAATAACTCGAGTCACTGCCCAACAGGAGCTATAGAAGAGCAAAGAGTGCATCTATAGTAGGAGGGTCGAGCAACCTCATGCCTTGCTCTCCAATGGGTACCACTCACCACTCACAGATGGCAGGGCAGGAAAGAAGAAGAGCAGATCGAAAATACAGGATAAAAGAGATAGAAGTTGTGGGGCACAGAATGTGCACCTGGAATGGTGGTGAAAAGGGGACACCAATTTGGGGAGAGAGAGGAAAAGAGATTGAGGAGAGGGGAATCAAATTGTTACAGATATTAAAAAGACAGGGGAGAAAAATGGGCACAGACTGTGAGAGCAGTAGACAGGCTAATTGGCACAGTGGGATGAGAGGAGAGGAGACATATCAAATTATATATATTTATGTATAAATATAAAATATATATATATATATACATATATTATATATGCATACATATTTTGTTCTGGTGTAAGTCCATTTGACCTGGGCATTTCTCCTGATAAGATAAGATACTGTAGCACCCTGATAGTACTAGACTAAACCTAACTAAAAATAATAGGCTTTAGGGTGCCATGTTGTCCATCTCCACCCAACTTGTCGGGCAGTCCTACTACGCTTATTATGTTTGCATCCCCCTTTTATTTTACACTAACTTCATTCATTTTCTATAAACTACTGTATTAAAAGTCTGCAATATACAAATATTAAATAAAAGCTGGTCTGAAAATTGAAAACATACTTTCGCTTTAACAGTTACCTGTAACAATATCACAGAATAAGCTTTATTGGCTTTATATGTGTGAAGTCATTTTGGCATCATTACTCAACTGTGCTTTCAATTTTTAGGATTTTGATGTCAAGGTTCATAAACTAGCATCTCAACATTATACTGGAAGTACAACATTGTTGTGAATAGATTGCACAAATAATGTTTAAGCTAACCGTAATTCATTGTCAGTAGACAACAAATTAGCATGCAGTTCCTAGATAGTGCTGTATGTTGTATGAGAGGAGAATCATTTATTGGATCACTCTGACCCTGTGTTGGGGTGAAGGAAGTATCCCTGTCTGGTGTCTTTTTGTGTTTTGTAGCAGGGGCAGCTTTATTTGTGTACGTTTTGGTCTAAAGCAGGGGTGCTCAGCTCCAATTCTCAAGAGCCATCAACAGGTCAGGTTTTATCTCTGTTTCAGCACAGATGGCTCAATCAGTGGCTCAGTCAAAATGACCCCTGGTCTAAAGCATTGTGAGCAATGTATACTAAGTGGTGCTAAGCTGTGAAGCCTTCATTTACCATAAGACACTTTACAGCTCATTCAAGTTAATTAAGGTTCAGTACTACTTAGTAAATAACACCTTCTGTGTGTACTATTATTAATAAAGTGTCACAATTTAGTAGTTATACTACCATCCTGCATCAGAAACAATTCAAACAATGTTACTCACGCTTGCATGCATATTTGTCAGACCAGCGTTTGTCTGACTGGCAAATAACTTGCGAGGCTCCATGGAGTTCAAAGCCTTTCTGACAATGAATGTTGCACCTTGTTCCTCTTATAGTTTTGTAGTAGGATCCATAAGGACTGCTGCAAGTTGCATGGCCATTTTTAACTTTGATTGGAGAGCACCATGAGTTGTCTAACAGACAATAATAGTAATACAAAAATAATCGATTTAAAAGCATTATGTAATCTTAAATAAAAATACAGGTAAATGTATTCTACATACTAAATCTTATGAAAGCAATTAAATCAGTAACTTCTTTAAATACAATACCATCCATCAGAGAGTTAATATTAAGATAATCAATGTTGAAAGAACACAAGAGGAAATATCAACACATCTAACAAATAACTATCTTCCTTTTACATTTTGTGTGCTCATTTTCAAATCATTTTCCATAATCCCTAGCTGCAGTGGAAGCATTGTATTCTATGAGACAATGGTGAAAAAAAGGGTTACAGACCTATTTTAGACATGTGAATGTGCTCACAAGTGATATTTTCATTTGCTGTATTTTAAATTATAAGAATTCAGTGAATGGACTTACTCTAAATTTGATGAACTTGTTCAAGACACCAAGAGAAAGAATGTGTTTTGTTTTCAAATATCTTTAGAACAATTACCACTGTACCATGATCTTGTTATTGTGGTCCTAAAAGGTATCACAAACTACAAATAATCTAGTAAAAGCATATGTAACAAGTTATCCTCCCCCCCCACCCTATCTAACTGAGGTGGTGGAATGCCCTGACTACGGGTGCTGCCTCTACCTGCTGGCTTCCAGGAGGCCTGCGTCTCTGCCTTTGGGAGCCTGGGGTGCAATATAACACAACTCTGACATCGCCTCCACCCAGATAAGGTCTGCACTATAAAGTGGGCTAGCCACAACTGGGAACACCTTAAAAGTAAAATACACAGTGTCTGTATATAAATAGCTTTACTGAAAAAGGTAACTTACTCTCTAAACTTAACTTGCGACATACAGTAGAGGCAACGTTTATTCTAACATTTGCCGTAAACTAGCCGGGTTACATTCAGGGTATGTGCTGGGTATGTGCTGGGCTAGTTTGAGACACGTTTAAGGCATTTCTGCATTGACTAACGACCCATAGGATTAACACAGCAGGGATCCCTGGCAGTCCAATTCAGTTTGAATGGGACTGCCAGGGACCCCGCTGTTAATCTGATAGGCAATTAATCAATGCAGAAATGCTGGGGCTAGTTTAAGGAAAGTTTAAGGCATGTATTCAGAATGTACCTGGGTGTTTCCTGGTTTTTTTGGGGAATTGCCACTGGTTTTTGTTCGAATAAGAGTTGCCTCTACTGTAACAACAACATAACACATATTCATATAACCCACACCCACACCAAGGAGAAGTAACCCACACCAGTGTCCCAGTGTCCTGGTCTACTCCCAGCCCACGTGTATGGCAGCGCTGGCACATGAAGTGTTGGTGCACTTGTGGGTACCTGCCCGGTACGCGTCCTGATCTTCGCAAAGGATCTCGTCGAGCTCCGCACCCGCGTCCACAGGGTCCAATTTCCGACACAGATATCTATCCGGCACGAGTCTTAGGCCCAATGCTGCGTTTGATCCCAAACGCAGACTTCGGTGACTTTCACACACACTGCTCTATTTCTAAACTGTAATAACACTAAAGGCGAAATGCCCTCAGCACTATAGCTATTCCCAGGCCACAAACTAAGGGAAGGGAAACTAATTGGGGCCTGCAAGGGTAGTCTTGCCTAGCCCCAGAGCAGAGCTCTGTGGGCACAACCTGCTCTTTCCCTGTCCTGGCTAGAACTCTCTCTCAACTGCCTCCTGCTTAACTGCCTAACTGTCAGCATGAGTTCCCTTTACATAAATGTAGCAGCCTGATTGGCTGCTTGTGTTCCATCTCCTTCAGCCCTCTCTCTCCTCACTCTATACTGCCACATGCAAACTCCCTGCTCTGACATTCGCTGCTACCCAGCCACGAGACTTCCCGCTCCTGCACTCTGCTGCACGCCTCTGCAACGCCTCTGCAACGCCTCTGCAACGCCTCTGCACCGGCTCGAGGGGGGAATCGCGGGGAAACGGGGAAGCCTGCGTGGGGGGGGGGGTCGCAGGGAAACAGGGAAGCCTGCGAGGGGGTGGGGGGTCGCGGGGGGATCCCCTAGCCCTGGCTACCTCCTACCCCTGGTGGAAAAACCAACGTCCCTGCTTGGGAACACTACCCAGCAACTACTTATACTCTAAACAGAACTTTATACAATGAATCTTAAAATCACATCCTAACATATCAGATTATGCATTTCAATGAACATTGTTATCACTGACTGAACTTTACCCCAGGCCCACTGCTGAGCTTCATAGTGGGGTGCCCCCATTTGGTCATACATTAATCTCATTGGTGGGTGGCCTATTCTCTGACTCCTCCTTGGATGTTCCTCAGCCTCTCCCACTGGGGAGTAATGAGCATAGATCGGAAGCTCAGTCTCTGGAATACCCCTTGGGGGTAAAAACTTGGACTTTGGGGATCTAGGGTGTGGCTCACAGGAGCCTCTACTACTGGTTCCCTGGATGCAGCCGGCCCTTTACCCGTTGCTCCGTCGGGAGGTGCGCAGTTCCCCTTACCCGTTGCTCCTCCGGGGGTGCTTGAACATTTGGCAAATCTCTTTGCGAGAGACTTCCCTCGGGATGTCCAGGCACCCTGGCAGTAACTACACTCTCCTCCCTAGACACATCATCCTTTAACTGACCTATCTCTTCACCGAGTCCTCCAGCCAGAGGGGTGGCTTGCAGTTCTGGCTCATCGTCCTCTACTTGAAGAATAGGCAGCAGGTGATTCCTATGCCAGACCTTTACCCGGCCATCGGCGTCCTTGATGCGATAGACCGGGAGGCCTGGGATTTGAGACTCTACCTTGTACACACCGTCTCTCCAGCGATCGGCCAATTTATGCTTGCCGGGGACTCCCAGATTCCGGAGTAGGACGGCGTCCCCAGGACGAATCGCTCTGTGCTTCACCTTGTGATCATATCGCCGCTTATTGTTGGCGTTCAACTGGGCTGCCGCCGTTTCAGCTTGCTGGTAGGACTTTTGTAGCCTGGTACGGAGCCATTCTACATATTGGAAGTGTGTCGAGTTGAGTACCCCGTCGGTAGATATCCTCAACCGCACATCCACTGGTAATCTGGGCTCTCTCCCAAACATAAGAAAATACGGGGAGAACCCCGTCGACTCATGTTGAGTGCAATTGTAAGCATGCACTAAGGCTTCCACATGTCTGCTCCATTTGGATTTCTGGTTACTGTCCAGGGTACCCAGCATGTCTAGCAGGGTGTGGTTAAATCGTTCTGGTAACGCATCTCCATCTGGATGGTACAGAGTATTTCGGGACTTCGTGATCTGCAGCATTCCAAGCAACTCTTTGATTAGTCGACTTTCAAAGTCGCGGCCTTGACCCGAATGTAGGCGTTTTGGGAGCCCGTAATGGACAAAGTATTTTTCCCAGAGCACCCTTGCCACAGTGATGGCTCGTTGATCCTTGGTGGGGAACGCCTGGGCATATCGCGTGTAGTGATCGGTGATAACAAGCACATTCCCTACCCCCTTGCTATCAGTCTCTATACACAGAAAGTCTATACACACAAGGTCCATTGGCCCCAAGCTGGTGAGATGACCCATTGGGGCCACCCTGGTAGGGAGTGTTTTCCATTGAATGCAGCGTCTGCATCTTCTGCAGTGATTCTCCACCGCTTCTCGCATGCCAGGTCAGTAGAATCAATCACTAACTAACCCGAAGGTCTTTTCCACTCCCAAATGGCCGTGGTTGTCGTTTAACTCTCGCAGCACCATGCTGTGCAGGCATCGGGGTAGTACTAGTTGCCTCCTATCGGGATGATTATGGTAGGACACTACCATGAAGAGCATTTGTCGTTCCATGACAAAGTTGTTGGCTTCCCGCATCAGGGATGCGACTAGTCTGGTGGACGCCCTTTTTAGAAGGTCAGGTCTGCCTTTCACTACCGCTTGCCTGATCAATGCGACCGTGGGGTCTTTCTTCTGGTTGTTTATCAAATCTATCCACCTGATGATTCGATCCGGACAGATGTCCATGCCATCTGTGCTGATATACGCGGCAGGGATCGCCTGCGACTGACACCTCAGTGAATCCACTACAAGTAGCTCCGAGAAGACTACACGGTCGTCGACGATGGCGGCGGTGTGGCACAACGCCTGCATTCCGGGCCCCGGTATCTCCACCCACTGGTTGTCTTCCATTGAGCCGGTTAGCCCAGTTCTTCTTGACAGAGCGTCTGCTCCCACGTTCAAAGGCCCTGGTTTATACTTTAATGTGAACCTGCAGCTGGCCAGGGCAGCTAACCACTGATGTCCAGTCTCATCGAGCTTTGCCGTAGTCATCATGTATGTCAGCGGATTATTATCTGCCGCACCTTGAACTCTAGTCCATAAAGATAATCGTGGAGCTTGTCCACAATTGCCCACTTCAGCGCCAGGAACTCCAGTTTATGCACCGGATATTTCTACTCGGTGAGAGACAGGCTTCAGCTGACATAGGCTACTGGCCGTAGTCCTCCAGGGTGCTTCTGATGGAGGACCTCCCCTAGTCCGTTCAAACTGGCATCCACATGCAAGATGTAAGGCTGCTCTGGGTCGGCATACGCGAGGACAGGGGCCTCTGTGAGACTCTTTTTAAGCCCTAAGAAGGCTTGCTCACATTCGTCCATCCATCGATCACCAAATAGTTTCTGGGCGGACAGGGCTCTCTCCCCAGTGTCTTCCGGGTATATTTTAAGCAAGGCATTCAAGGGTTTGGCCCGGCTGGAATACCCTTCTACGTATCTCCTGTAATATCCACAGAAGCCCAAGAACGAACGGAGTTCCATGACATTTTCCGGATGAGGCCACTGCATCACCACCTCCACTTTTGCCGGGTTGGTGGCTATCCCTTCAGCTGACACTATGTGCCCTACATAGGTTACGGAGGTGTAACATAATTTGCATTTTTCAAGGGAGAGCTTCAACCCCTCCTTCTGGAGTCCATCTAGAACCTTGAACAGTCTTGCCTCATGTTCTTCGAGTGTCTTCCCGAAGATGATAATGTCATCTAGGTAGACCAAACATTCCCTCTGGCACATATCCCCCAGAGTATTTACCATCAGCCTTTGGAAAGTAGCCAGTGCTCCGTATATGAACTGGGGCATCCGTGTGAACTGGTAAAATCCCAGTGGGCACACAAAGGCAGTTTTCTCTTGATCTTCGGAGCTCATCGGGACCTGATAGTAGCTTGAGCGCAGGTCTAGGACGCTGAACCATTTACTGCCATTGAGGGCATTGAGGATTTCTTCTATCCGGGGTAGGGTGTATTGGTCCGGAACCGTTCGATTGTTTAAGGTGCGGTAGTCCACACATAGCCATACTGCCCCACTCTTCTTCCGGACGATGACTATAGGGGACGCATAGGGGCTCCGCAACTCTGTCACGATCCCTGCCATTTCCATGTCCCGGATCACCCCTCTCACGTCATCTATGTCCCCGGGGGCAATCCGCCGAGAGCGTTCTCGGAAGGGGGTGGGATTACTCAACCGAATGATGTGTTGTGCATTACGACTGCATCCCACGTCCATGTCTGAGGTGGAGAATATAGCTTTGCGGTCTTCTAACGCCTTGATCATCTGTTGTCGCCATACATTGGGCTATTTAGGATCTCCAAAGTCGAAGTCGAGCCTGGTCGTCGGTTTCAGCTTAACGGCGGCACATGCCGGTGGAAAGTCCTGCAGTTGGGTGACCGGGTACACATGTCCCAGTCTCTGGTCGTGGTCAAGGCACATGAGGTATGGAGATATGTTTTTCACATTCACCCACAGCTTTCTTCGCGCCGCCGCCGGCCACTTCTGAATCTCAGGCACTAACTGATAGCCCCATCGTGCATCTGTCTCTGGAGTACCTTCTAGGATAAACAATTCATCAGCCGCATCCTGATCAGGGTAGTGACATTTGGCCTGCATACGTTGCACTCCCGCTGGTGGAATCACTGTCACCCCCGCTTGCATGTTATAGACACAACCATACTTGTCGATGGCAGAGACCTTGTGACACTCTTCCAGGAGGGCAGGCTGTATATTCATGGTAGTCAACGGTTGCTCTCCGGCTTCTCGGAAATAAGTTTGGATAAGGCCCTGCACGATATCGGTGTTTGTGCCCAAGATGATGGGGACACCTGGCCGTTCTCAGGGTTTGGGGCACACTAGAGCCTCCACGGTGTGTACCTTGGCGGTATTGACCTGATGGACGTCCATCCGCATTGTCACAATGCTATTGATGGGGTCGTCCTCATTACTCAGTCCTCTTACTGTAATGGCGTCAGCCGACTGAAGGGGTCGCCCCTGTAGGAGCAGGTCATAGAACCATTGATATATGATAGTGACTTGCGAGCCGGTATCCAACAGGGCGGCCGCACACACTCCATCCACCATCACATGAATTAGAGCGGTGGGTCCTATGTGACCAAAGTTCCCCTGTGGCTGAGGTTCTTGGGCAGAATCTGCGGTGGTAGGGGTCGGCATTACTTCAGCCGATGACGCAGCAGCCACCAATGCTCTCGTGGTGACCGATTTAGAGAAGGCACGGCCCTTCTTGGCGGGGCATTCTGTGACAAAATGGCCAGGGTCTCCGCAATAATAGCAGACTCGTTCGTCTCCCTCCGTGCAAGGCCTAGAGGGTGTGAGCCACTTCTTAGGGGATTTTGGCATAGTCGACACAGGTTTCTCCACCTTGGCGTCTCCCTTGGTCTTTGGCGCCCCAGCTCCCTTATTTTCACCCTTGCGGGGCTCCTTAGCCCTGGGGGGTGAGTGGAAGTGTAGTTGCACTTCCAGTTCTTTGATATGGCAGGTCATCTCTATGTAGGTGTGGGGCCGGGCATCCCGAGGGACTGTGCGCAGGAGAATGGCCACTGGATGTAGGGGCAACGAGCCCTTTAGCAGCTGCTTCGCCCGGTACTCATCCACTGCCTCGTGTGAAATGATCCCCTTTGAGAGCAGCTTCCACAATGCTAGTTGTAACCGACAGTGGAAATCTGATAGGTCTTCTTCCTCTTTCTGACGGAGCGCCCGGTATTGCGCCAGTAATACCTCCTCATTATCTATTGCAGCATAGGTGTGCTGGAGAAGTTCAACCAGCTCCAAGGCAGTGACGTCACCTTCCATAGCACTGTGCATCTGTACGATCTGAGATGCAGGTGGCCGCAAGCATTGAACTATCTGCCGTATCTTCACAGCTTCTGGGCAAGCCTCCTCCCCCAAAACTTGCATGGTGTTTTCCTTCCAGGAGTCAAATCCTTCTTCACCCATGGCTGTAGGTACTAGACCTGAGAAAACCTTGAGCTTCCTACACAGTTGGGATTGTGTAGACAAGGTGATGATCTGAGTGAGCTGGGGTAAGAGTTTCTCTAGCACGGAGCGATCGCGGGTGGAGTGACTGTCCATGTCCACGGCACGGCTAGGGCCGAGCATGGAGCTCCCAGCTGGTTGATCAGAGGAAGGCATCCGGATGGGGCTTCTCATCCAGCTTGTGCCCTCGGACATGCGGGTGGCTGGGGTAAATGCCACTCGGGGTAATGGTACGTCCGCGTGAATGGGGGTGCTCATCACGGGGGTGGTATGTATCGGTTGGAATGCGGACTGTATAAGGGAGAGATCTGCGTAGGTCAGCGGGTAACCCTCTGGTGGGCTCTCCAGCAGAAATAAGGCTTGGGGAATCTCTACAGGCCTTGCGTCCGGGCCTACCGAGAACAGCATTGCACTCCAATGGTACGTGGGGTCGTATTTCCTACCCCTGTACCTAGCCTGGGCCATATCGGGAAGGTTTTGTACACCAACACAAACCTTCCAAGAAGGAAAAAGGGCGAGTAGATTCCCCACAACCAACACGCGACTGATGAGTGGCGGTTGCAGTTTCAGGGTCCATGCCTGGATCTCATCTCTTGAGTGCATAAACATTTTGGAATAATTTGTAAAAATAATATGGGGCACCACAGGTCTGAAATCTCAGCAGCGCCTCCAAAATGTAACAAGGTTATCCCCCCGCTTATCTAACTGAGGTGGTGGAATGCCCTGACTACGGGTGCTGCCTCTACCTGCTGGCTTCCAGGAGGCCTGTGCCTCCGCTTTTGGGAGCCTGGTGTGGAATATAAAACAACTCTGACAGCGCCTCCAACCAGATGAGGTCAGCACTATATAGTGGGCTAGCCCCAACCATGAACACCTTAATAGTAAAATACACACAGTGTCTGTATATAAATAGCTTTACTGAAAAAGTTAACTTACTCTCTAAACTTAACTTGCGACATAACAACAACATAACACATATTCATATAACCCACAACCACACTAAGTAGAAGTAACCCGCACCAGTGTCCCAGTGTCCCGGTCTACTCCCAGCACACGTGTATGGCAGAGCTGCCCCGTGAAGCGTTGGTGCACTTGTGGGTACCTGCCCGGTACACGTCCTAGCTGGGGTACCCTCCTTAACCTAGGGATTCCCTCAGCTACAGGAATACATGTTTTATCCCTGTGCTTCATTCTCTTTTCTGGGCTGTGCTGAAGCAGAGTACCCTAGTGGGGAGTCGTGCTTGTGTTTTTAAGGGAAGGTATTACCAGTACAATGTGCCTACATGTATCCGAGAATCAGGCTTACAGTAATTCCCGGATACATTTATGGGATACTGACAACTCCGGACCTCAACCTCCTAGGCACATTCGGTTCCTCCGCAAAACCCCCCTTGAAACTCATACAGTAGCAATCCCTGCTTGACTGCATGCCCGGTAAGGGAAAAACACAAAAAATACTATTAATACACACAATACATTGGAATTGTACAATGTTACTGGGCCCAAGAGCTAACTCTCCTGGACCCTTATACACGGATCAGGGGTAAACAAAATTGGCTTTAACTATATTAGAGAGCCTGGTTACCCTCTCCGGTCACACCTCCCCCCTCAATTGAAGGCTCTGAGGCAGTCACCTCATCAGGTGGCTCCGCAAGCCTGGATGTCCGTGAAGCTTTTGGGTCACTGGGGATGTCCTTTCGGGAGAGTCCATGGGGATGTCCTGTCGGGAGAGTCCATCGGCATTACCATGCTCACTACCCTTCTTGTGCTGTATGGTAGTCAAATGCCTGAAGGGCAAGGCTCCAGCGAAGTAACTGGCTATTCTCCCCCCAACACCCTCTGTAACCAGCTGAGGGGATTGTGATCAGTGACCACAGTGAATGACCTGCCATACAAATAGGGCTGCAGTTTCTTGAGTGCCCATACAAAAGCCAGGCAGTCTCTCAATAGTGGCATACGCCACTTCTCTGGGCAGCAGCTTCCTGCTCAGATAGACGATGGGGTGTTCACCCCCCTCCTCACCCCCCTGGCTTAGTAGTCAGAGGCATCGGTCTGTACAACGAAATACTTGGTGTAATCTGGTGCTGTCAGAATGGGAGCACTAGCCAGTGCTGTCTTCAGTGACTTCTCCTGGGCCTCCTGAGTCAGAGGGATTTGCTAATACCCTTTAGACAAATCCACAGTGGTCAGATACTTTGCACCCGCAAGCTCATCTAATAGCTCATCCATTCGGGGCATAGCATAAGCATCTGATACCGCCTGAGCATTGGCTGCCGGTACTCCAAACAGAACCGAGTGGTTCCATCATTCTTTGGCATAAGGACTACCGGAGAAGCCCAAGGGCTCTGACTCAGGACAATTACCCCTAGGGTGAGCACATCCCTCTCTGTACTCCCCTTCACCTCTGCTGATACAAGATAGGCATGCTTATGCAGAGGTTTTTGATCCCCAGTGTGGACCAGGTGATCAGTGATATGGGTCCTGCCCAGCTTATCCGTGAACAGGACCTTATGCTGCTCAAGCAGAGCTCGTGCTTGCACCCGCTGGGGTGCATTGAGCTGAGATCCTATCTCTACCTGCTCCACTGTGCCCCCTTCCCTAGCTTCCACTAGGAGGTCGGGCAGAGCTTGGCTCTCATATCATATCAATATGTTGTACACCTAGATGGAGAGACAGGGAGATGTAGGACATCTCATATCAATATGTTGAAGGAATATTTTCAGAGTGTGGCAATGGTGATGGGAATTTGTAGCCCGCCGATGGGGGACCCATCACCGTTGCCACACTCTGAAAATATTCCTTCAACATATTGATATGATATGTCCTATATCTCCCTGTCTCCCCATCTAGGTGTACAACATAGTTGCACTCGTTCATCCACCAGAGAACCATATACGGGCCAGCCCAGGCAGCCTTCAGTTTGTTCTGCTGAGTGGGGTTCAGAACAAGCACTTGCTGCCCAGGGATGCACTCTCTGCTACGGTATGTTGGTCATACCAAGTCTTCTGCTTGGTCTAAGCCTCCCTGTGGTTAGCCTGTGGTAACCCCATGAGCATTTCTAACCAGTCCCTGAGATCCACTACATACTGAAGCACAGAAGCATCAGTAGCAGTGGTTTCCCCTTCCCATCCCTCACAGGATAGGTCCAGAAGCTCAAAGGGTGCCAAACCAGTGGACTCTTGCGGTACCTCACGGTATGTAAACAGCAAATGCTGCAGATGAGTCTCCCAGTCTTTCACTTCACCTTCTTTAAATGTCGAAAGCATCTGCTTCATGGTACCATTGAACCGCTCACATAGTCCGTTTGTCTGAGGGTGTAAGGGGTCATGCACTGGTGCTTCACCACATACGAATCCCAGAGACAGTGAAGCAATTCAGACATTAATTGCAACCCGTAATCAGTCAAAATCTCAATAGGAAATCCTTCTCTAGAGAAAATCACTATCAATGCCTTAGCCACTGTGCTAGCCTCAATGGTGGCTAGTGCTACAGCCTCAGGGTACCTGGTGGAAAAATTCACTAGCGTGAGTATGTAGCGCTTGCCGGTCTAGGATCTTTAGGGGTCCCACTATGTCCATAGCTACCCTCTGGAAGGGTTCCCCAATTACCGGTAGTGTGTTCAGAAAAGCCTTCACATGATCACCAGCCTTGTCTACTTACTGGCAGGCATCACAGGACCGGCAAAAATCTGCCACTGCCCTGGTTGCCCCCGGCCAGTAGAAACACTGCAATAGCCGGGTTCTAGTGCGAGTGACCCCCTGATGCCCCACTAGTTTAATGGAGTTGGCTACCTGCAGTAACTGCTGCCAATACTCCCTGGGTACCACTAGCAGTCTGTCTGTCACAACAAGTGGTTGGTATTTTTATTTACTGTACACTGTAAGGTGGGGAGTTTTTGTCACTTTTTTTTTTTACCCACCAAAACTTTTTTAATGTCTGGTTAAATCTTTACTTTTGATACTGTAGATCTGGTGCTTTTTTTTTTTTGCACTGTTTTTTGTTTTTCTTTGATTTGCATCTGGGAGACTATAGTTAATAGACCCACAACACATTATCAATACAATAACTAGACTGACATGTCAGTACTGATTGCATTTCTCTTCCAAAAATATGTGTTCTGCTTACAATTTTTCTGAGATATATATTAAAAAATAGGATGTTATCTAACACACACAATTCGAAGCCATTAATCCAGTCATTGATCAAAGCACAGTTTAACATTTATAAAAAATGTTTGCCAAATTAGCGGTAGCTTCAACGTGCAGAAAATAAATACATTGAAGTGCACATCTGGCTACATGTCTTATAAATTTGTGCACTGTACACTGAATTTCAAGTGGGACAACATTTGGGATGTCCCATTTTAGAAAGTAGACACTGCATTTAACAGATGTTCATTGAATAGTAATGAAAATAAAAGGATAGTAGTTACTTTTTATATCCATTTATTTTGTTGATATGCAATTTTTCAGGGCTATTTCAAATTCTAAGTATTCCTATTAGTCAGCATCACAAGTAGTGGTTAAAGTGACTTAAAACATAGTGGTACTGGGACTGAAATTCCAAACATGTTAAATAATGGGCACAGTCTTTTGGGTATTATTTTAGATTATACCATATTTCTACTATGAAAACATAAATGTAGATTGACTATTCAAATGGAATGATTTTTTTTAGTTCAAAAGAAAATGGATCTGTGAGTTGGTAAATAGAAAAATATTCTGGTACCATCACACATCTATCTGTGCTTACCAGTAATGGGAATATCAACTGAACACACTTACTATATTCATATGCGTCAATATATTTAATCTCATCAAGTAGAACAGGATACTCACAAGAACCGAAAAAAGCTGCCACTGTGCATGACTGTGCAGATGGTTGTGTAAAAGCATAGAAACAGGAACGGCAGTCTTGTGGACTTAATCAAATGGTGATTTGTTCAGATGATCGACATTTGGTCCTTTCTCAAGATGATGTGTACCTGTCTCTTTTTGAGCAAGGTGCACATGTAGGACAAAAATGTTGACCACATAAATAAATCACAATTTTTAGTCCATAATGTGCCAGTTCCTACCTTCTACTACACAATATATTTATTATACCATCATCTTATCAACTCCCAACATTTCAAATTTTCACCGGTACTCATCTATAAAGGTGCAATAGCAATGACATCACAAAATAACAATTTGTAGACAGCTTGACAATGAAGTTGCATTCCTTAAATTAATGTATACATTCTTCATCAAATTAATCTTATGGGCTTATGTATTTATTTTAACCAACGAAAAACTATTAGCTATTTTCATTTTCATTATGATAGAAAACATCATGTTGCCTAAAAGTGTTTTTTCCATTACCTACCCAATTCTCTCGGTTTCCCAATCAGAGAAGGGGAGACACTTTTCCCCCTGAATTTACTGCTCATTATACAGAGATATCAGACCTATCAGTATCTACGTTTACAAACTATCTTTGAAAATGTATTGAAAAAAATACTTAGAGGTACTGTATGTGATGTTAAAAAAGCATCAATTTCACCTTGAAGTTTACCTTAGTTCATTGATCCCCCCACCCCTTCCCCCCTCCCCCCCAACAGAACCCCTTTACATATGTCACTAAACAACTTTCCTTTTAAATTGTTTATAAACAAATAAGTACAAAGGTTTCATTAAGGGTAATTGTATCTTGCTTAAAAAAAAGTCAATTACTATTCATTGAAAAGTAGAACATTTTTGCATGTTTAATGAGACTTTCCTTTTAAGGTCCTTTGTACTTTTAAATTTTTTTAGTACACATACATTAGAACATTTACAGCGGTTGATTTTCCGTTTTTTTTTTTGTTTTGTTTTTAAGTCTGGGCTTGAGTTGCTCAGTAGCAATGGGCAAGCACATAAATGACTGTGAGGAAATCAACTCTCAAAGGCCCAGAACCACAAAAGGATGCTAAGCTTAAGCAAACCTTTACCCCTTTACAATCACATGAATGGGAGAAGAGGTGTGCTAAAGCTTAGCACCTATTTGTGGATCTGGGCAAAAGTGCTTCTCCCAAGCCCAATATTCTTGGCTCTGAAGGTAGTTGCAATATTCTACACATCATTGTAATTATGTGATGTATCAGAGCAAGCAGAAAAGTCATCACATCTGTGTGTAGAAGTCTTTACAATGTAAGACTTTCCTAGAACTTTAAACTTGAGGAAGAAGGGTCATTATGGTCATATAAAACAAGTAATGTCAAGACTCTCATGCCAAACCTCAAATTCCATGTACTAAATAACATAATTGAAACTTCTGGCAGAACCCCAGAAATGAAACTATACATTTTGCAATATGCTGTTAATCAATTTCACAATGCTGGAGGAGAGTTCAGCTCAATTGACATGAATGAAAAAGTAACTCTTAACACACTACAAAGCTGCTAGACGCATATTTCATAAGGTTCATAAGTAATGTTGGTGGGCAAAAAAGACAAACTTTTACTTTGTAGCTGAAGGTTTTTTTGTTTGTTCATTCGGTTGTGATTTTTATTTTTGTAACACCGTGTGGATTTTAGGGCTAATTGTGTCCCAGAAGATTTGTTATATTGTGCATTAGATTCAAGGGATTTGTGACGACTCTAAAGATGGACATTGGGTAGGGATTTTTTTTAACTTCCCCCTTCAGTATCAATTGGGGCCAACTGGGCTCTCATTGGAAGGATTATTAAGGCCCCATAGAACCGAAGGGGTCAAAACTTAATTAAACAATTATATATTGAATTCATAATGTATTGCATATAATGGGATTTTATTTTAATTCCTAGGGATTTGTAAGTCATGCAGATGGTTTACAGGCCTTTATGGGAGTGTTAAATAAGTGATATGGATCTTAGTGTAGGGACTGTAGTCAGTAGTAGTCCGTAGAGGCCAGCTACTGTAGGCAGGTTAATCCCCAACCCACTTCAACTAATAAGTGGTTAATATTTGGAAAAGTTGCATGTACTTTTTATTATGTTTATTTTATTGGTGTAGGGGTTTATTTTAATTCTTAATCCTATTTGCACCCAAGATAATACTTTGCAATGCAGTGGTAGCTCTTCTACCAAAGGGTACTGCAGGGTATTGTCATGATTATTATATTACCAATACAACAGAGGAATACACTGCTCACTATTCGGAATACAATTGAAATGAATATATATATGTAAATATGGATTTTGCCCTAATGCCTAGAGTGGCAATCGGTGCTACCTGTGTGCCGAGTTTGAAATTTGTTCAAAAATAGAGAATGAAATGGCGAACCACCTATTCTCTAGCAAGAAGCACACTAATGGTGCACACAGGGGCAGTTAAAATGTAACATTTAATAATGCCACACTATATTCCGAATGGCATTCAGAGTTGTCGTAGGCAACGCTCCTCCCATCAGAGTCAGATGTATAATATGACAACACTGCTCACAGAGGACCCAAAGCGCTGACACACTGGCTCATATGTATGGTGCAAAGCTGTATATTGTGGCTGTAATGATTATACAATGAATTTAAAAACAGGTTACTAGATTCTGATATATGTACATATAACACAGTGAGACAGACTCAATTTCACAGACTGGCAGTCGTTCACATGTGGATTTAGGGCATTATATCTAGATTTAGGGCATTATATGTAGTGCAATACTCCGGTCCCTGATAGAACAATAAACTGTAAAGCATACAAGAATTAACCATATTAGCTGCCATCTGATAAACAATCAGAAAACATCCAATATACAAGATGATTAACTAAAAGAGGCATCTAAGAGGGGATATAATAACTATATACAAATATATTCAGGGACAATACAAGGAGCTTTCAAAAGAACTATTCATCCTACGGGCAGTACAAAGGACTCGGGCCATCCCGTAAGGTTGAGGAAAGGAAATTTCACCAGCAACAAAGGAAAGGGTTCTTTACAGTAAGGGCAGTTAAAATGTGGAATTGATTACCCATGGAGACTGTGATGGCAGATACAATAGATTTGTTCAAAAAAAGGTTGGACATCTTTTTAGATGGGAAGGTATACAGGGATATACCAAATAAGTATACATGGGAAGGATGTTGATCCAGGGATTAATCCGATTGCCAATTCTTGGAGTCAGGAAGGAATTAATTTTTCCCCTTAATGGGGTTTTTTGTTTGCCTTCCTCTGGATTAATAAGTAAGTATAGATATAGGATAAAGTATCTGTTGTCTAAATTTAGCATAGGTTGAACTTGATGGACCTACGTCTTTTTTCAACCTCATCTACTATGTAACTATATGTATGTAACTATTTATAGCAACTTATTGAAGGGAGTGGTACAATTATGCAGTGATGTTAGAGCTTTGCTGTGCTACTCATGGCTTTTATATTTAGTTAGCCATCACCTACACCCATGGATTAGATTCATGCAGGTGGCATTAATTATATATATACAATATATTGTTGAGCAAATCTGGATATGTGCTGTCACCTTACCTATTGAGACTGAGCTTGTTGGATATCAGCTAATCACTAATTGGACAACACATGTATTTGCTAATACACACCAATTGGAATCTGGTGTATATTATTGTAGCAAATTATGAGTTGTAAACATATTGTACTATAGTTGTTCAGTACAGTTGTTACACAGCAACTACAAGAGATCCCCTCTTTACACCTCCTGTTATTTTTATGATTATATTATACACACTTTAAATATCAAATTATTAGTGCATGTGTAGACCTTTATTAATTGTGGTATTATTAAATGTTACATTTTAACTGCCCCAGTGTGTGCTTCTTGCTAGAGAATAGGTGGATCCCCATTTAATTCTCTAAAAATTATTATATTACCATATGTTACAAAAGATTTCTATTTGCATGTGGGTTTTTGGTGTTAATTGAGAAGATTGCGATAATATGTATATCACAGATCTTCTCCATTATCTCCAAACACCCACATCCAAATTACTTAGACTCCATATTTCATGGGGTTATCATGCATTTATAATTCTTGGTAATTAGGGCATTTAATGGGTGATAATATTTGGAGATTTTTTTAACACCATATATTATCACATATTAAATTACCTTTGGTAAATCCCAGACAAAATTAGGCAAATTAATTCCACAGTCCAAAATTGACATGTTTGAAACTAAAGAAATATCAATGTGTAACATAATAATCCATTCATGGTTATAAGCAAAATGATTACAAGCAAGTCTTTGTTAAGCAGTAGGTATCTGCAATAGCTTTATGATAGCAACACATGGCATGCAGATTAAGCAAAGCATTCACCTTTGTTGGCATATCTATTGCGTGCAAACATATCTTCATCGTCTTCTAGTGGTGAGTACCCCGATCCTAAAATAAAAAACACAAACGGCAAATAGCAAAGGAATAAAAAAAAAGTGAGAAAAGGAAAAAGAGCGTTGGCAAAAGATATGCAGGTGGTATTAATCTAAAGCATTCATTTTGAGAAGTGATAAGCATTGGTGGAAGTGCATTGAAAAGGTAGTACAGTAATACTGTGATTGAATGCAAAATGGCATCATCCTGGCAAACAAAAAGGGGGAAAGCTCTTTGGACAGTTATGATGAGGTATCTGTTTGCAGAAGACATTCCTTCTGCTAGACATTTAATCTCCACATTATATGAAATAGGTATTCTCCTGGTCATAAAACAGAGGTCCACTTACTGTAGTTACATTTCAAATGCCCCCCAAATGTAGTCTGACAACAGCAAGCTGATGACAAATCAATCACTAAGGTGCAACTGATTACATTGACTTTTCTCATTGGCACTGTTTAGGAAATATGGATGGTATAGTATTCTTTTAGAATTCCAAAATTATCTTTTTCTGTATCCAAAAAAGTGGACCTAAAAAATGAAGAGAACCATCACCCTTCAACCACTGATTATAGAAGTAAAGAATTTGGAATGATGGGCAAACACAATCATAGCAACAAGCTAGATTATTAAAGCATTGTGGGACATTTAGCCAGTATATTTGGCTAATTTGCTAAATGTCTCAATATTGGTCTATCACTATTATCAGAGCATCCATTATATGAATAAAAAGCACCTCTTAACAGTGATAGCAACATATGCTTTAAAATAAATGTCATGGATTGCTTTCCTTCAATCTAATTAGTTGGATATCTGGTTTCAGTTTAGTTTATTGTGGTTTGCATAATTATTTGAAGTCACCTGTGTTGAAATATATATTGTACCTCATATAGCATTATCATAAGCATTTATGTATCAAAACAAAAAGCAAGCCTCAACACTAGAAACATTGAGTTAGGTGTATCTTCCGCGATATTTGCAATAATACACAATTAACTTGATTGAATTACAGATAAATCATAGTTTGATATGTCCAGTTTCAGTCAAATCGTCATTGCTTTTTGTTAAAACAATTACCAGTTACTGTACATGTCTAATAAGCTCTTCAAGCAGCAAATACATTCTGGAAGACAATACATTCTATAGACAACATTAAATACTCAGCATCACATTCCTTGCATTAACATCATACAGGAATTTCAGGACATGCCATACACTTATGCATTTATTCAATATGGTCAAATGCGACTGGCCACTTTGGAGCATATTGAATAACCCCCTGAGGCCTAGATACACCAAGCACTGATAATTAAAAAATGTGGTATTACCATCCCAAAAAAACGCTATTTTCATGGTGCAAGTCATCAAAGCTGTACTGCAAAAAATAACGCATTTTTTACCAGTAAAAGTATTGAGACTGGCATCAAAATGGCTAAATACAGCCACAGTAGCACACCACATTTTTTTTATTTCTTTAATTACCTACTCCAAGCTGGCGTTAGCCCCTATCTTGCTTATGTATACTGTCGCGGCGAGTTTATTCTAACACTTACCCGGTCTCGGCCGCGACTGATACCGGGCGGGCGCCGAGGTGTCCCGTGCGCGCGCCGGAGCCTCGGAAGATCGGTCCTCCGATCGGGGCTTCCCCCTCCCCTCTCCGGGTCCGCCGGGTCCCCCGGAGCCCCCCACCACCATCCCCCACACTACAGCAACCCAGGGCTCCCTCGGGGAGCCCTGGGCATGCGCGCCATGCGCGCACGCTCCCGATAAAGCGTGACCGCGCATCGATGACGCACGGCATGCCGAGGGAAAAAAACGAGCTAGCCGGGAGAAGCTTGCGGCACCAGCCAAGTTAGAATAAAGTGTGCCGCCTCTGTACAATGGCCAATATATTGTACATTATATACATAAGCAAGATATCGTAAGCCAACATGTAATAGGTGATACAAATAAAACACCTTACCGTACATATTAACCTCTTGATAGCTCAAGTGGTCAGCTGGTTATGGGTTTCCATGACTGGCTGACCACTAATGGCTATAAAATGGATGAATATAAAGGTTAAACTAGACTACCTATCCCCCTTGGCTACCTTAGTGGCTAGTATCCTGTTTCAAATCTGCCCTGTCTCAGGCTAAACAACCCTACTTTTCTTCACTAATCAACACACGCAAGTCTAACCCACACCAACTTTTCTCTGTCTTTGACTCTCTACTCAAACCACACTCAGCTGCCTCTTCTTCTTCCTCCATCTCACCTCAGGACTCTGCTGACTATTTTAAGGAAAAGGTGGAATCCATATGTGAGAACACCCCCTCTGTTTCTTCCTCCCATCATACACAGCTTCCTAACTCTCCTCCTGCCTTCCTTGGCTCTTTTTCCACTGACTCAGAGGAGGATGTGTCACTGCTGATCTCCTTTTCTCCCTCTACCACTTGCCCTCTTGACCCCATTCCTTCCCATCTCCTAAACCTCTTGCTCCTACTATAATCCCATGCTCACACACATTTTTAAATCCTCCCTCTACTCTGGTACCTTTCCTTCCTCCGTTAAACATGCAACAGTCATACCATTACTCAAAAACAGCAAGCTTGACTCTACCTATCTTTATAACTATCGACCTGTCTCCCTCCTGCCTTTTGCCTCTAAACTCCTTGAACGTCTTCTGTTCTCTCGCTTGCTCCACTTTCTCAACACCTATTCCCTCCTAGACCCTCTACAATCTGGCTTTCGCACTGAAACAGCCCTCACTAAAATAACTAATGACCTTCATGCTGCCAAAGACAGAGGTCATTACACTCTGCTCATATTACTTGACCTCTCTGCAGCATTTGACACCATGGACCACCCTCGTCTCCTTCACATTCTCCATACTTGGTATTCGTAACAAAGCTCTATCCTGGATTTCCTCTTACCTCTCCCATAATACGTTCAATGTCTCTTCTGCTAAAAACACCTTCTCCTCCTCTATCGATCCCTCTGTTGGGGTACCCCAGGGCTCTGTCCTGGGACCTCTCCTCTTTTCTCTTTACACACTTTCTCTAGGTGACCTAATCATATCTCTTGGGTTTAAATATCACTTCTATGCGGACGACACACAAATGTACTTTTCAACCCCTGACCTTACTGTGATGGTGAAGGTAGGTATGCTAAGCAGGTAAGGAGAAATCCCAGCCAGGGGAAGAAGCGCCATGCACAGCTGCCATGGAATCGCCGAAATACAAGCTGATGCTGCTGGGTCACTTAAAAATGCTTTATTGGGTCTTCAATGCATACAAAAATAGGTAAGTAACTCACGAAGGAGAACTCTGACGTGTTTCGTGCCCTTACGGCACTTTGTCAAAGAGTGCTAAGGTATGCTAAGCAGCTGAAGTGCCAAGTTCACACATGCTCTCATCAGACTTTGAAGCTCAGTGCTTTAAGACCCACTTGAAGACACACTTGCTTAAAGAAGCATAAGTAGCACTGTGGCAATTACACATGATACATAAAGCTTGGCCCCCTGCAGACGCACTTACCAGAATGCCCTCCTACTGTCTCTGTACATTCTTCCTACCTACAAATTAGATTGTACATTCTTCAGAGCAGGGACTCCTCTTCTGAAATGTTACTTTTACGTCTGAAGCACTTATTCCCATGATCTGTTATTTATATTATTTCTTATTTATATGATTTTCATGTGTATTACTACTGTGAAGCGCTATGTACATTAATGGCACTATTTAAATGTGTCCAGCTCTCCCCTCTGGGCATCCCCCTCGCCCTCCCCCCCCCGATTCCCCGCTTACCTCCCCACAGCGGGGGAACCACGATAGGTGCAGGGAGGTTGCGCCAGGCAACCGAGTCGCCGGAGGCTCCCTTTGCAGTGCCCCGCCATGATACTATGCATGTGCAGTGGAGTCACGCATGTGCAGAGAGGCTCCAAAGCCAGCGGCCATTACCAGAAGGCGCACGCATGCGCAGTGCAAGGCGGCCATCTAGAGAAGGTGCTCCGCGGGGACTACAGCCCCAGGGGCCGCAGTCATATGCCACGCAACAGCCAATAGGGTTGTGAAGATCTCCTGCTCTGCAATAGATACATTCGGCGTGCTGAGGAGACTACGCGAGTCGGAACTGGGAAACGGAAGGGTGAGTTTGCACGGTGTCTGTGACACCTGCACTAGGCCAGAGACCTGCTTAGGCCCCAACTCCCCCTTGAGTTTGTTGATGCTGCAGGGACAGGACCAGAAGATAGGGATACTTTCCCTGTAGTACCAAGCATGAGGGACACAGCCAGGACATGGCGGCGATCTGGCATCTGGTGGTCTGGGTTCAGATCACCACGCAGAGAGAGACTATTACAGTAGGACCCTCCAGCTGGATACCACCCCACGTGGAAGCGGACGCCATCACTGACGGCGACAGCGTGAGACCGGACGGATCTCTGTCTTTAGTCGGCGATACCGGATGCTGGAGCACCCGGCAGGTATCACCATATCTTCAAGTGCCCCAAGAATAACACTTTAGTTGTGGACAACGCTGTCGCACATATTGGGTGGGTTGACTTCTGTGGACACCGGGTGGTTAGGTGCCATGGAGCACCTCAGTACTTTGGGGATTTCTCATCAGGGTGTGGACGCTGGGTTGGATTGCACTGTGAGGATTACGGCTGTGCAAGGCCTATTTGGTGTGTGGATGTTATATGGTTACACGTACAGTATTATTATCTGTATTCAGTAACTGTTATCTATACAAGTGTGTGTAATTCTTGCATTGGGTCCTGTGACGGGGTTATCCAACATTGTTAGGATCCCGCACAAGTGGAGGTGCTGTCATCAGACGAATCAGGTACACCCCAGGCTCCAGCAGCGGAAGTTCAGGCCTCCTGTTAGCCACAGGTAAAGCACCACACATCAGTAGCCACCACATCTCCCATAGTGTGGGGGAAACTGCGTTACATAAATAAAGACATACATACATACATTGCCACAGGCTTTACATCCAAAAAGAAGGGGGAGGGGGAAGACAGGGAATGTAGTATTGCCGCTCTAACTAGAATTCAGAAACAATGTTTTCTAACAGAATTTACAGCACATATACTGAAAATTAATCAATCCACAATAACTGCTGTGTGTGTGTGTGTGTGTGTGTGTGTGTGTGTGTGTGTGTGTGTGTGTGTGTGTGTGTGTGTGTGTGTGTGTGTGTGTGTGTGTGTGTGTGTGTGTGTGTGTGTGTAGCACTGTGTGCTCATTTGCATGTAATTTCCCAGCGTAAGCGAGCCCCTGCTAAAGCCGCTCTCATTGGGGCCTAAGCGCTGACCATGCCCGAGGCCTTAGGGCTCGTCCAGGGTGGCGCTGAGCGGGCGGGCTCACGCTTGCCACCATGAGACACGTTGCGACAATGCTTGTGGCCTGCGTGAGCGCCCGCCTGCGCATGCCTGTGAGCTGTCCTCGGCGCTCAGTTTCAACAGTACAAATCTTTTGTAGCTCTGACTTCTGATCACCTGACCTACTTTACCCTATCAGAGGACAGCAAGAAACAACCAATGGAGCTTGTATTGCATTGGTTGTTGACTTGCTGTCCTCTGATAAGGTAAAGTAGGTCAGGTGATCAGATGTCGGAGCTGCATTTGTACTCTTGAAACTCAAACATCCCAAAGAAATCACCATTCCGGTCCTGTTTCCGCCCCCCCCCCCCTTCCTGTTCGCATCTCTCCGGTCCCCCCTTCACATCTCTCCGTTCTCCCCCATTCACATCTCTACGGTCCCCCCCATTTACATCTCTCTGGTCCCCCCCCTTCACAACTCTCCATTCACATCTCTCCGGCCCCCCCTCTTCACATCTCTCTGGACCCCCCCCTCCTTCAAATCTCCCAGTTCCACCTCCCCCTGTTCACATCTCTCTGTCCCTCCCCCCCCCCGTTCACATCTCTCCAGTCCCGTCTCGTCCCCACCATCGTTCACATCTCTCTGGACCCCCCCCCCCCCTCCTTCACATCTCTCTGTCCCTCCCCCCCCTCCGTCACATCTCTCCAGTCCCGTCCCCCCCTTCCCCACACCCACACCCCCCTGGGGGGACGGAGAGATGTGAATGGGGGAAGAGAGAGGGGGGGAGAGAGAGCAGGGGGGAGAGAGATTGGGGGAAGAGAGAGCAGGGGGGGAAGAGGGGGAGGGGAGAGGGGGAGGGTGGAGAGAAAGAGAGAGGGGGAGGGAGAGAGGGGGGAGAGAGGGAGAGGGGGGAGAGAGGGAGAGGGGGAGAGAGGGAGAGGGGGGAGAGAGGGAAAGGGGGGAGAGAGGGAAAGGGGGGCGAGAGGGAGAGGGGGGAGAGGGGGAGGGTGGAAAGGGGGGAGAGAGGGAGAGGGGGAGAAAGAGAGCAGTGGGAGTGAGGGGGGAGAGAGAGAAGGGGGAGAGAGAGAGCAGGGGGAGTGAGGGGGGAGAGAGAGCAGGGGGAGTGAGGGGGGAGAGAGCAGTGGGAGTGAGGGGGGAGAGAGAGAAGGGGGACTGAGGGGGGAGTGAGAGAAGTGGGACTGAGGGGGGAGTGAGAGAAGGGGGACTGAGTGGGGAGAGAGAGAAGGGGGAGTGAGGGGGAGAGAGAGCAGGGGGAGAGAGAGCAGGGGGAGAGAGAGCAGGGGGAGACAGAGCAGGGGCGGGAGAGCAGGGAGAGGTAGGGGAGGAGAGAGAGCAGGGAGAGAGGGAGCGGGGGGGAGAGAGCAGGGGGAGTGAGGGAGGAGAGAGAGCAGGGGGAGTGAGGGGGAGAGAGAGTAGGGGGAGTGAGGGGGGAGAGAGAGCAGGGGAGGGGAGGAGAGAGAGCAGGGAGAGCGGGAGCAGGGGGGAGAGAGGGGGGTAGAGTGGAAGAGGGAGAGGGGGGAGAGCAGGAAGAGGGAGAGGGGGGAGAGCAGGGGGAGGGAGACAGGGGGAGACCGAGGAGGGAAGGGGGAGAGGAGGGAGACAGTGGGGAGACAGAGGAGGGAAGGGGGAGAGGAAGGAAGGGGGAGGGAGAGAGGAGGGAAGGGGGAGGGAGAGCGGTGGAGACAGACAGGGGAGAGAGGTGGAGGGGAGATATATATATATATATATATATATATATATATATATATATATATATACATAGACAACACAAAAATTAAGTAGCGCTAAAGAGGATGTGAAATAACCCTAATAAATTATACATTATAATAACATATTTAAAATATTAAAATAAATTAAAATGACCACAATTTAACCTAATAATATCTACAAACCATAACATGGTAGTGAAAAAAAAAGGAAAATCCAAATTGAATGTTCCACTCAAACAAAAAATCCAGAGAGAAATATAGTCCCTATAGAAGATCCAGGGAGCGTCTTTGCAGCTTTAAGGGGAGTGGTATAGCCAACCACTTTTGGAATCTATGAACAAAAAACAAACAAAAGCGCAAGCTCCATAGCACGTAACTGAGTAAAAAATAAGGTACATTAATTTAAAAAATCAGCAACCCATAAGAATGTGCACTTACAGTACAGGATTTTAAACAGCTCTGACATCATCGCGTTTGTGTTGGTGTATTTGGAGTCCCTGGCTTGCCTGCGCTCCGACTGGCGGTAATTTCAATTGTTAGCAACCATTGTATGAGGGAGCAAAGGATGTGCAGGCATTGGATGCCTTTATATCTTGCTGCCAACTTGGGATAGGAGTTAATGGTGAACCTGGGCTGTTTACATCCACTCTGCAAACCTGGGACTCACCCTACCACCGCAGATGACCACAATAGAGATTTCTCTCCCACGAATGGTTCTGTTTAAAATCCTGTAAGTGCACATTCTTAAGGTTGCTGATTTTTTAAATAAACGCACCTTATTTTTTCTCAGTTATGTGCTATGGAGCTTGCGCTTTTGTTTGTTTTTTGTTCATATATATATATATACATATACACACACATACTGTTACTGCAATAGATGCTGTTCCTGCAATAGATGCAGATATATGTCCGGACCGTCGCGTCCCATTGACACACCCCCCGCATCCCATTGACACGCCCCCCGTGTACCATTGGCACGCCCCCTGATACGCTCGCAACTAGCAGTACAAGATTTGTCTCCTGCTTACATACGCGTGATGTCACTGCGCATGAGCGCCAGCGCGGCCGCTTCACGTCACCCTGGCCACAGCCTTAGACAGGTCTGCAACCCTGCCTTGCACCATTATCGCCCAACATACAGTGCTTCCACTGCAACAAGGAATTCTGGGAAATGACATGCAAATGAACACACACTACAGTATATACTAAACAATGAACAAAATTATTCAGCTGAATACTTTAGCACTGTCACTGATGACTATTCAAACTCAAGGTCTTTAAACTGTTTTGTTATTTAGGTGGGAAGGAATTAACTCTCAGACATCAACAAATGGATATGAAAAAAGTGCTAATCCAAATATGCAAGAATGCCTTACGACTGCAGTATGTACAAGCATTAGGGAAACTGTGACACTCCAACTACTGTACAAAGCAAATACTGTACATTTCTAAAAGCCATTAAGTACACAGATGACAAAGTAAAATTAAGATTTACTGTAGTTTTCCAACTGGAATTTACCTCAAATTATAAAGGCGTTATTGAAAATAGTTGTTTTTAACATATGTATTTCCTTAAAGAACAGACTTTCTATAGTTTGTTAGAATGTTAAATCAAGAGTTCTGTAGTTTATCACAGCAATAAGAAATCTGACTCGATTAACTTTGCAAGAGTTGTAAGATAAAAGGTAAATTCGGGTAATCAAGAAGAAGTTGCTGGAAATGAATAATTTACTGATCACACACAGGTCTTATGTCCCCAGATCGCCCTACCTTGGTATGCACTGGTCAGGTATGAATTGAAGGTGACCAGAAAGACAAGGTAGAGTGGTGTCCCCATGATTCTAAACGTCTGGTCCCTCTGCAGCTTGAGACTAGAGGGAAGGAAGCAGAGAAAGAGAGGGGAAGAATTCTACACAGACTTAAGGCTTCAGGCTGGAATCAAGATACCACAAGCTTTTTCCCCCTTGGAGAACAGACATTCTGCCAGGAAAAAAAGGGGGGGGAGGGGGGGAGGAGTAAAGCAATCCCTTATTGGACATCGCAGAATCCCTATATGATTGGATACTAGTATTCTCTTGCAGTAATTTTTTTTCTTTGTAAGAAACAGGCCATTCAATGAGAGGCTCTTTAAAAAAAAAAAAAATCTAATACAATGTGTAGTTTTACCTTCTTTTAAAATGCAAGTAGTAGTTTATTTCTTAATGGCTGCATCGACAGACAGATATTTCCTTTAGGCTTCTGCACAAACATAGTTTCCCAAAAATGTTTGTATTGGAAAAGTGCCAGACATTCTTCCAATAAATAAATATTCCAGATCTTTATTCATCCAATGATTTTAGATTTTCTTTTCACAGTAAATTAACCTTTCAAAGCAGTATCACTGTCACATATTGTATGTTATCCAGTACACACACGTATTTATATATATTTAAAAAGTCCAAAGTATATTATGTAGGGGTGAATCTCAAATTTTAAAAGTGTGTTTTAAGTGTAACGTAACAAGATGCACAATGTAAATTTGTAGATGTAGAAGATAAAATAGAGTTTTATTCTAAAAGTAATGGCCACAGTTTTAGTATTGAACAATGTATTAATTGTAATTCTTGTTTCATTGACTATCTATTAGAATAATTAGAGTGTACTTGTGAGAAACAGTGCATACATAGGACGCAGAAAAAGAAGTCTGAAAACTCGTTTCCTGGAACACAAAAGAAATATTGTTGCAGGTTTTACAAAACATGGAGTGTCTGAACAATTTCTGACACACCATGAGAAGAACCCTACAGAAGAGAGGTATAGAATTTAAGGTATAGAATTGGTCACTCTGGGAAATAGAGGAGACAGTCTCCTTACTGTAAATGAAGAAAACTTGAAACCTACTGGATACACTGTATGCAGATCATAGCGCCAATAGATCTCAATCAAGATATAGATCTAGCAGCGTTGATTCCGGATTAACAATCATTCGATACTGTACCTCTTTTTATTCTTGATTGTCTTTATTTAGGCCAGTTTCTTCTAAATGGTTCATTCATTTTTTGTTAATCTCTTTTTACAACGTATATCAATGTATATATAATTTTAAATAAAATAATATACATACATTTTTGAATATACTTTTAATCTATGTATTTTAATTATTTTAGCAATTTAATATTATAATTTGGAAAATAGCTGAAGCGCTCAAATGCAGGTATATCTCAAAATGATAATAAGCCAGACCACTGTACCAGGGTACTAACAATTGATATAGTACCTAATGTGTCATATAATGGGTACTATCCTCCTGAAGACAGGTGGTGTGTGGTGCAACCCACTCACCATATGTCTCATTGGCAGGTTCCCCTGAAAAATATGCAAATACTCACATCCTGGTAGGGCAGGCAGGCAGGCTGTGCAGCTACTCAATGCAATACAGGGAAAAGGGAGACCAAAAAGCGCACCAGCACAAACGGAGCAGGAAGAAACCAGAACAAAAAAATGATTAAAAGGGCACTTTAATGTGGCTTGGGTACTGAAGCCACAAAAAAGTAACTATAAAAGTGTATAAAAAGCAAAAATATAAAAATTAGGGATCTTCCTTTTAAATTCAAAGATTAAGCTCCAAAAAACCTATGCATGTGCGGCTCCAACCTGTATATATTGCAATATGGAAAATAGCTGAAGCGCTCAAATGCAGGTATATCTCAAAATGATAATAAGCCAGACCACTGTACCAGGGTACTAACAATTGATATAGTACCTAATGTGTCATATAATGGGTACTATCCTCCTGAAGACAGGTGGTGTGTGGTGCAACCCACTCACCATATGTCTCATTGGCAGGTTCCCCTGAAAAATATGCAAATACTCACATCCTGGTAGGGCAGGCAGGCAGGCTGTGCAGCTACTCAATGCAATACAGGGAAAAGGGAGACCAAAAAGCGCACCAGCACAAACGGAGCAGGAAGAAACCAGAACAAAAAAATGATTAAAAGGGCACTTTTAATCATTTTTTTGTTCTGGTTTCTTCCTGCTCCGTTTGTGCTGGTGCGCTTTTTGGTCTCCCTTTTCCCTGTATTGCATTGAGTAGCTGCACAGCCTGCCTGCCTGCCCTACCAGGATGTGAGTATTTGCATATTTTTCAGGGGAACCTGCCAATGAGACATATGGTGAGTGGGTTGCACCACACACCACCTGTCTTCAGGAGGATAGTACCCATTATATGACACATTAGGTACTATATCAATTGTTAGTACCCTGGTACAGTGGTCTGGCTTATTATCATTTTGAGATATACCTGCATTTGAGCGCTTCAGCTATTTTCCATATTGCAATATATACAGGTTGGAGCCGCACATGCATAGGTTTTTTGGAGCTTAATCTTTGAATTTAAAAGGAAGATCCCTAATTTTTATATTTTTGCTTTTTATACACTTTTATAGTTACTTTTTTGTGGCTTCAGTACCCAAGCCACATTAAAGTGCCCTTTTAATCATTTTTTTGTTCTGGTTTCTTCCTGCTCCGTTTGTGCTGGTGCGCTTTTTGGTCTCCCTTTTCCTAATATTATAATTTGAATACATCACTTGTCCAAATTATGGTCCAATTAGACTTAATTTATGCCGATTGTGAGTCTCTTACTAGGATCTTTTATCTACATTTCATATCAGTAATCAAGGTTTAATTACATGAGGTAATGTGTATTAGAGTGTTATATTATTAGTGTTCATACCTCTGGATCTTGGCAGCTCTACTATGAAATCTATAGATAGGTTCCTCCAGGGACGGTCTGGGATGGGTAGGGGATTCAAGAGCCCTTGCGGTTTGCTGCAGGGTACCTTATTCCTTGCACATGTGGTGCATGCCTTGGTGAATTCCTTTATGTCGCCTTGCATGTCAGGCCACCAGAATGTCCGTGTGATTAAGTCTGCGGTTCTTTTGGTACCAGGATGATCGGCGGTTTTTGATGAGTGTCCCCATTCCAAGATCTTTTTGCGGAAGGGAAGTGCTACGAAAAGGCATACATCCAGGACCTCCAGACCTTCCAGAATGTTAGTTTGATCCCGCAGGATGTCATCCATTATGTCAAATGTGTTGGTGGAGATGATGAACCTGGCAGGCAGGATGGTTTCTGATTTGGCTTCGGTTTTGTTCCTTTATGTTCTTGGAACCGGGTATGAATGATATGATGTAATTAAAATGAGAGAAGAATAGGGACCAGTGGGCTTGACAGGCTCCAAGTCGTTGAGCGCTTTCCAAGTACATGAGGTTCTTGTGGTCGGTGAGGATTGTAATGGGACTCTCTGTCCCTTCCAGTAGATGTCTCCATTCTTCTGAGGCTAGTTTGATGGCTAGTAGTTCTCTATTGCCCACATCGTAGTTTTGCTGTGTCGATGAGAATTTTTTAGAGAAGAAGGCACATGGGTGTAGGTTTGAAGACGGTGATCCTCTCTGTGACAAAATGGTGCCGGCTCCGATGTCTGATGCGTCCACCTCCAATGTGAAAGGTAGTCTGGGATTGGGGTGGATCAGTATGGGTGCAGAGATGTAGGTTTTCTTTAAGGCGTTGAAGGACTGGATAGCTGCAGGTGGCTAGGACACAACGTCAGCTCCTTTCTTTGTGAGAGCCGTGATGGGTGCGACAATGGAAGAGAATTTGTGGATAAACTTTCTGTAGTAATTTGCAAAGCCTAGGAACCTCTGGATGCCCTTTAGGGACGTGGGAAGCGACCAGTTCATGATGGCCTTCAGTTTGGAGGGGTTCATGGACAACCCCGAATCGGATATGATGTATCCTAGAAAGGTAGTGGATTTTTGATGGAAGTTGCATTTTTCCAGTTTGGCGTAGAGGTGGTGCTGACGAAGGAGTAGAAGTACCTGTTTAACTTGGTTAATATGCTCTGAGATGGTCTTGGAAAAAATTAAAATGTCGTCCAGGTAAACTATAACGAATCTGTTCAGCAGGTCTCTGAATATTTCATTTACAAAGTCTTGGAAGACCGCTGGAGCATTGCACAGGCCGAACGGCATGACCAGGTATTCGTAGTGGCCGTCTCTTGTGTTGAATGCCGTTTTCCACTCGTCTCCTTGACGGATACTTACTAGGTTATAGGCACCATGGAGGTCCAATTTGGTGGATATGGTGGATCCCTGTAGACGGTCGAACAGCTCCGATATCAATGGTAGTGGGTAGCGGTTTTAATGGTGATCTTGTTTAGTCCTCAGTAGTCGATGCAGGGTCTTAGAGTACCATCTTTCTTTTTGACAAAAAAAAATCCAGCCCCTGCCGGTGAGGAGGATTTCCTGATGAACCCTTTTTGGAGGTTTTCCTGGATGTATTGGGACATAGCTTTCGTCTCCGGGAGGGAAAGAGGGTAAGAGCGCCCTCTAGGCAGGATAGAACCAGGCAGGAGATCTATAGGACAATCGAAGGATCGATGGGGGGGGGGGGTAGTACCTCTGACCTGGCTTTGTCAAATACGTCTCTGAATTCAGTGTATTCTTCTGGTAAAACGTCTTGTGGCTCCTCTGGGGTCTTCATGCTGCAGATCTTTTGAGGTGCAACTGCGCATGTTATGGAGCATTGTTGGTTCCAAGAGATGGGTCTTTGCTTGGCCCAGTTAATGAGTGGGTTGTGGCGTTTTAGCCGAGGAAGGCCCAAGATGATCTCGACGGATGGCGAGTGGATCACGTCTAAGATGATGTTCTCCCTGTGGGTCTGTTCGCATACCAGGGAGATTTCCGCTGTCTGTAGGATGATGAAGGCCGACTGCAGGGGACGTCCATCAATGGCCTCCAATCCCACCGGGGTTTTTCTTTTTTCCAATGGGATGTTGTTCCTTGTGGCGAATTCTTGGTCAATGAAGTTTCCTGCGGAACCAGAGTCGATGAAGGCGGATGCGCTCACCATGCGGCCCGGAGCTTGAAGTTATACAGGAATCAGGATTCTGTTGGGTAGGGGTTCTTTAGTGATGGAAGAGTTGAAAAGTACTCCCATGGGGGTTCCTCTGGGACTCCATGGGGATTGGTCATTTCCCGACTTGAGTGGGCAGCGGAGGGCTAGGTGGCCTGGATTGCCGCAATAGAGGCACAGGCCGGAGGTTTGGCAATGTTGTTTCTCAGAGAAGGAGAGTTTGTTGCCACCCAACTGCATGGGTTCAGGAACCTCAGTCATAGGTGTCTCTGGAACGAGGGAGTGGAAAGGTGAAGACCTGGCGGGTACCTGACGGTTCCATAAACGCTCGGCTTTCCTCTCCTGTAGACGGTGGTCTACCCGTATGCAGACTGCGATGAGCTCCTCCAGGTCCGCTGGGCGCTCCTGCGCGACGAGCTCATCTTTCAGGGGTTACGAAAGTCCTTGCCAGAAGGCAGAAGAGAGGGCCTCCCTGTTCCATCCTGTCTCTGAGGCAATTGTCCGGAATTCCATGGCGTATCTTGCCTCTGGAAAATCTCCCTGGGAAACATGAAAAAGGGAAGACGCTGCAGTAATTTTACGCCTTGGGGTGTCAAAGACACGTCTGAAGTCCTTGGTGAATTGTCCGATGTCTAGAGTAAGGTCTCTTCTCTGCTCCCAGATAGGAGAGACCCACGCCAATGCATCACCCGTGAGCAAGGAGACAATGTATGCCACTCTTGACCTTGGGGCCAGGAACCGGGAGGGTGTCATCTCAAATTGAATGAGGCATTGATTCAAAAAGCTGCGACATTCTAAAGGGTCTCCGGAGTACCGGTTAGGCGTGGGGAGTCGTGGTTCAGATGGTGTGAGGCTAGACAGTGGTGTGGGCTGTGGGTTAGAGAAGGTGGGTGTGCTGGATTGTTGCACTTGCATTGAGAGGGTCTGGAGGTCTTTCTGTAGGGTGTCTAGGCGACGGTCAGACTGCTCAAGATATTTCTCCAGTCTAGTGAACATGGCGGCATGAGATGCCACCACTTCTCCCACCTCAGCGGGGTCTATGTTTGTTGGGGCTGAGCATACTGTCACGCTGTGCTCACCACAAACAAGACGAGACCCCGGTACTGAGATGGGAGTAGTAACAAACACCAGCCACAGGCACGGGGGCCACGTCCGGAGTGTAGGTTTGTCTTGACAGCAGGGTCAGGGATATAGATATCAGAGTTGTCTTTATACTTGCCGAGTTCAACGTAGGAGATATCCGGAGCGTAGAAGGTACTTTTGCCAAAGTCAGGGTTGGAGAGTGGAGAGTCGTCGAGGTGCAATGCCGAGTTCAGGATTAGAGAGGAGCAAGGAGTCAGGGGTAGCCAAGATCAGGAGCCAGAGGTTGGAGTAGTCAAAGCAAGCCGGTTCAGTACACAGAAGATCAAAAACTGGAACAAAGCAACAGGACAGGAACAAGGCAGGAACAGCAAGGGTAAACACAGAGTAACAAGAATCTATGCTCAGCCAATGTGCCTATAACATTGGTGAGCATATATAGGCTGGATCAGCCAGCCCCCATGGGGGGTGGAGCGGGGGCACGGCCTCTGCGGTAGCTGTGATAGGTCCAGGGCTCGACGAGCAGGTGTAGCTGTTTGTGCAGCTAAAGAATGCATCTATGAGCAGGTGCAGCTGTTAGTACAGCTAATGAATCTTGACACGGAGCTTGGGGGCATGGTGCACGTGTCACATGCGAGCTCTGCGCGCAGTCAGTGTGCGTCATGATACGGGGGCGGAGCCAGAGTCCGCGGCATCGGATGATGCCATTTTGGCGCGCGTGCATGCTGCGTGCGTCTGGTAAGGAATGTGGTCCATAGACACCCCGCGTGTGCGCGGTGGTGCTAGAGAGGATGCGCGGAGCGACTGTATTTCGGTAATGCTTACAAGAGGGGCTTTAGGGGGGCGGTAGATGCCAGCAAGCAATATGGGCTTAGAAAAGGGGAGGCAGATTTTGCCAACTAGAATTTCAAAAGAGGGTGGGCTTGAGGGGCAATTTAACAGTGTAAATTGTAAGGTGTCTGCAATATAAAATATCACCCCTCCTCCTCTCTTTGACCTATCTCTCCTAGAAATGGAGTATCCCTGAATGGCGATATTTGCATCGGGGTTTTTAGGGGTTAGCCATGTTTCTGTAAGAACGATGGCTTTGGCACTTCGTCCAATTTGGGCAGCAGGCTCTGAATATTTATATGGGCGACAGATAACCCTTTTTGGAATTTAAAGGTGAAATTCTCAGGGGTATGGGACAGAGCTGAAATGGGAGGACCTGGGTTAGGTTCAATATCACCTGCTAAAGAGAGTAATAGTGTGAGTAGAAATTTGGGTAGTTGTAAATTTGTGATGTTTGCCATTTGAGTGTGCGGTGGATGGTGTGCTGGTTTTCAGAGTTCTCCACCAACATTCAGTAGATAGTGCAAAGCTTTTGAGTAGTCCAGGGTGTATGGTGATGGAGGAGTTTGTAGTGGATAGAGGGAGTAACATCTCCATGACGCCAGGAGAAAGTAAAAAGTTAAGATACATAGCAGGTTCGTTATGCCAGAGGTAGGCAGTGCTGCATGGAGCTGTTGTGAGCAAAGTGAGTGTGTGCAGACTAAACGGCAGGGGTGTGCCTGTTCCTTGTCAAATGTTTTGCTGCATTGTAATGCTAGAGTCAATTCAGGGTTTCAGTGGACTGAGTGGGTGTGGGAGGTAGTTTTGTGCAGTCAGTTTTGGGAGAGGCTGCAGTGAAATAAGTTGTAAAGGGGTGGGGGGTTAAAATATGCAGGCTAACACGCATGGGATCATAGTGTGGTCATATAAGCTCACCGTTTGTTGCCTTGAGTAAAAGAGTTTGCAGAAAGATGAATTCCCCAGTCACCTCTAATCAAACTATAGTCTAACTATATATTGTCACTTAAAATGATCACTTTAAATGCATCACTCTTAAGATGCCAATATTACCCTGCCAATGCAGGGGGGATATTTGTTTTATACAACTAAAGCAGTCACATGACCCTCCCCCCACCCCAATAAATCAGCTTGTTCCAGTTGGTCAATTAGCAGCACACAGTTAAGAGGGGGAAAAAAACACCTTTTGATATTCAAACATACCAATAGATCAATAGTACAAGACGGGTGGGTAATTCTTTTAAAACAGGACTTGCAGATCAGGGACATACCAATAGATCAATAGTACAAGCCAGGTGGGTAATTCTTTTAAAACAGGACTTGCAGATCAGGGACATTCCAATAGATTAATAGTACAAGCCGGGTGGGTAATTCTTTTAAAACAGGACTTGCATATCAGGGACATATCAAGAGATTAATAGTATCAATAAAGGCATATAAGGGGGGGGAGGGTACAAAGAGGGTAGCCCAAAAAGAACCTATTTGCACTCGCTATTTCAGATAAATGGTTAGGAACAATTGAATCCTTGGGAGAAGCCCATACACCATTTAAAAATACATATTGAAACATTTTATTAAACACTTATGCAAAGACATATACCAAAAAATGGGTTAAAAATTAATCAGGGGTTAGGTGGGGACGGAGGGTGATACACTAGGTGCCTCCTGTGTGTGTATTATTATTGTACTGGTATCACATAGGTAGTCCAAAGGCGCCAGTGGGGAAATCAGATACGAGATATACTATAACAACTCCCTCACTGGGATGTGAAAGCTTCTCTATTGCTCACATGAAGCATGGGAACAGACCTGTAGTATTTTGCTCCTGCTCATAAACACACTGCACAGCAGCATTCATAGCCTGTATTGGGGTATCAAAATTCTGCACACCAATTATGTAGTAACTACTATCGTGTGGTGTTGCAGTCTGGCTCGTGGACATGTGTCCTATCAAGGCGTGTGTATTAATATGTATTTTTAAATGGTGTATGGGCTTCTCCCAAGGATTCAATTGTTCCTAACCATTTATCTGAAATAGCGAGTGCAAATAGGTTCTTTTTGGGCTACCCTCTTTGTACCCCCCCCCCCTTATATGTAATCATTTATCCTCTATGCACCCTATTTTTCATACTGCACACTACTGGTGGAGAGCGGCAATACCTCTTGTTATATATATCAATAAAGGCAGACAGTTTCTTCAAAATAAACGGATAAACAAAACAGAAATCCTATACGTTACTGCATACTGCAACATGTATAATCTTTCTCTTCACAAGGGTCTTGAGTTGAGAATATGAGATTGACGTTTCTGGTTGGCTTCAAGCACTCCCTTGTTTACAATTTAATTCATAATTCAAGATGCCGGGTTTATATTCTAAAACATTGAAAAACACTGAAAATCCAATTCTTCTTTCATCAATCTTTCTTGATGACATTTTCATGACTTAATAAATAAAAAAAAGTATTGTCAACACAATGGCTCTCACTTTCTTTTATTTTAATTGTATCTTTTATTTCAATTATATATTTCCATGTAATTTTAAGAATCTATTCTTGATTTATGTTCATATTCATTTAATTTGTAAGTAATGATCATTTATCGTGTGTGTGTGTGTGTGTGTGTGTGTGTGTGTGTGTGTGTGTGTGTGTGTGTGTGTGTGTGTGTGTGTGTGTGTGTGTGTGTGTGTGTGTGTGTGTGTGTGTGTGTGTGTGTGTGTGTGTGTGTGTGTGTAGATATACATATAGATCAGCTTGCGTGTCTGTAACAGGGGACTTATCCCTGTTCAGTAATGTGCCTTTAATCCAGCAGTGTGGTGGTTAACCTCTGGTAGTTAATTACTAAACACCACCTGCCTGATTGAGATAGGTTTTTGTAAACAGTCTGTTCAGACAGGAAGTGACTCTTTAGCTCTGACTAAGAGCTGACCCTTGGAGCTGACCAGTCTTGAGCTCTGCACAGCAGACCTGATTTCAAGACACAGGGAAAATTACTGCACCTGAAGTTGAACCAGGAAGTGAGATTTTCCCTCCAAGAAACAGATAAGACTTTTATTCTTAAGAGATTGCTTATATCTGCTTATTTCATGTTATATGTTTTGGGGCTGCGAGAACTGCTTGACTAAGGGAGATGTGAATTATTGCATAGTGTTTCACTAGAAATACTCCCAAGTGAATAGAAGCTTTGTTCCCCCTCCTGTGTTTGGATGAATTTCCTGATGAAAAGGAAAAGGCACAATAAAGCCTTATTATAATTTCACATTATAAACGACTCCAAGTGTGTACCTCTGTGAACGTCCGTCTACATTTGGTGTCCGAGGTGGGACAAGAGGTGTCCTTGTAATTAAAAAGGACCGGAGATTTTTATGTGAATTTTTTTTAATGCTTTTTGCCTACAAACAATCTGGAAAAAAACACAACAAAAAAACCTCTCATGCAGCAGATGCAGAGTTAAAGGTGTACACACCACTGAAACTTACACTGCACTGAAACTTACAAAAACACAGATGGACTATTTTCCCCAATCCCAAGAGACTGCTGAAGCAGGTAAACCTTTAATTGCCTATCACAAAGTGTAATACGGTCATTGAAATAGGGATTTTGCCTTCTAACCATAGTCAGGGTTCAAGAAGTGAGTCAGCCCTTAAAAAAAGGGATAGGTGTTTGTTGTTTTCAAAAGTTTCGCTGAAGCAGTGAATACATATGGTGACCCATGAGTGGTACTGATTTTGCAAACAAAGGTTGCCACACCGCATAGGGCTACCAGCTGTGAATGGAGTATATGCAGAAAAGTGTGAAAATTGATACAAAGACTGTGCTGAAGCAGGGGTATTTTTAGCAAACAAATGCTGAGTGTAAAATTGCCCTATAAAGGAAAAAGGTATTTCAAAGCCAATTGCTGAGTGTTGAGTCACCCTGCCGGGAATTAAAGAACTAGTCCACTGCAAAGAATGTTTTTCTGCAAGTAAAAATCTGCCTAAATACTGTATATCTTGGAAGAAAACAGATACACAAAGATGAGACTGAAAATTACTGAACTCAGGCAGAAAACCAAATTCTGTTGCTGAAGCGAAGGGATTGCACCTAGCAAATAAATGGTGTATAGCAAATAGACTTTTTTTTACCTAGCAACTGCACAATCTTGTATACCTGACAAAAAAAAATGCATGCACAGTACTGCTGATATTGAAAAAAAAAATTACCCAAGAAAGAAAAGTCTACAGAGATGCCTGTGAGAGCTACAGCCTCTACAAGCAAAATATGCCCATCTGTAGGACTATCACAATTGGGGGTTCTAGCAAATACAGTAGCAACAGCTGCAATAGTGCCTCCTGAGGTCAGGAAGAAAATTACACCAGATAGCCTAAAAATGGAGGACAAGATGCAGCGTTCCTGTAATGAACCCTACCCCACGGAAGAGTGGCCCTTCCAGTCCAATAAAGAGGAAGACATCTCTTACGGGGAACCCGAACCGAGTCACACCCACAAAACACCCCAAGAATGGTAGGGGTGTCTGAACTCGACACGAACCGAAAAGACCGCCCTTTGACGAATATGATCAGCAGGAGAAAGAGCGGGAGCAGTGGATCACCGAATATATCTGTCAGCTAAAGCAGCTGCAAGAAAAGCCTGGCGTATATAATGAAGCTGCTAAAACTTCAAATGAAGATGGAGACCCCAGTATCCCTGAAGGGACGGTGTCATCCAAATCAAAAAGGAAGAAAAAGAAAAGCGGTTCTTCACTTACCGTGGAAGTAACAGACACGTCCGCAGATCCTGTGGAGAAAAAGGGGGACCGAGTTGCCCTGCAGCCTAGAAAAAATGGAGAATTCGTCCCACGGTTAACCGAATATCCAGAGGGCCCAAGGCAGAAGTCGTGTACCCCAAAGAAGTGTCTGTCCGGTGCCAACAGGGAGGAACCCTCAACAAACCATCCCAGGGAAGTGGAGCCGGAACCAGTGAGTGACGATCCCTTGACCAGCCCTGAAGACGCCCTGAAAATTGCCAGGCATGACTGTGATCTGCTCTGTGAAGAATTGGAAAGGGGAAAAAAAATAATGCTGAGCTATAGAAGACTGTGCTCGCAATTTACTCTGCGGCCAAGACCGAATTGGAGGATCTCAAGACTGAGCTAGATACTGCGAAGGCTACTATTTCCGCCATGGATGTAAAGCAGAGCCAATCTGACAAAATGGTGGCTACGCTAAAGCGGAAGTATGAGGAGGCACTGAAGCAGATGACAGTCTTCCAGCAAGAGGTTCACACTCTGCGCATAGAGTTGAATGCCTCACAACAGAAGGTCAACAGTGTCCGGATAGAAGTGGACATATCTCAGAAAGAGGTTCAGACACTCCGCAGAGCAATGGATGCCTCACATCATGAGACCAACAGCTGCCGCACAGACCTGGAAGTTTCCAGAAAGGAACTACACAGTCTCACTGAGGAGCTGGACATTGCTAAAGAATCTATTGGTAATCTTGATACAGATCTCAAAGTCTCTCAGAAGGAGCTTCAGACCCTCAACCTAGAGAAGGAAGTCTCACGCCACGAGACTGTCATTCTCAAAGCAGATGTGTGTAAATGGAAGGAGGACTGCAAAGAAGCCCTGAAGACTACAGAGACTGAAAAAAGAGAAAATTCAAGATTAAAAACAGAAAACTTAAAACTGAAAGAAGAAAATTTTCAGTTGACAGAAGAAGTCAAGGAAAAGTTTGAAGCAGAGCACCGACTGCAGAACCAACTGCAAGGTCTGCGTACACACCTCCAGTATGCTGAGGAGAAGCAGCAAACGCTGCAGGAAGAAAAGCTGCAGGCTGCTAAAGAAATTCAAGTGCTGCAGGAACGTCTGACCCAGTATGTCCCCGCAAAGCAGCATGAGAAACTGAAGGCTACACTGAACATCACTAAAGCAACGCTAAAAGCCAAGCTTAGAACCCAGGTGACGAGGCACAAAAGGGAGCACAAGAAGGTCCAGAAACTGAAACAAGTAACTGTGGCCCAAGCAAAGAAGTTCATAGTGCTTCACAATGCAATACAAATGTGGAGGCAAGCTCAGAGAAAGCAAAGCATGCAGATAAATTCCCTGAGAAAAGACTTACAAGACGCACACAAAAAACAGGGATCTCTCGCGGATGAGATTATAGTCCTACAAGGACAAGTATTGACCCTGACTAAGCGTCAGTATCCCACTGCCTCAAAAACCCATGAAGACAATGGTACAGTGAGAGCTGGGTGTACCGCTCATCTAAAAGACAAGGTTGCAAAATTTGAACCACCTAAACAAGCACTAGCAAAACCTTCAGCCACCCAGCAGACAACAAAAGAAGGTACACGTGCTGAATTAAAACCAGAAGAATCCTTAGCTGATGAAGCTGAAAAGATGGGACATTCTCTGGAAGTGGATGTGGAATTGCAACTTAATCTAAAAGGGGCTGTTTTTAAACGCTCTGCAACTGCTGCCATGAAGTATGCCTACAATGGGACGAGCACCCGACGCAAGGGAAATCTCATGACCGCGCACGCAGAAAAGAGACTATACTTGGAGAAAGTCCTTCTCGAGCGACTGAGGGCTGCTGATCTCAAACACCTTCAGGAGGAGACACAAATAAACTGGAGATAGGGCTCCAATCCCAACGGGACTGAGGGTTCTCTTCCTCCATCTACTCTCATTCAAGTCACAGAGATATCTAGAATGAGAGTGGAAGGATGGGCTTTGGCCGTGGTAAGCCCGAGCTTCCCACAAACAGGGGAGGTATGTAACAGGGGACTTATCCCTGTTCAGTAATATGCCTTTAATCCAGCAGTGTGGTGGTTAACCTCTGGTAGTTAATTACTAAACACCACCTGCCTGACTCTTTAGCTCTGACGAAGAGCTGACCCTTGGAGCTGACCAGTCTTGAGCTCTGCACAGCAGACCTGATTTCAAGACACAGGGAAAACTACTGCACCTGAAGCTGAACCAGGAAGTGAGATTTTCCCTCCAAGAAACAGATAAGACTTTTATTCTTAAGAGACTGCTTATATCTGCTTATATCATGTGATATGTTTTGGGGCTGCGAGAACTGCTTGACTAAGGGAGATGTGAATTATTGCATAGTGTTTCACTAGAAATATTCCCAAGTGAATAGAAGCTTTGTTCCCCCTCCCCCCCCCCCCACTGTGTTTGGATGAATTTCCTGATGAAAAGGAAAAGGCACAATAAAGCCTTATTATAATTTCACATTATAAACGACTCCAAGTGTGTACCTCTGTGAACGTCCTTCTACAGTGTCCCTGTGACATTTATACCTTCCAGGGCAAATTTATATCTTTGTATTATAATAGCACCAAATATGAAATAGTAGCTGAATTTCTGACTCTTTACACGTGTCTTTCATTGCACTGATCGCCGTTTGCAGCGGCTCGGCAAGCCAGGACACTTTCAGTAAGAAACAACATGTGTGTCCCCCCAAGGGGGTTCAAAAAGAATCCCATGTACTGCACTCATTCGGTATAAAAATATGTGTATATACACTGATAGGGACTCAATGGTCTCAGAGTTCAATACTCACTAGGTCACAACAGTGACACAAAACCCCCTAAGGTACTCAGAATGAAAATAATAAAATGTTATTGACATATATTTACACACGTAAAAAATGTGAACTATTATATACAAGTGAAATAATAAAATCCTCAGGGTAGGTGTGGAACTAAGTAGGGCTGCTCTGATATTACCAGTGGTATCTTTGCAGTATATATGGATATATAAGTAGGTGTATTGAGGTCTTAAAGCATAAACGATTAGGAAGTCAAATACTGTAGCTAAATATCTGGTTGTCTCAGTGAAAACAAAACAGCATCAGATAATAAGGTGCATGTTCTATCTCTTCTAATAAGAAGGAACTGCTGAAGTGATTGGGTGCTGCAAATTAGCAACCTGTATACACAGTAATGTTCAGACCTTATGTCCGGACAAGGTGGAATATGTCAAGACAGACAGAACACACCATAACTGATCATGGTTGTAGGCGAAACAGTTATAATACTGAAGAAATCAGTCACATCTCTCTAATATAAGAAGTCGTATGTTGAGGTGATAGTGTCTCTGTAGCATGAATCACACTCAAAGTCTCAATACTGAAGCAGTATATGCACAATCCAGGGAGAGCATGTCAGAGGGGATCCTCAACGGAAGTCAAGTACTTGAGTACCCGAGGTACTAAGACAAAAACATCCGTAATGCTCATAAGCTTAAAGACAATCTCTTTTACACACAAAAAAAGTAATCCAACACTAGATATTACCCAATACTTTTATTAAGTGACCATTAAGCAGAGGAAGACTCCATGCCAGTTGTCTACCAGTTCTGGGAAGCAGTGGCAGGGCAGATCCAGACTACATTATAAGAATATTAAAAAGTATTGCCGGATGACGTCATCTGGAGTGGAGGGCTGAGAGGAGAACTCCGGAGACCTGATCGAATAAACGATTAAATTAGCATCTAAATCCCGACATGTCCAATAAATCAAAAAAACAGTCCGGGCAGGGGGTTACAAAGTACTTTACCCCCGTGAAACAGAGCTCTGATGCAGGAGCAAAAAAACAAGATGTCGACTCCCCGCCCGTCGCACGCGGAGTTAGGCCCCCAACAGAGGACTGTGACAGAATCGGAGAGCTTCAACCCTCAGACGGGGGTATCACTAAAGCCTACCTAGAGGAGCTGCACAGCAAGCTCTACAGGTCCCTGCAGGCTGATCTGCATGAGGCAGTTACCGAAATCAAGCAGGATCTCCAAGGCCTGACTGTGAGAACCACGGCACTTGAGAGCAGACTAGAAGAAGCCCTTAAGCATCAGGCAGAAGCAAATGAGGAAATCACCCGGCTGGGCGCTGAAATCCACTGCCTGCGAGACGGCCTAGATGACCAGGAGAACCGGGACCGGAGCCAGAACATTCGAATCCGCAGTATCCCTGAAGCGGTTCTGCCTGGTCACCTCAAAGAATATTTGACAGACCTGTTCACAACACTCTGTGGGGAGCTTGAAGAGAGAGACCTCGAAATTGATAGAGCCCACAGAGCACTTGGCCCGAGGTCGGACGACCCTAACAGGCGCCGGGACATAATAGTCCGCCTACATAGTTATACTACCAAGGATAAACTTATTGGCGCTTGCAGGGAACACGACTCTATCCAATTCAGGCAGGAATCGCTCCAGGTTTACAATGACATGTCTAAAATGACTATCGAGCGCCGTAAAGAACTGCGCCCTCTAACCCTGATACTGCGGGACAAAGGAATCAAGTATAAATGGGGTTTCTCTTTCAAACTAATCATAAATCAAAAAGGGAAATTCTTCACAATTCGTTACCCTGAAGACATGGATCAGATGGCGCGAGCTCTTGGCCTGACCCTCCCGACACCCCGAGCCCACGAGTCAATCCGTCACCAGGGCCAGGACACCGACGATCTCACGGTAAGAGCTTCGGAGAGATTGGCGGGTCAAAGGCAGGCACGTGATAAGTAATGGGCCTCCTGACTTGACACCCACACCAGTCTCCCAGGAACCCCATTGCAGCTCATCTTCGGATGAGCCAGAAACCAAGGGGCCTTCCTTTTGACTTTTGACCTGACTATCGAGGAAAGCGCCGGGCGAGATCTCAAACGATCATCCTACCCCCGTCGGAGCCACATTCAACCCACCGATGACAGCGTATGCGGCCTGCCAGAGGACGTCAAGATCCATGAGAGATCCAGACCCCTGCATCTCCCCAAAGCCCTTCTGCTCACCCCCTTCCCCAGGGTCGAGGGAGGACCACTGTTTCAACCTCTGGCGAGAATGAGTGTAGACCCTGTGGCCCCAGAGAGCAGACGCCCGGAGTTTCCAGTGCGACGCTGAGAGAAGCGGGCTCCTGACCACTCAAAGGATGCTGCTCTCTCCCGGAGCAATAAAACCCATGAACACTTGTGGAAGACGCTGTCCCTGAAGGGTCTGTAATGAGAGATTATAAAAATGTATTTCTTTATTTTTTATAGAATAGACATTACCAAGTTAGGTTATGTTACATGGTTTTCATAGTTATGTAGATTGCTGGTATCCCCCTAAGAATATGGTGAAATGCTGCAGCCCCCCCCTCTCCACTCCCTTCCCCTCTCCCGACCCCTGCTTCCCATCCTGACTGATCCCTCAGCCTCTAACCTGATCTCCTAATCTACCCCGGTGCCCTCCTTTCCCCCCCCCATGCCCTATCATCCCCCCCACCCCCTCCGCCCCCGTACCCCTATTCTCCATCCTTACTTATAACATATCCCTTCCCCCCACCCGAACCACGGTGAAGATGCTCCTTCGAGGGCCCATGAGAGCGGGGTCCCTCGGCGAGGAAAATAAAACAGAGGGGTTAAACACTGTATCTGGCTTGAGTTCTACATGGATCTACATTTTCTGTAACAAAATGGAGTAATGGAAGTTTGATGCATTTCCCTCTCCCCCCCGCCTCCCCTACCCCCCCCCCTCATCTCCCCTACCTTGCCCCCCCCTGCCCTTTCCCTCCCCCCTGCCCTCTCCCTCCCCTGCCACTTCCCTCCCCTGCCCCTTTCCCTCCCCTGCACCTTCTCTCCCCTGCCCTTTCCTTCCCCTGCCCTTTCCTCCCCCTGCCCTTTCCTCCCCCTGCCCTTTCCCTCCCCCCTCCCTCACCCCCTCCCCTCCCTCACCCCCTCTAATCCCCCTCCTGCCATGCCCCCTCATACCCGCCCTGCCCCCTTTCAAACCCTAGCAACTGCGATATGCTGTATACCCCTCAACTCCCTCCCCCCCTCCCACATCCCCCCTGTCTCCACAGCCTCCCTATGTTTAACTGCTATAATGGTTGGAAATAAGCTAAATAAGGTCTGCCACACGCCCCCCACAGAAAGATGGGGAGACACAAGAACGTTCCCCCATACAAGAATGGGTTAACTATGTAACCGGCACTCTCTAATCCAGCTATATGAAAATGAAACCGAATAATGATGATGAGGAATATTAAAGATATAACACCCCAACCTCTCCCCCCTGCCCCCCCCTCCTCCCCCCTACCTTCCAGGCAGCGGCCCTCTCCTCCCCCCCAACCCCTCCCTCCCCTACCCCCTCCCGTCCTCCCTTACCCCCCTGTCCTATCCCCCCTCAACCTCAAGGCATTTTGTGTGGGTCATAATGAGGCAAGGCCTCCGTGACAAGATGCTCATCTCCCCACTCCCTTCCCACCCCCTGACTCACCCGACCCTCATACCCTCCCTATGTTTAATCTCTACAAGGGTTTGGAATATGCTAAATAAGGTATGATGCACGTCCTTCATAGAAAACTATGGAAACATATGAGCGCTCTCTCAGTCAAGAACGGTTTATCCAGGTAATGGGTATTCTCCAACCCAGATATATGACAATGAATCTGAAAAGTGATGATGATGTATTTAAAGGACATGATATCTCAGCTTTTCCCCCCTGCCCCCTCCCCATTTACCCCCCCTCTCCCCACTCCCCCTCACCCCCTCCCCCTTCCCACACATTCCCCCCATCTCTCTCTCCCACCTCCCCACTCCCCCCCCACACTGACTATCCCTCCCCCACCCGCCTCACTCCATTCACCATATAACTTCATCCACCCATCGAACCAGTAACCCTAAGTTTCTCAAGGTGAGAACACTCTGAATATAGAGCAGGCCCTAAGCCTGAAGACAACCGAGCAGATTGAGATCAAGCAGAGAGCACCTCATGTCAGCCCCTATCCCCCCCATCCCCCCACCACCTAGACCATACCCCCAACACTTATGAGGGTAGTGAGTCTAAATCGGGAGCATGGATACCCTGAGGGCCTCCACCTCACCCTGACCAGCCAGCGGTCGACACCGGACCCAACCCCCAAGGGTCTTAAACCCTAACAGCTGGCCTTTAGCGAAGACCGGTCTCTAACCTTGCGGACCTAGTTAGGGTCCATCTTCTTTCTCTTTCTACTCCTGCTGAATCTGTCCCAGTGGGTCCCCTCTCCCCCCTTCCCTCCCTCCCCACCCTGGCTAGCCGACTCTAAACTCAGGCTAGAGAAGAAGTACACTGATTCAGTATCACACTTACTTCAGGCATAAAACTAAAACCACCTGTCCTTAGTGGGAAGGGACAGACTCTAAGTCTCAACAAGCAGTACAGACAAAATGGCGCACCAAGGGTCAATTAAAGTCGTCTCCCTGAATGTAAAAGGTTTGAATAATAATCGGAAAAGGAGACTTGCCCTTCAGGAAATAAAAAAGTCAGGCGGTGACATTGTTTTCTTGCAGGAGACGCATTTCACATCTCAAGACCCGCCCAAAACATTCCAAAACGCATATCCGATGAGCTACTTCTCATCATTTAGTAGTAAACGTCGGGGAGTTGCTATTCTGATTCGACAGGGCACTCCATTTAATCTAACAAAAATAAAGACGATCCAGAGGGTAAATTTATTGTGGTCTATGGCTCACTTTCGGGAACAGCAATCGCCCTAATTAACCTCTACGCCCCAAATGAGAACCAGACAGATTTTCTAAAAAATAGTCCTGGAAGAAATTGACCCAGCTTATATGCCCTCGCTACTCATAGCAGGAGACCTTAACATGGCTCTCAATCCGACTGAAGACAAATCGTCTACCTCTGGACGTCCTCATTGAACCCAGTCCCAAAGACTGGGGAAAAAATTTAAAGATATTATGGGAGATTTTTCTTTGGTGGACATCTGGAGAGCACAACACCAGGGGCAAAGAGACTTTACTTTTTGCTCGGCCCCGCACCAGACCTATTCCCGTATAGATTACTTCCTTGCGACCAAGAATGTCCTAGAAGCCGCTGCTAACTCAGATATCGGACCCATTACGTGGTCGGATCATGCTCCCATCACCCTGACCCTATCCATTCCATTTGTCAAAATAGTCTCATATAGCTGGAAATTAAATGACTCCTTATTGAACCATCCCGAGATAGAAAAGGAGATTAAGAAGTCCCTTAAGGATTACTTTAGAATAAACGTAGATTCGGTCACATCTCCAGCAATCCTGTGGGAAGCCCATAAGGCGACAATTCGAGGAAACTTCATCTCAATAGCCTCCCACAGGAAAAAAGTTAAAGCTAAATTAACTAAAGAGCTTACAGAAAAATTATCAAATTAGAGCAGCAGCACAAATCAAATCCCTCTTGGAAAATGTATAAACGGCTGACAACTGCTAGAACCTACTTGAAGAAAATTCAATTGGAAAGCGTAGAAAAAGCTCTCAAATGGACGGGTCAGAGGTATTATGATAAGGGGAATAAGGCCGACAGACTTCTTGCCAGTAAGTTACGGGGAGTACAAAAAAGATCACAAATAACAGCGATTAAAAATAGATCTGGTGAAATACTCTATAATGAGAAAAAAATAGCAGAAGAATTTACTAAATTTTATACCAAATTATATAATTTAAGAGCTCACTCTGCTAACCTAAATAGCGACGCACTAGCGCCTATAGCAGACTATCTAGATGAATGTGCGCTCCCCTCCCTTACGGAGCTGGAAAATGCCAATCTAAATGCTAAAATATCATTGGAGGAACTGAAAACAGCTGTAAAATCATCAAAAACTTCCAAAACGCCGGGCCCTGATGGCTTCACAAATGTCTACTATAAGAAATTTCTTCCCATATTGTCCACCCACTTACTGAATTTGTTCAACTCATTTTTAGAAGGTAATCCTATCCCGCCATCAATGTCAACAGCTAACCTGGCCATAATACATAAAGAAGGGAAGGACCCAACTCAATGCGGAAGCTACAGACCAATTTCATTATTGAACAATGATCTGAAATGTATAGCAAAATACTAGCGAACAGGCTTAACCCCATCTTACCTAGGCTAATTCACACAGACAAGGTCGGGTTTGTCTCGGGCCGCCAGGCCTCGGATAATACCCGGAAAATAATTAATATAGTTGAACATGTCCATATGTCAGGGTCAAAGGCAATGTTATTAAGCTTGGATGCGAAGAAGGCATTCGACAGAATAGACTGGCCCTTCCTGGACCAAATATTGATAAAATTTGGTTTCAAGGATTAATTTCTTCAGGGAGTCAGGGCACTCTATCAGAATCCGTCTGCCACAGTTAGACTCCCTGGCGGAAACTCTGAGAGGTTCCATATTAAAAACGGTACACGCCAAGGTTGCCCCCTGCCCCCCTTCTCTTTGCCCTCACGATCGAACCACTAGCGTCCAAAATACGAAATAACCCAAATGTTCAGGGTATTCTCATTGGAAAAACGAGCTATAAAATTTCACTATTCGCTGACGATATCATTCTAACTTTAATCAACCCCCAAACTTCCCTTCCTAACCTTCAAAAGGAACTGGCGGATTTTGGAAAGATATCAGGCTACAAAATTAACAGCGACAAGTCAGAGGCCCTTAATCTTCGCCTCCCAGATCCCGAAGTAAAACTACTCAAATTAAATTTTAGCTATAGGTGGTGTCCTTCACACGTTAAATATTTGGGAGTTAATGTGTCAAGACACTATCAAGCTCTATATCGGGATAATTACCCAGCGTTATGGGAAAAGATCAAAAAAGACTTGGATCAGTGGGAAGGTTACCAGATCTCATGGATCGGGAGAATGATTTCTATAAAAATGAACATACTCCCAAGATTACTATATTTTTTCCAAACACTCCCGGTCCTTGTCCCTGGCACTGATCTAAAAAACATTCAAAATAGGCTGTATCACTTTATTTGGCAGGGTAAAAGACCCAGAAGCACGAGATCGATCTTGTTAGCATCACGATCCAGAGGGGGCATGGGGGTACCGGATATAAATAAATATTATCAAGCCGCCCAACTAAAACAGGCAGTAATGTGGAACACAGACCCAGCCCTTTGTTGCTGGGTTCAAATAGAGTCCTATTATGCCAGAATGCCCTCCTTATCAGCCTGCCTCTTTAGCCTGGACAGAGGAGATAAACAATCCCATAATTTCAAATTAAAGGCTAAGATACATACATGGGAAGTCTGGTCTAAGTGTAAGACTAGATACGGCCTGTCCTCCACTAGCTCCCAATTGACGACCATCCTAAATAATCCAAAATTTCCACCAGGATGCGGATCCAAGCTGTTCGACCAACTAAGTGCGAGAGGAATTGGGGCGATTGCTGACCTGTTAAGCCTGGGGAAGCTTCTGAGCTATCAAGATTTAAGGGTCAAATATAACATTAAAGAATTAGACACATTTAAGTACCTCCAAAGCAGACATTGTATTCAAAAAATATGCCCACTCCTGGAATTCCCTTCTCTCACAAAGTTTGAATATCTCTGTAAAACTAAGACCCATCAAAAAGGTCTAATTTCGGAATTATACAATGAGCTGGAGAGGTCGTTGACCCCTCCAATACATGACTATATGGTCAAATGGGCGGCAGATCTGAATATCAATATAGAAAGAGAGACGTGGGAAGAAATCTGGAAGGCAGCCTCAGAAACTTCTATATGCACCACAATAAAAGAGAATATTTATAAAATCATGTTCTTCTGGTATTTTACCCCAGCACGATTAAACCAAATCTACCCCCTGGCATCAGATCTATGTTGAAGAGGTTGTGGTCATAGAGGGGACATGGCCCACATCTGGTGGACATGTCCGGAAATTGTGAAGTATTGGCCCAAGGTCCAAATTTTGATAAAAGAGGTTACTGACCTGGAACTGCCTATTGAACCACTAACCTTCCTATTGGCTAGGTCGATGCCCAGAATCGACCGGTCAACTAGGAAATTAATCTCCTTTATTCTCACTGCGGCTAGATGCGAGATTGCGGCCTCCTGGAAGAGAATAACCACACCCACTCTAGGGACGATAAAAAAGAGAATCAGTGAGGTGATGCACATGGAGAAGCTAACGGCTACCCTTAGACAAAACCTATTCGCATTTTACAAGATCCACCCCTCACCCCCCCTTTTTCTTCCACCTCCCCACTTATCTGTCACCCCCCCCCCCCCCCTCTGCCTTCCTTCTTTGAAGGCTCCCCCCTACTATGACAATTTAGGTTTTCTATTCTTTCCCCCCCCAAAAAAATGTAAAACTGTTCATGAATTAGGCTATGTTGATTGTATGCTGACCAATGTTGTATCAATGCCTAATAAAACTATTTGAAACAAAAAAAAGTATTGCCAAATAATTAGCAAGTGATTGCCATGCAATATAAAACCTACTTAGAAATGCAACTTCAAAGACAAACAAGAGAAAAACTGGTGCACAGCCAAGAATGGGTCCCAAATATATGAATAAAAAATCTTCTTTATTGAGCCATCTTAAAAACGGAGGTGAACAACCTCCTACGCGTTTCGTGTGAAAACACTTTATCAAGGAGCATGTACTGTGACAAACATTACTGCCTTATATACAAAAATCTTAATCCCAGTTTTCGCGCCAAAAGGTGATGACGTAGACACGCCCACAATGCGTGGTGACGTCACTAGCCCATTGGGACGGCCCCCATGTCACCCGCAACGTCACATAACCGGAGACCAGGATCCCCACCCTCCTTCGAGCCCACAATGCTAATGGAGGGAGCACCACACTGTCCAGGGTCCGCCAGTCAAACCCACGGCGAGCGCGGAGACGGAAATCTCAGTTCGCCGCGTCATCACCATAGGTATCTCCCCGGCAGGCCCCAGACTAGACCTCCACCTGCATTGGGACTCAGCGAGTGATGGGGAAAATGAACTCCCACATAAGGACACAAGAGCCAATGGGAACACGCCACAAGGGGCAAGCACGCCCCCACGTCATCACCTGTTGCTGGGTAGAAAACCTGGTATACATGATATGATCTAATCCACACATTTTATTATATTATTACAAAAATATCTCCTATTATCATTAATCACATTGTTGATCATATATGATATCAATTAAAACTGTCAACAGACATACATAAATCTCCATAAAAACTGGTTAATACAAACATTTATTTCATATAATAAAATAAAATAAATATATCCCATATCTATTACTTGTGTATTCATTGTTTGTTTTGCTGTAATATCTCTTACAGAATCCAATCAACCACTATGTCCTTGTTGTTAAGAGAAAGAACATAGTATAATATAATATAGTATAATATAATACCATAGGAAGAAAAGATTGGTTAAACATAGAAACATCATGCATAAAAATATCATGTTATAATATACCAAAATTAACATGATATTTAGCTTTTCTTAAGTATAGAAGGTAGAGAGTAGAGTGGGTGATGCCATTTTACTTTCAGGTACTGCACCGACACACTTTATTCGAGCAAATACCCAGTATGTACCTGGCAGATACCTGGAATGCGCCGCTCCTCACCTCTGACAAGCCCCGTTGCGTTTGCCTTCCCAGCCTGGGTTCATGCCTGTCTGACGGGCGGCTGATCTGTTAAATGATAATGATTAGGATTTAATAGGCTGCAATGCTTCGCGTGTCTACCAGATGGCATAAATTCATGAATTGTAATGCAGTATATATATATATACTGTGCAGTATTGCAGCCAGGGGGAATAAAATGCTTCAATCCCTGCTTGGAAAATACCTCAATGCACTCGGGCAGAAAACAGTCACAAACCTCAATACACCCGGGTATACCCGAATTCGTGGGACTAGCCGAGCTCGAATAAAGTGTGTCGCCAGTGTACATAAAGAATTAGTTATTAGTTTTATTCATACATCATTACAACAGACATATTAGTCTAGATTATAAATCAATATATGCAAAATATGCCAAGTGTGCAAAAATATGCAAAATATGCCAAATATGCAAAAGATCCCTTTTTGGTTTTTAAATCCTTTAAAAATCCTTTTTTTTTTTAAAAATAAACCAACTGAGATAAAGGGGACGGGAGTGCGCGATACGATTAGAATGACACATACAAAATAAAAACGTACTCATTTTGGCACAGACAACGTGTTACCTTCAAAAAGGATTAAAACCTTCTAAGAAAGCCAAGTCAAACCATTTGCGTGCGCTAAGTGGGACTATTCCTATTCAAAATATATCCTTTAACGTTATTGTTAGGACCAGTAGGTCAGGCCAGAATCTATAGTTGTTAAGCTTCCATTTTGTCTGGTCATAACTAGTTAAGATTCTGTAGTCAGCCTTTTGCTGAAATATAATTCCTAAATGCACTCAGTTTCTGCCAAATTGCATTTCTTTTCTTCCTGCTCAGAATATTGCTAAGATACTTTTGTGTTGTCAATTTCCTGCTGTTTTAGTTAGAATATAATAGAATGGTTCTCTGCAAGAAGCAAAATAGTATAATTAGTTGCTAAAGATTCAAGGTCTCTTTTGATAACAGACAATGAATAAGCTATGGATTTAGACATTGCTTGTATTGGGAAAGACACGTCCCAAAAATCACGCCACTAATATGTCCTGCCCCTAAATCACGCCTCTAATCAAAGCTACGCCCAAAGACACACCTAGGATACGCCTATGTTACGCCTATGTTACGCCTCTAACCAATATCTTCTGATTTCTTTATAAAAGTCATTACCCTATGAGTAATAAACTGAGACAAAGGATTTGAAACTTGGCTTGCGTTACGTTTCATTTCGTTCGTCTACCAGGCCTGAAAAGTTCATCAAAAATCGAAGATAACAGTGGCAGGGCGTGAAAGCTTCCTGGGAAGTCTGCTGCAAACGGTGCAGATGGTGTATCCAGTCACAAGGCTTCAGTTTTCTTGGCAGAGAATAGGTTCCTTTTGGTTCTGAAGCCTGGGGAAGGAAATAACGGATTTTCCTTCAGTTTTTGGCGTCTAGAAGTGGGATAATTCACAGAGGTGGTGAGTATATATGTAAATTTTTATATATGATGCTTCACCCACTCTGGGAATTTAATAGATCTAAATTGTGACTGAAGAATTGGGTTAGGCCCTTTTAAACAAAATTTTTGGTTAAGTCCAGTAAATTTTGTGCACGACTGGACTGTTATCTCTGATCTAGCTGAATGACCATTGTATATTGTGTAAGTATAAATATTGCAATTATTTGTCATAATTAAGCTGTTTTTCTATAAGCTACTAATGGTTTATGCTGGTCTCAGAAATCAATCAGGAAGAATAGCTCAGAATATTGGTGTCTGTTTTAATTGTGGTGGTTTTGGTCATTGGCAGAGAGTGTGCCACTATCAGTCAGAAGCAGGGAAGTGCTGCTTTGCCCGTGGGGGCTCAGAGTGAAAGTCTCTGTAAAAAAAAAAAAAAAACCACCGCTACCTTATGTAAAAGAGTTTGTTTGTAACCCTGATGAATTTTTTCCGGAATGATTTCTTGTGTGAAAGTCATGCTGATTATCATGTGTGTACAAAAAATATGAATATTAGTTGCTTTAAAGGTTTTAAAAAGGTGTACACCGAATAAAGGAGAGAAATACCTCACAACAGAAGGGGAGTATATTCAGCTCTGTCCCTGGTTATAGTTTGAAAGGTTTATTCGTCCTGGCCAGGTGGATACTTTTTAAACCGGACACATTTCTTTTCGTTTGTGGTATTTCTATCTAAATAAAAGGAGGGGCACAGCCTCTCCCTTACAGTTTAAAGAATGTGAAGCATTCACATTAAAATTAACTAGCTCTGTGCTTAAGCAGTTTATTTATGAGAACAAGGTAATGTAGAACTGTCTTCTTATCCGTAAAGCAGTAAGATAACACATTTCAATTTTATTTCTACAGGATTAAGATATGTCTGTGGATGTTTTTGTTTAAAATGCTGGTAAGAGCTCACAAGCACTGTTTGAATTAATATATTGTATTATATGTATATAACGCCATTAATGTACATAGCGCTTCAAAAGGAGGGTGTCCGTGGTGGCAGGTGCTGCAGGGAGGTTGAGTGGTGTGAGCGGAGTGTGGTGATGTCTGTCTTTAGCAGCATGGAGGTCAGTTATTTTAGCGAGAATTGTCTCCGTTAAATAAGCAGTGTAGAAGCCATACAAGACAGGTAGGGTCAAGCTTGCTGTTTTTTTAGTCATGGTATAACTTGTTTGAAGATATTTTGTTTAGTTTAAGAGAGAGCATAGTTAAAACGGGATAGCAATTGTATTGATGGAAGTTTGCAGGAATATGAGAATTCTTTCAGAAGGCATTCAGGGGAATGAGTGGAAGAATATTGCATGCTCTTGTTGGCATAGATTTGGTGTTTATAAGTAATTTGAAATATTCCCGTTATTTAATTTTTGAAAGACAATACAAAATGCAGTTAATATGAATTAGACAGCAAAACCCGTTATCTGCTATTTGTACTGTGAGGTTTCTGGCTGTTTTCCCAGAAAAAAAAAGGCGCTTTGAAAATTATTATTTTTTTCTTTTTAAAGTCAGAGTGTCTTTAAAAGTTAATGCTGGCCGTGTGCTCAGCACTTTGCAAAGAGTTCAAAATTATTTGTCTATTTTAAAAGGAAATCTTTTGTTCAGGATTTTTCTTATACTGTAAATGCCACAGTTGTTAAAAGACCTACTGCAGGCTTTTTCTTTTAACACAAGCAGTAAATATTTTTATAGTCACTACACATACAAATCTATTTACCAGTTTAATTTTGCTATATATCAAGCAACCTGTTTTGATAACTATTTTTGTATTTTTGTTCACATAATTGTATAGATAATATATGAACAAAAAAGTTGAGATACATAGGTTATTGAAGGTCTCTCTGAAATCCCTATAGAGGATCTAGAACTTGATATGTTGTAAATGATATACAATGCACAGCAGGTTCAGAATTTATTATAGCAAATTTTAACTCCAAGGGCTCTTGCAGTAATAAAAAGTTGCTGCCATACTAACAGGGCTGACAGGCCCCGGGTAAAAAATAATAATACCTTTGCAGATGTCACAGCAAAGCAGGTAGCCAGCCGTCCCTATGTTGAGGGATATATTATATCTGTCAAATTTATAATTTTGTAACTATGTATTCGTTTTTGGGTATGTCCTGGACATAGAGTTAAAGGACAGGGGATATATAATTGCATAAGTGAACAGGGTATATATTATATACAAGGCATTTCACATTTTTAGCAGAATAGTTACAGTGGAGTGTTTGAGGTGAAAGCCAGGAGTGACTGTGGGTGTGGGACAATAACTATGAGTGCAGGCTGTTGGGATGCTTGATTTGTGGGGAGAGTTTTAAGGTTAGTTAGTATTAAATGACTAAAAGGTTGACACCATTTGCATCAGAGAAAATGGCAGATGGCAGTTAGGTATGAATGAGAGTAAGTGTGTATTGGGAGAAGAGAGATTGATTTGTAGTTTGAGACAGTGTTTTTGTCCCCATTTTTGAAGATTGGGACAACTCTGGCAGTTTTCCAGGTCTTAGGGATATGGCCTGCAGACAGGATAGAGTTGATTATGGAAGCAATTGGTTTGGCACAGGCTGAGGTACCAAGTTTTAGGACCTTGGATTGTAGCAAAGTCAAGTCCATATTAGTTGCTTAGTTTAAAATTTGAGGAGCTTTAATAGGGAATATCTCTGTTTATATTGTGGATGCTAATAATAGTAGTAACCATATTAATACAAGAATTTATTTCTAGGTATAAATTCTCTCCGTATGAGACACTTATGGGATGAGTTATGACCATCAGTAGTTCAAAGTAACGAATTAAGGACCATGTTATTGGTAATAAAACAATTAATAAGTATTGCATGCAACTAATATATATTTTTGAGTCTTTCTAGGCACAGGTTAAAGCTGAAAGTGCACCTACGCGAGACGGGTTAATGGTCAAGCATTTTCTACGCAAACACGCTCTTCATCCCAGATGAAAAGGCCATTTAAATACTACTCATCACCAGCATTGCAGTAAAAATTTCTTATCATCATGGATACACATCGCGCACGTCAAAATAGTGCCAGCCTAAGCACAAACAGCTAATAAAGACAAAGACATAGCACCTGCAAATAAGTGTTTTGATGGACACAATACTCTCTGACCACTAATCATCAAGGGAGAAAGGTTATAGGCAAAAATGTCCAGGCCTCAACACACGAACTTTGAATTTTTTTATTTTTACAGGTTTTTATTATTTTTCAGTTACAAATGTATGCTCTATTATGTTTGTGTAAGTGGCGTCCCATAAGGATGACAAAATAGTATAAGGTATTATTTGTTTAACTTTGTTTATTTTGTTTGGATTTCTAGGTTAATAGAATCTCCCTGAAGAATGATATCCCAGTGGGAGAATGCTTTATCAGTCAAACACACGGTTATGTTAATTGCTCACAGGTAGAGTTAGAAACAAAAGAGAGACACCCAATACACAAGTGCTAAAAAGTAGTCTATGAGAAGAATAAGTTTCAGGGAATTTATTGCCAAATGTAAGAGTTGGGTTACTGTATGACAGGTTTACAGGGATATCCTCAATCATACAACCACAGACATTTACTCACTTACCCAAGAATAGGTTTAGTTTAAATTAATGGCTCAGCAGAATAAAATAGCTCTAGACTATATTTTAGCCTCAAAAGGAGGGGCATGTATGCGCCCTAGTTAAAGCGCAATGTTGTGTATTTATCCAGGATTTAGGGACCATTGGGACTTGGTGGTTGGATTGATTTGCTTTGAGCGAAGCTAGCGAATGTTTTGTATGTGTGTGTTTGTCCTACTCATTGCTCTCTATGTATTAAGTACAGCAAAACTCTGATCCAGAAGTGCGTTGCAACCCCCACCGATGCTATGCCTCTCTGCGGTGCTGATGTCGCCAGTCCCCCAGAAGAAGAGACCGAAGAAGAAATCAACTGGGCTGATATAATGGCCGGAAAAGAAAGGAATGAAGTTATGCACAACTTGGACATCTTGGTCCATCAGGACTATGAAATGGTTAACAGTTCTGTTCTCTAAATAGACTGTCTCTTAAGGATATGGGGGGACTGAGAAGACTGGAAATGAGGAAGGTGGGAGGTCACCAAGGGCCATGAGTCAACCACCAGGAAAGGATCACATCAGCCATTTTGACCATAGCAGCCATCTTGGTCCGTTTTGCCATTCTGAGTAAATGCAGTATGAAAGATGCATGCAAGAAGAATGTTTGTGCAGTTGCTCTTAGCAGAAATTAGCCCCCACCAATTCTCACAAATAGCTGACCCTTAGATTATGTGACATATTGAGATGTAAGCCATTTTCTAATCTATAGAAATATTTAATGTTATATATATATATCTATTGGTTGTGTGGCATGTGGGCCACAAAGATTGTACCCTGCAATCACACTGCCCTTTGTTATCTGGGTTTCATCCTTCCCACTTTCTATGTATCTGACACGTTACCCCAAGGGAGGCTGAGAAATCGAAAAGATCTGACCAGGACCATTAGTCCAACCCGCATTACAGCTGGGGTTTTTATACCTAGTTTAGGTGTTCTGGATCTCTATTCTAAATTAAGTGATCTTATGGTAAATATTGATGATGCTCTTAATCAGACAAGTGATGCTATCATCCGTTTGACTAATGAACAAGAGCAGATCCAAACAGTATTATTACAGAATAGAATGGCTCTTGATTATCTGCTAGCCTCACAAGGAGGTGTTTGTAAACTTGTAGGACAGAAGTGCTGTGCCTATATTGAAGATGAGTCTGGCGCTATTCATAAAGATATGGATAAGTTACAGGAAATTCAGGCAAGGATGCGTAAAGAATCCTCAGGCCTTAGCTTAAATTGGATGTCAGGACTCACTAGTTGGATCGGAGAATTGAGTATGAAAATTCTCTATGGTTTTATTGTAGTGATTAGCATAATCGCAGCAATTTTTGTTATTTTTCACTGTGCTGTGTGCAATGCTTTCATTTGTCTCAAGGAAACCTTCAGTTTCATCTCACGCCATGTATGCAACTAATAATTCATATGTGGCCATGAACAGAGTCTATGATACTATTGGTCCCCAAAAGGCCATAGTCATAGAGAAGGGTATCTAGTAAGGGTATTTGTTCTTTTAGAGAACAAAAAGGAGGGAATTGTTAGGACCAGTAGGTCAGGCCAGAATCTATACTTGTGTTAAGCTTCCATTTTGTCTGGTCATAACTAGTTAAGATTCTGTAGTCAGCCTTTTGCTGAAATATAATTCCTAAATGCACACAGTTTCTGCCAAATTGCATTTCTTTTCTTCCTGCTCAGAATATTGCTAAAATACTTTTGTTGTCAATTTCCTGCTGTTTTAGTTAGAATATCATAGAATGGTTTTCTGCAAGAAGCAAAATAGTATAATTAGTTGCTAAAGATTCAAGGTCTCTTTTGATAACAGACAATGAATAAGCTATGTATTCAGACATTGCTTGTATTGGGAAAGACACGTCCCAAAAATCACGCCACTAATATGTCCTGCCCCTAAATCACGCCTCTAATCAAAGCTACGCCCAAAGACACACCTAGGATACGCCTATGTTACGCCTATGTTATGCCTATGTTACGCCTCTAACCAATATCTTCTTTTTCTGTATAAAAGTCATTACCCTATGAGTAATAAACTGAGACAAAGGATTTGAAACCTGGCTTGCATTACGTTTCATTTCGTTCGTCTACCAGGCCTGAAATGTTTATCAAAAATCGAAGATAACAGTGGCAGGGCGTGAAAGCTTCCTGGGAAGTCTGCTGCAAACGGTGCAGATGGTGTATCCAGTCACAAGGCTTCAGTTTTCTTGGCAGAGAATAGGTTCCTTTTGGTTCTGAAGCCTGGGGAAGGAAATAACGGATTTTCCTTCAGTTTTAGAAACAGTTGGAGAGGGTGTGTTTATAAGCATTAATAACAGATACTGCTGCGGCTCATCTGAGTCTAACACATCGCCGTTTTTTCCCTGGCTTTTTCCTGGAATGCGACGCACTTCACCTGGAGCATGCCGCATTCATTTTGCGTTCTCAGCCACGGGTCATGCGCGGTTGATGCGCAGTTGATGCGTTTATTGAGAATGGTTCTGATTTAATAGGTTGCAATTCTTCGCGTGTCCGCCAGATGGCAGATATTCATGAATTGTAATGCGCATGCGCTTCAGTAATGTGTCGACTTGCAGGTGTTTCGTTTAAAAAAGATACCACAGTGTGCTATTGTAACTTGGCCTTGAGACTGAAGGAAGAGGTTGCAAAAATGTATCAATTTAGGCTTCTCATATTAAAGAAAGACATAGACCAGTTTCGGTTACAGAATTCTCCAGAGACCCGCCGCCCGCCATGAGTGTTCAAGTGCAGCCGTTTTCCAAAAACCCGACAGAAGTTACGCGTATTTGATATGGGCCGCAATTAATGCAACAGATGATAAATTTGAACAACTGTTGCCATCTTATCAGTATTTTATCGAAAACTATGACTTTTGCAAATTTTCGCCAGCTCCTCATACGTGGAAGCGTGCAATAAGGAAAAAGTTATGTAGCGATCCCTGTTTTTATCGTATTGAGCCACAATTTGTTGGAGGGTATTGGTGTGTATCACTGGCTTTTTCCTGTATCTATGATCATGCAGACGGCAAAAGGCAAAGGGTCGTGTTAAAACAAACTAAGAAACGACAGTCGCTGCTAAGCAATGCACCGGCACCGGCTTCCGATAACGGTCCCACCGTCAGTGACAACCCCGAGCCTGAGTCGGATTTTGCGTGCAGTTTCGATCAAGCTTGCTTGTACCTAAGCAATTTCCAGCCTCATCAGCTGACTACAGGTGGACTAGTCCCGCTGCAAACTATCGATGTGGATGATCAAGAACACTGGACTGGCAGTGGACCGGCGCCGGCGCTAGCTGAATGGGAAATTCTATGGTGAGTATTGTTGCCGTATTATTTTCTGTGTTTTTTTTATTTTGACAATACAGTATAAATATCGGTGCGATTCAAAAGTCAAGCGATTCTCCTGTAAGCAATATCATTGGCTGAGCGGCTTCTACAGTACTGTACTGCAGATACTGAACAATTGGTGGAACGCTAGCCGCATGCGCATTGGAACCTTCTTGAAACGCATATGCGTGTCATTACATCGACGGTAGGCGCATGCGCATGTGAACAGGAGATGCCCCCCGAGAAAATTATTGGTGGGACTGGCTGGGAACTTCTTTAGACCATTACAGTAAAACTTTTCTTTTTGTTTTTCCTCAGAAAAGAAAGCGGCTAATAGAGGGATTTCGATGGATTATATCGCTTTGTGTAACAATGCCTGCACATTGCTTTATTGGATTTAAAAAGCCACGTACCGGAGTCTACAGTTTAGTGGCCGTTGTTATTGATTCAGATAGATTACTGTACCTGAAACAGTATGCTGGTGTTTTCTGGCCGTACAGTATACAATACTTTTGTAGATACAGTATACTGTGTAATAAACCCGAAAAAATAAAAACTATGCATTTATTCTCCATGTATTACAGTGCCAGTACATACAGTACAGTACAGTATGTGTCTTCTATTTTTTTTAATACTCTTATACTGAGCATGCCTACAGTATACAGTGCAGTATGCCTCGACATTCTAGAAACACTGTGGGGCTTATGCAGAGAGGATCGAAATGGAAATTGCGCCATCTTCTGGCCAAAAAACTCGCCAGAAAACCTTTTACTCACGAGAAAATGGCGCGATTTTTAAAATCCGCCAGAACAGTTTTCTGCAGTGTAAAAGTCGCCAAACACGTGGCGAGAACCTGGAACTCGCCATGCTAACATAGCGTGGAACTCCAGAAGGACCGAAGCGCTGGAACGCGCCATTCTGCCCTTTAATATGGCGTGTTCCAGGTAGCCAGGAAAACTTGGCAATTTGACTACCATCTGCTAAAAGAAGGGAAAGGCGCTTTCTGCATACGGCCATAATTTATGCCAAATCTGTGGCTATTTCATTGCCGTTTTCCCAGTAAATCACGATCCTCTCTGCATAAGTCCCTGTATTTTGTTACAGTAGCAAAGGAGCCAATGGAACAATGTAAAACAAATAAACATGTTCCTTTTATTGGTGGAGTAAGTACAAAAACATTTATTTACAAATACTGTACAATGTAGAAATATTTTAAGTGCACAGCAATTCAAAACAACAGGTGTATGGTTTACTGCTACAGTAGTGAAAACATTTATGTATAGAAAGTAAAAACATTTACAGTCAGTCAGTAAGGTTTACAGTCACATATTTTAAAAACAAATTCTTTATTCATAAAATATACAAAACCCAACCTCCCCTTTATTAAAGTCAAAACATATACAGTGGGATGGTCTGCAAAACAGCCTGCACCAGTACAGTCCTCGAGGGCAGCAGACAGGCCCGGTTTTCAGGACAACCTTGTGGCCCTCAGGTACTGGAATTGTGCAGGTCCTGTGTGTGTGTACAGCAAGTTAAAACATTTCTGTATAAATACAAGTTAAAAAACACACAACAAATATCTCCTTTATTTAAGTACAGCAGGTCAAAACATGTACAATACAGTTAAGCACAAAAATCTTTATTCATAAAATACAGTATACAAAACGCAACATCTCCTTTATTAAAGAAACATACAGTACAGTACAGTGGGACGGTGTGCAAAACAGTCAGTCAGGCCTGCACCAGTACAGTCCTCGAGGGCAGCAGACAGGCCCGGTTTTCAGGACAACCTTGAAAACCGTGCCTGTTTGCGGCCCTCGGGGACTGGAATTGTGCAGGTCCTGTGTGTGTGTGTACAGCAAGTTAAAACGGTAAGTTAAATACAGTTCAGCACAACAGTATGGTAATACAGTTCCCGTGATTAAACCATAAAGTCCACCACATTGTCCGTCCATGTTCTTTCTTAAATTGGCAGGAAGCGCCTTTTTTACACGATTTCCGTCGTAGTTCACTCTGAAGGCCCAGTCGCAGTACAACGAGTAAGGAACATGGTGCTTAAAAAGTAACAAGGCATACTTGTGGGGTGCACCAGCACTCATCACCCTATACTTCTCCCTGAGCGTCGGTGGCAGATCGCACAGGGTGATGTCGGGCACCGTATCGATGCGAGCGAATGCAGGTCTTCTGCGAGCGGGTGCGCTTGAGACGACGGGCGATGGTAGGTTGTCTGAGAGGAAGCTTTCCTCCGGTCTTGGTCGCCATGTTGTCTCCTGGCGTGGTCTTGACGGGGTTGTCATGTCCTCAACGGCATACATGTACACTACATCTTCTGGTGGAGGGGGTGCGCTTGGTGATGGAAGGGGGTCGATGCTCTCATTCATCACATCCATGTCACCCCCCTGCTCCGGCGTCGGGGAAACAGGGGCATTAACACCGAGCAAATGATGTTTACCTGCTATGTCAGCCTCTATCTTCTCCATCCGTCGATCCATCCGTTGATCCATATCTACACTGGCGACACACTTTATTCGAGCTCGGCTAGTCCCACGAATTCGGGTATACCCGGGTGTATTGAGGTTTGTGACTGTTTTCTGCCCGAGTGCATTGAGGTATTTGGCAGGCAGGGATTGAAGCATTTTATTCCTGCTGGCTGCAATACTGCACAGTATATATATATATACTGCATTACAATTCATGAATTTATGCCATCTGGTAGACACGCGAAGCATTGCAGCCTATTAAATCCTAATCATTATTTAACAGATCAGCTGCCCATCAGCCAGGCATGAACCCAGGCTGGGAAGGCAAACGCAACGGGGCTTGTCAGAGGTGAGGAGCGGCGCATTCCAGGTATCTGCCAGGTACATACTGGGTATTTGCTCGAATAAAGTGTGTCGGTGCAGTAGCATCCGTTGATCCATATGTATCCTCCGTTGATCCATATGTAGCATCCGTTGCTCTACATTTAACATGGTCTCCAGAAGCAAATCTATCTTTGCTAGCACAATAGAGTTCCCGGGGAGATCCACACTTATCCCATTCAGCATTCGGTCTAACGAGCTGCTTCTTGTGCATGGCGTGTGGACATCTGGGTGGATGGGTGCAACGGAGGATGAGATGGGGGTTCCAGGGAGAGAAGCGGCAGCGACGTCGAAGAAGGGTGGAGAAGGTGACCTGTGGATATCCGGTAGAGGAGAAGCGGCAGCGTCATCGAAGAGGGATGGAGAAAGTGACCCGTGGATTTCAGAGGCGGCAGCGTCGTCGGATAGAACCGGAGAAGATGGCCTGTGGGTTTCCGGGAGGGCGGCGGCAGCATCGAGGACAAGGGGTGGAGAAGACGGGCTGAAGATTTCCGGGACAGCGGCGGCAGAGTCGTCAAAGTGTATGGGAGGAAGTGGTCTGCGGGTTCGATGGGTTGGCTGCCAATTGTTTTGCGCCGAGAGTACATCACCGTATATCTTCTTGACATAATAAGGCTGACGTCTATGAAAACCCTTAGCCTTTGGGGTCAGCAGACGGTTTTCTTTATTGGCCTTAGCCTGTCGCTTTTCCCTTGGCGTTGAAACGGCAACCGCCTTTCGCTTTTTCTGCCTGACAGGCACGGCAGAGGCGAGTGGGTTCCTGCGTCCGTAGAATCGGGGTTGCTCCATGGAAGCAGGTGGCACAATGCAGTATCTGGACATGGGCAAGTTCAGATAAAGATCATCGAGTGGTGGGCTATGCAAAGTGTGTAACCTTTTATGCATGGCAGCGAGGTACAGGTGTTGAAAGTGGGCGTACTCTAATGTGAGTCATTAATGTATAAATACACCATCCATTTTGTGGATTCACTGCACATTGAATACACATCGACTAGACATCGAATATACATTCTTGTGTTTGTATTCCTCTCTACTCTTAAAAAGATTTCCAAGGATCTCAGCATGCAAATTAAGGAGATGTACACGAGCGGACACCGAATTGCTGCTATCCAACGCTGGTTAGCTACTTCTGGCCTCGTTGTGCCAGCAACCACCGTGAGCTATCATGCACATGGAAAAAACAGAGAACGCAAAAGGGCACCAAGGGTAACTAACGCGTAAGTATATACATATAGTTACATAGTAGATGAGGTTGAAAAAAGACGTACGTCCATCAAGTTCAACCTATGCTAAATTTAGACAACAGATACTTTATTCTATATCTATATTTACTTATTGATCCAGAGGAAGGCAAACAAAAAACCCCATTAAGGGGAAAAATATATTCCTTCCTGACTCCAAGAATTGGCAATCGGATTAATCCCTGGATCAACATCCTTCTAATGTATACTTATTTGGTATATCCCTGTATACCTTTCCCATCTAAAAAGATGTCCAACCTTTTTTTGAACAAATCTATTGTATCTGCCATCACAGTCTCCATGGGTAATGAATTCCACATTTTTACTGCCCTTACTGTAAAGAACCCTTTCCTTTGTTGCTGGTGAAATTTCCTTTCCTCCAACCTTAAGTGATGGCCCCGAGTCCTTTGTACTGCCCGTGGGATGAATAGTTCTTTTGAAAGCTCCTTGTATTGTCCCTGAATATATTTGTATATAGTTAACATATCCCCCCTTAGATGCCTCTTTTCTAATGTAAATAAATCTAATTTAGCTAGCCTCTCCTCATAAGTTAGAATGTCCATTCCCTTTATTAATTTGGTGGCTCTTCTCTGCACTCTCTCTAGTTCCATAATGTCTTTTCTTAGGATTGGTGCCCAAAATTGTACTTCATATTCAAGGTGTGGTCTTACTAATGCTTTGTAAAGGGGCATAATTATGTTTACTTCCCTTCCATCCATTGCCTGTTTGATGCAAGATAAGATCTTGTTTGCCTTTGCAGCTACTGCATGACTTTGGGCACTATTGCTAAGCCTGCAGTCTACAAGCACTCCTAAATCCTTCTCCATCAAGGATTCCCCCAATATATCTCCATTTAATTTGTAAGTCGCCTTTTTATTCTTGCATCCCAAATGCATAACCTTACATTTATCTGTATTAAACCTCATTTGCCATTTACCTGCCCACGTTTCCAGTCTCTCCAAGTCCTTCTGAAGAGAAATTACATCCTGCTCTGATTCTATTACCTTACACAATTTAGTATCATCAGCAAAGATGGAGACTTTGCTCTCGATCCCAACCTCAAGGTCATTAATAAACAAGTTAAAAAGCAGGGGTCCCAGTACCGATCCTTGAGGTACACTGGCGACACACTTTATTCAAGCTCGGCTAGTCCCACGAATTTGGGTATACCCGGGTGTATTGAGGTTTGTGACTGTTTTCTGCCCGAGTGCATTGGGTTATTTTCCAGGCAGGGATTGAAACATTTTATTCCCGCTGGCTGCAATACTGCACAGTATATATATATACTGCATTACAATTCATGAATTTATGCCATCTGGTAGACATGCGAAGCATTGCAGCCTATTAAATCCTAATCATTATCATTTAACAGATCAGCCGCCCGTCAGCCAGGCATGAACCCAGGCTGGGAAGGCAAACGCAACAGGGCTTGTCAGAGGTGAGGAGCGGCGCATTCCAGGTATCTGCCAGGTACATACTGGGTATTTGCTCGAATAAAGTGTGTCGGTGCAGTACTCCACTCACGACTATAGCCCAACCTGAAAAAGTTCCATTTATGACAACCCTCTGTTGTCTGTCCTTTAACCAGTTTTCAATCCAGGTGCATATATTATTACTGAGTCCAATTTTCTTTATTTTGTACACCAACCTTTGAGTGAAACCGTATCAAAAGCCTTTGCAAAATCTAAGTAGACCACATCAACTGCATTACCCTGGTCTAAATTCCTACTTACCTCCTCAAAGAAACAAATAAGATTAGTTTGGCAAGATCTATCCTTCATAAATCCATGCTGACTATTACTAATAATTTGTTTTCCATTAGGTATTCCTGAATATTATCCCGTATTAAACCTTCAAGTAGTTTCCCTACTATTGAAGTCAGGCTTACAGGTCTGTAATTCCCCGGGTGTGATCTAGCTCCCTTTTTAAATATAGGCCCCACATCTGCTTTACGCCAATCTTGTGTTACTGAGCCTGTGGAAATGGAGTCCTTGAATATTAAATATAATGGTTTTGCTATTACTGAGCTTAACTCCTTGAGAACTCTTGGATGTATGCCATCAGGGCCAGGTGCCTTATTTACTTTAATTTTTTCAAGTCGCTTATGAACTTCTTCCTCAGTAAACCAATTGGTCATTAATGTGGAGGTTGTGGCTTCCTCCTGTGGCGCTACTATTGAACTTGATTCTTTTCTGGTAAACACAGAGGCAAAGAATTTGTTTAATACCTCTGCTTTTTCCTTATCTCCAATAATCTGCCTACCCATCTCACATTGAAAGGGTCCTATATTTTTTTTCTCATTTTTTTGTTATTAAGGTACTTAAAGAACTTTTTAGGGTTGACCTTACTTTCTATTGCAATCCTTTTTTCAATATCCATTTTTGCTAATTGAATTGCCCTTTTGCAATTTTTGTTACATTCCTTATAATTCTGATACGATGTCTCTGTCCCTTCTGACTTAAAGAATCTAAACGCCTTCCTCTTCTTGTCGATTTCCTCCCCTACCTGTTTATTTAGCCACATTGGTTTTGACTTATTTCTTTTAGACTTATTACCCAAGGGTATACACTGATAAGTGTGCTTTTCTAACAATGTTTTAAAGACTGCCCATTTATCTTCTACATTTTTCACTGCAAAAACATCATCCCATTGTATTACTACTAGATTAGACCTCAGTTTATTAAAATCTGCCTTTCTAAAGTTTAAAGTCTTTGTTGAACCCAAGTAATCTGTTTTTTGATAATTTATTTCAAATGAGACCATGTTATGATCACTGTTACCCAAATGTTCCAGGACTTGAATATTTGTTATTACTTCTACATTGTTTGATATGACCAAATCCAGAACTGCCCCTCTTCTGGTTGGTTCCTCAATAATTTGGGTCATATAATTATCTTTAAGCACCCCCAAAAACCTGTTTTCTTTTGTTGTAACGCTAATCTCATTGCCCCAGTCTATGTCTGGATAATTAAAATCCCCCATTATGCAAACATGACCCAGTTTTGATGCCTTCTCCATTTGCAAATGTATTTTAGCTTCCTCAATCTCACAGATATTTGGTGGTTTATAGCATATTCCCACAAACATTTTCTTTATACTTTTACCTCCACTGCTAATTTCTATCCACAAGGTCTCTACATTTTCATAATTCCCTTCATAGACATCATCCTTTATAATAGGTTTTAGATCTGGTTTAACATATAGACATATTCCACCTCCCCTTCTATTTGTTCGATCCTTCCGAAAAAGAGAATACCCCTTTAAATTAACTGTCCAGTCATGAGTTTCATCCCACCATGTTTCAGTAATGCCTATGATATCATACTGCTCCCTTGTAGCTATTAATTCAAGCTCCCCCATTTTATCTGTCAGGCTTCTTGCATTAGCAAGCATGCATTTAAGTTTTTTTTCAGCCTGTACTATTATCTTATCTGCTCCTTCCTTTCTGCTCCCACTTGGTTTAGTCTTTAGAAGTTTTCTAGTATTATCTCTATTTACTATGGGTATCTCACTGCTTGTCAAACTTGCACTTGCCCCCATTCTACCTCCATACCACCTTGTATCCTCATCTATTCCATTTAGTTCATTATCTGTTTCATTCCCCTCCCCCCTCCATCCTAGTTTAAAATCTCCTCCAACCTTTTTAGCATTCTCCCCCCTAGCACAGAAGATCCCTCTTCATTGAGGTGCAATCCGTCCCTAGAATATAGATGGCACCTCTCAGAAAAGGAGTCCCAGTGCTCTAAAAACCCAAACCCCTCCTTCCTACATCACTTTCTTAGCCATGCATTAACCTCCCTGATCTGGCACTGGTAGTATTTCAGAAAATACTACCTTGGAGGTCCTTGCCTTAAGCTTTTGGCCTAGATCCCTGTAATCATTTTTTAGGACCCTCCATCTTTCTCTAACTTTGACATTGGTGCCAACATGTACCAAGACCGCCGGGTCAATCCCAGCCCCCCCCCAACAATCTGTCTACCCGATCCGCAATGTGCCGAGCCCGAGCACCCGGGAGACAACAAACTGTTCGGTTCATGCAGTCCCGGCAACAGATTGCCCTATCTACCTTCCTAATAATGGAGTCCCCTACCAGCACAATCTTTCTTTGCATCTGAGCATCCTGAGTCCCCACTGTGCTTGAGCAACTATTCCCCTGGCTGCTAGAGGAATTAGTCTCCCCCAGCCTTGCCATATCTTCACTCAACATGGCAAATCTATTGGGATGTGTCAGCTCAGAAATGACCTGACTCTCCCTATTGCCCCTGCTTCCCCTTCTAACTGTCACCCAGCTACCTACCTGCTCCTCACTAACAGCAAATAAGCTACCTACCTGCTCCTCACTAAAAGCGCCACCATCTGCACCACTAGTCGAAGCAAGGGCCTGCTCAGTGAGCTTTAATTCCTTTTCAAGATTGCCAATGTCCCTCAATATTGCAAGTTGCCTCTTCAGATCAGCAATCTCTGATTCTAAAGAGACCACCTGCTCACACTTCTCACAGCGGTATGCTCCTTGGAACAGCTGCTCCAAGTGCACATACATGTGGCAAGATGTGCATTGAGTTTCATTTTCAATCCTGCTCATTCTAGCAACTAAGAAGTTTAGAAGTACTAACAGTAAACTGTACTTCAATATACTATACCTTGTTTAACTGCTTTCTTGTTCAAACTGCTTCTGGTTCTAACTGCACACACTTTAACCAACCAGCACTTCAATCAAACACACAGATCAATCAGTACACGCAAGCTCAGGATTCATTAGAAGCCTCTGTTTAAATAGGGACACCCACCAGGTGTGTTAGGTTATCAATTAACTAACCCCACCCACTGCAGGTGTGTTAGGCCAGCCAATTAACCAATCACATCCACTCGGCCTCAGGCAGGCGAAAGGGGAAAAAAAGTTACAGGCTTCAATTTACAGCACACTTTAAAAATAGATTAACCCACTGCACACTCCAGAAAAACAGCCACCCCTGCTAGTATACCCAGTACTTCCCTTTCCTTCTGGTTTTAACTGCACACACTTTAACCAACCAGCACTTCAATCAACCACACAGATCAATCAGTACAAAAATTAGATCCAAAAATGTACTATACATCTACAGTACTGTATCTAATATTTTTGTTATTTCTGTAGTTTTATATTACAACAGAATATATATTTTGTATATTTATATTTATATTACAACAGTATACTCTATATATTTTGTATATTTATATTTATTTTACAACAGTATATATATTTTGTATATTTATATTTATATTACAACAGTTTTATATTGCTGCATATTAATAGAACAATATATTGTATCCTGTTGATCTGCTGTCTCTAATATTTTTACTTACCGGAATGTTTTTCTTTACATTGTAGGGAGACAACTCTTCTGGTGGACAAAATAAGTGAGGAGAATGATGAGAAGAGTGCATTAAGGGTCAAATACACTCTGCAGGAAAATCACAATCTCACTGTATCCGAGACCAGCATAAAGAAGATGAGACGCAGCATTGGATGGAAATATGGACGTGTGAGGTTAGTACTGGACAGTACAGGAGGTAAAAGTGTTGTTTAAGAAACTGTACTGTACCTATAAAATTATTTATTCCTTGTCATTACAGAGCGTACCTCATGATAAGGGACGCAAACAAAATAAAAAGAGTGGTCCAGGCCCAGGCATGGATCGACAGTGGGGAAACTTTCCAGGATTGCATCTTCACTGACTAGTCTACTGTGTCGCTGGAGAGATTTGCAAGCTTTGCGTTCCACAAAAAAGGCCGCATATATTTGAAGCCGCGGCCAAAACACCCCGTGAAGCTGCCTGTGTGGGGTGCCATCTCTAGGCATGGACCAGGATGCATTGTCATCTTTGAAGGTAAAATATATGAAATATAATGTAGCCTTATGCACTGTACTTTACTATTGTAGCCTTACTGTATGCACTGTACTGTACTATTGTGCAGTTTTTTGAGCACTTTTCTTTTCTTGCTATAGGAATCATGAATAAAGCTTTCTTCCAAGACAACACTGTCCCTGAGATAGTGCAATACATCACACGCGAGTTCCCTAATGGTCACCGCTTCTACCAGGACAACGAACCGAAGCACACCGCGTCAACAGCGCATATCCTTGAGCGCGGTATCAACTGGGTGAAGACAGCAGCGGAGTAAGTGCAGTAGACCGTGTCTCATTTTTTTCCCCACTGTTTTTACTGTGTACTGTATCACTTAAACTAATTGTCCTTTTTTTCTAATGACAGATCGCCAGACTTCAATCCGATCGAAATGGTCTGGCATCAGCTGAAGGACCATATCCGGAAAGTGGCGAAACCCTCCAAAAAGGACGAGTTGTTGAAAGGCATAATGAGTTTTTGGAACGATGTACTCACCGTGGAACGCTGCAATAAATATATAGACCATATTGCCACTGTGTTGCCCATTGTGATCGCGCGTAATGGGTAAGCATCAGGAAAGTAGTACTGTGCTGTAGTATTGTAAGTACTGTATGATACAGGTAAGTATGGCACAGATTTTTTCTTTCCTAATAGTCAGAGTATACAGTAGTTACAGTTTTTTCTTTAGAGAGAGCAGCACCAGCCATCAGGTTACAGTACATAGTATTTAACAGTAGTCAGAGTATACAGTAGTTCCAGTATACAGTAGACTAGTTTGACATTACTACAGTAACTGCCTACTAACTGCTCAATTTTTTTTTCCAGAGAAAGCAGCACCAGCCATGTACAGTAGTACTACACATCACACAATGCCATAATACAGTACGCACATAACTGCACTAATTTTTTGTTTTCTTGTCGTTTCAGGATAAAGGGTGGCCTGGGGGGAGGTGGGGTGTTGTGTCAAGTCTAATCTGCTTGTACATTCAAATATACAGTACAGTATATAAACAGCCTCAATGAACTACTGTACTGTACACAGAATGAGGAACAAGACAAAGACCGAAAAAATTATATTACTATATATATATATATATATATATATATATATATATATATATATATATATATATATATATATATATATATATAGTGGTTGACAAATCACCAAAAAATCTACTCGCCACACAAAAAAATCTACTCGCCACCTAGCACCAGACTTTAAAGTGCACCAGACTTTTAAATGCTTTAATTATGTTAGTTAAAATAAGTGTCAAAATCGTTGAAATAAATGAACAACTGACAGTGGTAAAACAACACACAAAACAGACAGAAATACACAATACTTAAACTGAAGTCTAGGGGGAGAGGTAGAGATCCTACCTATCTGCTGATTAGCAGTGATGAACAATTCTTAACTGAATAGTTTGCCCCCTGGTCCTGCAATAACAAGGTTAAAAAGCCTGTAAAATAGATACAGGTGACGGTGGACTGACATGCAAAGGTATATGCCAAAAAATTGTTATGCAAAATATGCAGTAGAAGAGTGAAAGCTCACTAGTGATAAACTAAAATGTTGAAATAACTCTGGTCGTGGAGGATCCCTAAATACAGGATTAGTCAACCTTAACTGTAGATTGGTAAGATTGGTGATCTAAGTGTTAATAAACAGTGCGCACAGGAGCTCACAAAGTGTGATTCTTAGCTCTGGGGCACGGTTCTAGTCCGTATCCAGTTATAGCCCCCTAGTTCAAATGTGCCATTATCACGCTTATTAAAGCCTCACAACACGCAGAGAACAGTGATAGTTAAGTAGTTGTTTGGACTGTCAAAAGCTAAGTGCACAAGAGCTTACAAAATGTAATATCCAGCTCTGGGGCACGGATCTCGTCCGTATCAAGTTATGGCCCCCTAGTTCAAATGTGCCACTATAGCAAGTACGGTAGCAGGTAGCAAAAACAAAGTGAGCAACCACATATAGTTGGCAGAGGGAAGGAAGGGGTACATATAATGCAATAATGATCAGCTGCCCTGCATTAGCTGGTCATTCAACACACACTATATATACCTTGTGTGTAGCTCTCCACGTCACCACCTTTGAAAAAGCGCCCCAGCGAAACGTGCGTCAGGTGGGAGGCGGCTACAGGACTGACGTCATCACGTATTGACGTGCACATGCCGGGCAGAGGGTGAGAGGCACTGCCAAGTGCCGATGTATGCATGAAGGGATACAATGTTTATATGCAATAGACACTCTGTATGTGGTGTCGCTGCCTGTTGAATTCTGAGCTAGCAACTAACTTACATCAGCGTTACTATATTGCGCAAGCTCTGACGAGGGCCTGATATATACTTTTGATAGGGGCACGGTGTGTTTATTATTACCCTACCCTGAATATTCAAATGTAACTGCTGCTTATTATCATTATTGCATTATATGGATCTCTACCTCTCCCCCTAGACTTCAGTTTAAGTATTGTGTATTTCTGTCTGTTTTGTGTGTTGTTTTACCACTGTCAGTTGTTCATTTATTTCAACGATTTTGACACTTATTTTAACTAACATAATTAAAGCATTTAAATTTTAAGTCTATCATCACTACATTTTCATACACAATGAGTGCTGCTCTGAGGGTGTCTTTGTTTTCTAGTAATCATCCTGTTCTCTCCCCTTATTGCACTGTTGTTTATCTCACTTTATTATAGGCTGATGCGAGGGTCTCCATCCCCTTCCCTTCCCCCATTGTTGTGCCAATATTTACTCGCCCGGGGGTTAAATCCACTCGCCTGGGGCGAGCAAATGTATAGGTTTGTCGAACACTGTATATATATATATATACTGCACCGACACACTTTATTCGAGCAAATACCCAGTATGTACCTGGCAGATACCTGGAATGCGCCGCTCCTCACCTCTGACAAGCCCCGTTGCGTTTGCCTTCCCAGCCTGGGTTCATGCCTGGCTGACGGGCGGCTGATCTGTTAAATGATAATGATTAGGATTTAATAGGCTGCAATGCTTCGCTTGTCTACCAGATGGCATAAATTCATGAATTGTAATGCAGTATATATATATATATACTGTGCAGTATTGCAGCCAGCGGGAATAAAATGCTTCAATCCCTGCCTGGAAAATACCTCAATGCACTCAGGCAGAAAACAGTCACAAACCTCAATACACCCGGGTATACCCGAATTCGTGGGACTAGCCGAGCTCGAATAAAGTGTGTCGCCAGTGTATATATATATTATACATTACAGTATATATTATTAAATAATATTCTTATAAATGTGCATTATTCATATTTCCCCATGTTTTACAAATGTTTTAAAAATGTTTATCCAATTTCAATCTGACAGAAGAACTTAATAAATACAGCATTATGTATTATTCATGATTATTTTTATATTTCTATTTTTTGGTTCATGATAAAATAAAATGAATATTTATTCACATTCCTGCTAATCATAATCATTGACAACAACCACAACCCCCCCCCCACCCCTTCAGTACACCAATGAATAAGAATGAATGACAAAACAACATGAATCAGTTAATGGTTTTTTTAACTCTCAATTCTCACAATGCTGTGCAAATCAGATTTACATTTCAAAATCGAGAAGGGATTTTCCAAAGCATTACCATAAACTAAGCCTCAAAGGGTTGAGGGGGGGTGAGTCACGTGCAGTAATCAGCTAGCTCCCATCTTAAAGAGGATTACACAATGTCAATATTCAGAAAATTAACGACTTTGTGGAGAGAGTGGGTTGTGTGACTCAAGCGCAGTAAGCAGCAAGCTCCCATCTCTAAAAGGATTAGAGTACACGCAGGCGCAGTGAGGCAATTGATGCTCGGCTAGGGACGGATTAAAAACACAATGACTAACTAACTTCAGATAATGAATGACTCTGTGGAGGTGTCTGTCGATAAGAGTTTGCGTGTGTGTGGGGGAGGGATGGAGGATTAGGGATGCAGCAGTTCAAAGAAATAACATACTGTACTGTACAGTACAGTAATTTCAAAAGGCAGTTCATCATAATACTGTAATTTGATCCCTACACACCCCAAATACAGTACATAAAAAGCACGCAAATCAACCATGTGCAGGCAAACGCATAGATTTAATATCAAGATTGTTTTTGCAGGCTTGTGGATAAAATAGGAAGCAAGAAGGTCGATTGGTACGTAGAATCGCGTAGAATCCCCAAAAAGCACTGACAGCTCACCAGAGTGGGGAATAAAACTATTTATTGAAGACTACATAAAAGGGAACATATGAACAAACAAAAAACCTAATACATAACTACCCTACGCGTTTCAGGCACCTTAGTGCCCTTTCTCAAGGGGAAATGTTTTGTCATTTCCCCTTGAGAAAGGGCACTAAGGTGCCTGAAACGCATAGGGTAGTTATGTATTAGGTTTTTTGTTTGTTCATATGTTCCCTTTTATGTAGTCTTCAATAAATAGTTTTATTCCCCACTCTGGTGAGCTGTCAGTGCTTTTTGGGGATTCTACGCGATTCTACGTACCAATCGACCTTCTTGCTTCCTGCTATCACTTGATTGGCGTGACGCGCTGAGGATCGGAGGTAGCGTGGGTGTTGGCGGCGGACCATTCTCCCCCGTGCATGCACGCGTCTACTGGGAGAGGAAGATTTTCCCGGACGGACCGGATACACCACCACGTGTTTCCGGCACTCGGGATCTTCGCGCCACAGGAGGGGAGAATACGGAGGTGATCCAGGACAACGGTGGTCCCTTCTGCAGAGTCAACGGTACAAGAAGAGGGCTACACGAGGGATTCGTAGGGGCTTTCATCCAGGCCTGCTACATCACAGAGGATCTCAGGTAGCGTTTCCCATTGGGACTCTTCCTGTACACCTACAGCTCACTGTACCTTCCCTACTACTTCATCCACAACCACGCTCACGACTTACCTCGCAGCTTACCTCAGTGGTCCCATTCATTATTTTATTTTTCACCGTTCCATACCTGCTGTTCTTGAGCTGTTAGTAGCTTCTCACTTACCAATTGTGGATAAAATAACAGTTAAAAGTTACAGGCGCATGAGCATGAATAAACTAGCTCCCATCCGAAAGAGGATTACACACAGGCGCATAGAGAGGTGATGCTCTGTGCAAATCAAATTCGAGAAGGGATTTTCCAAAGCAGAAGATAAGAAGTTGAAATACCCTGCAGTGCAGTTAATTATCCTGAGTGAGGGGAGAGCGCTGTATATGCAGAAATGTGACACTGTTACAGTACTGTACACGCCTATGCGTTTCAACAATTTTCAAATGAGACATACTGTACAGCAGCACAGCACTGCAAATGCATGTATACTTTAAATATGCAAATTTACAATTACTGCGCGCGCACACACAGACTGTGTACTGACGTAGGTTGAACCGCGAAGGTATTAGACTTCCAAGACAACAGCTCGCAAACGCCCCCCTGAGTTTTTACACGGCATTGCAGTATTGCAGACAGCGAGAATAAAATGCTAATATCACGAGGGCAAAAATAACGCAGTTCACTCCGGGCGAAAACGACAAAAAAACTCACCCAACCCGGATAATCTGAAAGCCGCGGATCTAGCCGACTTAGACTCAGATCGGCCGCCACTGTATGGAAATAATAGTAACAATTTATTCTCCCAAGAAATGTATGAGATTCCACTCTATATTAATACCATGAGGTGATTTAGTATTTAACATGAAGATCCATTTGGATTCCAAGCAAACTAGGAGTTTAACCATATCCCCACCCCGCTCTCAAGGTGTAACTTTGTCAATAGCTAAAAAGCTAAAGTTCTCAATTCCTCCTTTATTACACTCAGTAAAATGTTTCGCTACAGGGTGTGACAAATCACCTTTCTTTATAAGCCTAATGTGCTCTTGTATCCTTAATCTTATCATCCTTGTAGTTCTACCTACGTATCTCATCCCACAGCCACATGAAAGTAAATATATAACAAACTTAGAGTTACAATTCAAGACACTATTACTCTTAAATTTCTTTTGTGGACTGTGGGAAAAGAAGCACTGGGAAGGTGCCATATATCTACACACATTACAGGCTCCACACTGATAGGAACCCTTAGTAAAAAAATTCCTTTTTTTTTTGATCATCTTTGAAGATGTCACTAGGAGACACAAAACCTGCTATTGTCTTGACTCTCCTAAAGACACACTTAGGACCCGTTTGGAGATAGTCCTTCAGTGTGGAATCCATTTGTAATATATTCCAATGTCTGCGTAGGATTGTCCTAATCTGATTACTACTTCTACTGTATTGTGAAATAAAGAATGGTATATTCTCACTATTGGCACTGTCACGTATGGGATCTATTTTCTTAACATTTTTACTCCTAACCCTTGATCTCATCCCCGAGTTCAAAAGGGTCTCTCTCTCCAAGCATAAAATCTCATCCAGTGTGGTTTGTAAAGAATTTGGTTCATAACCCCTTTCAATAAATCTATCCTTCAATTCCCCAGATTGAGAAAGGAAACTCTCTCTTGTGGAGCAATTCCTTCTCAATCTGAGGAACTGTCCTCTAGGGATCCCCGAGATCAAAGGGCATGGGTGGCAACTGTCTGCCCTAAGAAAGGAGTTCCGTGATTTCTCCTTTCTAAAGGTATTGAATTTGTTGATGAATATCGATGTATAATAGAAGGTCCAGAAATTTAATTTGTTGAATATTATAAACGTGAGTGAATTTTAAATCATAAGTGTTATTGTTAACATATTTGAGAAAAGATTGTAACGTGCCTATATCCCCCTTCCAAATCAAAATTAAATCATCAATAAAACGTTTATAAAAAATAATATTGTTGCTAAAGGGGTTAGTGCTACTAAAAATAAAATGTGCTTCCCACCACCCCATAAATAAATTTGCATAAGAGGGGACAAAACTTGTCCCCATCGCCGTGCCTTTACGTTGTAAATAAAACTTGTGCTCACATACAAAATAATTGTGAGTTAATAAAAAGGTGATTGCTTCTATAATAAATGTTGTGTTAAAACGTGACGTTTCTGAACCTTCCAAAAAATATTTGACTGCTGCCACCCCTAGTTCGTGTCTAATTATTGTATACAAAGAGGTCACATCAAGTGTGACCCATATATATGATTGATCCCATTTGATTTCTTGGATCTGTGTTAGTAAGTCCCCTGAGTCGAGGATGAAGGAGGGCAGAGTGCTAACAAAAGGTTGTAGGTATTGTAGAGGGAGAGAGAGGGGTGGCCCGGTATTAAAGGGGTTGCACCCCATTTGGCCACCCTGACCGCACCAGGGAGACAAGGGGTTAACTGGGCTGAGGTCCAGAAATGTGATGTAACCCTTGTTATGACATGTAAATGTATTTCCCCTGTTCCATTGTAATGTCTGGTTACTCAGTGTTTGCATCACACACACACTAGAATCCATCCGGGAGCACAAGGGTTAATAATTCTTTAATGATTATAGCTCTTTGTGTAGTTTTCCCGCCTTTTCAGGCACCATTTTGCAGGTCCCCATTGGCCGCCATTAGGGCTCAATGCATTTCAATAGGAATTTGTGCTGTTTTCGTCCTGTTTCCTGTAGTGACCAGCAGGTGGCGTCCGAGAGGGAGAGCGGCGGTTTCCCATTGAAAGTCAATGGGCTCATTGACTTCAATGGAGATGCCTCGAGGTAACCTAGTTGGCTGCCGTCCAGACCGCAAACCGCAAAGCGGATACAATGTCTTTCAAAAGAGCTAAAATCACTGGGTCAAGTTCAAAGTCAATTAGCGGGGAAATAAACTGTTTTAGGGCACCTAGGGATAAAATTCTTTTTGCCCCTAGTTCCTAAGCGTCCCCCCACTCGACCACCACCGGGTCCCCGAATCCTGGACCCCCCATAAGGGTCGAACCAGATAGAGCGGGTCGCGCCATAGGCTTTGCCGGCGGCGGCAGAAACGGCTCAGAAAAATGACTAAGTGAGAAATGCTGAATGTTAGGAATCCATATCTCCGGTTCCGGAGGGTCCAGCGGATCAGGGTTTGGGGTATCTGTAGCCACTGCTCCGGCATCGCTGAAGAACCATCCTTGACCCGCTTGGACCAACCCGACGGAGTATGGACCCCCTTGAACTTCGGGACTTTTCCCATAGACTTCAATGGCAGAAAATCCCCATTGACTTCAATGGCGGCTATTTACCATTGAAAGTCTATGGCGGAGCTGCCCGTTGTTTTCAATGGGGATTTAGTGAAAAGCTGAGATTTCTTTTTCAATGGAGATTTTTGTATTAAAATGATTTAATGTGCATTTGTGTAACTCCGGTTTCTTAGGTCGTAGCAAGTCGCTTTTTTGACCATATGGTGTCCCAGTTCTGGCAATGCGAACTGGGAAGTTTGGACCTGCTAAACCTAACGGAACCGGATATTTTAATACGTTTATGTTTTATGCTTAATAGTGTATCCTAAGGTAGGGATAAGTTCAAAAGGAAATTCTTTTGGGCCATAAGGTAGCAGATGGCCCTGGGGACGCCGCTATGTCTAGGATTTAAGTGCTGTTCAAAGAGTTTTATCACCCTCACTGTTTATCCGAAGCCCAAACCAGGGCAGGTCTTAAGTGTTCCAGTTAACACCTTTCAACAAAGGTTTTCCTGCCAGAACTCCAAATAGTAGACTTTCTGGCATTCCTGACGTAAATGTGGGGCTTCAGAAATGAGACCCCCAGAGTTCTACTGCCCATGTGCCAACTAGCAGGGGGGCATGGGTCAGAATGCTTTCCCACGTTAGTGAGTGGCTGGAGGTAATTGTAAACCAATCCCCTGTGCTTAAGGTTAAGAATAGAAGGAGAATGGTTTATAAACGGCTGTCCACCCATATATCCTTTGTCTTCGTTTGCTGATATGGTTACCTGATATCACCTGAATGATTTCCTCACTGCTGAAAGAAATGCTACATCATACTTCTCATTCCCCAACCCTTAAGTAAGTGTACTTCTTGTTTGTTACTGTATTATCTGTTGTGTTCACCTTTATTCTAAGGAATAAATACAATTTATTATATCTTAAGCCTCGTTCAGTTCAAACCCAATTATTTTTGTGTAATATTAATAAGCCTGTGGAAGCTATCGTCACAGGCGTTTGTCCACATAATGTGACAGACCATCTCCCAAAGATCCTATGCTAGAGACTATTGGCCGGCCCGGAGGGTCACCAAAGTCTTGTGGATCTTTGGGAAATGGTGAAAAATCGTGACAACCGGGGTAGGGTTGAAGATGAAGTCAAATTCCTTTTTAGAAAGAACATTGGTAAGTCTACCTAATTCTAATAGATCAATTAGTGATTTCATAAATAGACTGGTTGGGTCACGCGGAAGTACAGAGTAGGAGGAAGAATCTCTCAGCTGGCGATAAGCCTCTTCAAGATAATTTGTCCTACTCTGCACCACCACGCCCACCCCCCTTGTCTGCATTTTTGATGACTAATGTCTGATTATTCTGTAAAGACCTCATCGCCAACTGTTCCTCCAAACGAGAAACCCTGTGACAATAACTTAAGATCTCTAATAACTAGATTCTCAAACATTGTAATAAAAACCAAAAAGGGATCTTTTGCATATTTGGCATATTTTTGCACACTTGGCATATTTTGCATATATTGATTTATAATCTAGACTAATATGTCTGTTGTAATGATGTATGAATAAAACTAATAACTAATTCTGTATGTACCTGAAAGTAAAATGGCATCATCCACTCTACTCTACCTTCTATACTTAAGAAAAGTTAAATATCATGTTAATATTTGTATATTATAACATGATATTTTTATGCATGATGTTTCTATGTTTAACCAATCTTTTCTTCCTATGGTGTATATATATATATATATATTAGAAATCATCATATGTATGCTTATACTATATTATATTATACTATGTTCTTTCTCTTAACAACAAGGACATAGTGGTTGATTGGATTCTGTAAGAGATATTACAACAAAACAATGAATACACAAGTAATAGATAAGGGATATATTTATTTTATTTTATTATATGAAATAAATGTAAGTATTAACCAGTTTTTATGGAGATTTAGGTCTGTTGACAGTTTTAATTGATATCATATATGATAGCAAACAGGGAGGATCTGCAAGCAAATGAAGGTTGCAGAGGTGACTCTGCTCAAACACAAGGAGGGAAAGGAATACCAAACAGTGGATTGAGGGGTGGTGCTCACAGGGAATATAATAATGACAAGTGGAAAGAAAGAATCCCTATTGTGTGGCACTAAGGAGAGTACACCCTAATTAAAACTTATACTTTTATTATAAACTGATTAAAAATAAACTGTTTGGGGAAACCACATACATAGAACAGACCAAAAAATATTAAAAGGACGGAGAGGTGTGGTAGGGTGTTTAATGAGGGTTTTTTATATATATGTTCCTCTTAAACCTTAATAAACCCTAGAATCTGGGTGGTCTCTGTGAACCTGTACCTGGGGTGGTGGTAGAAACAGATGATCTTCAGTGATACACTACAAGAATACACAGACAACATTATACTCTGGTTACGCTACATTGACGACGTGTGTATTCTTTGGAAAGGGAGTCAATCTTCACTCAATAAATTTGTGGAGATCCTCAATACTAACACACACAACCTGAGACTTACACACAAAATCAGTAAAAAGAGTATCGTATTCCTGGATCTGTGCATCAGTATCAATACAGAGGGTGTAATAACTACATGTACCCACACCAAAAAAAAGCCACAAACAGCTATCTCAGAGCAGATAGCCATCACCCTGTCTCCCTTATCAAGGGTATACCGACAGGACAATTTCTACGTATTAGAAGGAACTGCTCTGAGATAGCTGATTTCAAACTGCATGCAGAAGCTATGCGCCAGAAATTTCTACAACGGGGTTATAGCCATAAAACCATCAAAAAAAGCATATCACAGGGCGCTTGTCACACCTAGAGTATCACTGCTGCAGACAAAAGATAAACCAGAGGAAAATAAACTCATACTGTACGTTTCATAGGCACGTATAATGCGCAATGGAAAAACATCAAAGGCATATACTCCAAATACTGGCATATACTGCTCCAAGACCCAGATCTCAATGAGGTTCTTAAAAGCGAACCAACTATGGTAAGCAGACGAGCAAGAAATCTAAAGGAAGCTCTGGTCCACAGCCATTTTGCAAAATCTAAGAACATCTCTCAACACACATGGCTTCCACCCAAACCACAAGGAACATACAAATGTGGTTCATGCAAAGCATGCCAGTATATAAAAACTAGTAAAACATATACAAGTCATGGCAAAGAATACACCACACGGGGTTTCTTTAACTGCAAATCAACGAAAATCGTCTATCTTATCACATGCTGCTGTGATGCACAATACTGCACCGACACACTTTATTCGAGCAAATACCCGGTATGTACCTGGCAGATACCTGGAATGCGCCGCTCCTCACCTCTGACAAGCCCCGTTGCATTTGCCTTCCCAGCCTGGGTTCATGCCTGGCTAATGGGCGGCTGATCTGTTAAATGATAATGATTAGGATTTAATAGGCTGCAATGCTTCGCGTGTCTACCAGATGGCATAAATTCATGAATTGTAATGCAGTATATATATATGTACTGTGCAGTATTGCAGCCAGCGGGAATAAAATGCTTCAATCCCTGCTGGAAAATAACTCAATGCACTCGGGCAGAAAACAGTCACAAACCTCAATACACCCGGGTATACCCGAATTCGTGGGACTAGCCGAGCTCGAATAAAGTGTGTCGCCAGTGTATGTGGGAAAAACAGGCAGGGAATTCCGCCGCCGCATCTTAGAGCACATTGGCTTTATTAAAAACTGTGCAGACACTCCAGTATCAAGATACGTGAGAGAGTACCATCAGGGGAATGTGAAATCACTAGTATTTCAAGGTATCGACAGGGTTACATCCACAAACAGAGGGGGAGACTGGAACAATAAACTCCTACAAAAAGAATCAAGGTGGATTTTTACACTGTCCACCTTGACTCCAGAAGACCTTAATGAGGGGTTTCTATATACCCCATTCTTGTAATACTATCTTACATCTGCCGTTCTAGATTAGGCCAGCCTTTACCATTATGATATGGTACCTAATAAAAATATCTTTAGGTATCTGTCTCTAAGGTATTAACCCTCTATAGCACTATCTGTGTCTTTGTATTGCAAGCCACTATATAGTACCCTTAAATATGATCTTACCCAATACTGACGTATTTCCCCCAACAGAGACCTTTTTCATAGGAACCACTAGAAATAGGAGTTACATCTTTAAATCATCAATTTTTTGTTGCAAACATGAGTTTAAGACTTTCAGTCTGGATTTCCTTTCTGAAAGTTTCCCCCGTTTCTAGAGGGAACGTCATTAGCCACACTTAGTACAAATTCATTTGTGCAAGACCATTTGCACTATACTTACCTCCCTGCATAACTGGGTCAATATCAGTATCACACTGCAAAGCATGTAAACATTTCTTAAACTGATAAATTTTCCTAGTAGGGACATGTACTAAGTAACATGCAGTGCAGACAATAAACTACACATGAAAGGTGCGTCCACTTTATTTATTTATGTATCTTCTGCACATACAAATGAGTTCAGAATCTCTTGTTTGGTAATTCATCGCTCCCAACCTCACTTCAGAGGGAGCGTCACTAACTTGTAAGCCTAATATAGGCTGACATCTTTAGCCAATCGGAAGGAAAACTTACGTTCCTTCAACTCCCTCCTCTCGGGCGGGGGGGGGGGGGCGTCATCAACACGAGCATCATGATTGGCTCCCAGTAGTGACCAATCAGAGGAGACCGACAATCCGTTGCTACGGTAACGCAAACCAATAAAAACCTACCAAAGTCACTTGGAACCCGCCCCCAATGAAGCCAGTTACGGTGAAACGTACGTAGGGTACGTCTGATGTCACCATCACGTGACGTCGGCTCATCGGTGAGGTGTGTGTTACAAGTTGTCTGAGTGCTTCGGAGACTGCGTTCGTTGGCAGCAACAGCACTCAGACCCTAGGGTAGTCTCCTATATCTCTATACCTGCTAAGGATTGATTACATGCAGCTTTGTGGTGCCTAAAACGTTTATAGCTGTTTCATTTCAGCCATCACTAAACACAAGCCTGCATCTAAACTACCTATACCCCATTGTTACAAGGGGTTTCTCTACAATTGCTATACGCTACAGACCAATTATATGCAGCTTTGTGTAAACGCTTAAGGTGCTTATGGCTGCTTCATTCCAGCCATTATCATGTGCAGCCTTGCGTTACACTTAACAGTCTGCATCTAGTTGCCTATATTCCAGGGTTTCCCAAACTTTTTTTTCCGTGACCCGGTTATTTTTTAACTTCTTTTTCGTGACCCACTAAAAAATTTATTGCTTTTACTGGCCTATAGGGCCTGCACAGACACACACATAGCCACTGATATACACACACAGACACACACACAGCCGCTGATACACACACACACAGCCACTGATACACACACATACACAGCCACTGATACACACACACACACACAGCCACTGACACATGCAGCCACTGACACACACACTGATACACACACAGAGCCACTGATACACACACACAGCCACTGACACACACACCCCGCCACTGACACACACACAGCCACACAGACACTGCTACACACACACACACTGATACACACACAGAGCCACTGATACACACACACGCAGCCACTGACACACACAAAGCCACACAGACACTGCTACACAGACACACACACTGATACACACACAGAGACACTGATACACACACACTTACACTGATACTGGCCTGGGACACTTGGGTGGGTGGGAGGGGGCCAGGGACACTTGGGTGGGTGGGTGGTATGGGGCCAGGGACACTTGGGTGGGTGGGAGGGTTGGAAGGGAGGGGGCCAGGGACACTTGGGTGAGTGGGAGGGAGGGAGGGGGCCAGGGACACTTGTGTGGGTGGGAGGGGACTAGGGACACTTGGCTTGCCAGGGACACTTGGGTGGGTGGGAGGGAGGGGGCCAGGGACACTTGGGTGGGTGGGAGGGGGCCAGGGACACTTGGGTGGGTGGGAGGGAAGAAGGGGGCCAGGGACACGTGGGTGGGTGGGAGGGGGCCAGGGACACATTGGAGGGGGCCAGGGACACTTGGGTGGGTGGGTGGGAGGGGGCCAGGGACACTTGGGTGGGTGGGTGGGAGGGGGCCAGGGACACTTGGGTGGGTGGGTGGTTCTTAGGGGGCCAGGGACACTTTCGGGGCCAGGGACACTTGGGTGGGTGGGTGGGGGCCAGGGACACTTGGGTGGGTGGGTGGGTGGGGGCCAGGGACACTTGGGTGGGTGGGTGGGTGGGGGCCAGGGACACTTGGGTGGGTGGGTGGGGGCCAGGGACACTTGGGTGGGTGGGTGGTAGGGGGCCAGGGACACTTAGGGGGCCAGGGACACTTGGGTGGGTGGTTTGGGGGCCAGGGACACTTGGGTGGGTGGGAGGGGGCCAGGGACACTTGGGTGGGAGGCAGTGACTGGGTGGGGTGACTTACCTTGCCGCCGGACGCTTTCCCCTGCTGCCCCCGATATCCCCTGCTGCCCGGGACAGGAGGTGGGCTTGGGGGCATGGGAGGTGGGCTCGGGAGGGGGTGCCACGGGAGGTGAGCTCGGGAAGATGGCCGCGGGGGGAAGCGGGCCACAGTAGGAGCTTGTACTTCCACCCTGCCCCATGTAACGTGCGGGCCGCAGAGGAGCTGGTACTTCCTCCTCCGCCCCACGTTGGGAGCGGGGGGGAGGAAGGGAGCGGACCCTGCTTGCCCTGCGCAAGCGCGCGGGACCGCAGGGGGAATCGCCGCCATTTTTTTAAAACTTGAGGGGGGGACGGGGGACGGGAGACACCGAGCGGCCAGCCTCGCTGCGACCCGGCAATTTTGGTGCCGTGGCCCGGTGCCGGGTGGCGACCCACCATTTGGGAAACGCTGCTATATTCCATTGCCACAAGGGGTTTGAAGATATATTGTCATTACATTTTTTGACACAGAAACCACCCAGATTCTAGGGTTTATTAAGGTTTAAGAGGAACATATATATAAAAAAAAACCTCATTAAACACCCTACCACACCTCTCCGTCCTTTTAATATTTTTTGGTCTGTTCTATGTATGTGGTTTCCCCAAACAGTTTATTTTTAATCAGTTTATATTAAAAGTATAAATATCATATATGATCAACAATGTGATTAATGATAATAGGAGATATTTTTGTAATAATATAATAAAATGTGTGGATTAGATCATATCATGTATACCAGGTTTTCTACCCAGCAACAGGTGATGACGTGGGGGCGTGCTTACCCCTTGTGGCGTGTTCCCATTGTGTCTTGTGCTCTTGTGTCCTTATGTGGGAATTCACTTTCCCCATCACTCGCTGAGTCCCAATGCAGGTGGAGGTCTAGTCTGGGGCCTGCCGGGGAGTTGCCTATGGCGATGACGCGGCGAATGGAGCTTTCCATCTCCTCATTCGCCGTGGGATTGACTGGCGGACCCCGGACAGTGTGGGGCTCCCTCCATGAGCATTGTGGGCTCGGGGGAGGGCAGGGATCCTGGTCTCCGGTTATGTGACATTGCGGGAGACATGGGGGCCGTCCCGACGGGCTAGTGACATCACCATGCATTTGGGACCCATTCTTGGCTCTGCGCCAGTTTTTTTCTTGTTTGTCTTTGAAGATTTGTTTAATCTCATCCCACTTGGCTGCACACCTATCAGGATTTTGGACTAAAGGGGCATCTGTGAATATCATTTATTATTCTCTTCAATACTTATTGTGAGTCCAGGATCCATCCCAATGAGGGCTTGACTGGGTTTCTCAGCCCTTATCTTAACCTTCAGGGATCATTGGTCTATCTGGGGACTTTACTACAAGCATCAATCAGAATATTCCCCTGTCCTATTCTGTTTATTTGTATATTACCTATACCATCATATTGAAAGGATCCAGCGTTGGAAAGCCTTTGTCACCTGAGTTTTTAGACGGTATTGCAGTATTGCAGACAGCGCTAATAATATACTAACATTACGAGCGCTAAAATACCGGAACATATTCCAGAAAAAATATATATATACTGCATTTGCCCGCAGTTATCAGAGTTGCGCCGCTGTGGCCGCATTAGGATAAAGGCGGCCGCAGCAGATGGAACAAGGACACCATTTAAAATATTTATTTGCACAAGTAACAATCAATTGACTCTGTTATATGATCTTCTAACATCTGACATCTGAAGCAAAGTAGGTAAAGCCATCCTATAACTGGTGGATTTAAATGACACAGTGAGAAAGGAAAACTGCACCATTTACAGGCTCAAACTTTGATATACACCTATATAATATTGTGTTGAGCATCTCCCCTTCATTGCTCTGAAAACCACTCATTGACACACTTGAAGAAAATTTGACACAAAGTACTTTGATACACTGGCCCAAACAGGAGCAATACTGAATGAATACGGAATAGGCACTGCAACATAGTACTACAATATTGCAAAGATACATAGCTTGCGTGTACTGATTGATCTGTGTGGTTGATTGAAGTGCTGGTTGGTTAAAGTGTGTACAGTTAGAACCAGAAGCAGTTTGAACAAGAAAGCAGTTAAACAAGGTATAGTATATTGAAGTACAGTTTACTGTTAGTACTTCTAAACTTCATAGTTGCTAGAATGAGCAGGATTGAAAATGCCACTCAATGCACATCTTGCCACATGTATGTGCACTTGGAGCAGCTGTTCCAAGGAGCATACCGCTGTGAGAAGTGTGAGCAGGTGGTCTCTTTAGAATCAGAGGTTGCTGATCTGAAGAGGCAACTTGCAATATTGAGGGACATTGGCAATCTTGAAAGGGAATTAGAGCTCACTGAGCAGGCCCTTGCTTCGACTAGTGGTGCAGATGGTGGCGCTTTTAGTGAGGAGCAGGTAGGTAGCTTAGTTGCTGTTAGTGAGTAGCAGGTAGGTAGCTGGGTGACAGTTAGAAGGGGAAGCAGGGGCAATAGGGAGAGGCAGATCAGTTCTGAGCTGACACATCCCAATAGATTTGCCATGTTGAGTGAAGATTTTGGGAATGTTGGGGCAGAAATGGCAAGGCTGGGGGAGACTAATTCCTCTAGCAGCCAGGGGAATAGTTCCTCCAGCACAGTGGGGACTCAGGATGCTCAGATGCAAAGAAAGATTGTGGTGGTAGGGGACTCCATTATTAGGAAGGTAGATAGGGCAATCTGTTGCCAGGACTGCATGAACCGAACAGTTTGTTGTCTCCCGGGTGCTCGGGTTCGGCACATTGCGGATCGGGTAGACAGATTGTTGGGGGGGGCTGGGATTGACCCGGCGGTCTTGGTACATGTTGGCACCAATGACAAAGTTAGAGAAAGATGGAGGGTCCTAAAAAATGATTATAGGGATCTAGGCCAAAAGCTTAAGGCAAGGAACTGCAAGGTAGTATTTTCTGAAATACTACCAGTGCCATGCGCTACCGCAGGGAGACAGTCAGAGATCAGGGAGGTTAATGCATGGCTAAGAAAGTGGTGTAGGAAGGAGGGGTTTGGGTTTTTAGAGCACTGGGTCTCCTTTTCTTAGAGGTGCCATCTATATTCTAGGGACGGATTGCACCTCAATGAAGAGGGATCTTCTGTGCTAGGGGGAGAATGCTAAAAAGGTTGGAAAAGATTTTAAACTAGGATGGAGGGGGGAGGGGAATGAAACAGATAATGAACTAAATGGAATAGATGAGGATACAAGGTGCTATGGAGGTAGAATGGGGGCAAGTGCAAGATTGACAAGCAGTGAGATACCCATAGTAAATAGAGATAATATTAGAAAACTTCTAAAGACTAAACCAAGTGGGAGCAGAAAGGAAGGAGCAGATATGATAATAGTACAGGCTGAAAAAAAACTTAAATGCATGCTTGCTAATGCAAGAAGCCTGACAGATAAAATGGGGGAGCTTGAATTAATAGCTACAAGGGAGCAGTATGATATCATATGCATTACTGAAACATGGTGGGATGAAATTCATGACTGGACAGTTAATTTAAAGGGGTATTCTCTTTTTCGGAAGGATCAAACAAATAGAAGGGGAGGTGGAGTATGTCTATATGTTAAACCAGATCTAAAACCTATTATAAGATATGATGTTTATGAAGGGAATGATGAAAATGTAGAGACCTTGTGGATAGAAATTAGCAGTGGAGGTAAAAGTATAAAGAAATTGTTTGTGGGAATATGCTATAAACCACCAAATATCTGTGAGATTGAGGAAGCTAAAATACATTTGCAAATGGAGAAGGCATCAAAACTGGGTCATGTTTGCATAATGTGGGATTTTAATTATCCAGACTGGGGCAATGAGATTAGCGTTACAACAAAAGGAAACAGGTTTTTGGAGGTGCTTAAAGATAATTATATGACCTAATTTATTGAGGAACCAACCAGGAGAGAGGCAGTTCTGGATTTGGTCATATCAAACAATGTAGAAATAATAACAAATATTCAAGTCCTGGAACATTTGGGTAACAGTGATCATAACATGGTCTCATTTGAAATAAATTATCAAAAAACAGATTACTTGTGTAGCCGTGACCCCCGATTCACCCTGAGTAATGAGAGATTGCGCTTGCAAGTATTAGTTGCGAAAGCCCGTGAAGGAGGAGGATACATATTGGCGGGAAAGGAGCAGTCCCTTGACCCAGCAGCCCCGCGGGGAGGGACAGGTGAGCACGTTTAGCCTATGGGTGGAGGAGTTTCCAGAGATATAGGCAGTGGTTGCGCGCACGTGGAGAGAGATCGTGGAGAGTAGAGACGGAGATACTGCGCTGGGAGGTGATACCCCCAGGCACAGGCAAGGTGTCACCGGCCCAGTTAGCCCTGAGTCACCGTAGAGACAAGCTGAGCTAGGGACACCCTTAGTAAGGACCTTACCCCCCAAATAATTGCTGAGTTCAGGACTACCCTGTCGAGGAGAAGCGCCCTTATCGCAGTGTGTGATCCTCAGAGACTCTTTTTAAAGAACCGTGGCAGTTCCGAGCACCGGAGTGCTCGGAAGGTATTTCATCAAGTGCACCAACTTTACCCGTTCAATCACCTAAGACCTAGTGGCTGCGCAGTCACCCCTACACATACACATGGCCGTTGGGAGCACGAGAACTGATTAACGTATTTGGACACGGGGTGGGAACACCCGGTGGCAGGTTTGGGGAGACAGTACTGTTTGGCGTCCGCCGAGGCGCAAGTTACTGTGGGCGTCCACCGAGACGCAATGATGTGTACGTCCTCCCTGGCGTGTTAAATGTTATGTACCAGTGTGCTGGAATGTCATGGCATGTACTATATCGAAAGGTTGATGTATCAGTAAATGATATTGGGTTTATAACATGGTTGTGTGAGAGGAATTCTTGTATAGAGTTCCTGCGAAGACCAACTCCCCCTTTGGCGGGATCTGTCGCAGGTGGAGGCGCTGCACCGAACCTAAATATATATGTATTTTATGCACCCCGGGCTCTCCGTGGCAGAGGCTCAGGCCCTGTGAGTCAGCAGGTAACACAGCCCAGAGTAACCGCTTGCCGAGTGATAGGAAGCAGGGTTACATTTGGAGGCGCTGCTGAGATTTTAGACCTGGGGTGCCCCTCGAACCTCACTTGTGATCACCATGGCCTTACCCACCCATCAAGAGATACGAGACTGGGCATGCCAAGTCCGCACTCCCACTCGTCGCGCCGTAGCGTTGGCCCGAGTACCCGTGGCATTGCCCCTAGAGACTTTACAGACGGCCTTGCGACAACTCCCGGGGTTTGCCAAAGCTCACCTGGTACCTGTAATGATAGACCACGACTCCAAGTGGAATACCTTACTTGTAGACTGTCGGCGTAAACTGTTGGCATTAGAAACTGCCGTTCCACAATCCCTGGTCTTGCCCGACGCACCGCCCGGCGGTAGTCCTTTCGTCTACCCCCTTCGAAGCCCCTTCATATGCCCGTTGGGGGAGGATGACCCCACCCTTCCGTTGCTCCACTATGCCGAGAGTGAGCTCGGTAGCTGCCGCTCTCTGTCCAGTAGCCCGGAATCCAGCGCCTCTATGGAAGCGGGAGTGAGTAGTAACCTACTAAAAAAACTGAATGACAAAATAGACCTACTATCTAGTCCCCCCAGTTTGCCGCCGCTAGTCGAAGCGCTTACCTTAGCCACCCACGCTCAGAACTACTGGAAGCTAAAAGCCTTCTCGGGGACCCTCCCGGTGCCTGCCGGGGAAGATGGGGTAGAGACGTGGAGAGAGCACATGCGGGGAGTGATGGAAGAGTGGTCTTGCACCGATGTAGTAAAACGCCAGCGGCTCATGGAGTTTCTGCTGCCCCCGGCAGCCACGCTAATCGGAATACACCGCGAACAGCACCCCGACCTAACCTCTTGCTTGATGATAGAATTCCTGGCCGAAGCCTATAGTGCCAAGGAGGATGACGGGGCCTTGTGGGCCAAGTATTACGCCGTAAACCAGAAGGATGGGGAAGATCTATCCGCCTATATACACCGTGTACAAATATCTCATGGCCCGCTACTGCATTATAAATACGTACTCCCATCCCAGATGGATGAGTACCTCCGGAAGCAGTATCTCCATGGATCCAGTCCGTCGCACCCAATAGCCACCATGATTCGGGATCATCTCAATCGGGCCCCCCCCCTTCGTTCATCCAACTACTGCAACAGGTGAAGGAACACGAGACGCATCTACGCGGCGGCACTACTGAACATTTTCTCTAGGGTATGTTTCCCTAGTGAGATCCTAACCGATCAAGGGTCGCAGTTCATGAGTGAACTGTTACAGTGTCTCTGGGATGCCTGCGGTGTACAGCACCGGCGCACTACCCCTTACCATCCCCAGACAAATGGGTTACGTGAGAGGTTCAACGGTACCTTGAAGCAAATGCTTCAGACCATAATAGAGGTGGAGGGGAAAGACTGGGAGATTCACCTGCAGCACTTGCTGTTTGCCTACCAAGAGGTACCGCAAGAATCTACCAGCTTTTCTCCCTTCAAGCTGCTATATGGCCGCAGGGTACGAGGACCTCTGGACTTATTCCGGGATGGATGGGAGGGGGAAGCTACTGATACTGATGCGTCTGTGATCCAGTATGTAGTAGATCTCAGAGACCGGTTAGAGATGCTCAAGGGGGTGGCCCAGGACCATCTCAGCGCTCTTCAGACCAAGCAAAAGCAATGGTATGACCGGAATGCCCGTAGTAGAGAATTCATCCCATGTCAGCAGGTACTTGTTCTCAAACCCACTCGGGAGAACAAATTGATGGCTGCCTGGTCGGGACCGTATCCGGTTCTCCGAAAGGTGAATGAGTACAACTATGTTGTACAGGTAGAGCCAGATAGAACGCTTGCTCAACGCTGGGACGGTCTCAGATGCTTACCCCATGCCCTGCATGGATGAGTTACTAGATGAACTCACGGGGGCAAAGTATCTGACCACCATGGATCTGAGCAAAGGGTATTGGCAGATCCCACTGACCCTGGAGGCTAGGGAGAAGTCAACATTCATCACTCTGTTCTCTATGAATTCCTAGTGATGCCATTCGGGATGAAGAATGCCCTGGCTACCTTCCAACGCCTGGTCAACCGCTTACTGGAAGGGATGCAGAGTTATACAAGGGCTTATCTAGATGACATTGCTGTCTTTAGTAATTCCTGGGAATCCCATTTAGGACATGTAGCTGCAGTGCTAGACAGAATTAGGGAAGTTGGGCTTACCTTAAAACCCACAAAGTGCTTAGTAGGGATGGCTGAGGTCCTGTACTTGGGGCACAGAGTGGGTGGAGGGCATCCCAAACAAGAGCCAGCCAAGGTAGAGGCTATAGTCCAGTGGCTTGTTCCCAGAATTAAGAAACAGGTTATGGCATTTCTGGGCACCGCAGGGTACTATAGGAAGTTTGTCCCACAGTACAGCGCCGTGGCGAAACCACTGACTGACCTGACCTGAAAGCCACAGCCTGTGCTTGTTTCCTGGTCTCCTGCCTGTGAAACTGCTTTCCAGGCTTTAAAGACTGCCCTTCCCGGCGCCCCCATCTTGGCTGCCCCGGACTACTCCAAACATTTCTTAGTACAGACTGATGCCTCGGACTTTGGCATTGGGGCTGTGCTTTAGCCAGGTGGGGGAGGACAGCAGAGAACACCCCGTGGTAAACCACAGCCGTAAGCTACTCCCCAGAGAGGTGGCATGTGCCATCATGGAAAAGGAGTGCTTGGCAATGGTGTGGGCACTAAGAACATTGCAACCGTATGTGTATGGGCGCTCTTTTACAGTCATTACTGACCACAACCCCCTGAGTTGGCTGCAGAGGGCATCAGGGGAGAATGCCAAGCTGTTACATTGGAGCTTGGCACTGCAAGAATTTGACTTCACTATCCAACACAAGAAGGGTAGTAAACACAGCAACACGGATGGACTATCTCATCAAGAGAACCCCTCTGAACTTAAGTTCTCCAACGGTGCCACCGGTGACCCACTTCCCATGAGGGGCAGCGGGCTGCAGGGCACCCTTTGAGAAGGGGAGGTGTGATGAGCGAGGGGGGGCTAGCCCGGTAAAAAAGGGGTTACACCCCAGCTGGCCACCCCTACCCTCGTGTGGGAGGCGAGGGGTTAACTGTAATAATTCTTATATGTGTTTTTATTCCCCTGCCTCAGAACAATATGTGTTCCCCCCTTTTGGTTGAATGTATTTCGCTGATTACATGTGTTTTTACCCATACAGTGTGTACACCAAGCACATACACTGGGATAAGGTCGGGAGGGAAAGGGTTAACTGTGTTGGTATGTTTATGGCCATTTGTTCCCCTTCCCGCCTTTTTAACCCCCATTTGCAGCCCTGTCCCATAGGTCGCCATTGGAGCTCCATAGAAGACTATGGAGATTTCAAGGTTTTTGGCCCTATACCGAGGAAGACCACGGGTGGAGCCCAAGAGGACGAGCGGAGTTCCCCATTGAAATAAATGGCGCAATGCATTTCAATGGGAATACCTCGAGTCCGCTCTCTAAGAACTGAGTTGGATGCCTGCCAAACCGCAGTATCCGAAAATAGCTACAATCTCAAAGAAAGAGCTTTGATTGCTAAAGTGCCGTGGGAACTCGGTCACGGCCAAGTTCAAACATATTAAAGTCATAACTGTGGTTCTGGGACAGCTAGCGGTCCAATTCTTTTTGCCCTTAGCTCATGGGAACCCCCTTACTCGACCCCAACCAGGTCCGAGGGCAATGGCCGTGAGAAAGGGTCGCGCCCGCCACGAGGGTCGCCGCCATTGACCACAATGGTGGAGGAAAGCCGCTAGGTTTTAAAACGCGAAGTGCAAAAGTGCATAAATCTGAAACCATTATCTCCGGTTTGGTGAGGACTGGGACTTGGCCACCATGCAGTCACAGCTCTGGCATGATTGCATGGCAATTTCCAGCCCTCTCGATCAACCGAACGGAGTATGGTCGACTGTCTAAATTGTGTTTCTGCCATTGACTCCAATGGCAGAGAAATGCAAACTGTGAAACATGTGGTTTTAAAATCCAATATTGCATCTCCGGTTCGGTAGGTTGCAGCGAGCTAAAAATTGGCCACCATGGAGAGTCCCCTCCGGCATGAGGGCCTGACAAGTTTTAGCCCGCTCGGCCCAACCGAACTGAATATTTTTATGTATATAAAATATTGTAAATTCACTATATTTTATGCCTACAGTAAAGCCCGCGAAAGTTACTGGCCCATAAGGTATGTTAATGTAAGGAATCCGCTCCACGGTTTACTGGTTGCCTTACCTTGCAGACCGGTGCAGTCCTGGAGCACCTCTCCTGAGGTTTGCTGCAGCTTGGATTCACTCACCAAAGCAATACACACTCCCTCTGGTATCTACTGCAGCTGTGCAGCCTATCACTGCAACCTATACTTGCATTCACTCATTGGAGCAGTACAGTTCACACCCCCGCCGGGGATTGGCCCGCGGGCCTTTAAGTATTGCTTTCCCATAATGCTCCCTGCCGAGCATAGTCCTTACTGGATGTCACTACCTGTTCTGCCACAAGCTCCTGCTTGTTCTCCTGTGCTGAAGCGGAGGTTCCGTCCTGCGTCCTTCAGCTTCCTTCAAGCTCCCGCTTGTTCTCCTGTGCTGAAGCGGAGGTTCCGTCCTGCGTTCTTCAGCTTCCTTCAAGCTCCCGCTTGTTCTTCTGTGCTGAAGCGGAGGTTCCGTCCTGCGTCCTTCAGCCTCCTGTTCTCCTGTGCTGAAGCAGAGGTTTTGTCCCTGCGTCCTTCAGCCTCCTGGATTCCTGCACTGATGCGGATGTTTCGTCCCTGCGTTCTTCAGTTTCCTGGATTCCTGCACTGAAGCGGAGGTTTCCCTGTGTATCTTCAGCTTCCTGGTTCCTGGGGCCTACTCTTTCCCTAATCTAGAGAGGCCGTGTCCTGGTTCCTGCGCTGTTACAGAGGATTCCCCAGCCGCTCAGGACTCTTGCGCTGTAGCACTGGTGCACCCGTGCAGCAAAGCGGTGTGCTATTCTGGTCTGCCTACCATCTCCTCTGACCAGTACCATGGGCCATGGTCGTCGCTCACGCAGAAGCCAACCCCGCGCTCCTAAGCTGAAGCGGGGCTCTCCTGACTACCTGTTGCCGAACTCTTGCCTGAACAATGTTTATCCTGATATCTCCTGTCCTGACCCTGGCTTGTACAACGACGACGCTGTCTTCTCCTTACCTGATCCTGCTACGTTTGACAACGAACTGCGCAATCCGGATCAGCCTGCGCGGTCTCAGGTCGGTGCTTTTACAACCCCACCTCAGCCTCGCGGTCCGACCCTGGTTTGTGGCGAGCAGAACCCTGACAGTATGCTCGGCCTCACAAACTCGGACCCCGCTGAGGTGTGGGTTGGTAAGTTTTTTCTTGAAAACCTGTCCCGGTCTGTAGACCAGTCCCAGTTTGAGAATGATTCTTTTTTGTGCGATATAATACCCCTGATGGAAGATCTGTTTATGTCGGAGGGCTTAACTCCCTTGCAAAAGAAATGCCGTAATGATCTGGTTGGTAAGGCTTGCTGCCTCAGAGACTTAAAACTGTATCTGGCCAGTGTTTTGGCCATTGCAAACAGTGCATTCTCTCCTGATTCCCCTTTTGCTGGGGATGAGGTGAGCCCTGTGGAACTGGTCAACGCCTGTAATACACTCAATGCCCTGGCTTTATCTTTGGACATTCCTTTAGTACTCCCGGACCCTTCCGTCATGGTGGCTTTCGCTCACGAGACGCTGCATGTACTTTCCGTGGTATTGGATGATTGCTTGTTAAAACAGGATCGCCCCCTGGCCGCTAACGCCGTCCACTGGCGGTTTTTCTCTGCTGCCAGTCCTGTCGCTAAACCGGGGGACGTATCTCCCGCTTCGGGAGATGACCAAACGAACCCATTAGCAATATCTCCTAACGTAGTAACTGCCACAGTCCCTAGCTCTGATTGTATGCCCGGGTTCCCTGACACCAATGATATGTCTACGTTAACCCCTGCCGATCAGTCCTGTGAGGTTCCCCTGGAGAATACATATGTTTCACTAGCCAACACTAAGGTTCTACTATCAGAGAATAAGTCCCTTTGTTCCCCTATTTCTAACTCCGAATCTGTCACTCCAGCTCTTCAGGGTTTTCCAGCTTTAAACTCTGCTAGGCAGTCCTGTGCGCTTTCCCCGTCAGAGAAAGAATCCCTAAGTTCTGTTCCCAGGGTTATTTCTGTATTAACCTCTGTGGGGCAGCTCTCTGAGTTTCCTTTGGTAAATCCCTGTTCTCTGTCAGCCATGGTCACGCCCCTAGCTTCAGAGGAGAGATTCCTGGTCTGTCCTAATACAGAGAGAAGATTACCTATGTTTTACTCTCAGGCATTGTCTGCATTAACCCCTGTAAATTCTTGCTGCCTCCAAGTTAATGCCTTCGTTTTAGCCTCAGAGAATGAGTCCACAAGTCAGACAGCAGAGGTTGCATTGAGGGATTCCCATAACCGTACGGAGTCCCTAGATATTCTTTGCTATAAATCCCCTGCTTCAGCTCAAGTTTCCACAGTTTCGTCTCCGGAGACTTCGGCTAAAGTTCTGGTTCCTGATAAATGTATTCAGGAGTCAGGTTTTTCCCTAAGCTTGCTCGCAGAGTTCCTTCTCCCGGGTGTTTCGCTGAACCAGCCTGTCGCCCACATAGCGGTGATCCCTGCTTCAGCGCATAGTTCCCACATTATGGAGTTTGCAGTAATTTCTGGTTTCCCAGACATTCCTTACCAAATACCTACTTCAGAGACCAGTACAGTTATGATTCACCCCCGTGTACTGTCTGAGTTCTCATCCTCTTTTAGCTTAGGGTTAAAAGCATACAGTAGTCTGTATGTCCCTCCTGGGGTTCATATTATGTTCCCAGGAATGTTTGCTGACGCACGGTTTTCTCCCAAAAGTGACGCTTTTTCATATAGATTAGTAAAAAGCTTGCACACTGTTTCCCTTTTCGCTGAATTGTGTCTTACTAGTTTTGAGACTCTGAGAGGTAATGATTCTCCTTCTGATTCTGAAGCTCTTCCTACAAGGAGTATCCTGACTGGGGGTCCCCCTGATTTCTCTGTCCAGGCTAATTCTCCAGGGATCAGCATATCTGTGGTCACTCCCTTAGTACTGTCTGAGGTCACCATGCATATATTACAAGTTCTGGGGTTTAAATCTGAGCTGTTTAGCTGTCCTGCCTTTGCTGAAACCCAGTCCCTCAGTACTGTGTCTAAATATGCCCCAGCAAACATGGGGTTACTCTGGGAAGAAATTAAAGCTCCTGTCTTAAAGGGTATTTTTTCTCACATGTCCAGCAAATCTAGAACCTCAGTAAATATTTCTAAGTCACTTATCAATACATCTGATTTTTTCTCTAATCAAACCCAGACACCCTCACTATCGGTTAGGAGTCCTGTGATCAGAGATTTTGCACTAGAAAACACACCTATTCATGTTTTTGTCAGGTTAGGTACCCCTGTGGTTAGGGCCATTGCAGTTTCGGAAAAGACTCCTTGTACTCCTAAGGTGCCTGTCATTAAGAGTTTTCATAGTTCATACTTGCTGCTTGTTGATTCTCAGGTCCCTGTCACTGAGGTACAGACTTCAGCTTCTGATGTTAGCTTCCCTCCCGCCACTACCCTGGCTCTGCCTTTTTCTCAAGATACAGATTTGAAGATCCCAAGGACTATTCCTGATTCACTGACAATATTATCTCCCAATGAAGATTTCCCAGTATTGGAGAGCTCTACTGTTGTTTGCTTCTCTGCTCCTGCTAAACCATGGTTTTGTCCCTCGGAATTTTCGGTTGCCCCTGTTATTTCCTCTCAGTTGGAAATACTCTGTACGTATCCCAAGATTTCGGTCCCTATGCCTGGTTTACTGCTTGCCTTGTCACCTTCCATACCAATACCGGGAGATGCTTCCAACCAACCTATACCCTTACTAACCATTACCTGGGAGCCTTCTAGAGGAAAAATTCCTCGCAAATTCCAACATGCAGTGGTCAGCCAAGACTTTTTCTGTTACAAAGTTCCTCCTGGTGTATTCGATCAACTATCAGGGCCGCTGATCCTAGAGTCCGGTTCATTTATTAAAGACTGGGCTTCCTGTAGGGGTTCTCCTGCCGTTTCTGCTCTGGAACCCTCTGGTTCTTCACAGCCCTGGATTTCCAAGTCATTTTGCGAGGCGAGCCATGTACCAAGGATGTTTCTTCCATCAATCTCATATCCTAGAACTGTACTCACCAAAGAACTGCTCGTTTACGGATGCCCTTTCTACCTAAAGAATTTTAGGAGCAACTCAATGTCCCCAAGGCCCATGGATGGTCCTGTCTGGCCACAGTTCTCACCGGGGGGTGGGGGTACACTAAGGACTAATCACGAGTCTCTGGAGCACGACTCTAACCCCAATCCTAGACGGTTCAGCAACAATTCCCGGTCCTCCAACTCTATGAGTGCTCATGTTCGCCCGGAGGTCTCGCGTGAAGGGGGGGGTACTTGAAGGAATCCGCTCCACGGTTTACTGGTTGCCTTACCTTGCAGACTGGTGCAGTCCTGGAGCACCTCTCCTGAGGTTTGCTGCAGCTTGGATTCACTCACCAAAGCAATACACACTCCCTCTGGTATCTACTGCAGCTGTGCAGCCTATCACTGCAACCTATACTTGCATTCACTCATTGGAGCAGTACAGTTCACACCCCCGCCGGGGATTGGCCCGCGGGCCTTTAAGTATTGCTTTCCCATAATGCTCCCTGCCGAGCATAGTCCTTACTGGATGTCACTACCTGTTCTGCCACAAGCTCCTGCTTGTTCTCCTGTGCTGAAGCGGAGGTACCGTCCTGCGTCCTTCAGCTTCCTTCAAGCTCCCGCTTGTTCTCCTGTGCTGAAGCGGAGGTTCCGTCCTGCGTTCTTCAGCTTCCTTCAAGCTCCCGCTTGTTCTTCTGTGCTGAAGCGGAGGTTCCATCCTGCGTCCTTCAGCCTCCTGTTCTCCTGTGCTGAAGCAGAGGTTTCGTCCCTGCGTCCTTCAGCCTCCTGGATTTCTGCACTGAAGCGGATGTTTCGTCCCTGCGTTCTTCAGTCTCCTGGATTCCTGCACTGAAGCGGAGGTTTCCCTGTGTATCTTCAGCTTCCTGGTTCCTGGGGCCTACTCTTTCCCTAATCTAGAGAGGCCGTGTCCTGGTTCCTGCGCTGTTACAGAGGATTCCCCAGCCGCTCAGGACTCTTGCGCTGTAGCACTGGTGCACCCGTGCAGCAAAGCGGTGTGCTATTCTGGTCTGCCTACCATCTCCTTTGACCAGTACCATGGGCCATGGTCGTCGCTCGCACAGAGGCCAACCCCGCGCTCCTAAGCTGAAGCGGGGCTCTCCTGACTACCTGTTGCCGAACTCTTGCCTGAACAATGTTTATCCTGATATCTCCTGTCCTGACCCTGGCTTGTACAACGACGACGCTGTCTTCTCCTTTCCTGATCCTGCTACGTTTGACAACGAACTGCGCAATCCGGATCAGCCTGCGCGGTCTCAGGTCGGTGCTTTTACAACCCCACCTCAGCCTCGCGGTCCGACCCTGGTTTGTGGCGAGCAGAACCCTGACAGTTAATGGCCAGGGGGCAACAGTGTGTCTACAGAAAGCCCACTGATCAAAGGCTCCCCCATCCTGATTAAGTATTCTAGGGCGGGGAAGAGCAGGACGTGGGTACTTGCATTAAGTGTCGTGCTTCACACCTCTGGTCGGAGTTTCCCGGGCCAGAATCCCAAATGACAGACTTACAGACGCCAACCTTTTAGTGTGGGGTTTGGACTCTGACTAGAGGATTGTGCGCATGTGCCAGCTATCTGGGGGTAGGTACCAGATTGCTTCCCACGTTAGCTGGCAAAAGGTAATTGGTCCCAGGTAATTGTTCTCCAATATCTGAGACCCAATGTTAGGGATAGAGCCCAAATCATATACTGTATAAACGATTGTAAGCTCTATGCCCGTTGTTCTTTGTGATTTTACCTGAATGATACCTGATGCCTGATGAACTGCTAACCTGAATCCTGGTTATTTCATTGTCCCCTTCCTAAGTAAGTGTATAAATTCCGTTTGTTATTTGTCACACACTGTGTGTCCACCTGTCTTTTAAGGAATAAAATCTCTTTATTATATCACAGTCATATTCAATTCAACCCAGTTAATTTGGCGTATATTATAACCCTGTGGCTACCGTGACAGTGGGCTATAACCCGGGGTCTGTCTCTGTTTGTATACTTGACCGTCCGGAACCGCTGCCGGTAGGTCTCTGGGTTGAGGCCTAGGCGATCCAGAATAGCAGTCTTTAGTTGCTGCTAGTCCATGGCCTTGTCTGCCTGAAGAGCCTGGTAGGCTGCCTGAGCTTCTCATATGAGGAGTGGAGGCAGAGTCGTTACCCAGCGATCAACTGTCCAGCCGTGGACCGTGGCTACCCTTTCAAAAGTGAGGAGGAATGCCTCTGGGTCTTTGGTTGGCTTCATTTAAGGCAGCATCACCCGTGGGTTATTTGGAATCTCTGGTTTCACTGTGGCTGGCTTGAGCCAGCATTTGGAGGAGCTTTTCTGTTTGCAGGGCCTGGCTTTCTGTTTGCTGCTTAATCAGCCATTCTGTTTGCTGGGCCTGCCTCTCATCTTGCTTGGAACGAAATCAGGGGAGCGTCAGTACCTGGAAAAAATATATACAAACTACCATAGTGTATACTGCTAATAAACAAAACATATATACGGTAGAGCTCCAAGGAGCAACAGGGAGCTGGATTAGGTATATAGTCCAAAACAGCATATAATTAGGGAGAACGATATCCCAGAAGAGAGACACAGAGTCAAGGATAAAAAGCCATATAAAATTTATCCGGAAATGGTAAAAGTCAAGGCTTACAAGATACCGGAGTATAACAGGCGTGGGTAACAGGTTAGAGATGGAACGCCGAGTCGCGACCTCGTGGACCTCCTGCACGTCTGTCTCCTCTGCCGGTATCAGTCCTGTGCTGCAGGCTGGATGCCGATACGTCACTTCCGGGTTGCACGGAACAGTTGGCGCCACCGGAACATCAGCTGGAGACTGTCTCCCTCAGGATATCACGTTGAGGGTTACGCTCTACGCGTTTCGCCGTATAGGGTGGACGGCTTCGTCAGGAGTGACGTAGACCCTTAGGGGGATACTATTTATACCCTTCCCAATGAAAATGACCTTTCTCCCTATAGGTCACAATGTATGATGGTCTAATTAATTGGGTAATATGTTTACTCTCACCGCTATAACAGATCTCATCACAAGTTTATACAAATATATTAAAATACAATTTAAACTTTAATACAATATATAATAATAAAAATAATATCTTTACTCATAACTAAAAAGTATATAATTAATAACAAAACACATCTAACTCAATAAAATTTATAAAATAATCCCCACATATTTCTCTTATTAGAAAAACGCCGATTGATGTGTCTCCAAAGGAAAAAGAGAAAGAAAAACACTATAAGTATTGATTGAAACAGTTTACCTAATCCAACAAATTCTTTTACTCTTTAGTATATATTTCATAAACAAGTATCTGTGTATAGAAACTTATACTCATATGAATAATATACATCAATCATAAAAAAGCATTTAATTCGAAATCCACATTTAGTCCCAGTGGAACAAGTGTTTTGAGGGTGAAAATCCAGAAACTCTCTCTCTTTTTCAGAGAGACGATTCTGTTCCCACCTCTCCAGTGTGGTAACACCTGTTCTAATACAGTAAACTTAAGACCTGATGTGTCTCCGTTATGCTTTTGAATAAAATGATTAGACAGAAAATGTGTTGTGATACCTCTTCTTACATTTCCAATATGCTCAAGTATACGTGTTTGTACTTTTCTTGACGTTTGACCCACATATTGTAGCCCACATGGGCAAGAAATAAGGTATACTACATGATCTGTTTTACATGTTAAAAGTTGTTTTATACCAAACCACTTTCCTGTCACATTTGAGGTAAAACTAAATTTATCTTCTGTCCTGTATTTACAGGCCGTACATGTAGTGCAACCGTAAAAGCCTTTATTTTGTGTTAGCCACCTATTTGCAGTTGGATTTAATTTTTGCAATGCACTAGGGGCCAATTTATCTTTTAGGGCTTTAGCTCTTTTAAAGATAACAGCTGGTTTATCTGGGACAATCTCTCCCAATATAGAATCATTTTTGACAATGTGCCAATACTTATGAATGATCTTTGAAATTTTCTCGGATTGGTTATTGTAGTTCGTAATAAATGAGAACTCAAAGTTGTTTTTTGAACTCAACTGTTTTTTACTTTTTTCACACAACAAATCTTTTTTGTCTAAATTTTCCGCTTTTGTTAATGCATTTTTTATATCCTTATCTTTATAGTTTTTCTCTTTAAACCTATTCTGTAGGAAGGCTGATTGGCTGTGGAAACTGCTATCATCAGAGCAGTTTCTCCTAATGCGTCTTATTTGCCCATATGGAACGTTTTGCAGCCATTTAGGGTGATGGCAGTCTTTAGTTGCTGCTAGTCCATGGCCTTGTCTGCCTGAAGAGCCTGGTAGGCTGCCTGAGCTTCTCATATGAGGAGTGGAGGCAGAGTCGTTACCCAGCGATCAACTGTCCAGCCGTGGACCGTGGCTACCCTTTCAAAAGTGAGGAGGAATGCCTCTGGGTCTTTGGTTGGCTTCATTTAAGGCAGCATCACCCGTGGGTTATTTGGAATCTCTGGTTTCACTGTGGCTGGCTTGAGCCAGCATTTGGAGGAGCTTTTCTGTTTGCAGGGCCTGGCTTTCTGTTTGCTGCTTAATCAGCCATTCTGTTTGCTGGGCCTGCCTCTCATCTTGCTTGGCCTGGTTTTCTGCTTGCTGTTTTATCAGCCATTCTGTTTGCTGAGCCTGTTTCTCTGCTAGCTGGACCTGTTGCTCCAGGAACTGAGAAAAAAAATTCTTCATTTTTTTAAAGTGTGTGGCCCTTCGGATACAGGGACCGTCCGCATCCCACTTCGGACACCACCTGTGGCGGGACGGCCTGTAGCTGAGGTCAGGCAATAGTCCACACGTGTAGTTTCAGGTTAACAAAAATGGCGAGTGGCTTTATTTCTCCACAGCATAACATGTGGGCACAGTGTCTCTTTAAGATATCACCAAAACATAACAAAACAAATCCTGCTCCACATTGGGAGAACTGACTAACACTCCAGGCCTATCTATCAGGCTGGCTGGCTGGCTAATCCATAACCAAACCGTTAGTATATATTAGTCAGAAAAATAACATGAACAATTCTTACTGTGACTTTTAGAGCTGTATTTGTGAATCCGTCTGCATAGTAGCTTGTCTAGGATATCACTGAGAGAGAGAGCAAAAGCATAGTTCTTACTGTCCTTTAGAGAGAGTAGTATGAGTCCATCTAGCTAGCAGCTCACATAGAAGAGTTTTGAAGTCTGAAGAAGCCACCTACTACAAGCAACAATTAACTTATATACCCTGCTGGTTATCAGGTGTCTGCATACTTCCTGGTTGTTCAGCTTCCTCCTGAGTTAACCCTCTGAGTGCTGGATGAAGCACTCAGACTGTCATGGAACAAGATTACATATTTCTCTGTCTCCCTTTGCAGCTTATGGGATTCATATCTCCCTAGTTTAGCTGACTGTTATTTACCCTGTCCCAGCAGCTTGCTGCCTGTGAAAAGGCAACATTTTGATACACATGTTGTTTACACAGTCATAGCCAGTGAGTTGCTATAGCAACCTCAGCCTTTCTCTCAGTATGGGCTAGTCTGCCTCCCCCTCTGCCTTGCTGACAGATAGTCTGTCCCCAGACTATTCCTGCCCCCCAGGTTCCCTCACACTTCCTTTTACTTCCTACATTGGCTCAGTGAGTACGTTCCTGTTACCCCTCTACTGGCAAGGCCTTATCCTTTTCACGTTTCCCTACTATCAAGCACATTCACTATAGAGACATTCTCTCACAACACCATCTTCCACAAGTGCCTTTGTGTATCTATGCTTTCCTCAATAAAGTAAGAAAAGACAAAGAACTTGTTGTGCTTGTAACAGGAATTAGTTGAAGCTATCTGGGCTATTCATACTACACGTGACTCTGGCCTCAGAATAGTGAAAAGGAGAACCGTGTGCCTTAAAGACACATACAGGAGCTGCTACTCAAAGACTTTATGCTAACACAGAGCAGTCTCTACAGACAGTCAAACAGCAGCCTTACAAACAAGCACAAGCTTATGCCCCACACTGCTGTTCAGAGCAGCCTCTACAGCAAAAACATGCTAAGGAAAGTGTTACATTGCACAGCTTTACAAAGCAGCAGCTTTGGAAACAAGCAGCAGCTTTAAACAGCACCCCAAAAAAGCAAAACAACTTTGCACACTAGGCAGCAGCATTGCAGACAGACAGTTCTTAACACACAGAACTTTGATTGCCTTCTCTGTTTTTTGAGTCCACCCTCTGCACAGTTTCTCAGTAAGGAGCTACCATCTCACCTAATCCTGCGCATGTTCCACGGCTGACACCACCAAGGGCCACACCACCGGACACTGCCAGGACACAGATCAGAGCCACCGGACACCTGTGAATACAGCTACCCCTACGCTGCAGGACACCTACCGGCACTATCCGAGACAGTCATCCATCGCTGACGCAGGTAAACAGACCGCACACCACACGCACTGGCTAAAGGCCTACACACACCTGCAGCATGGCTGAACTCAGATCTTCACCAGACATAACGCAGGAGAGTGACCACTCAGACACAGAGACCGCCGCACAACTTCAAATGGCGCAGGAAGGCGCAAGGACTAAACGGATAGTCACACTGACACAAAAGGCGCGCAAAAAGTACGAAACTGACATTGAAGCACACCGCGCTAAATTAGAGTTGGCCTGGGAAACAACCACACTTGGGATACGCAATGTCGCCGGCGCTGGCAACTATGTACAACAGCTCGAGCAGGCAATAACTCGATTGAAGATAGATCACTCGTGCTACCAAGCGCTGTCACAGGAATATTTCACCTATCTAACAAGAACTAACACGGAAGATAGCCTGCAAGAACGCGACCTGCAAAAGGCGATCGACCTAGAACGTGATGGCATCGTGCAGACCGCCATCACGGACGCCCAAAGCAAGAGAAAAGAGCTCCTCCTGGAGACCGCATCACATCGCTCTAGCACATCCAGGCATTCATCAAGGTCAGCAAGATCAGCGCAGTCTAACGCGTCCAGCGCAAGCTCAAACGCTACCAAGGCGCGAGCCACCGCAGAGGCCCCACGTGCCAGGGCCTAATATAGTCAGAGAGAGGCAGCCGTAAGGGCAGAAAGAGCGCGCATAGAAGAGGAGGAGCAGACAGCCGCCGCTAATGCTGCTGCCGCTACCGCTGCCGCCACTACGCGTAGGAAAGCCAAATTGGACGCGGATCTAGAAGCTCTAAGCAAAGAAGAGGATGCCGCCGCCATAGCCCAAGCCAAAGTCTTAGAAGCAGCTGCGAGACAGGATGGCGGGGAGCAACCGTACAGACGGATAGCCTCAGAGGATCCAATCCAACGCACTGAAGACTACGTAAGGAGCCTCTTCAGTGTAAACACCAGCGCACCATCTCAACACGACTGGAGTGATACCACAGATACCGAAGACTTGCTAGGTCCACGTGGAGAAGATGCTGTTCCTTTGAGTACATGCTACCTGGGACAGCCACAGCCGCAACAGTGATCCACACGCCAGCGCGCACACATATGCACTACAACAGGCTCACAATCCAGGTACACCCACACGGGAAAACACAGCCCCTCACACTGACCAGCAGTCATCACGCGTCCACGCCAAGAAAGAGGCGACTGCATGGACCCTCCCAGCAACTACCCCAGAACATGACCAACACGCCGATGCCTCAGGCCTGACAGACATGGCCAAGGAAATGATCCGGCGTGACCTGGTGCAAACAGGACTTACCAACTTTGACGACCGTCCCGAGAACTACCGTATGTGGAAGTTCGCGTTCAAGGACGCAATCAAGAGCCTGGGCATCTCATCTAGGAAAGAACGCAGACTGCTAGCCAAATGGCTGGGAAAAGAATCCATGGAACACGCGAAGAGACTTGGGGAAGCAAATGCGAAACACCCCCAAGTAGGTCTGGACCTAGTATGGGAAAGGCTAGAAGAGTGCTACGGTAGCACTGAAGCAGTCGAAGATTTGCTCTTCAAAAGAGTCGACAGCTTTCCCAAGATCACAGCTAAAGACTACTCAAAGTTACGAAAGCTCGGGGACCTGCTGCAAGAGCTGGAGTTTGCAAGAAAAGACCATTCCTTAACAGGTCTTAACATCCTAGACTCAGCTCGTGGAGTGAGACCCATCTTGGAGAAGCTACCCTTCAACCTCCAAGAAAGGTGGATTTCACAAGGCTCCAAATACAAAAGGGAGAAGCAAGTCACCTTTCCCCCATTCTCATTCTTCTTGAGCTTCATCCGCGAAGTGGCAAAGACAAGGAACAATCCCAGTTTCATCGTGGGTGCGCAAACCACATACAGTGCAAGCAGCCTGAGGAATGAAAGACCAGTAACGAGATACACTCAAACACCGATCTCGGTCCACAGGACGGACGTGTCTCCCACGACCCAAACTACTCCCGATCAGTCGGTCGCCGGAGACGAGAAACCAAGGGACCCAAACAGGGAATGTCCCATACAGAAGAAGCCACACCCACATAACAGGTGCTTTGGGTTCAGGATGAAGTCCCTAGGGGAACGCAAGAAGTTATTCGGAGTTTGCTTCAGGTGCTGCGATTCCACGACTCACCTAGCCAAGGACTGTAAAGGGGCCATCAAATGTGCAGTGTGCAAAAGTGACAACCATGTATCATCTCTACATCCAGAGGCGCTGACACTCCACCAACTCAACAACCCAGCCTCCGTAGCGGAGCATGGCGGGGAGGAAGGAGAAGGAGAGCCAACATCTGTCACGTCTCAGTGCACCGAGGTTTGCGGAAAAGGAAGTGACAAAATGTCCTGCTCAAAAATATGCCTTGTCGCAGTGCACCCCCAGGGACAACCTGAGAAGGCTATTCGGATGTATGCAATCCTCGACGATCAAAGTAATAGATCATTGGCAAAGACGAAATTATTCAACTTATTCAACTCACAAAACAATGCCTCACCCTACACCCTCAGAACCTGTGCAGGGTCAACTGAAACAACAGGGAGAAGAGCAAGCGGTTACATCATACGTTCAGTGGATAACAGAGTGAAGATAGCTCTCCCCACACTCATCGAGTGCAACCACATGGCCACAAACAGGGACAAGATTCCCACACCACACGCAGCACGCCATCACCCGCACCTCAGAGGAATAGCCAACTACATCCCGCCGGTTGAACAAGGCACCAAGATCTTGCTGCTGCTCGGTAGGGACATCTTGAGGTTACATAAAGTCCGTAAACAGCGTAACGGACCCCACAACGCACCATACGCCCAAAGACTTGACTTAGGATGGGTGATAGTGGGCAACGTATGCACTGACAAAGGGCACGGACAAGACTATGTTGACACCCGCAGAACGGTGATAACAGTATGTGGACACACATCCCTCTCTGAACCATGTCTTGGCCATCTCCAAGTGACAGGAGGGCCAAGTGAAGAGAAGAGACAAGGTCATACCCCTGAGATCAACAAAAACATCCTCGCATCAGGGGGATGTGACAATGGCCTAGGATGCTTAGTGGTTCAGACAACCAAGGATGACGAGTCGACTCCACCGAAGGAAGAAAGTAACCTCCTGAAGGTGACCGACAAAAGGATCTCCCAAAAGAGAAGAAACAATCAGACAGTCCTCTTGAGAGCAATGACACAGCTGAGACATACAGCCATTCCTCTCCACAGAATATCAAGCGACAAAGCAGCCAGCTGTCACGGCTGGAATAGCCGCAAAGGATTGCACCCTGCAGGTGGAACCACAGGGACAAAAAGACTGTTCTTTCACACACGTAAAAGGAGACAGTTGCAGAGACATTTCACAAAAGGATTTACAAGGACAAAAGAGACTGTTCTTCGTCATGTCCAGGGAGAAAACAACCTCCTGAGGGCAGTCAACAAAGAGACACAAAGGCGTATCACCAAAATACGTTGAGACGTTCTCGTGCAAGAGGAATGCACCGATGACTTAGGGTGCACAGTCTTCCAGACCACAAGGGACGACAACAAGCAAACACCATGGATGGGAGACAGAGGATTCCTGATGTTAACGGTCAAGGAGCTCTTCAAAGACGGACTGGGTAGTTGGGTGAACTCGCTACCATTCCGTTCACCAAGAAGGCGCCTCCCAAACAATGGAAAACATGCCATCTCTAGATTCACTTCGCACCGCTGCGACCTACAAAGGGAACCTGAGACCAAAAACAACTTTGTGGCCTTCATCCAGAAGATATTCCTTACCGGCCACGCAAAGCCAGCACCTCTAATGAAGAAAGGTGAAGAATGCTAGTACCTCCAATCATCTGGGGTCTACCACCCTCAGGAACCCGATCAAATCCGGGTAGTGTTCAGCCCCAGCGCTCAGCTCCAGGGAGTCTCCCTGAACGACGCCCTCTTTACTGGACTAGATTCGACAACCAGTCTTCCAGGAGTGTCGATCCGCTTCCGCAAGGAGCCAAAAGCCATCTCCTTCTGCCAAACGCCAGGTGTTAGAGTGACAGGCTACCACGACTGGCATACCTACAAGGGGATGCACTCTGTAGGTAAAACTACAGATACAAAAGGACTGTTCTTCCATAAGTTTAAAAAGAAACAGTGCCAGAGACTTTCACCAAGAGAAACACTGTGGTGCACCCAGCTAACCTGGAGCGGTGCATCCACTTTGCATCCTTTGCCAAAGAACCTTGGCCAAGGGACTTTGAAGCCAGTGATGCCAGCCGGTATCACATCATTATGTGGACATGGACCTTTGCATTGTTATATTATGTTTGCATTGCACATATGTTCCACATATTTTATTATAGTTGTATCTCCAGATACCAGACGGGGAGTGTCATGGAACAAGATTCAATATTTCTCTGTCTCCCTTTGCAGCTTATGGGATTCATATCTCCCTAGTTTAGCTGACTGTTATTTACCCTGTCCCAGCAGCTTGCTGCATGTGAAAAGGCAACATTTTTGATACACATGTTGTTTACACAGTCATAGCCAGTGAGTTGCTATAGCAACCTCAGCCTTTCTCTCAGTATGGGCTAGTCTGCCTCCCCCTCTGCCTTGCTGACAGATAGTCTGTCCCCAGACTATTCCTGCTAACTAGGTTCCCTCACACTTACTTTAACTTCCTACATTGGCTGAGTGAGTACGTTCCTGTTACCCCTCTACTGGCAAGGCCTTATCCTTTTCACGTTTCCCTACTATCAAGCACATTCACTATAGAGACATTCTCTCACAACACCATCTTCCACAAGTGCCTTTGTGTATCTATGCTTTCGTCAATAAAGTAAGAAAAGACAAAGAACTTGTTGTGCTTGTAACAGGAATGAGTTGAAGCTATCTGGGCTATTCATACTACACGTGACTCTGGCCTCAGAATACAGACGTATGTCTCCCAGGCATATCTCTTAGTGGCTGACTTCACCCTGTCACAGACCCTAACAGAAAGAGGAAGTGAAGTGGAGGAGACACCAGAGAAGGGAACACTGAAGGAGCGGTTGGAAAGGTATAACGTGAGCCAGGAGAAGGCTGTGTCATGGAGGCTGTGACAGGGCCTTTCCCGTGTTTAAAAAGGCAGCACACCAAAAGCCTGTCTGTAGCTGATGAGTCCAGCAAGGAGCTGGTTAATGGCAGCTAGAATAATTTAACCAGTCTCCACCTGGCTCATAAAGCAGGTTTAAAGGTGTAAGGAAAAAAAAAATTAAGTATTTACAGCGCTAATGTTACAATGTAAAAATAGTAATATTAATGGTAATACTACAGTGACTACTAGAAACTTTACCGTGAAAGTGAGGCTGCCAAGCCAAAAAAGACCAACACAGATCAAACAATACTAACAATAAAAAACAAACAGCCGGCGCCTATAATAAAATAACACAGTGAATATACTGTAATCTGACCAGTTGGAGATTCAATCACGGATATCAAACAGTCCTTGGAAGGATCTTGACTGATGTTTCATAGCACCCTAAAGACCTTTGAGAACGCACCCTCTAGCGCGAAACGTTCATCAGGTGACCCGACGACATGACGTCAATTTGCGGAACCCAAAGACACACTCACTTCCTGTAACGCCTGTATGCCCGCAGATCTGGCCAGTCCCCAGTACTGAGGTGGGTAAGGGTATAAGTCGCACCCACAGCAGTGAGGGCGTGCCCGGAGTGTGGTAATTGCGTTGTCTGGCCTGGTGAGTAAGGGTTAACGTTATACTTGCTGCTTCTGGGGTGCCAGAGGTCGGAAGGTATTGTCCAAGAGCCAGAGTCCAGGGATTGGAGAGAGCAGCGTGGTGATGTCCGGTAGCCAGAGTACAAGGGCAGGAGAAGGCGGCGTAGTCAATGTCCAAAGCAGAGTTCAAGGGCAGGAGAAGGCAGCATGGTCAAAGTCCAAAGTAGAGTTCAAGTTCAACCAAGGGAATCCAAACAGGGGCAGGGACAGGAACCAAAGCTGAAACAGATAAGGGAGCTGGGCATTGACACTGCACACACAGGAGCTACAGGAAAGCTACAGCAGCGGCACACATTATTCTAACAAATCACCGGCTTTTACCTGGCTGGTTCTTGGAATGCCACGCTGTTCACCCGGAGCATGCCGCGCTCCCAGCCAGGCGCATGCCCGGCTGACACGCGGTTGATGTGTTAATTGATAATGGTTCAGGATTTACTAGGCTGCAATGCTTCGCGTGTCCGCCAGATGGCATAAATTCATGAATTGTAATGCAATATATATATATATATATATATATATATATATATATAGAAAAGAAACATACAGCGCAAATCTGAACAGTATGTTTAAGTGGAAGAGATTATACACACCACTATAAAGCCAATATATTTAGGTAAGGTACATACCCTGGTGTACACCTATCCCCACAAACTGCAGCCAATTTAGGTCTGCGGCTCCACAATCGCCGCCTTGAAGATTTGTAGAAAAGTGACCTAGGCGCAAATAAGACAGGGAAGAGAAAAACACAAAAAGGGGATCATAGGGTAGTATATCTAGTAATAAACAGACAATAGGATGGTAAGGGATGCGTTTACACAGGTAGGTTGGATTAGAGCCTGTAATCCTCTATGGGAACTCAGCTGCAGCTACAGCATTCACTGCTAGGTACTGGAAATCACGTGTCTCTATGGATGGATCTCGCAAGAGGGGGGGGATGGGGGGGATGGGGAGGAAATAAAGGAAGGGAACAATACTGTATATGTGTAAAACCTTTTTATCTAAAATAGACTCTGTAAAAATATATGTAATCAACTCACATTTTGGAGAGAACTTCGCGAGGAGCTACGGAGGTGATTCCCTGCACTGGCAGACACAAAATCTCGCGAGAGCCGAGCCGCGTCATACCGCATCCGATCACGTGACACGGAAGCAATCGCGATTGAGGAGAGTACTGGTAATCGGCGCTTCTACACACGAGTGTGAGAGACTCGCTAATCACTCTCTACTGCTTGCTATTCACTCACAAAATGTGAGTTGATTACATATATTTTTACAGAGTCTATTTTAGATTAAAAGGTTTTAAACATATATTGTTCCCTTCCTTTATTTCCTCCCCATCCCCCCCCTCTTGCGAGATCCATCCATAGAGACACGTGATTTCCAGTACCTAGCAGTGAATGCTGTAGCTGCAGCTGAGTTCCCGTGGAGAAGTAATCCTGAGATCCAGCAGTCAAGGAGAGAAGCTGAAACAGCTGTCTTCGTGAGTCCCATAGAGGATTACAGGCTCTAATCCAACCTACCTGTGTAAGCGCATCCCTTACCATCCTATTGTCTGTTCATTACTAGATATACTGCCCTATGATCCCCTTTTTGTGTTTTTCTCTTCCCTGTCTTATTTGCGCCTAGGTCACTCTTCTACATATATATATATATATATATATATATATATATATATATATATATATATATATATATATACTGTATAACAACAACCCCTATAACCCCTAACATACAGTACTGTACACATACAGTACTGTATATGCACATCAATGATACTATAGGCCGGCGGGGGCGAGATGTGTTTGCAGCAGAGAGAGAACCGCTGCTCTCTCTGCGCAAACATCGGCACATTAAACATTATTTAAAATACATTTTTATTCATAGTGTAGATGTGCAGGGGGTCTCCGGAGCTGAACAGCGTTGGTTTCAGGTCCGGGGACCCCCTGCTCCCCGAGATACAGCCCCCTTTATGAGGTGCCGGTATCCCCCTGCATTTAAAGGTCCCGATCACGTGACCGCGGCATATAAACAAAGCAGAGGGATACCGGCACCCCCTAAAGGGGTCTGTATCTCGGGAAGCAGGGGGTCCCCGGACCTAAAACCACAGCGGTTCAGCTCCGGAGACCCTCTGCACATCTACAGTATGAATAAAACACACACATCAATAAAGAATCGTTCCTTACCTTAGTGGCTATGTGCTATGGTAACGAAGCAGCATTTCTTTATTTTTAATAATATTGTACAGTGAGCAGGGGGTTCCCTGAGCCAGCAATTAATGCTCAGGGGACCCCCTGCTCCTGCACAATATTATTAAAAATACAGAAATGCTGCTTCATTACCATAGCTGATAGCCGCTAAGGCAATGAAGGGGTTAACCCACCGTGCCCGCTTTATTGTGGGTAGCGGGGGTGGGTGAAGGGGGTATTTGGCCCTTGGTGTGAGTTTAGGACTTGCGGGGGGGTTGTGGGTGCACTTAACCCCTTCACGGCCGTAGCAGTTATTACCGCTACGGTCATGAAGGGGTTAACCCCTCCCGCTACCCTCCCGCAAGCCCTAAACAACCATCGTTGGGGCTAATACCCCCTTCACCCACCCCCGCTACCCACAATAAAAAAAATGCACACACAGCAGCTGCACAATAAATAAATAAATAAATCTAAATAAATAAATAAATACATGAATATAAATAAATACATTTAAAATACATTTTTATTCATAGTGTAGATGTGCAGGGGGTCTCCGGAGCTGAACCGCGTTGGTTTCAGGTCCGGGGACCCCTGCTCCCCGAGATACAGCCCCCTTTATGAGGTGCCGGTATCCCTCTGCATTTAAAGGTCCCGATCACGTGACCGCGGCCTGTAAACCAAGCACCCATCTATACCGGCACCCCCTAAAGGGGCCTGTATCTCAGGGAGCATGGGGTCCCCGGACCTAAAACCACAGCGGTTCCTCTCCGGAGACCCCCTGCACATCTACAGTATGAATAAAAATATATTTTAAATATATTTATTTATATTCATGTATTTATTTATTTATTTAGATTTATTTATTAATTGTGCTGCTGCTGTGTGTGAATTTTTTTTATTGTGGGTAGCGGGGGTGGGTGAAGGGGGTATTAGCCCCAACGGTGGTTGTTTAGGGCTTGCGGGGGGTAGCGGGTGCACTTAACCCCTTCACGACCGTAGCGGTATTAACTGCCACGGTCGTGAAGGGGTTAAGTGCACCCGCAACCCCCCCGCAAGTCCTAAACTCACACCAAGGGCCAAATACCCCCTTCACCCACCCCCGCTACCCACAATAAAAAAAATTCACGCACAGCAGCCCCACAATTTATAAATAAATCTAAATAAATAAATAAATACATGAATATAAATAAATATATATGTGTATATATATATATATATATATATATATATATATATATATATATATACAGTATATATATAACAACAATCCCTATACATATATATATATATATATATATATATATATATATATATATATATATATATATATATATACACACAGTATATACACACGCATGATGAACCAATATACAAATAAATGTAGAAGGGTTATCAAAACCATACTGTACTACAAATAACACTTCTCCATACAAACACACTACATTACAATGAATTTCCTTTAATAAACCTAACTGATCTTACAATCTAAATAATCAAATGCCAATGAAAAAACTCACATTCCAATCATCACATTGCATTTACATTGTATTTATGATGCATAAAATCTATGCACCATATACATTCTGCAAATGAATGTGAACAATATCATTGCAAGCTAAATACAAATTCTGTACTCCAAACAAGTCAACTATTTTAACCAATCAAGTAAACAAAAATCAATATATAAGTACCAACCAGAAAACAAAATTTAAAACCAAGGCTAACCCTTACAATACCAAGGATTACATCTATCTAATTGTAAAAAACATTATACTGTACACACATTGAAGCATTGCAATAAACAACATACAGTACAGTACATCACCTGTATCTCCCTGCCTTGAGTGTAATCTGTGTAAAGCCCCCTCCCCCCTAATGTTTCTGTTAAATCTCCCTGCCTTGAATGTAATCTGTATAAAGCCCCCTCCCCCTATTGTGTCTGTTAAATCTCCCTGCCTGTGTTGCTGTGAGTGCAGTTTATGTAAATGTGGGGGGGGGGGGGGGCAGGGACACAGGTGCATACTGTGAGGTCTAACCACCCTCACCCACTACCCACATACCTTTACCCCCCCTCCCCATCCTGGCCATGGCCCCTCCGCTTCTGCAAAACAGACACAAAAATTAAAACATCCAAAGTAACCCCTAACCCCTTAATCACCATAGCGGTTATTAACCGCTACAGTCATTAAGGGGTTAACCCACCCTCACCCACCACTCGGGATGCCTACATACCCTCCCACACTAACCCCCCTACCCCGTGAGGCCTAACCACCCTCACCCAGTACCCACAAGGGAGGCCTACCCACATACCGTTGGGGAACCCCCCCCCACTCCCAGTACCCACAATAAAAACAACACAGTGACCCACAATAAACATCATTCTATTTATTAAATACATTACCCACCCCCTGTGCCCCCCCATAAATACATGATTTATTATTTTACAAACAGGGTTCATAACGCAGCCCCACGCGAGTCCCCGGTGGGCTGGCGGGGCACCTGGGCAGACCTACAGGGTACCAGCAGCCCTTTTTAAACAGGTTCTGGAGGCATGCTGGTGGGTCCCGCCAGCACCATGGCCCCCAGGTGGTCTCCTTGGGCCACATTTGGGTCCCCACGGTAGGCCCAAGGATGTCTGGGAGCCCCGGGTCAGACCCACAGGTGTCTGCGGGGCCTCGGGTGGTTCCCACAGGGGTCTGGGGAACTCACGGGTGCTCACTACGGGTCCGCGGTGCCCCCACAGAAGTGGGACCACACAGCTTCATCCCCGCAGACTACGGGTCCGCGGTGCCCTCACAGATGTGAGGCCACCGCTTCATCCCCGCATGTGTCACCCGTGGAACCACCAGCCTAGTACCCGTGAGATACCTGAGGAAACCACAGGTGGTCTCCAGAGGTCTCACGCAGAACCACGGAACAAACCCTGAATGTAAAAAAAATAAACCTGGCCTATACATTCAATACATACACTCTCCCCACCCCCCCAACACCTACAGTACAATAATGTGCAAAATAACTATTATCCAGATATGGATAATAGATTAATTGCCCATTATTAAAAACATAAACTAGCATATTAAAATAAATAAAGTACTACTGACCTCATCAATACGAAGTGTCCGTCGCCAGCAACATCCTTGTCTTGTCCACAAAATACATTGCCAAAACAAAGCCAATACATTGCAATTACATTCAGATATCAATTAACCCCTTAAACACCGTATCAGATAATAACCGCAAAGGTAATTAAGGGGTTAAGCCACACTGTTCCGATACCCACCCTTCACCCATGAATATGTCCAGTGGCTTCATCATGCAACTATATATACAGTATATATATATATATATATATATATATACACAGTATATATATATATATATATATATATATATATATATATATATATATATATATATATATAAACTGGCGACACGTTTTATTGTAGCACGGCTAGCACCGCAAGCCGGGGGATGCCCCGGCGTGCTAGCCGCACTCCCTCAGCGTGCCGCGCATCAGCGATGCGCGGTCACGCGGCATCGGGTGCCTGCGCCCCTTGCACGTGCGTCCAGGGCTCCCCGAGGGAGCCCTGGTGTCCCGCGATGTGGGGGATGCGGCAGGGGGTTCCGGGGGACCCGGCGGACCCGGCAGCGGGAGGGAGAGCGCCCCGATCGGAGGGCGCTCCTCCGCTGCTTCGGCGCGCGCCCGGCACCCTCCGGCGCGCGCCAGGTTACTGCTGCGGCCGAGAACGGGCAAATGCTCAAATAAACTCGGCCGCAGCAGTATATATATATATATATATATATATATATATCAGAGAGAGAGAGATATATATATATATACAGTATATACACACACATGATGAACCAATATACAAATAAATGTAGAAGGGTTATCAAAACCATACTGTCCTACACATAACACTTCTCCATACAGACACACTACATTACAATGAATTTCCTTTAATAATCCTAACTGATCTTACAATCTAAATCATCAAATGCCAATGAAACACCTCACATTCCAATCAATACATTGCATTTACATTGTATAAATGATGCATAAAATCTATGCACCATATACATTCTGCAAATGAATGTTAACAATATCATTGCAAGCTAAATACAAATACTGTACTCCAAACAAGTCAACTATTTTAACCAATCAAGTAAACAAAAATCAATTAGCAATCATTATTTACATCCCTAAACAATTGACAGTCCATCCCGAACAATGAAACAATTAACTAATTCACACCTCGAGCAGAACAATTCAGCATGTGAAAAAATATAAGTACCAACCGGAATACAAACTTTAAAATCAAGGCTAGCCCTGACCTCCCTCAAACACACAATACAATATCAACAATTACATCTATCTAATTTTAAAATACTTTAAACTCACAATAAAGCATAGCAGCATAGACAAATTAATTTAAAACACATCAAATCAAGCTTTTAAAACAACATCATTTCTTACCCTGTATGTATATATCTCTCTAGACATATATACATACATACATACAGTGGCAAGAAATGATATACCACAAAAAAAAAATACACATGTTAAAAAAGCTTTAAAAAAAATTAACAAGTTAAATAAAATACATTTCTATAGTTCACTTACCATTACTTGCCCCCACCGACTCCCGTTGCGCAGCTTACTCACGAACCAATCCACGAACAGGAACCCATAAAATAATAAACCATACAAAAAAATAAACATTAAACTAAAAATCCAAATCAATCCACGGGTCTTCTAATTGTAATCCATCTTCATCTGTATTCTTCTTTCTTCTATCTTCTTCCGGGCAGGGCGGGGTCTGCTTCCATCTTCGGCCACGCCCTGGTCTTCTTTCTTCTCCGGAGGTCCTTCCTCCGCGGCGTCTGGCTTCAAAATGAGACGACATAGGCTTTTAAAGGCCTACTGCTCCGGCAGCTTTTATTCTTACTAATAACTGGCATGTACCTGGCATGTTCCTGGAATGTGACACTTTTCACCCGGAGCATGCCGGGCTCCTTTTGCCTTCCCAGCCAGGCGCATGCCCGGCTGACGCGCGGTTGATGTGTTAATTAATAATGGTTCAGGATTTACTAGGCTGCAATGCTTCGCGTGTCCGCCAGATGGCATAAATTCATGTATTGTAATGCAGTATATATATATATATATATATATATATATATATATATATATATATATATATATATATATACATATATATATATATATACTGTATAACAACAACCCCTATAACCCCTAACATACAGTACTGTACATTTTTATTCATAGTGTACATGTACAGGGGGTCTCCGGAGCTGAACCGCGTTGGTTTCAGGTCGGGGGACCCCCTGCTCCCCGAGATACAGGCCCCTTTATGAGGTGCCGTTATCCCTCTGCTTGGTTTAAAGGTCCCGATCACGTGACCGCGGCCTGTAAACCAAGCAGAGGGATACTGGCACCCCCTAAAGGGGCCTGTATCTCGGGGAGCAGGGGGTCCCCGGACCTGAAACCACAGCGGTTCTGCTCCGGAGACCCTCTGCCCATCTACAGTATGAATAAAAAACATATATAAATAAACACTCGTTCCTTACCTTAGCGGCTATGTGCTATGGTAACGAAGCAGCATTTCTGTATTAATAATATTGTACAGTGAGCAGGGGGTTCCCTGAGCCAGAAATGAATGCTCAGGGGACCCCCTGCTCCTGCACAATATTATTAAAAATACAGAAATGCTGCTTCATTACCATAGCGGATAGCCGCTAAGGCAATGAAGGGGTTAACTCACCGTGCCCGCTTTATTGTGGGTAGGGTGGGTGAAGGGGGTGTTTGGCCCTTGGTGTGAGTTTAGGACTTGCGGGGGGGTTGCGGGTGCACTTAACCCCTTCACGGCCGTAGCAGTTAATACCGCTACGGTCGTGAAGAGGTTAAGTGCACCCGCTACCCCCCCGCAAGCCCTGAACAACCACCATTGGGGCTAATACCCCCTTCACCCACCCCCGCTACCCACAATAAAAAAATTCACACTCAGCAGCAGCAGCACAATTAATAAATAAATCTAAATCAATAAATAAATAAATAAATGAATATAAATAAATAAATTTAAAATACATTTTTATTGATAGTGTAGATGTGCAGGGGGTCTCCGGAGCTGAACCGCTGTGGTTTTAGGTCTGGGGACCCCCTGCTCCCCGAGATACAGGCCCCTTTAGGGGGTGCCGGTATCCCTCTGCTTGGCTTACAGGCCGCGGTCACGTGATCGGGCCCTTTAAACGCAGAGGGATACCGGCACCTCATAAAGGGGGCTGTATCTCGGGGAGCAGGGGGTCCCCCGACCTGAAACCAACGCGGTTCAGCTCCGGAGACCCCCTGCACATCTACACTATCAATAAAAATGTATTTCAAATGTATTTATTTATAGTCATTTATTTATTTATTTATTTAGATTTATTTATTTATTTTTTGGCGGCTGCTGTGTGTGAGTTTTTTTTATTGTGGGTAGTGGGGGTGGGTGAAGGGGGTATTAGCCCCAACGATGGTTGTTTAGGGCTTGCGGGGGGGGTAGCGGGAGGGCTTAACCCCTTCATGACCGTAGCACATAGCCGCTAAGGTAAGGAACGAGTGTTTATTTATATATGTTTTTTATTTATACTGTACATGTGCAGAGGGTATCCGGAGCTGAACAGCATTGGTTTTAGGTCCGGGGACCCCCTGCTCCCCGAGATACAGGCCCCTTTAAGGGGTGCCGGTATCGCTCTGCTTGGTTTACAGGCCGCGGTCACGTGATCGGGACCTTTAAACGCAGAGGGATACCGGCACCTCATAAAGGGGGCTGTATCTCGGGGAGCAGGGGGTCCCCCGACCTGAAACCAACGCGGTTCAGCTCCGGAGACCCCCTGCACATCTACACTATCAATAAAAATGTATTTTAAATAATTTTTAATGTGCCGATGTTTGCGCAGAGAGAGCAGCGGTTCACTCTCTGCTGCAAACACATCTCGCCAGGGGACGGCCTATAGTATCATTGATGTGCATATACAGTACTGTATGTGTATGTTAGGGGTTATAGGGGTTGTTGTTATACAGTATATACTGTATATATACAGTATATACTGCATTACAATTCATGAATTTCTCAGCTTCAAAGACAACAGCTCGCAAACGCCCCCATGCATTTTACACGGCATTGCAGTATTGCAGCCAGCCGGAATAAAATGCTTAAATCACAGCCGCAAATATAACGCTATATACCCCGGGAGAAAATTATACAAAACCGCACATCACCGGGGTCCACTGAAATTCGCGGAGCTAGCCAAGTAAGAATAAAGTTGGTCGCCAGTGTATGACGTCACATTTTCATCATATGGTTCCCACGGCCCTGATTGGGCCGTGAAAACCATTTGTTTTGGACAATAAAAATTAAAATGATGACGTCACTTAAAGGCAATGAAAGCACAGCCAATCACAATGGCTTTGTTCAATTGCCTTTAAGATGACGTCATGAAAAGACACATGGCCGCCCTCACATGGTATGGTAGCCAATCAGAGCGTGGGAACTCCATCCCTACTCTGATTGGCTCTAGTATACCATGTGACAGAGGCTTGGGGGAAAAAAGGATGTGACGTCATTGAAAGCTTGTCACATGGTACTAGAGCCAATCAGAGCGTGGGAACTCCATCCCTACTCTGATTGGCTGTAGTACGTCACATCCTTTTTCCCCCCCAAGCCTCTGTCACATGGTATACTAGAGCCAATCAGAGTAGGGATGGAGTTCCCACGCTCTGATTGGCTACCATACCATGTGAGGGCGGCCATGTGTCTTTTCATGACGTCATCTTAAAGGCAATTGAAGCAAAGCCATTCTGATTGGCTGTGCTTTCATTGCCTTTAAGTGACGTCATCATTTTAATTTTTATCGGCCAAAACACATGGTTTTCACGGCCCAGTCAGGGCCGTGGGAACCATATGACGAAAATGTGACGTCATAGGCCTTTAAAAGCATATGTCGTCTCATTTTGAAGCCAGACACCGCGGAGGAAGGACCTCCGGAGAAGAAAGAAGACCAGGGCGTGGCTGAAGACGGGAAGAAGACCCCGCCCCGCCCGGAAGAAGATAGAAGAAAGAAGAATACAGATGAAGATGGATTACAATTAGAAGACCCGTGGATTGATTTGGATTTTTAGTTTAATGTTTATTTTTTTGTATGGTTTATTATTTTATGGGTTCCTGTTCGTGGATTGGTTCGTGAGTAAGCTGCGCAACGGGAGTCGGTGGGGGCAAGTAATGGTAAGTGAACTAAAGAAATGTATTTTATTTAACTTGTTAATTTTTTTAAAAGCTTTTTTAACATGTGTATTTTTTTTTTGTGGTATATCATTTCTTGCCACTGTATGTATGTATGTACAGTAGCGACATATCTTATTGCACTAAATACCGGCGGCATGCCGGGATCTGCCCCAGCTGCCGCCAGTAATGCACGCGCGCCGCCGCGTTCCCCCACTCACCCCCCCTCCTCCATCGCGCGCAATTTACACACGCTTCCGGACCCCTGTACCCCTTCTGCTCTGCCACTCTGCTTCCCCGAACCCCCGCTTACCTTAATGTCATCTCCAGGGGTGTCGGGGAAGCCTGGGGAAGCCGGGGAAGACGGGGAAGCCGGGCGCGCATGTGACTGTGACGTCACAGTGCGCCGCCACGCGCCGCGGCTACCCGCTTCCCAGCCACATACAGCCAGCGGCTTTTGCTCGAATAAGAGCTGCCGCGGCTGTATATATGTCTAGAGAGATATATGCATACAGGGTAAGAAATTATGTTGTTTTAAAAGCTTGATTTGATGTGTTTTAAATTAATTTGTCTATGCTGCTATGCTTTATTGTGAGTTTAAAGTATTTTAAAATTAGATAGATGTCATTGTTGATATTGTATTGTGTGTTTGAGGGAGGTCAGGGCTAGCCTTGGTTTTAAAATTTGTATTCCGGTTGGTACTTATATTTTTTCACATGCTGAATTGTTCTGCTCGAGGTGTGAATTAGTTAATTGTTTCATTGTTCGGGATGGACTGTCAATTGTTTAGGGATGTAAATAATGATTGCTAATTGATTTTTGTTTACTTGATTGGTTAAAATAGTTGACTTGTTTGGAGTACAGTATTTGTATTTAGCTTGCAATTATATTGTTAACATTCATTTGCAGAATGTATATGGTGCATAGATTTTATGCATCATTTATACAATGTAAATGCAATGTATTGATTGGAATGTGAGGTGTTTCATTGGCATTTGATGATTTAGATTGTAAGATCAGTTAGGATTATTAAAGGAAATTCATTGTAATGTAGTGTGTCTGTATGGAGAAGTGTTATTTGTAGGACAGTATGGTTTTGATAACCCTTCTACATTTATTTGTATATTGGTTCATCATTTGTGTGTATATACTGTATACATATATATATAATCTGTATATATATATATATATATATATATATATATATATTGTATATATAGTTGCATGATGAAGCCACTGTACAAATTCATGGGTGAAGGGTGGGTATCGGACCAGTGTGGCTTAACCCCTTAATTACCTTTGCGGTTATTATTTGATAAGGTGTTTAAGGGGTTAATTGATATCTGAATGTAATTGCAATGTATTGGCTTTGTTTTGGCAATGTATTTTGTGGACAAGACAAGGATGTTGCTGGCGACGGACACTTCGTATTGATGAGGTCAGTAGTACTTTATTTATTTTAATATGCTAGTTAATGTTTTTAATAATGGGCAATTAATCTATTATCCATATCTGGATAATAGTTATTTTGCACATTATTGTACTGTAGGTGTTGGGGGGGGAGGGTGTATGTATTGAATGTATAGGCCAGGTTTATTTTTTTTACATTCAGGGTTTGTTCCGTGGTTCTGCGTGAGACCTCTGGAGACCACCTGTTTACCTCAGGTATCTCACGGGTACCAGGCTGGTGGTTCCACGGGTGACACATGCGGGGATGAAGCGGTGGCCTCACATCTGTGGGGGCACCGCGGACCCGTAGTCTGCAGGGATGAAGCTGTGTGGTCCCACTTCTGTGGGGGCACCGCCGACCCGTAGGTGCGGGGATGATGATGTGTGGTCCCACTTCTGTGGGGGCACCGCGGACCCGTAGTGAGCACCCGTGAGTTCCCCAGACCCCCGTGGGAACCACCCGAGGCCCCGCAGACACCTGTGGGTCTGACCCGGGGCTCCCAGACATCCTTGGGCCTACCGTGGGGACCCAATTGTGGCCCACGGTGACCCAAGGAGACCACCTGGGGGCCATGGTGCTGGCGGGACCCACCAGCAGGCCTCCAGAACCTGTTTAAAAAGGGCTGCTGGTACCCTGTAGGTCTGTCCAGGTGCCCCGCCAGCCCACCGGAGACTCGCGTGGGGCTGCGTTATGAACCCTGTTTGTAAAAGGATAAATCTTGTATTTATGGGGGGGCACAGGGGGTGGGTAATGTATTTAATAAATAGAATGATGTTTATTGTGGGTCACTGTGTTGTTTTTATTGTGGATACTGGGAGTGGGGGGGGTTCCCCAACGGTATGTGGGAAGGCCTCCCTTGTGGGTACTGGGTGAGGGTGGTTAGGCCTCACGGGGGGGGTTTAGTGTGGGAGGGTATGTAGGCATCCCGAGTGGTGGGTGAGGGTGGGTTAACCCCTTAATGACTGTAGCGGTTAATAAACGCTATGGTGATTAAGGGGTTAGGGGACATTACTTTGGATGTTTTAATTTTTTTGTCTGTTTTGCAGAAGCGGAGGGGCCATGGCCAGGATGGGGGGGGGGGGTAACGGTATGTGGGTAGTGGGTGAGGGTGGTTAGACCTCACAGTATGCACATCGGGTCCCCCCCCCTCCCCACATTTACATAAACTGCACTCACAGCAACACAGGCAGGGAGATTTAACAGACACAATAGGGGGAGGGGGCTTTATACAGATTACACTCAAGGCAGGGAGATTTAACAGAAACATTAGGGGGAGGGGGCTTTACACAGATAACACTCAAGGCAGGGAGATAAAGGATCTTCTTAAATTCTTTCAGGGCTAGTCTCCTTTTGTTGTTTGAGTTTAGTCCCTTTACATTTAAAGAGACTACTTTTATGGGCAGTTGAGTAGTCATAGAAAACCGATGAAAGCTCGCTCTCTAGTCTTCGTGCAAATGTGGAGTGGGGTGTGGGTGCAAGGATGTTGTTACCTGAGCTTGAAGACTTACTACCGTTCACTTTGAGGGAGGGAACAAAGATTAGGGAGACAAAAACAGAGCATAACAACAATAAAGAATATATGGGGCGGAAGGCCTAAAACCTTTTAAATTGTTGGTCCTTATGTGGATCAAAGTAAAGGGGAAAAAAAACAAATAGTGGGGGTGGGGGGCCCGAGCCTCAAGGATTCCGGAGCGCTCCGAACTCTGCTTAAGGACTCCTGCACACCTCTATCAAATAGAAGAGACTACAACCATTGTGACAAGAATATAGATAAATGGTTTATATGACAATTTTAATATGATTTTAAATTATAAATAAATTGATTTATCAAATGATCAAAACTTGCCAATCGATTAAATTGATGTAAATGATTATGACATAATTAGTTAAATCGTGGTGCCTTAAAATGGGAAGTGGTTGCTAAATTCAAACGTTTGATATAGCATTTTTTTTTTTACATTTTAGATTCACCGAGAAATATATAATCAATTCTTGTCTACATGGCGATTTAAACGATGATTATATAAGTTTAAAAATAAAGAAAATGATGCATTAACAAATTGTCATCTTGTTACAACTTAATTTGCATTCTAATATTTCATAGCTTTTAATCATAAATTATTTCTGTACTTAACCCTCAATAAAATATATTTCGATAGAGACAAAGCAAAAAAAAAAACCTTAAAATAAAAGCAAACCTATACCTTTTTTTTATCAGTAGGAGGTATCTATTTATATGGCTATACTTATATTAAAAACTGGTATATGACACTCTTTCCCTTCCCTACAACAGAACATAAGGTATATTGTTAATCTAATCCAAAGAATAAGCAACTCTGGAGCCAAACGGGCACGGAGGCAATTTTTAAATGTCTCACTTCTCTCCAAATAATCAAGGTACGTTGCTCCATTATGGAAATGTATGCAAGTACTGTACCAGCAAAATTTTTGTTTTGTCCATAGGAGGAAGTAGGGAGGATTTACAATATGCACAAGTGTTGCAGTGAATCAAACAAGCAGTATGTGGTTAAAGTTATACAGTATTAGGTTAATAATAAACATGACCCTCCATTTCCATGGGATCATGCAATTTCCTACTTAAAAGGTGCAGGCATGTGGAAAACTAAGGATATACAAAGCTTACATGGGGGTTAAGCAGGAAAATTTCAAGCTCTCCTAAAAATCTTTATCTTTTTAGTACAGTATATTATATAGTTACATATTACAAAGTTACATAGTAGATGAGGTTGAAAAAGACATACGTCCATCAAGTTCAACCTATGCTAAATTTAGACAACAGATACTTTATCCAATATCTATACTTACTTATTGATCCAGAGGAAGGCAAACAACAAACCCCATTAAGGGGAAAAATAAATTCCTTCCTGACTACAAGAATTGGCAAATCGGATAAATCCCTGGATCAACATTCTTCCCATGTTAACTTATTTGGTATATCCCTGTATACCTTTCCTTTCTAAAAAGATGTCCAACCTTTTTTTGAACAAATCTATTGTATCTGCCATCACAGTCTCCATGGGTAATGAATTCCACATTTTAACTGCCCTTACTGTAAAGAACCCTTTCCTTTGTTGCTGGTGAAATATCCTTTCCTCCAACCTTAAGGGATGCCCCCGAGTCTTTTGTACTGCCCTGGGGATGAAAAGTTCATTTCAAAGCTCCTTGTACTGTCCCAGAATATATTTGTATATACTGTAGTTATCATATCCCCTCTTAGACACCTATTTTCTAATGTAAATACATCTAATTTAGCTAGCCTCTCCTCATAAGATAGATTGTCCACCCCCTTTATTAATTTGGTGGCTCTTCTCTGCACTCTCTCTAGTTCCATAATGTCTTTTCTTAGGATTGGTGCCCAAAATTGTACTCCATATTCAAGGTGTGGTCTTACTAATGCTTTGTAAATGGGCATAATTATGTTTACTTCCCTTCCATCCATTGCCCGTTTAATGCAAGATAAGATTTTGTTTGCCTTTGCAGCTAATGCATGACTTTGGGCACTATTGCTAAGCCTGCTGTCTACAAGCACTCCTAAATCCTTCTCCATCAAGGATTCCCCCAATGTATCCCCATTTAATGTGTAAGTCGCCAGTTCATTCTTGCATCCTAAATGCATAACTTTACATTTATCTGTATTAAACCTCATTTGCAATTTACCTGCCCACGTTTCCTATCTCTCCAAGTCCTTCTGGAGAGAAATGACATCCTGCTCTGATTCTACTACCTTACACAATTTAGTATCCTCAGCAAAGATGGAGACTTTGCTCTCGATCCCAACCTCAAGGTCATTAATAAACAAGTTAAAAAGCAGGGGTCCCAGTACCGATCCCTGAGGTACTCCACTCACGACTTTAGCCCAACCTGAAAAAGTTCCATTTATGACAACCCTCTGTTGTCTATCCTTCAACCAGTTTTCAATCCAGGTGCATACATTATTACTGAGTCCAATTTGCTTAATGTTGTACACCAACCTAGTGTGGAACTGTATCAAACGCTTTTGCAATAAGTAGACCACATCAACTGCATTACCCTGGTCTAAATTCCTACTTACTTCCTCAAAGAAACAAATAAGGTTAGTTTGGCATTATCTATCCTTCATAAATCCATGCTGACTATTACTAATCATTTTGTTTTCCATTAGGTATTCCTGAATATTATCCAGTATTAAATCTTGTGGTACTGAGCCTGTGGAGATGGAGTCCTTGAATATTAAATATAATGGTTTGGCTATTACTGAACTGAACTCCTTGAGAACTCTTGGATGTATACCATCGGGTCCAGGTGCCTTATTTACTTTAATTTTTTCAAACCGCTTATGAACTTCTTCCTCAGTTAACCAATTGTTCATTAATATGGTGGTTGTGGCATATTCCTGCGGCACTACTATTGAAATTGATTCTTCTCTGGTAAACACAGAGGCAAGAATTTGCTTAATACCACTACTTTTTCCTTATCTCCAATAATCTGCCTACCCATCTCACACTGAAAGGGTCCTTGTGACAGGGTAAACAAAAGCCACCAGTTATATGCCTGGAAAACCTATGTTTAGTCTGCAGTGCAGCACTGACTAGGTCAACTTCAGCTGGGAACCTCAGGACAATTAGTTGGATTCCAGCTGCCTAATCAAGGTGTGTTAAAACCCAGGCTGTAGACACATGGAGGCTGTCTGTTGAGGAGTGAGGAGTAAGCTGCTAAGAAGATTGCTAAAGAGTTTCCTGATACAAGGTCTGATTAGAAAAGTAGATGAATTGTGAACTGTCTGTCCCCTGTATAGAAAAGGGCAACTGCCATATACACTGTCTGCTAAAGAGAAACTGTTTTTGTCTGTCTGCTGAAGAAAAGCCATTTTCCTTTTGTTGCTGATGGAAAGCTATTTTTGTTTTGTGTGCTGTATATTTTTCAAGGCTAAATAAATAAGCCTTGTCAAAAAAAACCGCGTGTGTAGTTGCATGTACCCTGCAACAGTCCTATATTTTGTTTTCTCATTTTTTTGTTATGAAGGTACTTAAAGAACTTTTTAAGGTTGATCTTACTTTCTATTGCAATCCTTTTTTCATTATCCATTTTTGCTATTTTGATTGCCCTTTTGCAATTTTTGTTACATTGCTTATAATTCTGATACGATGTCTCCATCCCTTCTGACTTAAAGAATCTAAAGGCCTTCCTCTTCTTGTCCATTTCCTCCTCTACCTGTTTATTTAGCCACAGTGGTTTTGACTTATTTCTTTTATACTTATTACCCAAGGGTATACACTGATAAGTGTGCTTTTCTAACAATGTTTTAAATATTGCCCATTTATCTTCTACATTTTTCCCTGCAAAAACATCATCCCAATGTATTACTTGTAGATTAGCCCTCAGTTTATTAAAATCTGCTTTTCTAAAGTTTAAGGTCTTTGTTGAATTCAAGTAATCTGTTTTTTGATAATGTATTTCAAATGAGACCATGTTATGATCACTGTTACCCACATTTTCTAGGACTTGAATATTTGTTATTAATTCTACATTGTTTATTCTATATTACCCCTCTCCTGGTTGGTTCCTCAGTCATTTGGGTCATATAATTGTCTGTAACCCCCAAAAACCTGTTTCCTTTTGTTGTAATGCTAATCTCATTTTCCCAGTCTATGTCTGGATAATTAAAATCTCACATTATGAGGTCACGTGACGACGGGGAGGTGAATGGCTGCTTAGTACCTGAGCTCCATTCCCACCGGCACTAGTTATTGAAATAACTACAGCAAAATCGCAACAACAGCAACACAACTAGCAGTAAAGAATCTCTAAATATACCAGGATGGCATCTAGCAAAGCAGTCCGAAGAAAAACTCAGACAGTTTCTACTTATTTAAAAAAAGGAGAGGCAGCACAGGGAGACAGGCCTGAATCCCCTGTACAACCCACCATGGCAGACCCTGAGGGAGAAAATGCAAGCACTACGTCAGACGACCTGGAGGTAATGAGGCGCAAGGATATGAAAGCCTTCTGCGCTGAAATGAAGCAATTTTTTAAAACGGAACTTTGGGCTCTCAGGAAAGATATTGATGCCCTAGGGGAACGGACAAATTCCCTAGAGGCTAAATCTGATGACACTGTCACTGCAGTGGCACAAACCCAGAAACAAGTGATGAAGCTGGGGGACCAGGTCAGGTTCCTAGAGGAAAAGATCGATGACTCGGAAAACAGGGACAGAAGAAGTAATATCCGTCTAAGGGGGGCCCCTGAGTCTGTCACAGATCCGGAGGAATTTGCCACCAAGTGGCTAGAACAACTCTTCCCTGACAAGACGAACCGTGAGCTCCTGTTAGACAGATGTCATCGCGCCCTGAGAGGGAGACCCCAGGCAGGGGATCCCCCAAGAGACATTGTTATCAGGTTCCACCATTACCGCACAAAAGAGGAGGTCTGCAAGATATCACGGGACACTAAACATATGGAATTTGATCAAGTGAGATTCCAGGTGTTCCAAGACCTGTCCCCTGCCACACTGGCCAAAAGAAAATCCCTAGCCCCCATTACAAAGATTCTGAGGGACCAACAGATTAGGTACCAGTGGCTATTCCCATGTGCACTGATGGTGCTGCGGAATGGGGTAGCACATACCTTGAGACGTCTGGAGGATGGTGAGGGATTCCTGGGCAAGCTGGGAGCAGTGGGAGCAGTGGAGGTCTCGCAGGCATCCCCACGAGCAGAGGAAGGAGACGCTGATGCACCCTTGCCCACGTGGAGCAGAGTGGGGGCTCATCGATCAGCTGCAGGGGAAGCGGGAGCAGTGGCCGCCGGCAACTGAGTCCTCACCCCATCCGGCGAACTATATAGTTTAACCCTGAAGGAGGCCTCAAAAACACACCCTCCGGTGACTCAGTTATCCCCCAGATCCTGTGGTTGTCCTTTCGTTTCAGAGCGGGTCCGCCGCTGACTTTTGGAGGGCAGCCATCTTACCTTCATCCTCCCCCATGCTCGGCGGGAACGGCTCTGGCTTTCGTGGGCTTTTGCCGCTGACGTCACTGTCAGGCGACGAGCCAGGAGCCGTGCTCTCGCGAGAAGACGGCGCGGCCCCAAGTGATGCTGCACACACGGAGGGGAGACTGCCCAGGAGGCGGAGGGGGTCCGCAGACGCAGCCTTGGATGTGCATGGCTGGGCTGTGGCTTGTGTCCCGTCTGCCTTTATGCATGCACACATACATAAAAGAACAGGGGGGGTGAGAGAACGGATGGGGGGGATGAGAGAACGGATGGGGGTGGATGAGAGAACGGATGGGGGGGTGAGAGAACGGATGGGGGGGTATGAGAGAACGGATGGGGGGTATGAGAGAACAGATGGGGGGGATGAGAGAACGGATGGGGGGATGAGAACAGATGGGGGGGATGAGAGAACAGATGGGGGGGATGAGAGAATAGAAGGGGGTGGAGAGAATAGAAGGGGGGAGAGAATAGATGGGGGGGCAGGGGAGAGAACAGAAGGAGGGGAGTGAACAGAAGGGGGGAAGAAGTGAACAGAAGGGGGGAGAACGGAAGGGGGGGGAGAACGGAAGGGGAGAACAGAAGGGGTGGGAGAACGGAAGGGGGGGGAGAACGGAAAGGGGGGGAGAGAACAGAAAGGGGGGGAGAGAACGGAAGGGGGGGAACAGAAGGGTATAGAGGGCACGTGTCAAACACAAGTACAAACAGCAACCCCAAAACGCTGTGTCGGCTAATATAGAGCTGGATACATGCGCTGGTGGAGGTGCATGGCTGAATGGGATGTGGGCCATGGTTTGGCTTGGTTGTATGCGTCCGGGGTTGCGAGCTGTGTGTGTTGTGTGCTGTGTGTGCACTGCATGTTGGATGTATGGGTATGGCCGTGTAAGTATGCATGCTCTGTGGTATATAGATGTGCAGTGTACATGATACCCCTAGGGCACAGGGGGCATGCATACGGATATGCTTCTATATGCATGTGCACGCGGTTACATGGTTACATAGACACATCATAATTCAAACTCAAAAGACTCAGTTTACTTGACACCTTTTATCGTTGAGCCCTCCCTAATAAAGTTTCAATGGGGCTATATATGTTATACGGTATAGAATATATGTTGCATCTGTTGTAAATGTTATTGGTTATATATGTTATTTATAGTTCATATGTTATATGCACGCTGCTTGCAAGACACAGGAGAAAGCACTTCTGAACCTGAATGCTGATATAGCCTGAGGAAAAGGCAGCAACCCAGGAACAGAGAAGATTTTCCCTCCAACTACAAGAAAACAGATAAGACTTTCCTTTATAAGACTTTTTGTATATCTGCACATATCAAGATATATGTTTGGGGCTGGGAGACATGCTAATCTAAAGAGAGTTGTGGACTGCATAGGTTTCACTAGAAATACTCCCAAGTGGAACAGAAGCTTTGTTTGACCCCTTATTTGCAAATGTTTGGATGATTTTCTTATGTTAAAGGAAACAGGCGCAATAAAAGCCTTATTTAATTTCACCTTAAAAAGTCTCCATTGCATACCTCTGCGCACGTCCTCCTACAGTGGCATTTTCAATCCTGCTCATTATAGCAACTATGACGTTTATAAGTATTAACAATAAACTATACTCCAATAAACTATACCTTGTTTAACTGCTTCCTTGTTCAAAAACTGCTTCTGGATCTAATTGTACACTTCAAACAACCGGCACTTAAATCAACCATACAGATCAGTATATGCAATCTCAAAATTCGTTAGAAGCCTCTGTTTAAATAGGGACACCCACCAGGTGTGTTAGGTTAGCAATGAACTAATCCCACCCACTCTGCCACAGGTAGGAGAAAGGGGAAAAAAAGTTACAGGCTTCAATTACCACACACTTTAAAAATAAATTAACCCACTGCACACTCCCCAAATTCAGCCACCCCTGCTAGTATACACAGCACTTCCATTTCCTTCTGGATCTACCTGTACACTTCAAACAACCAGCACTTAAATCAACCACACAGATCATATATATTGTAAATATATTGTTAGTGCACAATTAAATCCTCTTCAAACAAGTAACACTTTTTTTTTTTTAAACAATGTTTTTGCTCTTGTAATGTACTTGTTTAATATTTCTATATTACTGTACATGTAGTAAAGTCTGGGGCTGTTTCACACCGACTCATTTGGTTGTTGAATTACAATAAAAAAACTCCAGAATTAAAAAAATGGTGCTCACTAAAAACAGATTTTGCACACTTTATTTTTGTAGCAGAGCACATCACAATTCAAGCCATTTTACGAACTATTTATAGTATCGTCTCAAACCATAGGCCATTCCATATGATTAAAAAAGGTCCATATAAACCACAAAATCTCTAAATCAAAACCCTCACGTTAAAAAAAAATATATATATATATTTTTCGTTTTACAACACTGAACAATTAAGGCCATAACACAAATATATTTTGAGTCACACAAGTTTACATTTCTGTATTACTATTTGAATTGCTTATAAGTTGTGAAACCTACAATTATACACCTACAATATACAAAGTTATAAATAGAAACTGCTATTTAGAAGCATTTTAGATCGTACAAGTCCCTTCTTCTCAAGCCACATATAAAAAAAACATAAAAATAAAAAAGGAGGGCTTAAAAGTTAACCCCGCCCCCCCACCTTCTCTAGAACCAGCACAGCTATTAAAGTACAAAAAGGTACAGTACACAAAAAAGTTGATGTCAGAAAAAAAGTTTAAAAGGTGTAGTCTGTAAAAACAAAAACGCCTGACTCAAAATCCAACACACAAAAATTTAATTTACAAAATGATTGTTTATTGCCGGAAAGTGCTTGCCAACTAACCCTTTTGCTACCAGAGGGGTCAGCAGGATTGCTGGTCCTTCTGGCAGCGAAAACGTTAAAACAGTGTTGTTGCCCATATAGTATGGTGAAAAACCACTAGCACTACTTGTACAAAACCTATTAAATATACATGACGACTGTATAAATAATTTTTCTGCTCAAATGGTCTCAGTTTAGTGTATTTTTAGTTCATTTAGAGTGATCGTATACAATAATTGTGGGGTGAATATAGCTGTTAATTATCTGAAAGTAGCATGTTTTTGGTACATAAATGATCAGTTAAATAAAGAACCTTGAACATAAATGGCATATGTATCCAGTAAATATGCTCTTTTGAGGATTAGTTGGTGAATAGGCATTAATTTTCATAATAATATACATGTGGCTGACTTAGATCTTCTGCCTTGAGTGGTTGGTCCTGTTTCTTTAAAGTCCTGGTTAGACTGTTCAATCCCTTTAGAGTTTTCTTTTTTGTGATTTTGATTTTCATCATTGTTCTCCTTGCTTTGGGTTGCCTCTTTGTTCTTTTCCCTATTTTCACCTATGTTTGGCTTTGATACTTCAGCATTTTCTCTGTTCTCTTGTAGGGCTTTTTGGTTGGTTGTTGAACGTCTTTTAAAAAGGGAGATCTGCAAAAATAAGATTCACAGTGAATGTAGACAGCTACTGTATAGTACTTTTTTCTTTTGTATAAACGTCGGAATGAGTCATTGTTAATGTACAAATGTAACGGTTTTGTGGATGAAGGCTTTATCAAAATGTGGGAGAAGAACTTTTTTTGAGTCATGAAACATAAGTCTACTACTATTGTAGTGACCACAACCTCAATGCTGGATTTAAATACGACTAGAAAAGAGACAGACCTTAACAAGACAAGTACAAATGACTAAAGTATACTGCACATAGCACCATGATAGATGGTGTATATTTAGCATCTCGACTACATTGATCACAGGTTTTCTAATGAATATTTATTTTTCACAGAATGTTTAGCATTGTGTCATTTGATATAAACTTCATGTTAATACTTGCTTTTGAACATTTTACAACTATAGTCTTGGCATCTCGTAAGCTGCTTTGGTAAAGTAACATTTTTGGTTTGTTTCTTTATCTCAGGAAGAATTTTCCACTTGCCAACATTTTAGAACACTTAAATGAGGTACACAGATAATAGGCCTGGAGATAGCTGGAGTGATGTTCTGACAGATATAATATAATATAATCTCAGGTCCTCACTAGAATGGCATCAAATTTGGTAGGGTAAACAAATTCATGAAGAAGCTAATATAGCCCTGCTCCCTTGTTATCAGATGTAGTTTTACACAAAATAAGAAGTCATTGAGATGTAATCGCAACATAATAAATAACATAATAAAAACAGAAAACGCAGTTTTCTGCCCGGAGTCAGTGCCGAACAGCGCCTTACTTCCTTTCCAGGCTTTGGTGTGCGATCATGTGATGTGGGGCAATCTCTCCGCAGATGTCACTGCTGAGGAGATCCAACAGACAGCCAGGAATTCTGGCCCCCACCCGTTACTTGATTGTGTGCAGTAGCTAGGAGAGGAAGTGAGACATCGTTCAGCACCGACTTTGGAAAGAAGACGACTGACAGTAGGGGTAAATATCACTGCTCTTAAATAAAGGGTAAGTCTGCCATTACCCCTACCTGTCAATAATATATTTTTATTTATTCATGTATGAATAGTCACATATCTGTATACTGTGCACACATTGGGCTGATGTTATATTTTGTAGCCTGGTTACAGCACTTCAGGAACCAAGGGTTGTGACGGTGAGAGGGTACCCAGGCCAGTAAATAAAGGTATTATGCCCAGCTTGGTGCCCAAGTCATATTGTAAATGTGAAATGTCAGCTCTGCAGTCCACTGCAGGCTGCAAGCCTGTAAATGCGTTATAATTGTCTGTGTGTGTCCTGCTAGGAATAAGGGGACCACACGCATTATACTAAGCTACGCACTTATACTATGCAGACACACTTACCAGAATTCCCTCCTACTGTCTCTATATGTTAACCTACCTACCAATTAGACTGTAAGCTCCTCAGAGCAGGGACTCCTCTTCCTTAATGTTACTTTTATGTCTGCAGCACTTATTCCCATGACCTGTTATTTATATTATTTGTTATGTATATGATTACCACGTGTATTACTACTGTGAAGCGCTATGTACATTTATGGCGCTATATAAATAAAGACATACAATACAATACATTGAATGAGTGTGGTCACAGTTATGGATTAGTTCCGAGTGTTGCAACCACAATTACCATATCATTATACTAAGCTACATTGTATGAGTGCGGTCGCGATTATGTATTGGGCCCAAGAATTGCAACAATGTTTCACTGCCAAACCGCAAAGCGAAAAAAGGTTTTTAAACTCCAGCCGAGTTTTCACACAGTGCAGACGCAGGGAGCTAACTTAGGTTAGGAGTATGCCAGCGCTGTGAAATTTGGAGTGAATGCTGCTGGGGTCCCAACAGTAAAGCAGTTATGTTTTTCATGTTATTAACTTTTATAAAAAGTAGTGAATGAAAGTCCCCCTCTTTTGGTGCATTAAAATTATAAGAGCAAGAGCATTTACATTCAAGTGGGCAGAGCAGCGGAAACACTCGGGTACAGCGATTCCCAGAGGTATGGCCAGCCATTCCGGCCAGTGAGTCATGCATAAACTTAAGTCAGGACTTTTAAGACATCAAGCTGAGATGACTCCAGAATGTCTAGGAAAGTCCGGACTTAAAAAGGTACCGACCCTCTAAAGTGTTAAGTGAAGGGAAGTAAATGTAAACAGGTTTTCCTGCCAGATGTCCAGATGTCCGTGGACTGGCAGCCAACACGTCGCCAGGGAAGTTGGCTTGGTTAGGTATGCTAAGCGGCTCAGGTGCGAAGTTGGCGCATGACCGTAGCATACCTTGAAGCCTCTGCCCAGCACTATGAAGTATGGGCGAACCTTGCCAATAGGTGGGACGCGTTGTTCTCACGCAGGGATTGGCTGCACAATATACAGATAGAACTTTGGTGCTTTTAAAAGTCCGTGCAGCCAATTGAGAGGTGTTCCATCATGTAAAGAGATTCATCTAAGAAACATTGTGCGGTACAAAGACGATTCCATCGTAACTAAGGATTGTACCCCGCTTCAGGAGTTCATTAGAACTAAGGATTTGCGAACGAATCCTGCAAAGACAGAACGAAAAGTTTACTTTTGGCGGAGCAACGGGGGTCGCATGCAGCGCCCCTAGCCAAAGACTGTCGCACGGCTCTATTTGCGCACCAACCAAGCTCCTGGAGACTTTGTTTTTGTGAAGTTCGTTCCGTGGACATTTTATTTTGCCCCCTTCCAGTAAGTGTTTATTTGTGTTATTTTGTATATCAAGCTGTGTGTGTTTCTCGTGTAAATAAATCAGAATTTATTTTATCTCACGTTTTGCTCAAAGGATCCGGGTATTTTTGTGTTAAAAGCATTGGTCTCCTGAGACAGGGGTTAACCTATGTTAAATGTTTTAAATGTATGGTCCTCCGTGTGGATAATGGGTATAACAGTATCCAGTCTCCACACAAAGAAGATCCTGGGTGAGATAAGGTGAGTGGCTTGGGACATGGTCAAGCAAGGCAAGGCTGTGGACTCAGGTGTGGGGAAAGTAGCTCATCGCGGGGGACCATTGTTCGGCCAAAGCAATGAGTCGCCTCTCCCTTTGGGAGTATTGGATGGACCAGGGGAACCGTTGCCAGGACTGTGCCCTGTAGGCACAATTCCCATTGGTCCATTGAAATGATTTAAGTGATATAACAAGGAATAAATGCTGCACCCCACAATATAACAAAGAGTTATACAGTTACCGGTGCTCCCATCAATGAACGATCGGCTGCATCCAATCCACGGCATACAAAAAGGAATGAAGATGGGGCACACGGATTTCCAAAATAAAAAGATTTATTTAAGCATACACAACGTTTCGACCCAATAGGTCTTTGTCAAGTGCAAAAAGTGGCTTGATTTAAGCCCACCCCTGTGGACTGTCCTGGAAGTCCGGTAACCTCCCCTCACTCAGGATTGGTTCAATGCAGGCAAGCCCTCACTCATTGATTTGAACCCTGAAGACAATCCACTATGGGATTTGTTCGGCCTCCATCCTCCATGTTGGGGGATGGAGGCTGAGGGATATATGAAGAGGAACCTGGCTTCGGATCCAGAGACTTGTTGCAGAGTTCTCGGAGAGCCAAAGTGGATCCTATAAATCTCCGAAATAGTTCAGGGGTGTTACGGAGACTTGCTGAGCAGTGTGAAAGGCAGTGATGGCGGGAACTTTGAAACTGCTATCTCACGGAGAGCAAGGCAGTGCTGCCCATACTACCAAGGACAGCGGTGGAAGTTTGGAAACTTGTATCAGGGTAAACTTCTGGACAGAGGTCCCCGTACCTAGGACTTTAGGTTGTTCCCCCAGTTGGGCGAGTGTGTGTTGTATGTACTAGAGGTTTGTGGAAACTTTGTCAAATACATTAACTTTTGTTCAACTCTGCAGTTCTGTCTAATGTACTGATCCCTGGTGTGATTGGTCTGGTCCACCGTGACAAAGACGCTGCAAGCTAGTGAGGTCTGCATACTCCACCAAAGACTGGGTTCCTGACACAGAAGTACCATCTACTCAGATATGCTTAAACTAAAGATGTGAAACGTGTGCGTTTTTGGCTATTATTTTTTATCAATTATTTACAATTAGAACTACTATAATATACAGTTTGCGTTGTTGTGCCCTTCTATTTTCTAGTACCATATAATATTGCAAGCAGTTGGGAGATCTACTTGAGGAAGAGGCACCCAACTCACCTTTGCAACCTATACATTCAATGAACCTTGTGAATATTTAATGTGGTACTGTCAGGTTAGAGCCTGCAGTACCAATGAACATCCACCGGGACGGCTGCTGCTCTTGCTTCCACACTCTGAAACCTGACACCTTTGCACCTGTCCCATGCCTCCAGCCAGACCTATATAAACCTCCCTTTCCTGTTCCTCCCTTGCCTGTTTATACTGGTTCCTGCAGCGCCTGCTAGGTTCCTGTATTCAATGCTGTTGTTGCTATTGCTGTTGTCCTGTTCCCGAGTCCCAGTCCTGTTCCTGTCTTGTTGTTGCCGACCTCAGCTTGCGATCCCGACTACGCTATCTGCCGCTTGCCTCTGACCTCTGCTTGTGACCCCGACCACGCTCCATGCTGTTCCTGTCACTGGGATCCACTCCAGCCGTAGATCAACCCTTGACAGAATAAACAGGTCCTACCATGGATTCCACCGGAACAAACATGACACAGGCTCAGCTGATTGACTTGCCACGTGCCATGGTTGGCTTCCAAGAACAACAAAAACATGTTTACAACTGTCTTGGCCGTGTGGAAGTTGAAGTATGTGAACTGTGCACCACCATAGCCGCTGTGCCTGTTCAAAACACTGTGCTTGTACAAACTGCACCCGTGTACCCCTTCCGGAACGATCCGGGGTGGGAAAAACTATCATTCCAGGATTTCCTCAATCAATGCAGACATCTGTTTAAGCTACAGCCCACCATCTATAATACTAATGAAGGCAAGGTAGACGCTCGGCAGCTGAGTACACTGCTGAGTTCTGCAAATGGGTTACAGATACTGAGTGGAATTAGGCCGCTGAGAGATATCATTTTCGTCAGGGTCTCTCTGAGCAAATTAAAGACGAACTGGCCTGGGTGGTGCCTCCAGAGGGGTTTGAGGAATTTGTCTGTTTATGCATTCAAATCAATCGAATACTCCCTGAAAGACAATTGGAGAGACTGGCTAATGCGAAACAACCCCAGGGTTAGAGATGCCAGCACCCCAAGACGTTCCAGGGAGACTGAGGATCCGATGCAAGTAAACACATTGCAGGGACCTATTTCAACTGGAGAAAGGTATAGACGCCGAACAGAAGATCTCTGTTTGTATTGCGGAAATGAGGGACACTATCTCGCCGATAGCCCGAATAAGTCCAGGCAGTCTTCTTTCCAGAGCACTAGGAGAAATCGGCTGCACGCCTTTCGAAGACTGTTTTTTCTGGTTCTCAAAGTAAAGGTAAGCCTCAATCTCTGCATCTACACCTCCTGGTACCTATTATAATCGAGGAGGGAATGCATCATTTTTTAACCACAGTAATGGTCGACTCAGGGGCGTCAGGGAATTTTATGGACATAGAATTCACCAAGAGCCATTCGGTATCTTTTATAGCCAAGGAATTGCCAGAAAGAATGGAAGTCGTTACATAGTTACATAGTAGATGAGCTTGAAAAAAGACATAGGTCCATCAAGTTCAACCTATGCTAAATTTAGACAACAGATACTTTATCCTATATCTATACTTATTGATCCAGAGGAAGGCAAACAAAAAAACCCCAGTGTCATATCATCCAATGATATCACATAAGAAGAAAAATAAATTCCTTCCTCACTCTAAGAATTGGCAATCGGAGTAATCCCTGGATCAACATCCTACCCACGTATATTTATTTGGTATATCCCTGTATACCTTTCCCATCTAAAAAGATGTCCAACCTTTATTTTAACAAATCTATTGTATCTGCCATCACAGTCTCCATTGGTAATGAATTCCACATTTTAACTGCCCTTACTGTAAAGAACCCTTTCCTTTGTTGCTGGTGAAATCTCCTTTTCTCCAACCTTAAGGGATGGCCCAGGGTGCTTGGTACTGCCCGTGGGATGAATAGTTCTTTTGAAAGCTCCTTGTATTGTCCCCGAATATATTTGTATATAGTTATCATATCCCCTCTTAGACGCCTCTTTTCTAATGTAAATAAATCTAATTTAGCTAGCCTCTCCTAATAAGTTAGATTGTCCATCCCCTTTATTAATTTGGTGGCTCTTCTCTGCACTCTCTCTAGTTCCATAATGTCTTTTCTTAGGATTGGTGCCCAAAATTGTACTCCATATTCAAGGTGTGATCTTACTAATGCTTTGTAAAGGGGCATAATTATGTTTACTTCCCTTCCATCCATTGCCCGTTTGATGCAAGATAAGATTTTGTTTGCCTTTGTAGCTACTGCATGACTTTAGGCACTATTGCTAATCCTGCTGTCTACAAACACTCCTAAATCCTTCTCCATCAAGGATTCTCCCAATATATCTCCATTTAATTTGTAAGTCTCCTTTTTATTCTTGTATCCCAAATGCATAACCTTACATTTATCTGTATTAAACCTCATTTGCCATTTACCTGTCCACGTTTCCAGTCTCTCCAAGTCCTTCTGAAGAGAAATTACATCCTGCTCTGATTCTATTACCTTACACAATTTAGTATCATCAGCAAAGATGGAGACTTTGCTCTCGATCCCAACTTCAAGGTCATTAATAAAAAAGTTAAAAAGTAGGGGTCCCAGTACCGATCCCTGTGGTACTCCACTCACGATTTTAGCCCAACCTGAAAAAGTTCCATTTATGACAACCCTCTGTTGTATGTCCTTTAACCATTTTTCAATCCAGGTGCATATATTATTACTGAGTCCAATTTTCTTTATTTTGTACACCAACCTCTTGTGTGAAACCGTATCAAAAGCCATTGCAAAATCTAAGTAGACCACATCAACTGCATTACCCTGGTCTAAATTCCTACTTACCTCCTCAAAGAAACAAATAAGGTTAGTTTGGCATGATCTATCCTTCATGATCTATCCTTCATAAATCCATGCTGTTTTCCATTAGGTATTCCTTTTTAAATACAGGTACCACATCTGCTTTACGCCAATCTTGTGGTACTGAGCCTGTGGAAATGGAGTCCTTGAATATTAAATATAATGGTTTGGCTATTACTGAGCTTAACGCCTTGAAAACTCTTGGATGTATGCCATCGGGGCCAGGTGCCTTATGTGCTTTAATTTTTTCAAGTTGCTTATGAACTTCTTCCTCAGTTAACCAATTGTTCATTAATATGGAGGTTGTGGCTTCCTCCTGCGGCCCTACTATTGAACTTGATTCTTCCCTGGTAAACACAGAGGCAAAGTGTTTGTTTAATACCTCTGCTTTTTCCTTATCTCCAATAATCTGCCTACCCATCTCACACTGAAAGGGTCCTATATTTTCTTTTCTCATTTTTTTGTTATTAAGATACTTAAAGAACTTTTTTGGGTTGACCTTACTTTCTATTGCAATCATTTTTTCATTATCCATTTTTGCTAATTTGATTGCCCTTTTACAATTTTTGTTACATTCCTTATAATTCTGAAACGATGTCTCTGTCCCTTCTGACTTAAAGAATCTAAACGCCTTCCTCTTCTTGTCCATTTCCTCCCCTACCTGTTTATTTAGCCACATTGGTTTTGACTTATTTCTTTTATACTTACTACCCAAGGGTATACACTGCTAAGTGTGCTTTTCTAACACTGTTTTAAAGACTGCCCATTTATCTTCTACATTTTTCCCTGCAAAAACATCATCCCAGTGTAGTACATGTAGATTAGACCTCAGTTTATTAAAATCTGCCTTTCTAAAGTTTAAGGTCTTTGTTCAACCCAAGTAATCTGTTTTTTGATCATTTATTTCAAATGAGACCAGGTTATGATCAGTGTTACCCAAATGTTCCAGGACTTGAATATTTGTTATTACTTTTACATTATTTGATATGCCCAAATCCAGAACTGCCCCTCTCCTGGTTGGTTCCGCAATTATTTGGGTCATATAATTGTCTTTAAGCACCTCCAAAAACCTGTTTCCTTTTGTTGTAATGCTAATCTCATTGCCCTAGTCTATGTCTGGATAATTAAAATCCCCTATTATGCAAACATGACCCAGTTTTGATGCCTTCTCCATTTGCAAAAGTATTTTAGCTTCCTCAATCTCACAGATATTTGGTGGTTTATAGCATATTCCCACAAACATTTCCTTTATACTTTAACCTCCACTGCTAATTTCTATCCACAAAGTCTCTACATTTTCATCATTCCCTTCATAGACATCATCCCTTATAATAGGTTTTTGTTCCGGTTTAACATATAAACATACTCCACCTCCCCTTCTATTTGTTCGATCCTTCCGAAAAAGGGAATAATCCTTTAAATGAACTGTCCAGTCATGAGTTTCATCCCACCATGTTTCAGTAATGCCTATTATATCATACTGCTCCCTTGCAGCTATTAATTGAAGCTCCCCCATTTTATCTGTCAGGCTTCGTTGATGGTTCTCCTTTGAGCTCTGGACCTGTATCCCATGAAACAAGTAATTTAACACTAATTGTAGAGCCCAATCATCAGGAGAAGATTTCATTTAGTCTTATTCCTTCACCCTTGTTTCCAGTGTTTCTGGGAATTCCATGGCTCATGATCCACAACCCACAAATTGACTGGAAAACCAAGATACACTGGCGACACGTTTTATTGAAGCACGGCTAGCACCGCAAGCCGGGGGATGCCCCGGCGTGCTAGCCGCACTCCCTCAGCGTGCCGCGTGTCACGCGTCATCGGGTGCCTGCGCCCCCTGCACGCACGTCCAGGGCTCCCCGAGGGAGCCCTGGTGTCCCGCGATGTGGGGGATGCGGCAGGGGGTTCCGGGGGACCCGGCGGACCCGGTGCGCGCCAGGTTACTGCTGCGGCCGAGAACGGGCAAATGCTCGAATAAACTCGGCCGCAGCAGTACTCTTGTTTCCCACTGCCAGCTAGCCTGCCTACCTAAAACTCCTACACAATGGTGTGTGGGAATACACAAGATTTCTTCGTCCCAAGAAAATCTACTGCCAACTCCATACTCTGAGTTTTTGAATGTGTGTGACAAGAAGGACGCGGATACGCTTCCCTCCCACCCCCCACATCGTTCTTACGACTGCCTCATTGAATTATTACCGGGTGCTGCCATCCTTTCGGGAGAATCTATTCCCTCTCAGAACCAGAATTGAAGGTCCTCAATGACTACCTGCAGGAGAACCTGTCGAAGGGTTTCATCCGACCTTCTACTTCCCAGCAGGTGCTGCTCTCTTCTTCATGGGAAAGAAAGACGGTTCTCTACATCCCTGCATTGACTATCGGGAACTAAATAAGATCACAGTGAAGAACAGGTATCTGTTACCTCTGATTCCCGAACCATTGGGAAGAATTTGGTCAGCCAAGATCTTTACCAAATTAGAACTTCGAGCGGTGTATAATGTGGTCCGCATCCGACCCGTTGACACGTGGAAGACAGTCTTCCGAACCCATTATGAGCACTATGAATACCTGGTGATGCCTTTTGGACTTTGTAATGCGCCTGCTACTTTCTAGCATTTAATTAATTATGTTCTATGAGAGTTACTGGACCAATTCGTAGTGGTATACGTGGATGATATCCTAGTCTTCTCAGATAACATCATGGATCACCAAAAACATGTCCAGATTGTCCTAGAGCATCTCTGAAAGCACAAACTGTACATAATATTAGAAAAATGCGATTTTGAAAAGACCAGCATCGCAATTTCTCGGTTATTTCATCTCCCATGAGGGTTTGAGTATGGACCCAGGCAAGATTCAAGTGGTGGAATGGCCAATCCCTTGAAATGAGTAGAACATTCAGAGATTTGTGGGCTTTGTTAACTTCTATAGATGTTTTATTAAAAATTTCTCTGTCAGACTTCCGGTGACATTGCGGAGCATGGTCGGGTAGAAGAGGAGCTCCTGAAAACCCTTGCAGATAATTCGCCAGATAGAGCACACAACACCACCAAAATCTCCCCAAACACCCCCGTAGCGCCCAAGAAAAGGAGACGATGCCTTCGAGGGCAAAAGGGAAGCCAGAACCAGGGAGTTGCCAAATACTTTGTCCCCGCCGGAGCCGAGCTGCGACTCACTAGATGGCGCCGAGGAGGCCATGCAAGCATCAAACGTGTGGCGCGAACCCGAACCAGATAACCTGGAACTGCCGGAACTCGGCTTAAACAAACAGTACTTCGAGTCCCTTTTCCTTAAAATGAGAAGGGGATTTTAAGAAGACTTAAGCACTGCTTTGGACGGATTAAGCGCAGATATAAGTGGCCTCACAAAGCGCACAGATGTGCTGGAGCACAAGATCGAGGACGTAATAGGATCACAAACTAACAAAGAGGATGAGGTGATCAGATTGGGCCATGTAGTTGACGAACTAAGGGACGCTCTGGAGGACCAAGAAAACAGGGACCGCAGGCAAAACCTACGCATAAGGAACATCCCTGAAGAGTTTACCCCTGATGTCGTCCAGGCATATCTCCAAAAACTGTTCCTGTCCCTTGTCCCGGACTTACCTGATCATGATCTGCAGATTGACCAGGCTCACCGGGCACTGGGCCCCAGATCCACAGACCCCAACCGACGCAGAGATGTGATCATAAAACTCCGCATGAACTCTGCCAAAGAGAGAATTATGACCGCTAGCAGGAGAGCGGAGGACATACAGATAGAGGACAACACAATTCAAATCTTTAGTGACCTGTCGAGGGCCACCATTGCAAAACGCAGTCAGATAAAGCCCCTCATCAATATACTCAAAGACCAAGGTATCTCCGATGGAGCTTCCCCTTCAAATTAATTGTCTTGAGAAATGGCCGTCACCACACCATCTCTAGACCAGAAGACTCCCCCTCCTTCCTAAAGGCACTGGGGCTACACCCCCCGCAAGACCGGCCTGACCCCCAGAGGCCCAGCACAACCTGAAGGCGCAGAGACCCCTCGCATCTCGGAGCGCCTGGCCAACCAGAGGATTCCCTGAATTGCTGTCCAAACTTCCTGTCTCTGGTCGAGACCCCAACCAAGTCAGGGATCTTCCACTCACACCCAACAAAACTCTGCTGCTGAAAAACCAAGATGCCCCCTCTGAACGTCCCCCCTAAAAATAAAAAAAAAGAGCCTCACCTTTAACATCCAGCTTAAGTCCTCCAGCCCTAGAAGAAAGATCCGAACTTTGGAGATTCCGGTCCCTGTCTGCTCCTCACCACTGTGTCGTGGCCGGGCCCTGGAGCTTCGCCTAGAAGATCGCCTGCCAGCAAAACGCCCCTAAAACTAATCACTGCAGTCCCTACCCTACTCCCCCCCCCCTTCGGTCTAATCTCTCTCCCTCTTCTCCCCGTTCCTGCTTAAAAGAGTCCCAAAAAGCACTGTCCCCTAGCCAGATACAATAATATTCTCTATTCTCTAGACTCATTATGTCCTCGGGTCATAAAGGCACTGCGCTAAGACAGAGCTCTAAGACTATATATATGCTCTCCAGGTGCCTGTAAGCGCTGCTAGCAACACCTACAGACAACGCATTTAAGGAGAGGCGACACTTTCCCAAGATCAAAAGATTCCATTCCCATGCTCTTATCCATCCCTCCTCCCCTCCCTCCCCCCCCTTCAACCTAAACAAGGTAATGTGCACTCGTGGGGCCCCCCCAAAGAAATCAAGAATTCTAAAAGCATTGTCTCAGTCAATGTAAATGGACATTTTAGATGCTTTCCCTATGTTTAAAAGCAATGTTAATCGATGTTTTCAAACAATGTGCGTTTAAGCTCCATGTATCTCCCCAAGTTCTGAAGTTATACTCCCCCCTCCATCCCCCCATCTCCCCCTCCACTATCCCTCTCCTCCTCCTCCCCTTCCCCCCAGAATTTAAACAAGGTGTTGTGTGCTCTTGCTGCTGCCCTATACTCAGGAGCAGTAAAAGTACTGTTCCCAACCCTAAGTGGACAGAAATGCTAAGTGGTTTACCAATGTCTAAAAGTAAGGATCGTACTGTACGTAATGGATGCATGTTTAAGCTCTCTATATCTCCCCATGGTCTAAAGTTATACTCACCTCCCCTTCGCTAGTCCCTCCCCCCTTCCCTCCCTCACCTCTACTCCCTCTCACCCCTTTCCTTCCCCCACCCCCCATCTATGACAGGGGCAATAAAGCAGACAAGCCGCCAAACTTAGAGGCATCCGAGTTAAGTCTCAAATATCCAAAATTCGCACGAAAAATGGGCAAGTCTCGTTCAAAGAGAAAGAGATAGCGCAAGAATTTGCGAACTTTTACTCTGAACTGTACAACCTACACCCCCCGGACCGGGACCCGGTAAGTCTCGAAACAATATCACAATATTTGGAACAATGTAGTTTCCCTTCCCTATCCGAGGAAGAAGTAGAAAATTTAAATAAAACAAATTCCCAGGAAGAACTGTCCAGAGCTATTGCCTCCATCAAGTTAGCCAAAACACCTTCACAAGACGGATTCTCAAATGCCTATATAAAGCATTCATGCCGACTCTTTCCTCGATATGTTCAACTCCGTTTTGGAGGGTGAACCGATCCCCTCTACCATCACAGCAGCAAATTTGGCTATTATCCACAAGGAAGGTAGAGACCCGCTCCTGTGTGGTAACTATAGGCCAATTTCCCTATTAAATATCGATCTCAAAATCTACAGCAAGATCTTGGCAAACAGGCTCAATCCAATTCTCCCCCGACTCATTCATGTTGATCAGGTAGGCTTCGTGTCAGGTAGACAGGCCTCTGACAATCCCCGCAAAATTGTGGATATCATTGACTATGTGCATCTCACTGGAACCAAAGCAATGATTCTAAGCCTCGACGCAGAAAAAGCATTCGACAGAATCAAATGGTCATTTTTAGATCAAACAATGCTGAGGTTTGGCTTCTGTGGTTTGGCTTCTGTGGTCCCTATCTGGAAGGAGTCAGGGCCCTCTACCAAAACCCTACAGCGTATGTTAACCAGTCATGCACATCTTCAGATCCAATCACCATCAGGAACGGGACCAGACAAGGTTGCTCGCTGTCCCCGTTGCTGTTTGCCCTAACAATCGAACCCCTAGCGGCCAAAATAAGAGAAGAAAAAAAGTATCAAGGGGATTCGCTTTGGCGAAAAAGAATATAAAATTTCCCTGTTCGCCGACGACGTGATCCTGACCCTCGCAGACCCCCACATCTCCCTCCCTAACATCCAAAAATTATTAGACCAATTTGGCCTAGTTTCCGACTATAAAGTCATATGGATAAATCGGAAGCTCTAAATATATCCCTTCCAGACTCGACGTGGAAACTATTAAAGTCAAATTATAAATACAAGTGGAGCTCCACCCACATCAAGTACCTTGATGTGAACATCTCAAATTCCTATAGATCCCTTTACCAGCATAACTACCCCACCCCCCCCTATTTGATCAGATAAAAAAAAAAAAACCTCCAAATCTCCTGGTTTGGAAGAATAATAGCAATCAAAATGAATGTCCTCCCAAGACTACTCTATCCCTTCCAAACCCTCCCCATAGCTGTCCCACTAGCGGCTCTAAAGAACATCCAAGCCCTCATTTTCCAATTTATTTGGAAGGATAAGAGACTGAGGGTCCCAAGATCAGTGATGTTAGCCCCAAAAACGAGGGGGGAGGGGTGGGTGTCCCCAATATGGTCAGATACTACCTTGCGGCACAGCTGAAGCAGGCTGTAGTTTGGAATTACAACCCGGCCTCCGCCTGTTGGCTCGAAATAGTCTCATTACAAGGCTCCCCTGCCCCTGCAGGAATCCCTATGGTCCCCAGGGAGTAAGGAGGGAGGTCAACAATGGTTTAATCTAGGAGCAATGAGATGCACGTGGGACGTCTGGCTTAAAAGCAAAGGGAAATATGGCCTGTTAGCTATTCCCTCTCAACTCACCCCTATCTTTGGAAACCCAAACTTCCTGCCTGGGTGTTCCCTTAGACAATTTGACCAATTCCAAGGTCTTAATATCAGGCTGTAGAAAGTTCTCCTCCCAGGAACTCTGAGACAAATATCAGGCACAAGATCTACATTTGTTTAAGTTTCTACAAATCAGACATTTCCTTCTATCACTCCCAAAATTCTAAATTCCCCGCACTAACTAAATTTGAATCCCTATGCATTACAGGCATCTATCAGAGGGGACAAATCTCGGAGATCTATGGGGGGATGGAGTCAGCATCTGACCCCCCGAATCACCCATACATGCAAAAATGGTCCGCGGACCTAAATCTAACATTAGACGTGGAAGTCTGGGAGGATGTCTGGGAGTCGGCCGCCAAAACCTCAATTTGCACTATAACAAAAGAGAACATCTACAAAATGTTATTCCAGTGGTACCTGACCCTGGCTAGGCTGAGCCAGATCTTCCCCGGCACACCAGACCTGTGCTTTAGGGGATGTGGTCAAAAGAGAGACATGGCCCATATTTGGTGGTCATGTCCAGAGATAGAGCTTCTCAAAGAAACCTCTGGGTTGTTATTCCCTCTAGACCCCCTGACCTATGTGCTGGGCAAACCTATGGATGGCCTCCCCTCGCCCCTATCCAGGTTGGTCTCTTCCATACTGACAGCGGCCAGATGCTCGTTCGCAGCGGCCTGGAAACAGACAAACGCTCCCGCAAGAAGCACAGTAAGCAGAAGGATGGATGCGGTAATGTCTATGGAGAAACTCGCAGCCATGCTCCATAAAAAAATGCCACAGTTCTGGATAACTTGGGATCCCTGGCTTGGACCACAAGCTCTGGGGCTCCTCCGAGTCTAAGTTGCGCAGACGCAGGCAAATGGACGGTACGGAGGCCCACAGAGATCCTCCCCCCCTCCCCCCCTCTCTCTTCATTCCTTTCCTGTCGGTACGTCTCCCCCCCCCTACCCCTCCCTTCTCCTCTAACTATCCTTCTAAAAGGAAAAAGTTCATTATTGGTCAACACCTTGATGCACTCAGTTATGCTGTTATGTGCTCATGACATCACTGTACCTATGTAAGAATGTGTATATTGCCAATAAAAAAGATTGATTAAAAAACAATGTCTCTGTCATTATTGCCCCAATCACCTGACTCACACTGAAAGAATTCCCCTTAAAAATGGTCTCCTGAAGCAGATGCGGCATTTGAACAGTTGAAGTCACTTTTCAGATCTGCCCTTCTCCTCATTCATCTGAATCCAGAACTACCATTCGTCATGGAAGTGGACGCATCCGACTCCGATGTTGTTGCCATTCTTTCACAAACAATTGGACCCAAAATGCTCCTTCATCCATGCGCCTTCTATTCTACCAAATGTCAACAGCTGAAAGAAATTATGACATCGGAAACAAAGAACTTTTGGCTATAAAAGCCACATTCCCAGAGTGGAGACATTTACTTGAGGGGGCCAATCACCCCCTCGACGGTTACTGTCTTTATGGATCACAGGAACGTGGAATTAATTAGATCCGCAAAGAGACTGTCTTCGCGACAAGCCTGGTGGGCTCTATTTTTCTAAAGATTTCAGTTCCACATCTCATACCGCCCTGGCTCCAAGAATGGGAAGGTTGACGCCTTGTCATGGTTATTGCCTAATCCTTGTTCAGATAAAAAGCAAGAAGAAACTATTCTAACAATTTTTTTTTGGGGGGGCGCTATGTTTTCCGCCGATCTCTTTGCACGAATTTAGGGAGCCTACTTAAACGACTCTTTTCTTAATAAACCTCCATCGGAAGCTGAACTATTTCTATGTGATGGTCTGTAGAACTATAAGGACATGTTTATCCCTAAGGAGGTAAGATTAGAAGTACTCCAATTAATGCACGACTCCCGACCCGTTGGTCACCCAGGTGTCCTCAAGACACAGGAACTGTTGTCCCCACTCTTTTTGGTGACCTAAATTAGCACAAGATGTTAAAGACTATGTTCTCTCCTTTGAGACCTGTGCTAGGACGAAGACTCCTTGAGCATCCCCAGTGGGTTTGCTGCAACCTCTTCTGATTCCTACTCGTCCTTGGGGGTCCATATAAATTGATTTTATTGTTGACCTACCACATCAAGTGGACATCCACACCATGCTGGTAGTAGTGGATCGACTTTAGAAAAAATGGCTCACTTCATTGCTGAGGAAAAGAAGGATCCAACGCTCTACGGTTTTGATTATAATGCCAATTTATTTGTGCCACACAACGTTTCGACCTAAATAGGTCTTTCTCAAGTGACTAGGCCTAGTCACTTGAGAAATACCTACTTAGGTTGAAACGTTGTGTGGCACAAATAAATTAGCATTATAATCCATATTAATATTAATATAATCCATATTAATAATCCATATTATATTAATCCATATTAATGAACAATTGGTTAACTGAGGAAGAAGTTCATAAGCGACTTGAAAAAATGTAAGTAAATAAGGCACCTGGCCCCGATGGCATACATCCAAGAGTTCTCAAGGAGTTAAGCTCAGTAATTGCCAAACCATTATATTTAATATTCAATTACTCAATTTCCACAGGCTCAGTACCACAAGATTGGCGTAAAGCAGATGTGGTGCCTATATTTAAAAAGGGAGCTAGATCACAACCGGGAAATTACAGACCTGTAAGCCTGACTTCAATAGTAGGGAAACAACTTGAAGGTTTAATATATGATAATATTCAGGAATACCTAAGGGAAAACAAAATTATTAGTAATATTCAGCATGGATTTATGAAGGATAGATCTTGCCAAACTAACCTTATTTGTTTCTTTGAGGAGGTAAATAGGAATTTAGACCAGGGTAATGCAGTTGATGTGGTCTACTTAGATTTTGCCACGGCTTTTGATACGGTTTCACACAAGAGGTTGGTGTACAAAATAAAGAAAAGTGGACTCAATAATAATATATGCACCTGGATTGAAAACTGGTTAAAGGACAGACAACAGAGGGTTGTCATAAATTGAACTTTTTCAGGTTGGGCAAAAGACGTGAGTGGAGTACCTCAGGGATCGGTACTGGGACCCCTGCTTTTTAACTTGTTTATTAATGACCTTGAGGTTGGGATCAAGAGCAAAGTCTCCATCTTTGATGATGATACTAAATTGTGTAAGGTAATAGAATCAGAGCAGGGTGTAATTTCTCTTCAGAAGGACTTGGAGAGACTGGAAACGTGGGCAGGTAAATGGCAAATGAGGTTTAATACAGATAAATGTAAGGTTATGCATTTGGGATGGCATAGGGGGTATTTATCACTGCTTAACCTTAATATTCATTAGTGACATAAAACACGGCGGTGCATGGGGAACAAAACATACTGCTGCGGCACAGTTTATTCGAGCATTTGCCCGTTCTGTGCCGCAGCAGTAGCCTGGCGCGCGCCCGAGTGTGACGGGCGCGCGCCGAAGCAGTGGAAGAGCGCCCTCCGATCGGGGCGCTTTCCCTCCCGCTGCCGGGTCCGCTGGGTCCCCCGGAACCCCCTGCCGCCGTCCCGCAGATCGCGGGACACCAGGGCTCCCTCGGGGAGCCCTGGACGCGCGTGCAGGGGGCGCAGGCTCCCGAAGACGCGTGACCGCGCCAGGGGCGGCCACTAGCAAGCCGGGAAATCTCCCGGCATGCGGATCTGGCCGCACTGCGATAAAGTGTGTCGCCAGTGTATTCACAACACATGATCAAGAGTGACCACACAAAGAATTCCCACTAATTTGCACATTAGCCCAATCATCTTAACATCATTTAACGGAATGTGTCCAAAATCCATATAGGAAACCGGGAGGAGATAAAACACAAAAAAACAAAAAAATATTTAATAATCTCTACTAACTCTTCTAAGTGTAACAAAAATCTTTTTATAACATTTTATATTTACAATAAAATCATTTAAAAGAGAAAGTGCTGGAGTATGCTATTGTATTATATGCTCTTCAGTAGATGCAGATACATGCATATAATGTACTAGTATATATGTAGTGAATATATTTATACCCACTCCACATCAATGCAGGACTGGTAGTGTGTAGCTTTACAAAGTCTATAGTAAATGACTTCACACCATAATCAGGTAAGTGGTTGTTAAGTATCTTCTATGCAAAATTGTATACCCTTGGATTTTTTAACCTGAAATGTGGCCACTAATAGACAAAAAACAGCACTTTGTAACTGACAAACACCAATAGTATCGTCAAAGTCGTGGAGATAATATCCACATCCAGTATTTGATTAATACCGCCCAACAAGGGTTAAATCACCCTATTACTTATTATTTATATTCAGACTCTATATGCCAGGTGTATAAAGTTCATGGGGATTGCCATAGACTAAATACAACCGTTCAGTTACAGTGCATCAGTTTGCAGACCAGTCTTGCCCTGCATACTCCATCTCTACTCCGAAAACGAAAGCAGCTGACGTCATCAATTTGCGCGTCGCCTGAAACCCGACGATCGTTTCGCGCCGTATCTCGGCGCTTCTTCAAGGGGGGAGGAGTGTTTACGATACTATTGGTGTTTGTCAGTTACAAAGTGCTGTTTTTTGTCTATTAGCGGCCACATTTCAGGTTAAAAAATCCATGGGTATACAATTTTGCATAGAAGATGCTAAGCATGCTTAACAACCACTTACCTGATTATGGTGTGAAGTCATTTACTATAGACTTTGTAAAGCTACACGCTACCAGTCCTGCATTGATGTGGAGTGGGTATAAATATATTCACTACACATATACTAGTACATTATATGCATGTATCTGCATCTACTGAAGAGCATATAATACAATAGCATACTCCAGCACTTTCTCTTTTAAATGATTTTATTGTAAATATAAAATGTTATAAAAAGATTTTTGTTACACTTAGAAGAGTTAGTAGAGATTATTAAATACTTTTTTGTTTTTTTTGTGTTTTATCGCCTCCCGGTTTCCTATATGGATTTTGGACACATTCCGTTAAATGATGTTTAGATGATTGGGCTAGTGTGCAAATTAGTGGGAATTCTTTGTGTGGTCACGCTTGATCATCTGTTGTGAATATGCATTTGGGATGCAAGAATAAAAAGATGACTTACAAATTAAATGGAGATATATTGGGGGAATCCTTGATGGAGAAGGATTTAGGAGTGCTTGTAGACTGCAGGCTTAGCAATAGTGCCCAATGTCATGCAGTAGCTGCAAAGGCAAACAAGATCTTATCTTGCATCAAACGGGCAATGGATGGAAGGGAAGTAAACATAATTATGCCCCTTTACAAAGCATTAGTAAGACCGCACCTTGAATATGGAGTACAATTTTGGGCATCAATCCTAAGAAAAGACATTATGGAACTAGAGAGAGTGCAGAGAAGAGCCACCAAATTAATAAAGGGGATGGACAATCTAACTTATGAGGAGAGGCTAGCTAAATTAGATTTATTTACATTAGAAAAGAGGCGTCTAAGAGGGGATATGATAACTATATACAAATATATTCGGGGACAGTACAAGGAGCTTTCAAAAGAACTGTTCATCCCACGGGCAGTACAAAGGACTCAGGCCATCCCTTAAGGTTGGAGGAAAGGAGATTTCACCAGCAACAAAGGAAAGGGTTCTTTACAGTAAGGGCAGTTAAAATGTGGAATTCATTACCCATGGAGACTGTGATGGCAGATACAATAAATTTGATAAAAAAAAGATTGGACATCTTTTTAGATGGGAAAGGTATACAGGGATATACCAAATAAGTATACATGGGAAGGATGTTGATCCAGGGATTAATCCGATTGCCAATTCTTGGAGTCAGGAAGGAATTAATTTTTCCCCTTAATGGGGTTTTTTGTTTGCCTTCCTCTGGATCAATAAGTAAGTATAGATATAGGATAAAGTATCTGTTGTCTAAATTTAGCATAGGTTGAACTTGATGGACCTACTGTATGTCTTTTTTCAACCTTATCAACTATATAACTATGTAATCAAAACCGTAGAGTGTTGGATTCTTCTTTTCCTGAGTATTGCCCTAGAATTACTCTGACAGGTACTCCTTGAACCAGCAGGACCGGTAGACTGTATGTATATTTTTTTCATAGTGGTGTGCAGCATACAGTACTCCTTTATTCACTTAATTGCTGCACAGATTCTCCCTTCAGCAGACCAGACAGCCAAGATGATCTTGAAAGAGGTAATCATTGGGCTCCAGATGAGATCATATCTGATAGTGGGGTGCAATTCACTACAAGATTTTGGAGAACTTTGAGTTCCTCTAGGAATCTGTTTAAATTTATCGTCTGGCTATCATCCACAATCGAATGGCCAGACCAAAAGGACCAACCAGACATTGGAATAATACTTACGCTGTTATGTTTGCCATCTCCAGGATGACTGGATTAGCTAAGTTTTCGTACAACAACTCACATCATTCATCGACACAGAAGAGTCCATTCTTCTCCAATTTTGGATTTCATCCTACCTTTATTCCTCGTTTTCCATCCTCGGGTCCCATTCCGGCAGTTACGGAGAAACTTAAAATTCTGCGAGACATCCAGGAGACCCTCAAAGAGACACTTTGTAAGGCTCAAGTACGGTACAAGAAAACAGCAGACCAACACCGAAGACTCTCCCCTGAGGGGATAAAGTCTGGCTTTCAACAAACAATTTACGATTAAGGTTCCAACCATTACATTGGTACAATTGGGGCCTTTCCGCACTGATAAATCCAGTGTCCTCTAGATTAGAACTCCCAGCTGAAACCATTCAGGGAGAATCCATTTCCTGGATGGAGCCTTCCTCCTCCTGATCCTTCCCTGGTGGATAACGAAGAGGAATTTATTGTGGAAAGAATTGTGGACTCCAGGTTACGCCAAGTGAGACTCCAGTACCTGGTCCACTGGGGGGGGGGGTGGGCTAAGGCACAGAGGACAGGTCCTGGGAACCAAAGAGTTCAGTACATGTTCCACGACTGGTCAGGGCTTTCCACCAGAGATATCCAGACAAACCTAGGAAAGATTGGCCGGAGAACACTCATGGGAGGGGGGAGTAATGTCCGGTTATAGCCTGCAGTACCCATCAATATCCAACGGGACTGCTGCTGCTCTTGCTTCCAGACTCTGCTGGTGCCTTTGATATGTTACTATATCTGTTCCGGCACATTGTGCTGTTGTATTTGGTACTTGACAAGTGCTGATTCGCTACTGGGACTTCACTTTAGTGTGGAGAGATGCCTGTCCTAGCTTTGGGCATGTATTATTCACTATGAGTTAACATAGCATTAGATTGAGTGCTGTGTGCCAATACTCTGATTAAATTCAGAAAAAGCGGGACCCAACCAATAGGGATACCGAAATGTTATGTATATGCCCCTAATCCCACCCCCAGGAGGGGTATAAAAACTCCATCAACGGAAGTGCATGTACACTCCTCCCCCTTGAAGAAGCGATGGGTAACGGCGCGAAACGATCGTCGGGTTGTTTGGCGACGCATCTACTGATGACGTCAGCCGGTTCGGAGCAGTATGCAGTATGCCGGGCAAGATCCAGACCCTGAACAGACGCTGAAAAACGGTTGTATTAATTCTGCTATACGCAAGGTGTAACCTCACTAATACCTAATTATCACATCACAGAATGCACATAACAGTGCTTTGTATGCAACGAGGGTATTAACCCCTTGTATGGCTGTTATAACCATTCATTAGACATAAGTGCAGCCTGCACAAATGAAAGTACACATATGGTATGTGATGGTTACAATCACGTCTGTTTCGCTACTATTGGTCAAAGTTTGGGAACATAATGTTGTATGATCTGTAACCCATGGATACATTTGGGTAGACACACACTTTGGAGAAACTACTATGTATTGGATTCCTCCATTTGTATGTATACACCCTATTTTATCTATAGGAAGTATTTGTGTGTATATTACAGATCATCTGACCACATTCAACCTACTGTGAGGGGTCATTAGTTACAGACTCTATACTGGTTTGTTCTTGCTCATATGCTTTGTGAATAAGCATATACTGCTGCGGCCGAGTTTATTCGAGCATTTGCCCGTTCTCGGCCGCAGCAGTAACCTGGCACGCGCCGAAGGGTGCCGGGCGCGCGCCGAAGCAGCGGAAGAGCGCCCTCCGATCGGGGCGCTCTCCCTCCCGCTGCCGGGTCCGCCGGAACCCCCTGCCGCCGTCCCCCACATCGCGGGACACCAGGGCTCCCTCGGGGAGCCCTGGACGCGCGTGCAGGGGGCGCAGGCACCCGATGACGCGTGACCGCGCATCACCGCTGAGGGAGTGCGGCTAGCACGCCGGGGCATCCCCCGGCTTGCGGTGCTAGCCGTGCTCGGATAAAACGTGTCGGTAGTGTACTTACCTTATCCATACATATTTGTAGATGTCATCATTTTGATATCAGTGACACTTTTCCGTCACAGACTATAGGTTGTTTGAATACGAGACTATGCGTTCACTACAATAAGAACATATACATGCATATATTCATATGAATGGTCCAAAAAACAGGCATACTTCAGTGTTTTTTAAATTATTTTATTAGTGTATATATACATATATTTTTTCACTTAGAGTTATTAGTAATTAATAAAATTTTATTATTTTTGAATTTCTATTCCTCCTGGTTTCTGCATTATATGTATGCTGGGACTAATTAGTTCCCTTAAATACTGCCTTTGGTAATTTAGGCTGTGTGCAAATTAGTGGGAGCCTTTTTGTGATCATTCTTGGTCATTTGAAAAACATATTTGTTATTCCCCATGCACCGCCATCTTTTATATACTATTGAACATTAAGGTTGATCTGTGATAACCTTTTCCTATTCTTCCAGACTCTGAAACCTGACACCTTTGCACCTGTCCCATGCCTCCAGCTAGACCTATATAAACCTCCCTTTTCAGTTCCTCCCTTGCCTGTTTATAGTGGTTCCTCCAGCTCATGCTAGGTTCCTGTATTCACTGCTGCTGTTGTCCTATTCCCGAGTCCCAGTCCTGTTCCTGTCTCCTCGTTGCTGACCTCTGCTTGTGATCCCGACCACACTCTCTGCTGTTCCTGCCACTGGGATCCACTCCAGCCGTAGATCAACCCTCGACAGATACACTTCTTAATGTACTTTCTCCCATGAACACATTTGAATTACTTTGTACCCTCAAAGGACATTCACTAGATTTTAAATACTTTATCTACCAGTAGTGCAGCGGTATAACCCTTTTGTAAATACATACATACATACACATTTATAAAAGATGGGGAGAAGCAGGAAGTCTGAACAAAAATGACATCATATATGTTGATCTATTCCCCATTCAAACTTTTTTTCCCCGTTCAATATTTACACTTACAGTACAATTATTCTGGTGCTTGGGCTTCCAGTCATATACATTTAAAGATAAATCTGCATATTTTAAAGTCCAATAATTAATTTTGTAGCAATGTAAAAATACAGTTATATAGAAACACAAAATTTTGAGAAACAGTCAATGTGCATGGTTTAATACATATAAATATTGGGGGATACGGAATAGTTTTGCAAACTAGAGCATTGCGTTTTGGGGAGCAGTTATAGGAGGCGTTAACTTCACAGTTACAAGACTTTGCAAAACATTGTATTTTAAGTATTTCATTTTTTTTCACATGGGTAATAATATTATTAATTATATGCAGTAATAACAACTATGTAGGGCCAGACCTTTTTTAAAAGTAGCCGGTACCCAGCCATTTACTTCCCCCAGCTCCTCATTTCTGCATCGTTACAAGATGGAGCAGGAGGAGAACATAAGCGCAAAAGTTGCCGGTACGCCGTATGACCGTGAACAGTCACAAAAAAAACCCTGTATGGGGCTAATGACTACGATACACCTAATGACCCTCTTTTTTGTTTTACTAAAGGAGTTAGTCTAACAATACTGTTTGGCAATCACTGATTGTAATATGTTAGTTTAAGCTTTTATCCCAAAAGCTGTGCTAACTTTGCAGCACCACAATAAAAGTCACATCTTTTGTTATTTTATGTCCCTAAACCTGCATTTTTGTTCACTAACCTAAATCTATGCATCATTTCTTGAGCTTAGAATTTCATTGTAATAGCAACAATTAATTAAGGGCCTCATGCATAGAGCAGCGAATTTAAAAATTGGCGAGTTTAATAAAAAGTAGCTTTTTTGGAGAGTTTTATTCTCCATATGCAGAAATGTGCGAATTCTGCAATGTTTGGCATTAATGCGTGTGGCAAGTTAGAATTGGAGAGATGCGCGCTGCAGAAATGTGTTAAAAAAAAATCGCGCATTTTTTTCCCCTTTCCTATAGGCGGCGAGCTCCATCTACTTGCCAACTTTTCTTGGCGAGGCAAATAGTAGCAAATCGCGCCATTTTCTTGGCGCGAACAGCCGCTAGATGCCGTTCGCGGCTCTCTGAATTAGGATATTTTTAAAACTGGCGAGATGTAGGTTCTCACCAGCCGCGCGGCGAGATTTTGAAAAAGAAAAAAAAAATGGCGCGTTTTCCGTAACTCGCCATTTTCGGCAGTTTTCTGCGCGAATTTCCCCAAAAAATGGCGAGATTTGAAATAGCGCTGCTCTCTCATGAGGCCCTAAATATTAAGTGGTCAAATATGAAAAAAATACTGTTGGAGAGAGATAAATGAAAATAAGGGAATTACATAAATGTCATATTTAATGTGCTAAAAAACTATGCATGGAAATCTAAAATAGAATGCCAAATAGAGTACATGCCTTCATATAAACTGTAGGAGTGCGCAAACTATTTGCGCTGCGTTCCGCCCTGCCAGCTCCCCCCGGTGCTCGAGCCCCCCCACCTTCCTTCCTTTCTGGCATGCGGGGGTCATGTGACGTCACGCCATGACCCAGCGGCGTCATTTGATGCGAAACAGCGTTGCCATGGCGATGCGTCGCCGAAGACCCGGCTGGCAACAGGTAAGTGAGTTACAGAGGCCTCACGCCTCCCCCGGCATTTAATTTAAATGCCCCCTTAGCAAAATCTCCCGTGCCCCCCCAGTTTGCGCACCACTGATATAAAAGGACAGTTCTGTTTGACTACACAGTTTCAACTATTTATTAAATACAATGTATTTTTGGGAGACTTTATTACATAGCCACCAAAATGCCTCTGCAAAAGACCATGCTGTAGCATGCAATTTAATTACTGCATCCTTAAATACACATATACTGTAGTTCTCTCATGTATAACACCCACAACATAAAAAGACTTGTCAGCCTATGTGGGAATGAAATAGTAAAACAGTATACTGTACCATAGGTAAAACAATATGCTCAATGGTTCTTAGCATGTCCACGGAACATGAGATTATTTGTATTTAACATAATTTACCAAGATTTCCTATTAGGTGGTGAAAATATATATATTTTTAGAATATATATATTTAAACGTCATGTGTTCTGCATACTGTAAATGCTGCCACAGTACCACACTTTCAATGATGTTTCATGGTTGGGTAGTCATCTTGAAAGCCTCTCTGCTACCTGAGGGGTTATACATAAGTGCTCTATACACTGGGATATATCTTATTCATTTGTATATTTTAATTACTGTGAATCACAGGGCTATTCATAAGGTGCAAAATAACATGTTTCAATAGAGCAGCTCACTAGAGCAGCGAATAGGTCATATCGATCCTACAATAAAATATACTTGAATTAAGTAATTATTTTATACTTCCTATATACTTTTCTGTGCTTAAACAAAATAACAGCAAATAAAAATACAATTTGTGAGCACATTCACGTCTCAGACAGGTCTGCAACCCTGCCTTTCCCCAGTGTCTCTTAGGCTGCGTTTATAGAAATGGCTACAGCGACGGCGATGCTACCCGTGACGTCACATGTCGCCGTTGCAAAAGTTGCACACTGGTGTGCGATGTCGCTGGCAGTAAGGGGCTCTGTGATTGGCTGCTGCCAGTCACGTGGTGCGGCTGTCTCTGTAAATCTCAAATTCTTTTGACTACAGCGATTTTGGTCACTGTGACGTCAAACGTCCCTTTCGCCGTCGCGCCCACCATGGGCGGTCGCTACGGACTACATTAAGTTGCTTTGTGGCTGCAAGCCGTCGCTGTAGCCAGTACTATAGACCCAGCCTTAGCATGCAGTGCTTCCACTGCAACCAGCAATTCAAGGTAATAACATGCAAATGAGCACTTAGTGTCCCCTAATGCTTCTGATCCATTTTAACATGGACCCTGTATAAGCGTATGCTTGCCACATTACACAATTTTTCAGCACAGCCTGGGTTCAAAAATAAACAAAACAACAAACTGTTGCTTTCTTTTGCCATTGTGCCCTAGAAAGTGGGGAGAAAATTAAGTATATTTCCAAGTCCGTTATGAACGCGGTCTGTTTCGTTTTGCTTTGCAACCAAAACAACAAAACAAACAAAAATGCAATGTCAAATTAAAACAATCTAACAAAAATACAGCAATTGTGCGAAATAGAATAACATTCAAATTGTTCAACTTACCCTCTTTTTTTTCTCAAGCAATCCCACTGTTGCTTTGGAGTCATTGGCTGTATCATTTTCTAAAGAACGGATTCCATTGACCACGTTTGGATTGTCTGTCTCTGTAAATCAATTTACATTAGCAACAAAGTGTTACAAGAAGCAACTGAAGCATATATGTATTATCTTACGCCTACATTTATTTACCCTATTCACCCAGTGCTTTACCTGGAAAGTTTATCTAAAAGGACGTGGACCACTGAACCTTCTGATTTTCTTTCCTTTTTGTTGTACTTTCCAATGTCTGATAAATGCTTCAATAAAGAATGTTTTAATAAACTCAACACTGCTATGGTAGTGATGTGGGTATGTGAGGCAAGGAAAGGGTTAACTAGGCTTATAATAAAGGTCAAGCCCACTTGGTTACCTCTGACCCGTGTTTTGGGGTCCTAGAGTATCAGCTCTTGGGCCCGGGCATTGTGTATGCATTACTGTGACTGTGTGCAAAATATGAGACAATTGCCGTTTTTTGTGTTTTACCGTTTCCAGAGGTGCTGGGACCAGGAGATGTTCAAGAGGTAAGTTTCAGGGTGGGTTTGATGGAGAAACTGTTTGCAGAATGTTGCTCTGTATTGGGGTGCCAGAGTTACAGGATTCCCCAAGGGTGTACCCAGGAATCAGGTAAGATTCTGGGATACGCTATAGCACATTGCTCCGGTCAAACTCCCATCCTGAAAACATTCCTGCGACTCACCACTGGGACGCACTGCTTCAGCACAGAGCAGGAAAAGGTAAAAATGGGACACAAGGGGTTAATGTATATCCCCACACTCCAGTCAGGTATAAGACTGAGGGTTGTTTTATTAAAATAAGAGGTTTAGAGTTGTAGGGGTTACATTTTGAGTTAAAGTGTAGAATGTCAGCTCTGCAGCCAACTGCTGGCTGCAGTCCTGTGAATGTGTATAAGACGGAGGTTTGTTTTTATTAAAATAGGGTTCAGGGGGGAAATCATATAATGTGTTAAATGTATGAATTATGGTAACAATTTTTTTGAATAAGGGAAAAGAGAATGGGTTTTAACCATCCCCCAAGATTTATAAGTTAGGTTTTTGAAGAAATGTCATAGGAAGTCAGTTAGATAAACAACCCATTTGCATAGGAAGCTTCAAAGATACATTTGTCCAAGAGATGTTAAACCTTTTGTTGACATGTAGGGTGTGTAAGCCTGGGCTTTGAAATGCTTAGCAGGATTCAAAGGTGTTAACCTCTTGTTAGCAGGAAAGACCAAAATAATTTGTTACCCCTTCCGTGCTAATTGAAGCCCCAATATCCTTAGATCAAAAGGGTCCCTTTGGCCTAGGTAGACTGAGCAGCATTCAGGAAGAAAACAGGATGGCATATGCCAAGTGGCAAGTGGCCAGTGGGGGCAGCATGACATTTTTGTTGCACATGCTCTCTCACTAATGTGATGCCAGGAGTTATGAAACTGGCAAACTGTGTGAGTGGCCAGGGATCAAATTCCCACACAGTGATTCGCTGCAGACTGAAGTATGGACTTTTAGGAGTTTTTAAAAAGTCATGCAGTCAGTCAGAGAGTTAGTTCCATCCATCTGATCCATTTAAGTTTTTCAAAGTTCCATCTTGTGTGATTCACCTAAGATTCCGTCTCATTTGAGGAGTTCCAGCTCTGAGTAAAATCGCCTACATTTCTCTGAGGCTAAGTGACCAGAATCCAACAGCAAGAGGCCACAGGAAGGAAAAGTGGCTGGGAATTATTTTGCTGTGTGTTTGCAACTAGAAAAGATGTGTTTTGTTATCCCAGTTTCCAAAGTAAGTGTGTCTTTTTCCTGTAATTTGTGTAACATAGTTGTGTATGTTCGTTATGTGAATAAACTCAATTTATTTTTATCTCTCTGCTTTTCTCAATCAATGATCACGGTAATTAAAAGTCTTAATAAGCTTGGTCTACCGTGACAGTATGTTTCCCATTATCTGTATACAGTTGCTCAGTGTTCTTCGACCCTCGGGACACCACAGCCAGACCTGATTTTAGGAAAAACCAATGAATTACAATGCACATGTTTGCACTTGTATTATACTGTATGTGAATGAGTGATTAACTGGCAATCCATCAAATATGGCCTGGCTGAGGAGTCCCGAGGACAAAAACTGGTGCAGGAGACAACAAGCAACTGAACAACAATGCAACATAGTAATCTAGATCTTATCCTAGTACTAGTATGGTTTAATTCTTAGCATTTTAGCATTGACAATTGGCCATAGTACTACACTGGCGACACACTTTATCGCAGTGCGGCCAGATCCGCAAGCCGGGAGATTTCCCGGCTTGCTAGTGGCCGCCCCTCGGCGTGCCGCGCGTCATAGACGCGCGGTCACGCGTCTTCGGGAGCCTGCGCCCCCTGCACGCGCGTCCAGGGCTCCCCGAGGGAGCCCTGGTGTCCCGCGATCTGCGGGACGGCGGCAGGGGGTTCCGGGGGACCCGGCGGACCCGGCAGCGGGAGGGAGAGCGCCCCGATCGGAGGGCGCTCTTCCGCTGCTTCGGCGCGCGCCCGTCACACTCGGGCGCGCGCCAGGCTACTGCTGCGGCACAGAACGGGCAAATGCTCGAATAAACTGTGCCGCAGCAGTAGCTGCAAATAGCACAGCTTATCGGTAAGGACCCGCGCTGCGGGGACTCCCGCTACCAGCGCCTCCTTACCTCTTCTCCCCGCTGCCTCTGGTGCCCGGCGGCGTGCCCCGGCCCTTGGCATCTCCCCCGCGGCTGCTCCAGCACTTCTGGGTCGCGCGCGTCACCCTTACGGGCGCGCGCAGACCCTGGCTTCCCTTTCCTGGCGCCGGGAGCCTGACCTCGCCTCCTCAGGTGCTGCGCGCGCATTGGCGCGTTTCCCTGCTCCTGCTCCACCAGGTCCGCCCCCAGACTCTTCTCCCCTATCAGGGCTTCCCTTGGGCCGCACCTCCGCTCCTCCCTTTCCTCTGATAGGTCCCAGCCCACTATTTAGTCTCTCCTCACCATTACCACATTGCTCTGCATAGCTTCTGTACCTTGGTGCTGTCTGCTTCTGCTTGGCTCTCTTGTGTTTCAGTCCCTGTTCCTGTCCCTGGATTCTCTGCTGACCTCCCTGGATTTTGACCCTTGGCTTTGGACTTCGATTACGCTGCTCTCTGGAACCCCTTGGATTTGGCTTTGGCTTTGGACTCTCTACCTGGCAGTCTTCTATATCCCTTGGACACGGCTTACGGACCTCTACTACGCTGCTCTCTCCGCTCCACGACCCAGGATTACGGACACTCTACCATGCTGCTCTCCCTACACCTTGACCATTGGCTTACGGACTTTAGCCTTCGACGCTGGAGTTGGCAAGTACTGAACTCTTTCTATTTTTGTTCCCTGGACCAACTACGCTACTTCCACACTCCGGCCGTGCCCCCGTTTACTGTTAGGTGTGTGGTATTTCTCCTTTCCACCTCAGTCCCGGGGTCTCGTCTGGCTTGTGGGCAGGCCGAGCGTTACATTATGCAGAGCCCATCAGACCCAGACCCCCCTGAGGTGGAAGATACCCTAACCACTATCTCCAAACACTTTACCTTTTTGGACAACCAGGTTACCGCTCTTAACCAACAGGTTGCTACCTTAACCTCTCAGATTTACAGGGTTAATGTCTCCAGTTCCGTTATCCCTCCCGTCTCCCATGAAAGGAACAGGTTCTCCGGAGTTGCGTATCCCTACACCTAGTAAATACGCTGGAGACCCGCTTGCATGCCGTGGTTTTTTTTTTTTTTTCAATTTAAATTTTTTTATTGGAAATTACAAGTGCAAACATTGTGTCACAGCCTGTTGTATCACTTCCAATTATAAACAAACACATTTATGATCATCACTAACACTCATTTACAGACGACATCACAGATAAGATGAGACGAACCAGACGAGGGAACCGGGGATGGGGGGGAGGGGGGAAGAAAGGGGGGGGGAGAGAGGAGAATGCTTCAAGCTTCTGTGTTCGTAGCTGTCCGTATGCTGCCTTGACTGGTGCTGACTGGGTTGGCTTTCTGGGGTGAGACCTTCCATTGTGTCCTCCTTCCTAAACTAAACCCGTGGGGCTGTCTGCTATCAGTAGGTCACTACGTCACGTCGCCTGTCCGACCTTCAAAGGAGAACGCATCTGTGTTTATTAGTGCAAAATCGTGGCGGCTTCCACCCCTGGGATGTCTAACTGGGCCAACCATGGTGCCCAGACTTTTAGGTAATTTGTGCCGGAGTCATTAACCAGACTTGTTAATTGTTCCATCCTGCAGACATGCCAAATCTTGTTTCTGATCTTAGGGATAAGTGGGATTTCTTGTTGCTTCCATAATGCTGCGATCTCGGATCTCGAGGCTGTTGCAAAATGCGCGATCAATTTATGCGCTGCATTTGACAGACCCCGGATCCGCCTGCCCAGAAGGAACACCCACGGGTCCAGGGGGATCTCCAAACCGAGAATCCGCTGAATCCAGTCTCTAATCTGTTCCCAAATAGGGGCCACCCTTGCGCAAGACCACAGCATGTGTCGCAGATCCGCTTCCTCCCCCCATTGTTTAGGACAAAGAGGGGAGTAGCCTCTCACAAATTTAGCTAAGCGGGTTGGGGTGTAATACCACCGCATAAGGACTTTATATGCGTTCTCCTTTAATGTGGTGCAAATTGAACTTTTTGCAGCTGCCTGAATAATTCTGTCCCATTCTTCGTCCTCTAATGTCTCCCCTAAGTCCTCTTCCCAGTGTCTAATGTAGCACAGTCTGTTTTCATTGGGCGTCGTCGGGCAGATCACTTCCCTGTACATTCTAGATGTAAGTCCCCATGTGTCCGTATCTCTAGAACACAGCTGCTCAAAATTAGTTCGTGCCGGTCTAATTGGCGTTTTATTATAGAAATCTCTGATCTGGAGGTACCTAAAGAATTCGCTGTTTGGGATATTTTTAGAGGATTTAATTTGTTCAAAGGTTTGTATGGTCGTTATACCCTCCAGATCTTTAAAATGGGTTATCCCCTTTTGAGTCCAGATTAAGAGGATTTGCTATTCAGACCCGGAGCGAAATCTGGATTGCCCACAATTGGCGTCATCAATAACTTTTTAGTAGTCAGCTGACATCTAAATTTCGTGGCCTCCCAAACTCTTAGTGAATTGGCCATGGTCTGCAGCGGCATTTCCATCTTGCGTACCCCTCCTTTGGGTAGCCAGATTAAGTTTTGGATTTCAATCGGTGCACAACAGTTCCTCTCCAATTCTACCCATCTCTGTAAGCTTGGGTCAGTGTGCCATTGGAGAATCTGCCCTAATTGGGCTGCTTTGTAGTAGGCCTGCAAGCAAGGCACCGCTAAACCTCCTCTTATAGTGGGACACTTTAAAATTCCCTTAGAAATTCTTGGGTTTTTCTTATTCCAAATAAATTTCATTATTTGTGACTGTAGGGAGAGGATGTCCGCCTGTACCAAAGGGATAGGGAGACTCTGGAAAAGATATAACATCTTTGGGAGGAGGTTCATTTTCACGCTATGTATCCTCCCAATCCATGAAATACTCCCCTTCATCCAGGTCCTGAGATCCTCCCCTAATGTCTTAATTACCCTGGGAAAATTAGCTTTATATAATGTTTTGTAATCCCTTGTGAGATAAACCCCTAAATATTTGATAGCGGAAGGTTGCCATTTGAAATTAAAATTGAGGTCAATCAGCTTTTCAACTTCTTTTGGTAAATTGATATTGAGGGCTTCAGATTTAGACTGATTGATCTTAAACCCTGAGATTTGGTTAAATTTACCCAGGATATTGAATACGTTTGGGAGAGACGTGAGAGGTTTGGCTAATGTAAGAATGACATTGTCAGCGTACAGTATAAAGCAGCTTTGTGCAATTGGTCTCTGTGACAGGGTGAAGTCAACCCCTATCAGTTATGCCTGGGAAACATATGTCTGAGTGCTGCATCCAGCACTCAGAAGGTTAGCTCAGGAGGAAGCTAGGTAATCAGGAGGTAAGCTGACACCTGATAGCCAGCAAAGTAGAAAAGGATCTTGTTACTCCACCCTAGATCTCACGAAAGGATATTGGCAGATACCTCTAGCGGAAGAATCCAAATGCAAAACTTCCTTCGTCACCCCTCTCGGTTTATACCAATTCGTCACTATGCCATTTGGGTTACATGGGGCTCCAGCCACGTTCCAAAGGTTAATGGACAAGGTACTACGACCCCATAGGACATATGCCGCGGCCTACTTGGATGACATTGTCATCTATAGCAGACACTGGCAGTCTCATATAAAAAGGTTAAGGGCAGTCCTAACGTCCTTAAGAGAAGCAGGGCTCACTGCAAATCCAAAAAAATGTGCCCTGGGTAAATCCACTACAAAATACTTGGGCTATGCCGTTGGGGGAGGGATAGTAAGGCCACTAGCTAGCAAGGTGGCAGCCATAAAGGAAGTCCCCACCCCACAGACAAAGGCACAGGTCCGCTCTCTCTTGGGGTTAGCAGGGTATTACCGGCGGTTTATCCCCAATTTTTCAGAAATATCTGCACCCCTAACAGATCTGACAAAAAAGTGTGCCCCGACCCAAGTTAAATGGTCTTGGGAGTGCCAAGACGCCTTTGACATGCTAAAAAAGTGCCTGTCAGAGGGCCCCGCTCTTCGGAGCCCAGATTTTAAAGAGCCCTTCATCATCCAGACAGATGCCTCAGAGGTAGGACTGGGAGCAGTGCTGTCCCAGCAATTTGATGGTGTTGAACACCCCATACTGTTCATCAGCCGGAAGCTGTTCCCAAGGGAAGTGAGGTATTCCGTCATTGAGAAGGAGTGCCTCGCTATAAAATGGGCAATTGAGGCCTTGAGACATTATGTTGCCGGAGTACACTTCACCCTGGTCACTGACCATGCGCCCTTGAAATGGTTAAACACCATGAAGGACACAAACTCAAGGTTGACCAGGTGGTATATGGCCCTCCAACCCTTCTCTTTTAATATACAGCATAGACCTGGAAAGGACCATGGAAATGCTGATTTTTTGTCAAGGGAAGGAGTGGAGGGTCGGGCTTCAGCCGTGTGGGACCCTAGCCACACACAAACAGGGGAGGTATGTGACAGGGTGAAGTCAACCCCTATCAGTTATGCCTGGGAAACATATGTCTGAGTGCAGCACTCAGAAGGTTAACTCAGGAGGAAGCTAGGTAATCAGGAGGTAAGCTGACACCTGATAGCCAGCAAAGTAGAAAAGGATCTTGTTACTGGCAGTAGCTGCCTGCATTAGACCAGAGCACACTGCTATGTGAGCTGTTAGCCAGAGGGATTCACCAAAGTCACTACTTCAACCAAAGTAAGGATTGTTCATTTGTTTTCCTGACTGCTTAAAGTACACTTATGGCTTGGTTATGGTTTAGCCAGCCAGCCTGCTAGATAGGCCTGGTGTGTTAGTCAGATCTCCCAATGTGGAGCAGGTTTTGTTTTGGTTTGAAGGGACAGTATACCCACATGTTATGTTATGTAGAAATAAAGCCACTGAACGTTTTCATTATCCTGAAACTACACGTGTGGACTGTTCCCTGACCTCGGCTACAGGCTGTCCTGCCACAGTCTCCCACTGGGATTCCAGAGATATCTGGGTTATTTCTAATGTGCGCCGCAATGGCGACAGCGGGCACCCCTGCCTCGTTCCGCTTTTGATTTCGAATTGTTCTGAGGGGAATCCTTGGTATCTCACCCTTGCTGTAGGGTTCTTGTACAGCGCTAGGATGGCCTGCAGGAGGCGTCCCTCAAAGCCAAACGCTCTCAATGTTTCTGTTAGGTAGGGCCAGTCTATCCTATCGAAGGCTTTCTCAGCGGCCAGATCCATCAGGTCAATAATTCTCCTGGTGTTATCTGCCGCTTGTCTACCTCCGATAAACCCTACCTGATCCGTGTGTATTAACCCGGGAAGAACTCTACCCACCCTGTTGGCTATAAGTTTGGAGTATATTTTAATGTCCGAGGTAATCAGGAAATGGGCCGGTAGCTCTTACAGTCTGCCGGGTCCTTTCCGGGTTTGTGGATCACAGAGATTGAGGCTTGGAGCATTTGTGCTGGGAAGGAGGCCCCTGCTAGCATTTCGTTGAATAACTTTAACATGTGGGGGGCTAGTATTTTAGTATATTTCTTGTAATATAAGTTTGAAAAGCCATCCAGTCCTGGGCTTTAGCAGGTTTTAGTGCCTTGATGACCCCAGATAGCTCCTCCATCGTGAAGTCCGACTGGAGTGCCTCCCTGTCACTTCTCTCCAAGATTGGTAGGTTCGCCTCTTTTAAGAAGGACTTTAACGACTCTTGTTTTCAGGTTGTGGGTCACCTTATCTCCATTGTATAGTGTTTCATAGTATTTTTTGAATTCCTCTACAATTTTCCCAGGAATGGAGGTAAGGTCACCCTCGTGGTTTCGAATTGCGTGAATGTGATAATTTGGGAGCTTATTTTTTAGCTTATTGGCAAGTAGTGTGTCAGGCTTGTTTCCTTTTTCATAAAATTTTCGCTGAGACCAGGCCATTTCCTTCTCAACCTGGGCAGAAAGGAGGAGATTAAGACTGGTTTTGGTGTCTAATACTTGATTCAACGTGTGATCACTCTTATTTACTTTGTGTAGGGAAGAAAGCTCCGCTAGTTGCTTTTCTAGCTTTTGGATTTTTTTCTCCCTTTCCCTTTTAGCGGCCAGATTCATTATTACCCCCCTAAGGGTAGCCTTATGGGCCTCCCACAGCGTGGAGTGTGCTGCCACACTCCCCTCATTCTCCTCGAAGTATTGTTTGAGTTTATCCTCAATTTCTGCCTGTAAGGCTGGGATTTTCAACAAGATCTCATTTAATTTCCAATTCGCTCTAGGTCTGTCTAGTGGTATTAGTGTGCACTGCAGCTCAATAGATGCATGGTCAGACCATGAAATATCATGGATCTCGGAACGAGAGACCCCGGGCACCATTCTATTGGATACAAGGAAGTAATCAATCCTGCTATAAGTGTTGTGTGGGTGTGAGTAGAAGGTATACTCCCTCATTCCCTGGTGTTGTTCCCTCCATATGTCGAGTAGTTGGCAGTCTCTTAAACCCTTCTTAATTGTTAGTACGTCAGGTCTGTGTGTTGCGTTAGTGGTCGAACATCTGTCAAGGTCCTCATGTAGTGCCCTATTCAAGTCTCCTGCTACGATAATATTTCCTCTGGCCACTTTGGTAAGTTTCCCGAAGAATGTGTTAAAGAAGCCTGTGGCCTTTTCGTTAGGGGCGTATATTGTTGCCAGTGCGATAGGGAATCCTTGTATTGCTCCCCGCACGATGAGGAATCTACCTTCCCTGTCAGTAAATGTCTTATCGGTTACAAACGGTATACATTTATGGATTAATATGGCCACCCCTCGCTTTTTAACCTTTGCGGAGGACAGAAGGTGTAGCTTATAGTCTTTATAAAGGAACTTGGGACAGTTGCCCTGTGAGAAGTGTGTTTCTTGCAAAAATAAATTTTCTGCCCCTTTACGTTTATAATCCCGAAAGGCGACTCTACGCTTTGCCGGGCTGTTAAACCCTTTAACATTGTGGGATATTAGCCTGAGTTCCTTACTCATTGAAGCATGTGGGTCGACGTGTCTGCCGTGATCTTTTTCTGTTTGGTGCGGCTGGGCCAACTCTGGAGCCTCCTCTCCTCCTTGTACCACGGCACATCTCTCCCCCAACTAAGGGGACAAAAAAGGGGGGGCACACAAGAGGGGAAACCGGGGGATACAAAAACAACACACAACATGTTCTGTAACATATTAACTCTCGACGTCTTTGCGAGGTAACCCTCTCATCGAGGTCATCGCCTTTGGTTATCTGAACTCTTCTCCAGCAGTCCGGGAGTAACTTGGGGTGGGTGCCGCCGTCCCCCAGAGTCCTGACCCAAAGGTCTTCACTAGGGACCAGGAGAACCACCCTCCTCCCCCCCAGTGTGTGGCGCATGCGGATTTTGAAGCAGGTCGCCTCCTACCACTCCTGCCTCGCTCGTCCCTTATTTATATTAACGAAACCTAACTGTCTACTATCTACTAGTGGCTGCCCCCATAGCCCAGATTTTCACAGCACCCAACAAACTCCACCCCCTTTTCTTCCCTTTATTTTACCAGAGTTGTAACCACTGCAGGACTCACTGTCACCCTTCTATCTCTACTCTCTGTCTGCCTTCCCCTACATCCTACTGCCCTTAACAATTCCCTCATTTCCTTCTCTGGTTAACTTCCCCTGTCTCCCTATCTCACTTCCTATCTGCACCTGACCAACAACTCGCCCTTTCTCCCCGACCTCGTACCTACCGCTCTCTAACCCTGTCCTTCCACTTCCTACTCAGCCTACAATCACTTCCCCCTTCCCACTTATACCAGTCACCACTCTCTCCTCCATCCGCTCACCTCCCCTTGCCTTCTGCTCTGCTTCTGTGCCTGCTCCTTTCCCAATCTCCACTCACTTTCCCCTTCCTTCTCTAACACCTGCTTTTATCCTTCTACTCCCTTACTACTTGCTCTCTCTCCCCCTCTCTTACCTTCTATTCTGCTGTCTTTCTATCACCTTGCATACTCTTTCGATAATCCTCCCCTTCCTGCTTAACCCTCACTCACCTACCCTACCCTCTTGCTAATCCGACTGCCTTCTCTTCCCTTGTGGTCGGGATCCCTGTGCGCAGCGGCCCTCTTCTTCTTTCTGCCTCCGCCGCTTGGTTTTCCATTTGCAAAATTCAAAATCCCAGCCTCCGCCTGATAAGGTGTCTTCTTCTCGCCAGGGATGTCGGCCCGGCGCCTCTTAGCCACCTCACGGGGCCTCCGGCCAGCGCCGTCCATGGCGGGGTGACGTCATCCGTCTGCGACGACAGGGTCAGGATCCGCACCACCTCCAAGATGGCGACGCTCCTTCCGGGTCCAACCTGTGACGCGCTTCCGGGCAGCCGCCATTTTGGATCGCGCTTCTCACCAGTGCGGAGGTGTGGGCGCCTGCTCCTGCTTCTCGCTCTTCGCTACTTTCCGGCTCCTGCGCCTCACCGTGGATTCCCGCCAACTCAGGTATCTCCGCCATCTTGTGTGGGGGGGTGCTTTCGTGGAGAAGGTAGGCCGAAAGTTTATTAATAGTCTTTTTAACTTTAGCGTCTGGTGTCAGCTGTGGACTGTCTCTGTGGACCGTCTTCTTCAGAAGTGTGGGGCTCAATTCTCTTCCTTCGGGGGGTGGGAGCCTGACTGTGGCACTGTTCCTCCAGGCCCTGGGGGTACTTTTTCCGGCAACTTAACTTAAGTCTTTCAACTACTGCCGCAAGTTTGACTTGTGGGGATTTTTACATCATTCTGTGCCCCTCTGCTCCCTGGGGGACCTCGTACGCTGCTCCCATATGGGCTCAGGGAGCGGGCTGGCTGGGTCAGCGGCAGTAGGAGCCTCTCCCAGGCCCAACTTATGAAGGAAAGCTGGCCCCTCATCCGACTCACTTAGTGTGTATGCTTTGCCACCTCTCGCCATCTGCAGGCTGAAGGGGAAGGTCCACCTGTACCTGACCCCCTTCTCTCTCAGGGTTTTCGTTATTGGTAGCAGGGATCTGCGGCGGGCCAGCGTCACAGGGGACAGGTCCTGGAAGATGGACATCCTCGTGCACTCGTGCTCCACCACAGGTAGGGGTCTGGTTTTGTGCAGGACAGCCTCCTTTGTGCGGTAATGGTGCAACCGGAGCACAATATCCCTGGGCTGCTCATTCTGGAGCTGTTTGGCTCTTAGGGCTCTGTGGCACCTATCCATCACCAGGTGATCTTTTGGGATATCTGGGAGCAGAGCCTCCAGCCATTTTGTAATGAACTCGTCGCAGTTCAGAACAGATTCAGGAACTCCTCTAATCCGGAGGTTATTACGCCTGTCTCTGTTCTCCGAGTCCTCTTGGCGCTCCCGTAATTCATATATCTGTTCTTGCAAGCCCGTGTATTTCCGATCTTGCTTTTTGATCGCTCTGATTGATTGGTCCATTTTAGTCTCAAGGGTATTTGTCCTTTCCCCCAGTCCAGGCACCTCTTTCTTTAGGTCTTTGATTTGTGCCTGGAATAGTGTCTTAAGGTCTGTGTATATTTTGTCAAAGTCGCACTGTCTGACTGGTCTCAGTGCCGGGTTGTCCCGCTCTTCCTCCTCGCCGTCAGGCTCTGTCTCCGACTCAGCATTTGAATGAGGCGCCATTTCTCCTCCCGCTCCACTCGCCCCTGCACGGCCGAAGTATTCCGGCAATCCTTTCTTTCTGGCCACCTTGGGGCCTTTTTTAGACATCCTGGGACCGGAGGTGCTTTAATTATGTAGACTGGTAGTTGATGTGGTGATTTAGGTGTTTTTATTAGGTTTCTGCAAACGTTGTCAGTAGAGCGAGGCACGGAGCTCCTAACCTATGCGACCATGCTCCTTGCCGTCGCGCATGCGCCTCCCATGCCGTGGTTTTTTAAATCAGTGCGAGATACAATTCGAACTGTCACCTTCTCGCTTCCCCACGGATCGTACCAAGGTAGCTTATGTTTTTTCCCTTCTCACCGGGGACGCCCTGGCCTGGGCTTCACCAATCTGGGAGCTAAACCTGAACTCACTTACAGCTTCCCTAACTTTAAGAGAGAATTTAGTTTAGTCTTTGATACCCCTGGACGTAGTGATATGGCTGCTTCCTCCTTGTTCCACATTTCGCAGGGTCGGAGTTCTGTGGCACGATACGCTCTGGAATTCCGGACAATCGCAGTTGAGACTGACTGGAACGATGGGGCACTTTCCGCGGCTTTCTGGCAGGGACTTTCGGAATCCTTAATGGACGAACTGGTGGCTCGTGAGAGGCCATCCCCATTGGAGGCCTTAATCGCTTTGTGCATCAGGGTGGATCAACGACTTCTGGAAAGGTGGGGTCAACGTCAACGTCCTCGTACTTCTGTTTCTATGCCTTCTGCTTCCAGGTCTACTGCTCTTGCTTTACCAGCATCGGACGCTCCTGAACCCATGCAACTGGGCAGCCATCAACTTTCTTCTACGGAGCGACCACGTCGGAGGTACGAGGGTCTGTGCTTCTATTGTGGATCTCCTGGGCACATCCTACCGCGTTGTCCCTTGAGGCCGGGAAACGCCAACACCCAGTGAGGTATAAAGGGATCTCACTGGGTACCATCTCTTCTTTCCCCTCTCCCGCACAGGATCTCCCCAAGCGCATCTTACTTCCTGTCCTCCTTAAGTACGCCAGCGTTCAAATCCCCGCTCTCCAGGAGGCCATTCCGGTCAGGTTGGAAGCTATCGATGGTCGACCTCTTCAGCCAGCCTTTATTTCCTTGGAGACACTTCCCATTGAACTTTCTATGAAGGATGGACATTTGGAACTCATTTCTTTTGATGTCATCCCTTCGGTTCAACTCATTCTGGGCTTACCATGGCTACAACTTCACAATCCCATTATCGATTGGACTGCCGAGTTTCCCGTTCAATGGAGATCACCCCATGTGGAATTGCCTCCTCCGTCCGCTGCGGTATTGGCCGTGTTGGAAACCTTTCACCCGCAAGACGCCACCCTACCGGACGTTTATTCTGAGTTCCTGGATGTCTTCAGTAAGACCAAATCCGAGGAGCTTCCCCCTCATCGCCCTTTCGACTGCCCGATTGACTTAATTCCGGGTGCCCCTTTTCCCAAAGCCAGGTCATATCCATTATCTTTGCCTGAGACGGAAGCCATTTCCGAGTATATCACAGAGAACCTTCAAAAAGGCTTAATCCGGAAATCTACCTCTCTCGCCGGAGCAGGATTCTTTTTTGTAAAAAAAAAAGATGGGACGCTTCGCCCGTGCATCGATTTCCGGGGCCTAAATAAAATTATCATCAAGAATCATTACCCTTTGCCTCTTATCCCCGAGCTCTTCGATAGGCTGCAAGGCTCGACGATTTTTTCTAAACTTGATTTACGGGGGGCATATAACATGATTCACATCCGCAGTGGCGACGAGTGGAAGACTGCGTTCAACACGGGCGGTGGTCACTATGAGTAACTGGTGATGCCGTTTGGGTTGAGCAATGCCCCTGCAGTCTTCCAAGACTTTATGTATGAGGTTTTTCGTGATCTTTTGAATTCTTTCGTGATTATCTACTTGGATGATTTCCTCATTTTTTCCAACACCCTCGAGGAACACATTCTCCATACCAAGATGGTGCTCTCTCGTTTACGGGCCAACAAGCTCTACGCCAAGATGGAGAAGTGTGTCTTTCATCAATCCTCAACTACCTTCTTGGGATACATTGTCTCAGACCAGGGGTTCACCATGGATCCAGAGAAGCTCAATTCTGTACTCGAATGGCCACAACCTAACTCTTTGAAGGCGATTCAGCGTTTCCTTGGCTTCGCAAATTATTATAGGAAATGTATTGCTGGTTTTTCTACTTAGGTAGCACCCATTACGGCCCTTACCACAAAAGGGGCCGATCCTTCCTCTTGGCCATTGGAGGCCAGCCAGGCCTTTGAGTCTCTTAAAAAAGCCTTTGTCCCGGCCCCCATTCTGCGACATCCTGTCCCCACCCTCGCTTTTACCTTGGAAGTTGACGCTTCCGATGTGGGAGCCGGTGCGGTTCTCTCTCAAAGAACCACCTCCGAAGATAAACTCCACCCCTGTGGGTTTTTTCCAAAAAAAATTCTTCAGCAGAAAGAAATTACGACGTGGGGAATAGGGAGTTGTTGGCCATCAAGATGGCATTACAAGAATGGAGACGACATCTGGAAGAAACCAAGGAACCCATTCTGATCCTGACGGACCACAAAAATCTTTCTTACATTGAAGGTGCTCGTCGTCTTGGGCCCCGTCAAGCTCGTTGGGCCTTGTTCTTCTCAAGGTTTAACTTCATCATCTCTTATATTCCGGGGACAAAGAATATCAAAGCTGATGCATTGTCCCGTCAGTTCATCACTGAGGAGAGGTCACAGGACGTCCCGGAGAGTATTCTGCCCCCCCAATTGTTTATCTCTGCCGCCTCCTTTGACATACTGGATGAGATTTTGAAGTCTGAAGCACAGGTCCCCGAAGGTCTAGAGGTTCCTGATGGACGTCTATACGCACCCCCACGTTTTCATCTTAAAATTCTTGAATGGGGTCACTCCTCCAGATCTGCCGGCCATCACGGCTTTAAGAAGACTACGGATCTGATTCGGCGAACTTTTTGGTTGCCCAATATGGTAAAGGACATTAGAGCTTTCACCACCTCTTGCCCACTCTGCACCCAAAATAAATCTGTCCGTCAAAAGCCTTCTGGTCTTCTACAACCTCTTCCGGTCCCGGACCGTCCTTGGAGTCACATTGCTATGGACTTCATCGTGGATCTTCCCCCTTCTAATGGTATGACTACTATTCTAGTGGTTGTTGACAGATTCTCCAAGCAAGCTCATTTTGTTCCCCTCAAGGGTCTACCCAATTCTAGTACTTTGGCTGATATTTTTGTAAAATAAATTTTCCGTATTCATGGCGTTCCGTGGTCCATTGTCTCGGATCGTGGTACTCAATTTGTTTCGAAGTTCTGGCGTGCATTTTCCCAGAGGCTGGGCATTACCCTTCTTTTTTCCTCAGGCTATCACCCCCAAACGAATGGGCAGACTGAACGCATGAACCAGTCCCTCGAACAGTATTTGCGTTGTTTTTCTTCCGATTCTCAGGATAATTGGGCTGAGTTTGCGATTAACTCTCTCAAGAATGAGTCCACTCAAGAATAACCGTTTTTTGTAAGCTACCCGCTTACCCATGGATTCATCCAGGTCCGGAGTTCCTACAGCAGATGATAGGGTAACCATCTTACAGGGGTCATGGAGGCGGATTCAAACAGTTTTGCAGGAATCTGTTCTAAGACAGAAGAGACAAGCTGATATGCTTCGTCGGGAGGGTCACAAGTTCGTACCTGGAGAGAAGGTCTCGCTTTCTTCTAAAAACATTAAACTGAAGGCCCCAACCCCTAAACTGTCTCCCAGGTTTCTGGGCCCTTTCTCTATTCTGAGACAAGTTAATCCTGTGGCCTATCAGCTTCGCTTGCCTCCCTCCATGAAGATTTTACCCATCTTCCATGTCTCACTATTGAAACCATTCATCCAAGGCACACGATTTGCTTATCGTTCACTTCGCCCTCCTCCCGCCATTGTACCAGGACAACAGGAATATGAAATTCAGTCCATCACTGACTCTCGCATCTCCAGGGGCAAACTCCAGTTTTTGGTCCACTGGAAAGGATACCGACCTCAGGATCGTTCTTGAGTCTCGCATGCTGATCTTCATGCTCCATCTCTACTGAAACGATTCCACCAAAAATTTCCCCTCAGACCTTGGATGGATCGTCCGGAGTCCGACCCTTGAGAGGGGGAGGTAGTGTAAGGACCCGCACTGCGGGGACTCCTGCTACCAGCGCCTCCTTACCTCTTCTCCCCACTGCCTCTGGTCCCCGGTGGCGTGCCCCAGCCCTCGGCGTCTCCCCCGCGTCTGCTCCGCTTGCGGACCCAGGCTTCCCTTTCCTGGCGCCGGGAGCCTGACCCCGCCTCCTCAGGTGCGGCGTCACCAGGTCCGCCCCCCAGACTCTTCTCACCTATCAGGGCTTCCCTTGGGCCGCACCTCCGCTCCTCCCTTTCCTCTGATAGGTCCCAGCCCACTATTTAGTCTCCCCTCCCCATTGCCACATTGCTCTGTATAGCTTCTGTACCTTGGTGCTGTCTGCTTCTGCTTGGCTCTCTTGTGTTTCAGTCCCTGTTCCTGTCCCTGGATTCTCTGCTGACCTCCCTGGATTTTGACCCTTGGCTTTGGACTTCGATTACGCTGCTCTCTGGAGCCCCTTGGATTTGGCTTTGGACTCTCTACCTTGCAGTCTTCTATATCCCTTGGACACGGCTTACGGACCTCTACTACGCAGCTCTCCCTACACCTTGACCATTGGCTTACGGACTTTACCCTTCGACGTTGGAGTTGTCAAGTACTGAACTCTTTCTATTTATGTTCCCTGGACCAACTACGCTACTTCCACACTCCGGCCATGCCCCCGTTTACTGTTAGGTGTGTGGTATTTCTCCTTTCCACCTCAGTCCCGGGGTCTCGTCTGGCTTGTGGGCAGGCCGAGCGTTACATTATCACGCCGATATGTGGACCAGCATCAATGTTGCTTCCACAAATAGAAGAATTAGACAAAAAACAAATATACTAAACAAAAAAGAGAGATAGTCATTGGCAAAGTTCCATGCTCTAGACGCTTGGGTCATGAAAAATTAAGCATTATCAGTTTGTCCACCTAACTCCAATCTCAACATATTTTCAGTTTCAAAATAAACAGACAAATAAATGTAAACAACCTTATAGGACTACAGACTGTCAGAACCAAAAACAGATCTTACTATCACTATTCAGTCAAAACTCTGATAAAAGAAGATTACTGTTGTACACCCCCAAAATAGTAGAACTTATAGTATCTCTAGTATAGTCTTTTTTTTGTACAACAGCATAGCTATGTATTTTATGTTTGAAATATGTAATAGACCAGAAGTTTATGTTTCCTCATATCATCTACTTAAGCATTTTTTCTTTAATTTACAGAACAAATAGAGTAATCACAACGAGAGGATATAATGTATTGTCAAATTCACAGTATATGCTTATTAACATAAAATAGATACATATATCATAAAAGAACCAGCTGGTCCACCAAGTTGTCAATTGTCCTACCTATCTGTGATCCCTGACTTCTTCTCAAACACACTAGGGTATCCTACTGTATGCAACTTACTCTGCTTAGAGACTGTTCAATTCTAATTTTAACTTGACTCCACCGGACAGGCCTCTGGAAACTTAAACACAAGGTTCATGAAATATTTAAAATCGTACTCCTGGTATTGTCAGGAGAAAAAAAATGGCTGATAAACAAATGTAGAAGGGAATTGAGTATTAGCTGGAAAATTGCCTACCGATATGTTTTTTTCTTTGGAAATTGCCAGGAGTAACACACACATGAAGGAAGAGAGATGCAAGAAATTCAAGCTCTTATTTTTATCGGAGCTGATCACTTATTGATCTTGTCCTTCGAGGATGCTTGTGTGCCCATTACACATATACATCATTGTAATATATTTTTGCTTTTTATCAAATAAAGACAAAAACTAACAAACAAATTTAAGATAATTCTCATACAGCTAACTGGATCTTCAGCTTCACACAAACTTAGCTTCACGTGTTCGTTTACGCATGTACAGTTAATATGTTATACAAACCATATTTTCTATGGTAAGTGTCAATATTGACACTGATGGTTTGTTTCTTTTACATTTAATTCTGTCTCTTTGTATTTTGCAAATAAACTTTATTATTTTCTATATCTGGGACGTCACGTGTGCGCGTTCAGAGCAAATCTCGTTATCGCGTGCCTGCGCATCTGTACCAGACTCTGCTCCCCTGCCTAGGCTGACGCTTGCCATTTAACTTGTTAGCAGCACCTGGGCGGGGCTAGCGTTGTCTGTGCGGGTGCGCGTCTTCGTCATGCCCATAGGCCCTGGTCTGTGCCACCCCCTGCTCTGTGGACACTCTCCACGAGTTATACAGTGAGCATGTTGGTAGTTGGTTGTTGCGCAAACGCGAACCACTATTGTTTATGCTCACTGTGGCTCTTGGATTGGGTGTACGGGGTGGGGCTGGTGTACGCGGCATGCACGCCTCATCAGGATGCACAATATGCCGATGGACGCGCTATGGGGATTATCCCAAGTATGCCTTGTGATTGGTGAGTTATCTTACTCTTTTCCTATAAATACATTGCTGATAACATGATGGTGTATAACCTTGATAAAGCGCTTTTTAGTGTGAAACGCTGTGGTGGGGCAACACCATTGCTCACTTTGTCTCATGACCAATAAATATTTACATGGATTAACATTCTTATTTATCTCTTCAAACACGTATGTGTCATTGAGCTGCATTCTACCAACTAGAGAAATTAAGATTTAATTGGCTTTTGGGGTATGTGTCATTGAGCTGCATTCTACCAACCAGAGAAATTAAGATTTAATTGGCTTTTGGGGTATGTTTGTGAGCTGATTCCTATCAATTGAGAGATAAATGATAATCTAATTAACTATTTTGTATGTCTGAGTTGATTAGACAAACCCCTCCCTTAAGTGTTAGTCAAATGCATGTGAATAGGGTACTTAAGTCACTGTAGCATGGCTGTTAAACATCAAAAGCGTCACATCATAAGTGTACATCAAAAGTGTCTACAAGAGTTAATTTTGGAGTTCAAATTGGAGATGAATAATGGAGGAAGATCTGGACTCTGCATTACAACTTTGCCACTGTGAGACATTACCTTTTAACATCTGTGATTTATTTGTACACTTTTATCCTCCAGTACCTTGGAACTCTCTCCTCCTGCATCTCCTATGCCCTCCCTATTGCTTTTTCTGTTTACTGTTTCCTCACTCCTTCGTGAGCATTTCTGTTCTCTACAACATCCCCACTCCCCACTGCACCATTATGTATACACCTCTCTCCCAACAACTTCTTTACCCCTCAATAAAAAACACCCACACAAATCCTCTATTCACACCCTCGATCTACTCCTTACTGCTGCTGGGGATCTCCCCTAAGCCTGAAGCCAGACATACACACCTGATCTCACTCATGCCTCCCTGCCACCTCTTCCCCTGTAAATGGTGTTAACCTTTTCATTGAACACTACCTTCCTTAAATTTTACCCCACAAATCAAGCATCCCAATAGCCTGCACTCATGGCTATTGTCCCACACTCCTACCACCCATTGTGACCAAGCACTGCCATCTACAGCACTTATTCCCTCCCCGGTTGTCTCTGTAAGTTTCCCATTAAACCTCTTATATTGTAAGCTCTTCGGGGCAGGGATTTCCTTTCCTATTGTCTGATGTTGCTGCACTTATTGTATAATTATAATTCCCTGTACTGTATTCTTTGTGAAGCATTGAGTACACCTTTGGCGCTATATAAATAAAGACATACAATATAATATTTGTTTTATGGAAAACGCACTTTCCCTCTTATAATTCTTTTTTCAAGTTTGGATAGTAGTGCTCTGTTATTTTCTACATATCCTCTTACTCGGCTTAGAGACTGTTCAATTCTAATTTTTACTTGCCTCCACCGGACAGGCCTCTGGAAACTTAAACATGAGGTTCATGAAATATTTTACAATCGTGCTCCTGGTATTGTCAGGAGAAAAAAAATGGCTGATAAATGTAGAAGGGAATTGAGCAAAAAACTAGCAGCGCTATACAGGAACAAACAATTATATTATTATATGCAAGTATTGTTACCCTGAGGTTTATCATTTTTTATACAATGCTGCCCAATGTAAATTGAAAGACTGACAGAAGATGAAGGATTGCCTAAAGATGGTAATTTTTACTGACTGTGAATGCATCTTTAAAAACATTTTTGTTGAACTGCAATAAATTTAAACTGTCTAAAAACTGTCAAAAGAATGTGTTAAAAAATGTAATGTATTAAGCAGAAAAAAAGGGTCCCAACAAATATCAGATTTGTTTCAGAGTGGATCCATAATAACAAAAAAGAGGGGGGGGGGTAGGGAGTGATCACTCCCTACCCCCCACCCCCCTCTTTTTTGCTATTGACTATCACTGGGGTATCTTCAGTAAGCCCCTTCTTGGGTGTTGATCCTTCACTTATACATATCATGGCTGGGTATCTAACAAGTGGTATGGACATCTCAGGTTGGCAGGATGAAGCAAAAAAATGTATTCACTACGACACCATTAGGCACGTCAGATAAAGATCAAGATATAGTAAATTATTTTCGTAATATTTCTAAACTGTTACGGACTCAGTCTCAGGTCTGGTGTGAGATCACTAGTCTACAGAAATACCTTGATACCAGTATGATTCCACGGGGTTTGAGACTGAAGTTGTGTCCTGCTTACTATATTACTTCAACCGAGTTTATCAAGAAATGGGAAGATACTTTAACGAACTGTTCAAATGAATTGATGACCATGCTGATAGAACACGAAAAGGCTTGTTTAGATGTAACTAACAATGAATTAGATACTAGTCTTAAAGATCTCGGCAAGTTCAATAAGTTACAGGAATTTGAGGAAATGGAACGCCAGTTAAAATAAACATGGAGAAATTTAGGAGAGATTTAAAGGAAAGGAAACACATCAAGTTCCTCCGTGACAGTAATGATTATGAACAGGGCACGGTGTATAAGTTTCCTACAAGATCTAGGAGAAGGGGTAACTTCTCGGGATACTCCTCATCTGAGACAGATGTGTCTGAGGGCGAACAGTTAGGCCCAAGACCACCAAGTCAACCTAGTGGTCGTGGCAGGAAGAACCCCAAAAGTAACAAGGCTGGTTTTTTAGCACAGGCCCAGCAAAACGTAAAACCCGTAGGGGAAAAAAGAAGCCTAAGGGGAAACAAAAATCCACCGGCCCCCACTTAGTAGACACCACTAGTCTCACAGATGCTATGCAAATATACAATCTCTCTAGCCATGTTTTTAGTGACGAACAACTCACACTACTTAGAAAAGGGCTCTCTTTCTCACCTACCTCTGATTTCAATTTGTTCGAATGGGTGAAAGATTTAAATCTTTTTGATAGGAAACTACTATTACATAAATTTCATTCCAAAAGGGCAAATGATACTGAACTTACTGCTGGATTAAGTGCTCAAGAGAAACAGAATCTTGATGATCTGATACATCTGTTGGAACAAAATGTTTCCACAGAAACGGATATCACTGGACCATTTACTCATCTTAAGAATAAAAGTCACTTCACTCCTCTTATGAACATTTGTCCAGCATTTGAGTTATTTATTTCATGTATCACAAGGGATCTGGAAGCCGTTCCTGAATGCTGTAAATCCACCAATAACCTCACTTTGGAGGAAAGAAAGGGACTAAAAGATCTTATGTGTGAAACATCTTTTGTGATTAAGCCATCCGATAAGGGTGGCAATATCGTGATTCAGGATACCGATGCATATGTAAAAGAGAACAAGAGATTATTGAGTGACAGGGACTGTTATGAGATCCTGGAGAACAGTCCAACTTCTAGTTACAAACAAGATTTATTGTCTATACTACAAGAAGCCCTTGATAGGGATATGATAAGCAGACAAGAATATGACTTTATGTACCCTAAATCACCGACAGTGGCGACATTCTATACTTTGCCCAAAGTACATAAAAGATTAAAGTCACCCCCAGGCCGCCCCATTGTCTCAGGGAATAACAGTCTGTCTGAAGGGAGCAGCATATATTTGGACAAGGTCCTTAGAGACTTTGTGATAAGTTTACCATCTTATGTGCAAGACACAAAAGACACCCTTAAAAAACTCAATGGGGTTAACATCTCTACTGAGACTATTCTCGTGAGTTTAGATGTTGAATCTCTATACACCTCCATTATCCACGAGAATGGTATCAATGCTGTGAATCATTTCCTTATTACAAGGGACTGTAGATTTTTTTGTATCAATCTTTTTTATTGGCATTGACATTTACAGGTGTGGGTACATTTTGTCAACAACATATAACTCTATAACTTTGACTGTACTGAATGAATACTGGCCAACATAGTTTTTTGAAAATTGAGGATAAGGGTAGAGAGGGGGGGGGGTAGACAAATTTTATAGATATTTTCTTTTGTTACTGTACAGATTGAGGTTTTAGTCGCCATCTCCCAGAAATCCTCCCAGTCCTCTTTGTCAATTTGTATGTTTAGGTCCGCAGACCATTTTTGCATGTAGTGGTGGGTCGGGAATTCTGCTGCTGACTCTATCCCCCTATAAATTTCAGAGATTATGCCTCGTTGATACCTGTCTATACTGCATAGTGTTTCGAATCTGGTGGGTGGGGGAAATTTGGAGTTCTGAGCGAGAGACATCAGAAAATGTCTAATTTGTAGGTATTTGAATAGATGGAGGTGTTGTGATTGGTACTTGTCTCGTACTTCTTTGAAGGTTAAGATCTCTCCATTTTTCAGCAGATCGGTCACCAGCCTTATTCCAAGACCCTGAAATTGGTCAAATTGCTGTTTGGAGCACCCGGGCGGGAAGTTCGGGTTGCCAAAGATGGGGGTGATTTGTGACGGGGTGTTTAGCAGGCCATATTTCCCTTTACTTGTTGTCCAAGTATCCCACGTGCATCTCATTGCTCCTAGCTCAAACCTCCTCTGTCCTCCCTCTTTTCCTCCTTGGGACCACATGAGGACCTGAAGTCTGGATGGGGCTGCGTAATGTGATTCTATCTCGAGCCAGCGGGCCGATGCCGGGTCGCAATTCCAAACTACAGCTTGCTTCTGCTGGGCTGCGAGATAGTACCTGACCACATCGGGGACCCCCAGACATCCTCTTGATTTTGGCGATAGCATGACCGATCTAGGGACCCTCGGTCTCTTATCATTCCAAATAAATTGGAACATTAGGGCCTGTATATTTTTCATGGCTGCTAGTGGGACAACTACGGGGAGTGTTTGAAAGAAGTACAGCAGCCTTGGGAGAATATTCATTTTGAGGGAGACTATTCTCCCGAACCATGATATTTGGAGTTTTTTCCAAGACTCTAAGTCTTTTTTAATCTGGTCAAATAGTGGGGGATAATTGTGTTGACAGAGGGATCTGTGGGAGCTCGAGATTCTTATACCGAGGTATTTGATATATGTGGTGCTCCACTTATATTTATAATTGGATTGCAATAGCTTCCACGTTGTGTCTGGCAGGGATATGTTCAGCGCTTCTGATTTGTCTACAGAGGCGGCACATTTTATTTGAGTGCGGCTAGCTCCGCAAGCCTGGGGATGCCCCGGCATGCTAGCCGTACTCCCTCGGCGTGCCGCGCGTCATCGACGCACGGTCACGCATCATCGGGTGCCTGCGCCCCCTGCACGCGCGTCCAGGGCTCCCCGAGGGAGCCCTGGTGTCCCGCGATGTGGGGGACGGCGGCAGGGGGTTCCGGGGGACCCGGCGGACCCGGCGAGCGGAGGGAGAAAGCCCCGATCGGAGGGCGCTCCTCCGCAGCTTCGGCGCGCGCCAGGCACATCCCGGCGTGCGCCTGGTTACTGCTGCAGCCGAGACCGGGCAAATGCTCAAATAAACTCGGCCGCAGCAGTATGCTTATTTTATAGTCAGACACAGCGCCAAACTGGTGGAGTACCTTTTGCAGGTTAGGTAGGGCGATGTGGGGGTCAACGAGGGTCAGGATCATATCGTCGCAAATAGAGAGATTTTGTATTCTTTTTCAGAGATCGAAATCCCCTTAATGCTCTTTTCTTCTCTAATTTTATTTGCCATGGGTTCAATTGTTAGGGCAAATAGGAGTGGGGATAGTGGGCAGCCCTGTCTGGTCCCATTTCTGATTGTAATTGGTTCTGATAGGCCTCCTGAGATTTTTACATGTGCTGTGGGATTTTGGTAGAGGGCTCTAACACCCTCCAAATAGGGACCACTAAACCCAAACTTCAGCATTGTTTGATCTAGGAAGGACCATTTGATCCTGTCAAACGCTTTTTCTGCATCGAGGCTCAGGATCATTGCTTTGGTACCTGTGAGATGCACGTGGTCAATTAAGTCCACTATTTTGCGGGTGTTGTCAGAGGCCTGTCTTCCAGACACAAAACCTACTTGATCTGTATTAATGAGTCGGGGGAGAATCGGGTTGAGCCTGTTTGCCAATATCTTGCTGTAAATTTTGAGATCTGAGTTCAGTAGGGATATTGGCCTATAGTTCCCACAGAGAAGCGGATCTCTACCCTCTTTGTGGATTATCGCCAAATTTGCTGCAGTGATGGTAGCGGGGATTGGCTCTCCTTGTAGGAAGGAGTTGAACATGTCGAGCAGGTAAGGGGACAGAGTCAGCATGAATGTCTTATAATAGGTGTTAGAGAATCCGTCTGGGTCTGGTGTTTTTGCTGGTTTTAGGGAGCTTATGGCTTCGGTCAGTTCCTCAAGGGTGATGTTTTATTTTTCTAATTCAGCCTTTGAGAGGGAGGGGAGGTTACACTGCTCAAGGTATTTTGAGATCGCCCCTAAGGGGGTCTGGCTTTGGTCTGATGGGTATAAGTTATACAAGTCTGAGTAATAATCGGCAAATTCTTGTGCTATTTCCTTCTCTACATATGTTATTCTCCCTGTTTTTGTGCGGATTTTAGAGATCTGGGATTTGACCCACCGGTCCCGATGGACAACCTTCCCTTGGCCTCAAAAGCCCAAGCCCTTACTGTGGGAATATTAAGGGCCTCGGAGCCCAATGCTCCGAAAAACACACAAACCATAAAATCACAGACATAAAACTAATCACACTTAATGTAAAGGGACTTAACTCAACTAAAAAAAGGAAACTAGCACTCCAGGAATTGAAAAAAAAACAAAAGGGGACATCATATTCCTGCAGGAAACACACTTTAACTCATCCATTCCCCCGAATACATTTAAAAGCCTGTTCCCTCAGGCTTACTATGCATCTTCCCCGAGTAAAAAAAAAAGGGGTAGCAATCCTGATAAGGAACAATGTCCCCTTTGCTCTAACCAACACACAGCAGACCCATAGGGTAGATTCCTGGTGCTCCAGGGCACTCTAGCAGGTTCACCTGTAACACTGGTGAATCTATACGCCCCTAATGATAACCAAACCCAGTTTCTCAAAAAAGTATTGGACTCCCTGGAGCAGCAGGCACTATCCTCCTTAATCATAGGAGGAGACTTCAATATGGTCGCCTCACACACACAAGATAAATCAAAAGCCCCAAAGAACCTGCCCAACGCAACCCAATGCACAACTTACACCACCCAATCGAAAAAAAAAGCAAAAAAAAAATCGGGAAATAATGGAAGAATTTTCCCTGATCGATGTGTGGAGAGCTCAGCACCAGGGTCAACGGGATTACACCTTCTTCTCCACCCCTCATCAGTCCTATTCGAGAATCGACTACTTTCTAGGTACCAATAACATAGTCCAGGCTTCCTCCCAGTCCAATATTGGCCCCATTACTTGGTCTGACCATGCCCTGGTGGAACTCACTCTCTCCCTACCATTTGTTAAAAACAATCCCTATAAATGGAAGTTGAATGACTCCCTTCTCAACTGTCCAGAGAAAGAGACGAACATAAGGCACAAACTCTCATCATTCTTTCAAATCAACGCGGGTACTGTTTCGGCCCCGGCTATGCTATAGGAGGCACATAAGGCCTCAATTAGAGGAGACTTAATCTCGATTTCAGCCTATAAGAAAAAACAAAAAATTAAACTCCAAAAAGAACTGACAGATAAAATCACGCAACTAGAGCAGCAACATAAAGCGACAGCATCCAAAAAGATACTAAAGCAGTTAAACCAAACACGAGCAGCCCTCAAACAAACACAACTAGAAGAAGTAGAAAGAGCCCTGAGGTGGACAAAACAAAAATTCTTTGACAAAGGAAACAAAGCCGACAAACTTTTAGCCACAAAATTAAGGGACTGTAGATTTAATAGACATAACACCTTTATTTTGGACCTACTCCGCTTCGTGCTTACCCACAACTATTTTGTATTTGATGGGATCTATTACCACCAGACCCAGGGTACAGCAATGGGTACAGCATGTGCCCCTACATATGCGAATCTGTACCTGGGCTGGTGGGAATACGTCCACTTGTTGAGAGAGGAACTATCTATGTATACTGACCATATCCTACTATGGATCAGATACATAGATGATATCCTCTTGCTATGGGATGGCCCACAGGACTGTTTGCTTGAGTTTGTCGAACTTCTTAACAAGAATACCTTGAACCTGAGACTGACAACTGTCTTTAGTAACACTTCAATTACCTTCCTTGACTTGGATATATATGTCGACTGTGATAGGAATATCCAAACTAAAGTGTTTAGGAAGAGCACAGCTACAAACAGCTTGCTATTGGCACAAAGTCAACACCCGCCCAGCCTAATTTCAGGTATCCCGACTGGACAATACCTGCGTTTACGCAGGAATTGTTCCACGACTCAGCAATTTATTCTTCAGTCCAAAGAACTACGCGATCGGTTCCTTAGTCATGGGTATAAAATGAAGACACTTAATCGTGCCTATCACAGAGCATTACATAGTGATAGAGACGTTCTCCTGTCCACCAATACACCTAAAAGTAAGGATAATATCATAAGATGCATCGGTACCTACAATAAAAGATGGTGGGTGATAAAAAGAATCTTTGCCCGACATTGGCACCTTCTTCTATCTGATGGTGATTTGGTTAAAGCTATTGGACCCAGACCTAATATCACCAGTAGGAGATCGAAAAAGCTACGTGACAAACTCGTACATAGCCATTATCAGCGTGCCTGTGTAGAGACTTGGCTGAGCCCGATTAAGGGGATGTATCGGTGTCAGGGTTGCAAGGCATGCAAATTTGCAATTACAACAAAGACGTTTCAAAACCATGACAACACACAACACTTCAGTGTCGACAGTTTTATTAATTGTAGAACAACTAACGTCGTTTACTTTCTTATTTGTAAATGTGGGAAAAGGTATGTGGGCAAGACCACAAGGCAATTGCGTAGACGTGTACTCGAACATATTAATTCCATTAAACACGCTGCAGAAACACCAGTAGCCAGACACGTCACGCATTACCATAATGGAGATGTTAACAGCCTCAAGTTTATGGGCATCTATCAACTTAGGTGTCCAGTAAGGGGCGGAAATGTAGATCAGTTGTTACTACGCATTGAGGCTGAGTGGATTTATAAACTGAAGACCAGGAGTCCTTATGGTCTCAACGAAGGATTCACATTCACTCCCTTCATCTGATCTCCATGATTGCTAACTGTCTTGCCCACTCCATCCCGAACCACCCATTCATGCTGTCACCAGTACCCTTTACTACCCTTATATGACACTCATCTTTCACTGACGCACATCTCTGCTGACCTATCCGAGAGTAGTTCTGCCACAGGGCTTGGATATTACAACCTTGATATTGTTATATACTATTACATTGCTTTAATTTTATTGAGAATCATTGACTATATTACCCTTAAGATGAACCCATTTTCATTATGTTATGGGTTTATTGATATGTGTAACAACCAATCACACAACATTTTTAAGGTTTACTACATCTAGTGTTACGGTAATATATGTTTTAAGTATACTTATTAAAAGTTATATTTTATACTCAAATAGTGTGCACATAAGTGAATTTTCTTTTGGAGCACATACATTTGTGTACTCCTTTTGCTTCCCTGGATCCATAATAATAAAGTACTATGAGAATACAATTTACAGTAACCTCCTTCGATACCGATAAAAGTTACTTGGGTTCCATGCTTTTTTGATATAAAAATATATATAAGTAAACTCCCCCATCCAGACTCTTGCGTTCTGCTCAAGGATGTCTTCTCTCTACCGCTTTTGTATATAAAGCCCTCTACCGCCTTCAACCCTTCTCACTGACTGCCCCACACCTCTGGAATGCCCTTCCCCTCAATATCCGACTAGCACCCTCTCTATCCACCTTAAAACACACCTGTTTAATGAAGCATATGAGAGTACAGTAGCTCTGTGGCTGATACTTTACACCGCATACATAAACCTTTGCCCCTGGCAGACACACTTACCACAACACCCTCCTACTATCTCTGTACATTCTTCCTACTTGCCAATTAGATTGTAAGGTCTTCGAAGCAGGGATTCTTTCTCCTAAATGTTACCTTTAGGTCTGAAGCACTTCTTCCCATTAAGTGGTATTTGTATTATTTTATATGATTGTCACGTGTATTACTGCTGTGAAGCATTAATGGCGCTATATAAATAAAGACATAAATACATACATACCGTGTTCCATCCTGCTATCGAATACAGGTGTTTTCTTTTCCTAATAATAATAATATAAAGAATATCTAAAATCATTTAAAAAAAAAATCTACATTTAAATAGACTTTTGGTAAAAAGATAGAAGAAATAGAAGATCTGACTGAAGAGCCATATATTTAACAGCCTTGCCACTTCACATTTTGAGACATCTATATATATTTTTGAACATGTTCAATGCATGATCGACAAATAACTGTTTAAATGACATGAATCATTATATTATTGGCCAAATTGTGTGCAGTCATTACATATTTTATGAGCCAAGCAAGACCAGGCATACCTAGGCTGTCCCTTGCAATTTATGTCATGCACCCTAAAAGTTTAATACAACTACGGTCCTTTTTAAAAAAAAATATTTAAACAATAAAAATACTCAGGGAGCTTTTGTAAATAAAGTTTCAAAAGCAGCAACTCCTAATTGCAACATCAACTGGCAGATTTGAATGACAATGGCAAATAATATATTGCTCAATGGAGATCTGCGATATCGAAGAAGTCTGCAAATTTACATTTATTATTCACCTGTTCCATAGTGTTTACAGTGGTATCGGTTCTAATTGCTGGGGTTTTGATTTCCTTCTTTTCACTCACTGAGTTATCTTTCTCCTCCTCCTCTTCAGACTCTTCATCTTTACTTGGTTCCTGTGTCACAAAGAATGAGATAAAATTAGAATTATTTTACTAGATTTACTTTCACTAGCTATAGAATGTACAGGCCATATTTAACAAGCAGTATTATTCCATAAGAGACCTTCAGAAGCAGGAAGACGCCAAAATGTGTCTTCTGGAATAGCACCGATTAATACATGTTGGCCTACATGTAAGCTGCTTATGGGTAGAAGCAAAGATATACGCAATTTCACAATGTGTTCCTAGAAAAGCTGTGAGCTACTTTTTTACACAACGTTAACAACACATCTGAAGCTAAATATTTCTGGGCTGAAGCAGGGAGGATTACACAAGTGTGCCCAGTAAAGGGCAAGTCTGTGGCAATAACAGGGGTGGAGAAAAAGTACTTTCTACCCATTTTTATGTTCAGCGGTAAAACTGCACTTTTCTATGGAACTGCAGCTCGGCTTGTGACTGTTGTTTTCCCGGTCATACAAAAATGACACAATCCCAAACATCCTGATGCAATAAACATGTACCCTTTGTTTATTTTAACAGATTTCTATTGCAAAGGACACCTATCCATCGTAACCTTGTGGCTAAGACACTGCTCTCCAAAGTGGTGAATCCAAGTTTTTGCTATTTGTGCCTGTGATACCAAGAATCAGACTGCAAACATTTGGGATAACAAACACACCATGTGTTCCTCTGGTAAATGGAAAAGTACTACTTGCAATATTAGCACTCATCATGGATCATTAGCCTTGTTCCAGCCAGGTGGCTTTTGTCATGAGACATGAGGAATGTTTTTTTAATAAATGGCCAAGACTCGCAATATGCCCTAATAGAAAGCCCTAAAAAAAATTCAAATAACAGTTTTGGCCACCTCTGGTATAAGCGACAAGGTAAATCTTAATCTATGTCTCCACTGAAACACATGTCTGCTTATATCTGACAGTCTGTTCAATAGAAAGCTATGGCATAACTTTGAATGTATTACATAATTATTGTTATTGCCTGAAGTCCAAAAGAAAACTGCATAATTATTAATTGAAGACTAAAACAATCATGCACAAACAATAGAAGTAGGATTTTTAAATGTTTTTAATGTTACAACTTTTCATCTTTCAAACTCAAAAAGTACCTATTATAAAAGTAGATGAGCTCTTACGATATCATGATTGCTTACCTGTAGTCACGAGAAAACTGAAAACATACTATGTAAAAAATAATACTGTAAGCCAGTTAAAATAAATGTTAATCGACACATTCTTCATACCGCTTTCTAATAACCGCACATCTTTTTTAAATTATGATCTACTGTACATATGTAATGTTTGCACTTCCTTTCAGAAATACAAGTTTGATCTGATTAGATCTAGTGTGCTGCAAAATAATTTATTCACAAAGTTTTAAAGCACAAAAATAATGGGTTTCCAACAATCTTATGTATCCACTGTTGGGTTGAAAACCCACATAGCCATTAAGAGTTCAGCTTTCTCACCTAGGCTGGGGGTGGCTTATCGCACTGTAAAAAAACACTCCAGTTCTGCACCACTGAAAATAATATTAAACGGTCTAGAAGAACATAGCGTAGTTCAAAACAGTATAACTGGTGTCTCACAGCCTGGATGAGGTCCTCAGACAGATATAAACCAGCATTTTACCGTATTAATCAATCAAAAGAAGGCATGAAAGAAAGTTAATCAAAATGAGGCATGAAAGAACGTTAGTGGGAGTGGTGTGCAAGAGTTGAGAAAATAAAGAAGCATTGGAAAACACAATTAATGTGGGTTAAGAGATGTAGAAAAAAAAATATATAGAACTGGTTACATATTGCCTAACTAATGGCACTGCTTGTTTAACTTTTTTTGCTACCAAAGTTTGTGGTTTTTTTTTTACATTTAAATACTATAGTTAATATAATATACATATATGGAGAGAAAAAAAAGTCTGCCGTGTATACTGTCCCCAGACCCTTAAACACCAGTCAAATAAAGTGTTTACTTCATGCCCAACAGTCATGATCAAGAGACAGGAGATGCTTACAAGGACCAGAGTGTAGCAGAAAGGTTAACAAAAACAAAAAAAATACAGGTCATTTATAAGCACATTGTGACCATGCAGTAATATGGCCAAATATAACTAACCCCTAACCGATAAAAAAACAGTTTAATGGTTAAATGTGTTTTTAGAGTAGTGCTTTTATAAATATAGATAGTAAAATACTTTGAGAACCAAAGCATGACTGAACCCTAATGAAAATGTTATTTACCTTTATTATTCTACTGCAGTCCAACACTAATCCTTAAGGGTCAAAAATTACATTATTTGTCATTATGAATTAAACATACAGTATACAATTATTACATAGAACAAGCAATACACAAATTAGAGAAACAATACAAAAATACAATAAAAGTGTTTATTTTTGTATGTAATTCACAAGATCAAGAATAAGCTTCAAATGCTTCAAACTTAAATATAAGTATACAGTAGGAATGAACGTTTTGCCCCACCCAATTTTAACAGTTGCTGATATATTACACTGTATTAGATTCAGAGCACGCTACGCATTGTTGAATTTAATATTTTCATCTTACTGAAAGAATGTGGAGAGGAAAATTGCAGGGACTCAATATAATCAAACTTTATCATTAACAAAAATATGTGGCAACTTATTGTGATAATGTTGAAGAGGTGAAGGTAGAAGCTGTTCTCCATTTTGTAATAAAAACTGGATCATTATCAGGTTTCATATACGGTAGTAGTATTTTTTGTGTCAATTCTCTTTATTACAGCAATATAAGTGTCCATTCGGAAGACAACAACAAAGACAAGCAGTCGATATGTCCACACACATTATATATATATATAACATTACAAGTATAGAGTAAGTTTTTATATTTAATAATAATTGACGTACATGTGAGTAATACTAACTAACATAAGTGATGCAGAAGAGAAATAATGAAAACAGAATAAAGACAAAATGAAACTGATGTATCTAAATGTAAAATTAAGAATACACATAAATGAAAATCCTAAAGTAAAAATAAGAGTTACTAGATGAGTAAAAGGCACTTGTTCATGTATTCTCTTATTTAACTAGATGTGTGTCAAACAAAATTGTCCAGATAGCAGATTTAGTCGGACCTACTATATTTTACGTTTTCTGTTATTTAGTAATCTTTAACACTGGAACAAAACTAAATAAAGTTTATTTATAGTATTTCACACAATAAATGGAGACCTACTGTACTAATACGAGAAATAACATCAGATGTCTGTGTTGAATGCTCAGAATTTTTTCATTGCCAATTACTAAATTAACCCACTGGAAAATGGGAACATTTCCTTAAGTTATTTGCCTCTCTCTGAATTGTTCTATGACCACCCACCCACGATGTGGACAAGTTTGGCTCCTCTCAGCTGGAGTAGGACAATACTGACGGTCTGAGGTACTGTATGTAATCTTCTCCTCATCTCTCTGTTCAATTGCTTCTGGTAGCCAAGCTCATGAAACAAACAAGACAATCTGTCTTCCGTTATCTATTGCATCATAGGGAATTAAACCAATTAACTAATGGATAACCTGTCCTCCTTACTATACAGATACGGAGATTTTCACGGTTCTTCTCCAATTCCTGATGACCATACACTTATGGGGATCTCTTGAAGCAATCCTCTTCTGGGTGGCATTAAGTAATTCTTCACTGACTATTGCCTGAAGAACCTTTCTGCCAAATGTAGCTTCTGCAAAGGAAAAGCCATTCAATTTGCATTCACAAAAGCGGCTTTGCATATTTCTTCAAGAGATGTCCAAGCACAAGACGTCATAACGTCCCTTTTCTATAAATCTATATCCATTTGGATATATTAGAGAATTAGGGTACTGAACCTCATGTTGGTCTCTGGAATAGGACAGTCTGTCCATGTTACTGAATTCATATGACCTTTCCATATCTAAACAGTGGAACTTCCTCACTTTTCTGTTCTTGGAAGAAAATATTAGGGCTTAATTTAAATGTGCGAGTTGGAGAGGGTCCAAAACATTGTTTTGTAATGTTTTAGAGGATGCTCTGGCACTCTGAAGGGTTTAAAGAAAAATCTACTTTAGGTTTGAATTAAGGAATAATCCTTAATCACAATTTTGTCTGGAACAATGAAGAAAAGCGACAAACAAGACTGCAATACGGCAACTCTTCAAGCGGATATTATAAGCAAACACTATATACGGGTGTATGTGCACCCCTAGGTGTTCATGGAGGAGTGTCCTAGGGGTGCACAGGAAATAGATGACAATGGCCAGCACATTGGTAGAAGTAATTCTCTGCACTCAGCAGCATCACATGCTAGCGGCTTGAAGAGTCTTTGCACCTCACGACCACTTGGTACACAATGCTTGTGTCCTCCATGTTTACAGTGGCAAGGAACCCTTCAGATCACTAGCCTGAGGTTAGTTAGGTCTCCAGGCTCCTTCAAAAACCCTGGTCGCACCTTCCGGGATAATACTTCACAGGACCACCAATGGGATTGCCCAGTGAGTCAATGGGCATGGACCCCCTTGCCAGGCAACCTTATCATGTAGGGTCTGATCTACACTTGTAGGGTGCTCCCTTCTGCAGGGCCACACCTGAACCCCCATTCCCGCTGTGCATCATGTGGGAGGGGCAAAAGAGAGGAGGAGGGAGAGATATAGAAGAGGCTAGGGGAGAAGGAGAGATGTGGGACATGGAGCGAGAAGGGGGACGGAAGTGAGGGGGAGGGGAGGAAAGAGAAGGGGGTGGGAATAGAAAGGGGCAGAGAGAAAGGGGTAATGTTGGGAGAAGAGAGAGGATGGAACCATACCTATTTCTCCTTTTCCAGTGGAAAGCATGATAAAAGACTGTGTTAGAAAAGTGACCTTTATCGCCCAATGTCTTGGCTACAATGTTGTACAATGCTTCTCCAAACAAAGCTTTGCCAGGAAAAGAGTCCAGTTTGTTTTTAAATAGGTATCGGTCGCTCAGGATGTAAGCCAAATGCATGTTCTAGCCCAGGGGAATGCAAACTTTTGCTGCGCCCCCATCATCCCTGCCTCGATGCTTGCGCCCCCCCTCCCTACCTTAGAGCTGCGTGAAATGACACTGCGGGGGCATGTGACGTCACTTGACCCACAGCGGCGTGACATCACACGACCCCAGGCGTAATTTGACGCCACGTTGCCATCGCGTCACAGAGTGTCTGAATCTTGGTAAGTATAGAGTTGCAGAGGCCTCACGCGATCCCCCAGAAAAATCTCCCCACCCCCCGCCGGGGGCATGCCCTCCGTTTGCGCACCCCTGTTCTAGCCGACACTGAAAGAATTGTAGATTTAGAAAATAATTGTATTTTATCAAAATAATTAAAATGCCTTTCAGAATTTGAGCGCAATCCTTCAGGATCTTTTGTTGGATCGCACCAGCCATTAGATTCGCTTCCAACCTGACAGAACAATTCTTCAGGGTTCTACTGACAGAGACCAAAGAAAATCAATAGGTTGTAAGCTTAAGACAACTCTGCTTTTGTAGCAGATTTCTCACTATTGCTGGAACCACTCTGGGGATCTTCCCAGAATTTAGAATCCTGTTTTCAGATAAGATATTTTAACATCTTTTAGATGCTGTTAACCTCTTGTCCATGTACTGGAAAGAACCTGGATTTTTTTGGACATCAGCATACCCTGTACACTAAATTGAGATGCTCTTTAACGTCTTAAGATATATAGCCTGCCTTGTACAGTTTATAAGCTTATCAATCAGTCTTATGTTGACATTGTCACTGTTCTCTGATTTCGCTTTGCACTTCTGAAGAGAAAATTTGCTGCTCTTCTAATAAAAGGTATTCAGGATCTCAAATTCTTCTAAAGGGGATCTACTCTTCGTAGCAGATTATGGCATCTTTCTTTGGCAGATGATGAGGAAAAGAATATATACACCTCAATATATATACACTGTTGAGAGAATCTATACTCTCCATAGTTGTGTGATCATGGGTGTTGGAGGAGAAAATAGTTAGCCAGCTTTCAAACATCATTTAATATTTTGGGCTTAGAATCTTGTTAGTATATGGTCAATACATGTAACATATGTACATATCACCAAGGAGGATATTACTCTGACAAATCCAACTGACATTGCAAATGCATTCAATGAATACTTTGTGGGGTGTGCTATTAACTTATTAGCGAAACACAACCCAAACCACAAACATGAACCTCATTCTGAGAGTACCCATATAGCCCCACCCTCTCCCAACATTGCCAGTATCTGAAGATGAGATTACACAAGCACTCCTCAAATTATAACTAAGCAGCCAATATGGACCTGATTTACTGCAATCTAAGTTCCTAAGACTTGGTGCCCCAGCCATTGCCAAACCAATTGCTTCCATAGTCAACTCTATCCTGTCTGCAGGCCATATCCCTAAGACCTGGAAAACTGCCAGAGTTGTCCCAATCTTCAAAAGTGGGGACAAAAACACTGTCTCAAACTACAGGACAATCTCTCTTCTCCCAATTCTATCCAAAGTCATGAAAAATGTGTTCACTCCCAATTAAGCGATTACTATATCAAGACAAATTTCCCTACCCAATTTCAATCTGGCTTTCTGCCCCAAAACACTCAATGGTAACTTCTCAGCTAAAAGTTTGCAATCAGATCCAGTGTGAAATGGAACTGGGACAACTCACTGGTGCAATATTCCTAGATTTTGCAAACGCTTTTAATACTGTTGCTCAAACTCCAGTGCTCTGGAATAGGGAAGCATGCTTCAAACTGGTTTCATTCCTACAATCAGGAAGATCCCAACATGTGTATTTCAGACTCTTACTCCAACCCCTTGGATATCACCTGTGGTGTCCCGCAAGGCTGTTCTGGGCCCCTACTCTTCTCAGTGTTCATCAATGATCTTCAGTACACATGTATGCAGATGACACAATCTTATACGCACACAGCCGCAGCCTCTCCGACCATGAACACATACTTCAATCTTGAAAATTGGATTTCCCAAAACAAACTGTTTTTAAACACTGACAAGACTAACAATGGTATTTGGGACCAAGGCTACATTTTGAAAACTTCCAATGACTGAGCTCCAGATCAGAACCAACACTAATACCTTCCTAGCCCCTGTTACTAGTTTTAAATACTTGGGCATATGGTTTGACTCCCATTTAACATTTGGGATGCACATTCAAAACCCTAACATCCAAAACCTATGCCAAACTATTTATTTATAAAATATTTTACCAGGAAGTAATACATTGAGAGTTACCTATCATTTTCAAGTATGTCCTGGGCACAGAGTTAAGACAAATAATACATGGTTACAAATACAGTTACATAAATGAACAGGGTATACATTATATACAAGACATTGCATGCACAGTTAAAGATAATATATATTATGGGCGTATGAAACAGTTACAGACCAGATTAATATGTGTGACATCCTTAGATTTGAAAGAACTTAAACTGGTGGTGGATGTAAGAGTCTCTGGTAGGTTGTTCCAGTTTTGGGGTGCATGGTAAGAGAAGGAGCGGCCGGATACTTTGTTGAGCCTTGGGGCCATGAACAGTCTTTTGGCGTCTGATCTCAGGTGATAGGTGCTGCATGTGGTAGGGGTGAGGAGCTTGTTGAGGTAGCTGGGTAGCTTGCCCATAAAGAATTTGAAGGCAAGACAGGAAAGATGAACTTTGTGCCTAGACTCGAGTGATGACCAATCTAGTTCTTTGAGCATTTCGCAGTGATGTTTGTTATAGTTGCATTGGAGAACAAAACGACAAATTGAATTGTAGAGGGTGTCAAGTTTGCTAAGGTGGGTTTGAGGTGCCGAGCCATATACTATATCTCCATAGTCAAAAATTGGCATTAGCATCTGCTGTGCGATACGTTTTCTGACCAGGAGACTTAGGGAGGATTTGTTCCTATAAAGTACCCCTAGTTTGGCATAGGTCTTGGTTGTCATGGTATCAATGTGCATCCCGAATGTTAAGTGGGAGTCAAACCATATGCCCAGGTATTTAAAACTAGTAACAGGAGTTAGGGTGGTGTTAGTGTTGGTTCTAATCTGGAGCTTAGTCGCTGGAAGCTTTAAAAATTTAGTGTTGGTCCCAAATACCATTGTTACAGTCTTGTCAGTGTTTAAAAACAGTTTGTTTTGGGAAATCCAGTTTTCGAGTCTCAAAAAGTCAGACTGAAGTATGTGTTGAAGGTCAGAGGCTATGGCTGTGTGCATATAGGATTATGTCATCTGCATACATGTGTATTGAGGCTTCCTGACAAGCTGTGGGATGATCATTGATGAACACTGAGAAGAGTAGGGGCCCCAGAACAGAGCCTTGCGGGACGCCTCAGGTGATATCCAGGGGGTTAGAGTTAGAGCCAGAGATGGACACATGTTGGGATCTACCTGATAGGTAGGACTGAAACCAGTTTAAAGCATGCTTCCCTATTCCACAGCTCTGGAGTTTGTTAAGCAGGATAGCATGATCAACAGTATCAAAAGCCTTTGCAAAATCTAGGAATACTGCACCAGTGAATTGACCCCGTTCCATTCCACACTGGATTTCATTGCAAACTTTTAGCAGGGTAGTTACGGTAGAGTGTTTGGGGCGAAAGCCAGATTGGAATTGGCTAGGGAAATTTGTCTTGTTTTAGTAATCGCTTAATTGGGAGTGGACACATTTTTCCATGACTTTGGATAGGATTGGGAGAAGGGAGATTGGCCTGTAGTTTGAGACAGTGTTTTTGTCCCCACTTTTGAAGATTGGGACAACTCTGGCAGCTTTCCAGGTCTTAGGGATAGAGTTGACTATGGAAGCAATTGGTTTGGCAATTGCTGGGGCACCAAGTCTTAGGAACCTAGATTGTAGTAAGTCAGGTCCACATTGGCTGCTTAGTTTTAATTTGAGGAGCGCTTGTGTAATCTCCTCTTCGGATACTGGGCCAAATTGAAAATTGTGGGCAGTGTTGCGAGGGGGTGGGGCTATAGGGGTACTCCCAGGATGAGATTCAGGTTTGTGGTTTGGGTTGCGTTTCGCTAATAAGTTAGTAGCACACCCCACAAAGTAATCATTGAATGCATTTGCAATGTCGGTGGGGTTTGTCAGAGTAATATCGCCCTTAGTGATATTACTTGGCTGTTGATGGTTAGAAGGCTGGAATATGTTGTTGATAACCTTCCAGAAGTTAGCTGGGTTTGATGTATTCTGGAGGAGATTGTCGGAGTAATATTGTGCTTTTGTATGCCTTGTTTGCCTTGTGAACATGTTCCGCAGGCATCTGTAGTGATTGAGATCCTTGGTAGTGCCAGCTACTTTGTAGCTTTTCCACAAGGCATCCCTGAACTGGTAGAGTGCTATAAGGTCAGGTGTAACCCATGGAAGGTGAGCACCCCGTACCCTTATTCTGCGTAGTGGAGCATGGGTATCACAGAGTTTTAAGAACTCGGACTGGAAATAGTCGAGCGCAGAATCAGGGTCGGGAATTAAATCGATTCTGTGCCAAGGGCAGTTGGTAAGTGTAGAGGGAGAGGGGGATTGGCCCGGTATTAAAGGGGTTGCACACCATATGGCCACCCCCTGACCTAACCAGGGAGACAAGGGGTTAACTGGACTGCGGTCCAGGAATGTGGTTTACCCCTTGTTATATCATGAAAATGTATGTTCCCCTGTTCCCATGTTTTATTATAATGTCAGTGTCTGCACCACACACACACTGGGATCCATCCGGGAGGGCAAGGGTTAATAGTTGTATAGTGATTATAGCCCTTTGTTTAATTGTCCCGCCTTTTCAGGCACCATTTTGCAGGGTCCCATAGGCCGCCATTGAAGCTCCATTCAATTCAATGGCGGATCTAGCTGTTTTGGACCTGTTTCCCTCAAAGACCAGCAGGTGGCGTCCGAGAGGAGGAGTGGCGGTTTCCCATTGTAAGTCAATGGGCTCATTGACTTCAATGGAGATTCCTCAACGGCGCTTTCCAGGAACGAGTTGGCAGCCGTCCAAACCGCATAACCGCAAAGCGGGTACAATGTCTGAAAAAGAGCTTACATCACTGATTAGTCAAGTTCAACGTTAAGTGCCGTGGGAATCTTAGGTTCTAGGGCACCCAGAAATAAAATCTTTTTGCCCCAGTTCCTAGGCCTCCCCTCACTCGACCACCACCGGGTCCCAGAATCCAGGACCACCGGAAAGGGTCGTGCTGGCAGAGCGGGTCGCGCCATAGGTTCCAATGGCGGCGGCAGAAGCAGTACGAGAAAACGGCTAAGTCCGAAACCCTACAAAGCATAAGCCCATACCTCCGGTTCTGGAGGGTCCAGAGGGCCAGGCTTTTTGCCTGTAGTCACTGCTCCGGCATGGCTGCAGAACCATCCTTGACCCTCTCTGACCAACCCGACGGAGTATGGACCACCATAAAGGTTCGTGAGTTTTCCCCATAGACTTCAATGGCGGCCGGTTCCCATTGACCGGCAATGGCGGAGAAATCCCATAGGCTTCAACGGCGGCGATGCCGCGTTGAAAGTCTATGGCGGCGGATTCCCATAGCCGCCAATGGCGGAGGATTTCCATTGAAAGTCTATGGCGGCGGAGCCCGTTGTTTTCAATGGGGATTTAGTGAAAAACTGTGATTTAATTTACAGCGGAGAATTTTGTATTAAAATATGAAACGGTTTAAGTAGTATTTGTGTATCTCCGGTTCTGAAGGTCGCAGCGGGCTGAAACTTGGATCATATGATGTCCCAGTTCCGGCATTAAGATCTGGAAAGTTTGGACCCGCTGGACCTAACGGAACCGGATATTTTAATATGTTTGTGTTTTAACTTTAATATTGTATTCCAAAGCGGGGATAAAAACCCGCGAAGATTCCTTTGCACAAAGGAATGCAAATGGTCAGGGGGGTGACCCAATGTCTAGGAACCAAGTGCTGATCAAAGGATTCTGCCACTCTAACTGTTTACCTGAGGGCGGAGAAGCATCAAACTGGAGTGGTTTGTAAGTGTTATATCTTACACTTACAAACAAGGAAGATCCTGCCAGATACTTCATTTGGTAGACTGTCCGGCATCCCTGATTTAAATGTGGGGCTACAGAAATGAGACCCTCAGAGTCCCAGTACGCATGAGCTAACTAGCTGGGGGCATGGGTTAAACTGTGTTCCTACGTTAGAGATTGGATACAGTAAATTGTTCTCCAATAGTCTGTATTCAATGTTAAGAATAGGGTTACAAAGGTATATAAACTTTTGTCAACCTAACAGACTTTGTCTTCTAATTACATCTGGATTGTTTCCTGATTGCTGGAGAATTGATATCTGATACTTCTTCATCCCCCAACCCTAAGTAAGTGTTATCTTCTTGCCTGTTAATTGTACTATATTGCTGTGTTCACCTATTTAAGGAATAAATATACTTTATTATATCTAAGCCTCGTTCAGTTCAACCCAGTTATTTGGTGTATGTTATATCTTGTCATAAGTTACCGTGACAGTAAGGTCAGCCAGAAACTGTTGTGGCTTAAAGTTTCTAAATGTTCTAGTGAGGAGAACTTTAGGGCTTGATTGGGGCGGTTTAATTTTCCTTACACAGTACACTATTGCATGGTCACTGAAAATGTCAGGAAGGATACCAGAGGATTGGATTCTGCTGGGATTTGAGGAGAGAATCCAGTCAAGCAAGGAATGGTTATGCGATTTCAGGTTTGCCCGTGTGGGTTGGGAAATGAGTTGTGATAGGTTAAGCGATTTAATTTGTGTGTGGATTTTGTGGTTTTTAGGGTCAAGCCAATTGAAGTTGAAATCCCCATGAACTAGCAGCTCACTCTTCTCATTCAGAGAGGAAATGGAGCCAAGAAACTGGGTGATTTAAGTCAGGGACTGTAGAGGGGCTTTAGGGGGGCGATAGATGCCAGCAAGCAAGATGGGCTTAGAAAAGAGGGAGGCAGATTCTGCCAACTAGGATTTCAAAAGAGGTTGGGCTTGGGGAGCAATGTAACAGTGTAAGTTGTAAGGTGTCTGCAATATAAATTAACACCCCTCCTCCTCTCTTTGACCTATCTCTCCTAGAAATGGAGTATCCCTGAATGGCAATATGTGCATCAGGGGTTTTAGGGGTTAGCCATGTTTCTGTAAGAACGATGGCTTTTGGTTTATGCATAAGGCACCATGCCCTTAGTTGATCCAGTTTGGGCAGCAGACTCCGGATATTTATATGGGCGACAGATAGCGCTTTTTGGAATTAAACTAGGTGTACTTTATATGAGCAAATCCTCCCTAAGTCTGCTGGTCAGAAAGTGAATCGCACAGCAGATGCTAATGCCAATTATCGACTATGGGGACATAGTATACTGCTCGGCACCCCAAACCCACCTTAGCAAACTTGATACCCCCTACAATTCAATATGCCATTTTGTTCTCCAATGCAACTACAACACTCATCACTGTGAAATGCTCAATGAATTAGACTGGTCAACACTTCACACATATCAGAATATTTTCGGTCAACTAAATAACCATGGAATGTTATTTTACAGCAAGATAGTAAATTTACATAATGATAATGGATATAATGCACCGTTTATAAAATAGTACTATTGAAAATGTTTGCTTATAACTAAATTATTTGTGTATACAGTAATTATGTTTTTTCAGCTCCTTTGTTAATAACTAATAAAGACACAATGAAATTCCTAATTCTGATTAAGCTTTCTGGTTCATTTTTGCACAATGAGGCATCACTCATTAATTTAGCATTTGCCCTTTTTCTATATTTGAATGTCCCAGTATTAAAAAATGTGTTGTTGAATTTGTCCTGCCTCCTTTGGCCAGCGATAAAATGGAGCATTGGGAAGATTATCAGGAAGAAGTCACTTGATGCGAAAATTATATTTATAATTTAGTTTTACCATCCTTTTACTCCACTTCTTGTACATCATTCAAGCCATCAGATCCCAGTTACAAATCTAGACTAACTGAAATCAAACTTTTAAACTTGATATTCCCATTTTCTTGCATTGTTATACAAACTAGAGGCACAATTAATTTTAGCTGCATGTCTGCTTGATAAATAGACCAACAGCTCTTACTCAATTCTGTGTTAGATTTCAATAATAATAATATTTGTTCTTGTATAGCTCTGAAATGTACATAGAATTTTCAGGCACAATGAGGCACCAAAATGTAATTTTGGTGCCTGAGCTGTGAGATAAAGGCCACAAGGATTGGACACTGGGATTTGAACCCGGTTTGCCAGATTTAAAGAGGCAATCCAAGCAGATTTAAAAAAAAAATATATATATATATATATTTTTTTCCTTTTAATATATGCAGCCTTTGACTACCTTTATTGAAAACGAATTACCTAAGATGCCGATCCAATCATTCTCCTGTGATCGATCAGCAAAATCCTGCTTCCCAGAGTTCACTAAATGCCTTTCAGTATCAAATGAATCCTTCAGTCATTGTACCTCAGCAACTACAATGTATTCTTAGGCCGCGCTTACGGCGCGCGACGGCGATGGATGACGTCAACAGAAACGGGGGGGGGGGGAAAAGAAACAATGGGGGGAGGGAAGGAGAAACAAGGGGGGGGGGAAGAGAAACAAGGGGGGGAAAGAGAAACGAGGGGGGGGAAAAGAAAGTAGGGGGAGAGAGATAGAGGTGGGGGAACGGGAGAGAGACGGGGGGGAATAGGGATATAGACGTGGGGGAAGAGGGAGAGAGACGGGGGGAAGAGGGAGAGAGACGGGGGGGAAGAGGGAGAGAGACGGGGGGGAAGAGGGAAAGAGACGGGGGAAGAGGGAGAGAGACGAGGGGGAAGAGGGAGAGAGACGGGGGGAAGAGGAAGAGAGACGGGTAGGGGGAAGAGAGACGGGTGGGGGGGAAGAGGGAGAGAGACGGGTGGGGGGGAAGAGGGAGAGAGACGGGTGGGGGGGGAAGAGGGAGAGACGGAGAAACGGGGGCTGTAACAGGGGACTTATCCCTGTTCAGTAATGTGCCTTTAATCCAGCAGTGTGGTGGTTAACCTCTGGTAGTTAATTACTAAACACCACCTGCCTGATTAGATGGCTTAGAAAGCCTGTCTTTTGAAACAGGAAGTGAGAACTCTTTAGCTGACACCTGAGCTGAACTTGGAGACACACTTGTCTTGAACTCTGCCAAAAGATAGCAGAGCTGCTTTCAAGACACAGGGAAAACTTCTAAACCTGTATGCTGACAAACCCTGAAGACAAGGGAGCTGAAGCAGGGACAGTAAAGATTTTCCCTCCAAACCACAAGGACCAAATAAGACTTCTAAAACCTGGATGCTGATATTTTCTGTGCACGCATGGGTGCGGATCCAGGAGAGCAGAGAAGCTTACAAACAGATAAGACTTTTATTCTTAAGAGACTGCTTATATCTGCTTATTGCATGCTATGTTTGGGGCTGGGGAGAAATGCTTGACTAGGGAGATGTGAATTGATTGCATAGTGTTTTCACTAGAAATACTCCCAAGTGAACGGAAGCTTTGTTCCCCCCCCCCTTGTTTGGATGTTTTCCTGATAAAAAGGAAAAGGCACAATAAAGCCTTATTATAATTTCACATTATAAAGCCTCCTAATTGTGTACCTCTGTGAACGTCCGTCCACATATGGTGTCAGAAGTGGGATAAGAGGTGTCTTTGTAGTTAAAAAGGACCGGAGAGTTTTATGTGAATTTTTTTTATGCTTTTTGCCTACAAACAAGTCTGAGAAACTAAAAAAAAAAAAAACCCTCATGCAGCAGAGATCAGAATTAAAGGGACACACCACTGCACTGAAACTTACAAAAACACAGATGGACTCTTTACCCCAATCCCAAGAGGAGAGAGACTGCTGAAGCAGCTAAAACTTTATTTGCCTATCACAAAGCGTAATATGGTCATTGAAATAGGGGTTTTGCATTCCAGCCATAGTCAGGGTTCAAGAAGTGAGTCAGCCCTTGAAAAGGGATAGGTGTTTGTTGTTTTCAAAAGTTTCGCTGAAGCAGTGAATACAGATGGTGACCCACGAGTGGTACTGATTTTGCAAATAAAGGTTGCCACACCGCATAGGGCTACCAGCTGTGAATGGAGTATATGCAGAAAAGTGTGAAAATTGATACAAGACTGTGCTGAAGCAAGGGAATTTTTAGCAAACAAATGCTGAGTGTAAAATTGCCTATAAAGGAAAAGGTTTTTCAAAGCCAATTGCTGAGTGTTGAGTCCACTGCAAAGAATGTTTTTTTTTCTGCTAGTAAAAAAGTATGCCTATTATCTTGGGAGCAAAACAAACACCCAAAGTGGGAAGTCTGAATGCCATAATACCCAAAGATGAGACTGAAAATTACTGAACTCAGGCAGAAAACCAAATTCTGTTGCTGAAGCGGAGGAATTGCACCTAGCAAATAAATGGTGTATAGCAAATAGACTTTTTTTTTTACCTAGCAACTGCACAATCTTGTATACCTGATAAAAGAAAATGCATGCACAGTACTGCTGATATTGGAAAAAAAAAAATTACCCAAGAAAGAAAAGTCTACAGAGATGCCTGTGAGAGCTACGACCTCTACAAGCAAAATATGCCCATCTGTAGGACTACCACAATTGGGGGTTCTAGCAAATACAGTGGCAACAGCTGCAATAGCGCCTCCTGAAGTCAGGAAGAAAATTACACCTGATAGCCAAAAAATGGAGGACAAGATGCAGCGTTCCTGTAATGAACCCTACCCCACGGAAGAGTGGCCCTTCCAGTCCAATAAAGAGGAAGACATCTCTTACGGGGAACCCGAACCGAGTCACACCCACAAAACACCCCAAGAATGGTGGGGGTGCCTGAACTCGGCACGAACAGAAAAGACCGCTCCCTTTGATGACGAATATGATCAGCAGGAGACAGAGCGGGAGCAGTGGATCACCGAATATTTCTGTCAGCTAAAGCAGCTGCAAGAAAAGCCTGGCGTATATAATGAAGCTGCTAAAATTTCAAATGAAGATGGAGACCCCAATATCCCTGAAGGGACGGTGTCATCCAAATCAAAAAGGCGGAAAAAGAAAAGCGGTTCTTCACTTACCGTGGAAGTAACAGACACGTCCGCAGATCCTGTGGAGAAAATGGGGGACAGAGTTGCCCTACAGCCTAGAGAAAATGGAAAATTCGTCCAACGGTTAACCGAATATCCAGAGGGCCCAATGCAGAAGTCGGGTACCCCAAAGAAGTGTCTGTCCGGTGCCAACAGTGAGGAACCCTCAACCAACCATCCCAGTGAAGCGGAGCCGGAACCAGTGAGTGACGATCCCTTGACCAGCCCTGAAGACTCCCTGAAAATTGCCAGGCGTGACTATGATCTACTTCGAGAATAATTGAAACTTGAGAGAGCAGATAACACAGAGCTACAGAAAAATAACGTGAGGCTACAAAAAGATGTGCTCACAATTTACTCTTTAGCCAGGACAGACTTGGACGATCTCAAGACTGAGCTAGATACTGCAAAAGCTACTATTTCCGCCATGGATGAAAAGCAGAGCCAATCTGATAAAATGGTGGCTACGCTAAAGCGGAAGTATGAGGAGGCACTGAAGCAGATGACAGTCTTCCAGCAAGAGGTTCACACTCTTCGCATAGAGCTGAATGCCTCACAACAGGAGATCAACAGTGTCCGGATAGAAGTGGACGTATCTCAGAAAGAGGTTCAGACACTCCGCAGAGCACTGAATGCCTCACATCATGAGACCAACAGCTGCCGCACAGACCTGGAAGTTTCCAGAAAGGAACTACACAGTCTCTCTGAGGAGCTGGACATTGCTAAATAAACTACTGCACCGACACACTTTATTCGAGCAAATACCCGGTATGTACCTGGCAGATACCTGGAATGCGCCACTCCTCACCTCTGACAAGCCCCGTTGCATTTGCCTTCCCAGCCTGGGTTCATGCCTGGCTGATGGGCGGCTGATCTGTTAAATGATAATGATTAGGATTTAATAGGCTGCAATGCTTCGCGTGTCTACCAGATGGCATAAATTCATGAATTGTAATGCAGTATATATATATATACTGTGCAGTATTGCAGCCAGCGGGAATAAAATGCTTCAATCCCTGCTTGGAAAATAACTCAATGCACTCGGGCAGAAAACAGTCACAAACCTCAATACACCCGGGTATACCTGAATTCGTGGGACTAGCCAAGCTCGAATAAAGTGTGTCGCCAGTGTATTGGTAATCTTGATGCAGATCTCAACGTCTCTCAGAAGGAGCTTCAGACCCTCAACCTAGAGAAGGAAGTCTCACGCCAAGAGATGGTTATTCTCAAAGCAGATGTGTGTAAATTCAAGGAGGACTGCAAAGAAGCCCTGAAGAATACAGAGACTGAAAAAGGAGAAAATTCAAGATTAAAAAGAGAAAACTTAAAACTGAAAGAAGAAAATTTTCAGTTAACAGAAGAAGTCAAGGAAAAGTTTGACGCAGAGCACCGACTGCAGAACCAACTGCAAGGTCTGCGTACACACCTTCAGTATGCTGAGGAGAAGCAGCAAACGCTACAGGAAGAAAAACTGCAGGCTGCTAAAGAGGTACAAGCGCTGCAGGAACGTCTGAATACCCAGTACGTCCCCACAGAGCAATATGAGGAGCTAAAGGCCACGCTGCATGTCTTCAGAGCATCGGAGCTTCGATACCAGGTGACTCTGTATGAGAGGGAGCGTGAGAAGGCTCAGAAACTGGAGCAAGAGCTGGAGAGACAGAGGGACTGTTCCATTTCCTTGAGACAGTACACCAAGGAGAAAACAGACGCAGCGGCAACCTTGACGTCAAAAATTACAGAGCTCCAGAATATGAAGGAGACTCTGATACAGATTCCTCCAATACGGAAAAAGGTATTGGCTCTGCCCAAGCACCAGTATCCCACAGTAACTAATGCCCGCAAGGACAAGGGTACAGTGAGAGTTGGGGACTCCACGCAACTTCAAAACAAAAGTACGAAGTTTGAACCACCAAAGAAAGCACTAGCCAAACCTACAGCTGCCCAACAGGCAACAAACAGAGGTAGGAGTGCAGAATCAAAGCCAGAAGAATCCTTAGCTGAAGAAGCTGAACTGGCGACTCCGTGGTGTGGAGAAGCGGCAGAAAGACCACTTCAAGAGCAGATACTCTAAGGGCTAGTCCTAACTGCTCTACAACTGTTGCCATACACTTTGTCTACAAAAAGAGGAGTGCCCGATGCAACAGAATTCTCAAGACCGCGCACGTGATAAAAAGACTTTACGTGGAAAAAGTCCTCCTCGAGCGACTGAGGAGTGCTGATCTCAAGCATCTTCGGGAGGAGACAAAAATAAATTGGAGAAAGGGCTCCAATCCCAGCGGGACAGGGGGTTCTCTTCCTCCATCCACTCTCATTGAAGTCACAGAGATATCTAGAATGAGAGTGGAAGGATGGGCTTTGGCCGTGGTAAGCCCAAGCTTCCCACAAACAGGGGAGGTATGTAACAGGGGACTTATCCCTGTTCAGTAATGTGCCTTTAATCCAGCAGTGTGGTGGTTAACCTCTGGTAGTTAATTACTAAGCACCACCTGCCTGATTAGATGGCTTAGAAAGCCTGTCTTTTGAAACAGGAAGTGAGAACTCTTTAGCTGACACCTGAGCTGAACTTGGAGACACACTTGTCTTGAGCTCTGCCAAAAGATAGCAGAGCTGCTTTCAAGACACAGGGAAAACTTCTAACCTGTATGCTGACAAACCCTGAAGACAAGGAAGCTGAAGCAGGGACAGTAAAGATTTTCCCTCCAAACCACAAGGACCAAATAAGACTTCTAAAACCTGGATGCTTATATTTTCTGTGCACACATGGGTGCGGATCCAGGAGAGCAGAGAAGCTTACAAACAGATAAGACTTTTATTCTTAAGAGACTGCTTATATCTGCTTATTGCATGCTATGTTTGGGGCTGGGGAGAAATGCTTGACTAGGGAGATGTGAATTGATTGCATAGTGTTTTCACTAGAAATACTCCCAAGTGAACGGAAGCTTTGTCCCCCCCCCCTCTTGTTTGGATGTTTTCCTGATAAAAAGGAAAAGGCACAATAAAGCCTTATTATAATTTCACATTATAAAGCCTCCTAATTGTGTACCTCTGTGAACGTCCGTCCACAGAGACCATACCGCCCTTTTATAGTGACAAAATGAAAACCAACAATATTTGATGGAAATAAATGATTTATTTGCCTTTGTTAAAATATTTCCATATCGCTACGATTGTCATTATACTGTTTCTTTTGTCCATAGCAGAGAGAGACCAGAGAGAGAGAGAGACCAGGAGGGGCAGAGAGAGACCAGGAGGGGCAGAGAGACCAGGAGGGGCAGAGAGACCAGGAGTGGCAGAGAGGGGAGCAGAGAGAGACAGGGGGGGGAGAGAGAGACCAGGAGGGGCAGAGAGAGACCAGGAGGGGCACAGAGACCAGGGGGGCAGAGAGACCAGGGGGGCAGAGACCAGGAGTGGCAGAGAGGGGGGCAGAGAGACCGGGGGGGCAGAGAGAGACCAGGAGGGGCAGAGAAAGACCAGGAGGGGCAGAGAGACCAGGAGGGGGGCAGAGAGAGACATGGAGGGGCAGAGAGAGACCAGGGGGGGGGGGAGAGAGACCAGGGGGGGGCAGAGAGAGAGGAATGTGGTGTATGTGGTGCTCAAAATTGAGCAGGTAGCATCCTTAAACATATTGTTAATGAAATCCTTGATTAGGAGGTCCGGCGATGATGGAGTGCCCCTCAATAATGCAATAAATCTGCGTGATGACTGTAGGGGAAGTGACAAGTGGAGTCAGTTGAGACAACCACCGGGATGTACACAATAATCACCCTGACAGTATAATAAAGAGGAACTATGTCCATAACAGCAGGATTTGAATAAGGCACATTGGCACTTTACCTGCTCCTTCAGGGGGCACTCTCAGGATCAGTAGCGTGCAATCCATCCATAGGTATATTCAAGAGGGTAGTTGGTGTAGATAGAGCACAGCTTCCAGACTCCCTGCAATGTGAAGCAGGGAAAACAAAACCAGGCCACTCCGCAGTAGTTTCAAAATTGTATTAGCCAACTAACACATACAGGGAAAAAAGGGGACAAATAGAACGCACCTACGCGTTTCGTACAGAGGTACTTTATCAAGGCAGAGAGAGACATGGAGGGGCAGAGAGAGACCAGGGGGGGGGGGAGAGAGACCAGGGGGGGGCAGAGAGAGGCCAGGGTGGGGGGCAGAGAGAGACCAGGGTGGGGGGCAGAGAGAGACCAGGGTGGGGGGGCAGAGAGACCAGGGTGGGGGGGCAGAGTGAGTCCAGGGTGGGGGGGGGGGGCAAAGAGAGACCAGGGTGTGGGGGCAGAGAAAGACCAGGGTGGGGGGCAGAGAGACCAGGGAGGGCAGAGAGAGACCAGGGGGGGCCAGTTCCAGCAGTCCCAGTGTAATAAAATGTCCAAAAGTGCTGAAAGTTTTTTTTCTGGCTGCTGTGGGTGGGGGGGGGGGGGGGGGGGTGAGGGGCTGCTTCACTTACCTTGAAGTCAGAAACACAATGGAGCAGCAGCAGGCAGGTTTTCACCTTCTTCCAGGCTTGCTGGAGTGACACCAGGGTTAAAAGCTTGTGCATGCTCTGGGCTTCCATAACCACCCCCTTGACCTCCCCCCCCTCTCCTCCCCTGACCTGGCAGATGCAGAAAGTGTTAGACAGAGCTCCGGCTGATTGCTTCTCCACATGGGGTCCTGTACAGCTTAGCAGCAGCAGGACACAGTGCTGAGTTCTGTGGGGGTAGGGAGGGCTGGGCACCGGTTCTAGGAACTAAGAAAATTTTAGGTTCTGGTTCTCCCGAACCGGTGCGAACCGGCAGAATCCCACCACTGGGACTCAGCCTTAGAAATCAAAAGATGCTCAGTGTATACTCATTAAAGAAACAGTTCAAGTAATATCCTACATGTGTTTTTTTTTTTATAAAATAAATCAGTTTTGTACTATGAGAAAATACTTCCAGCATTTAAAAAAAAAATGTTTTAAAGACATTTTTAATGTTTCTAATGTAGGAAGCATTTCCAAAGTGACAGCCCCCTTCCCCTTCTGAGGCTCTGGCTCTTGAGCCACGCCCTCTCCCTAGCAGTGAACCAATTGCATCTATTGCATTGGCAAGGTAGCATTGGCATCTTAAAAGTGATGCATTTAAAGTGATCATTTTAAGTGACAATAATAGTTAGACTATAGTTATATATTTACTTTCTTCATGCAAGACCAATAACCTCAACAGATATGACATGGATCTAATTGCATTCTCTTCACAGGTATGTTCCTGATGTGCAAGTCCTGTTTAAAAGATTTACTCAGTGGCCTTAAGCAATGATAAGTTTGGTATGTTCCTGATGTGCAAGTCCTGTTTAAAAGATTTACTCAGTGGCCTTAAGCAGTGATAAGTTTGGTATGTTCCTGGTGTGCAAGTCCTGTTTAAAAGATTTACTCAGTGGCCTTAAGCAGTGATAAGTTTGGTATGTTTGAATATCAAAAGGTGTTTTTTTCTTTTTTTTCCCCCTCTTAACTCTGTGCTGTTAATTGACCAACTGGAACAAGCTGATTTATTGGGGCGGGGGGAGTGTCATGTGACTGCTTTAGATGTATAAAACACATATTCCCCTTGCATTGGCAAGGTAGCATTGGCATCTTAAGAGTGAAGCAAGTGACAATAATAGTTAGACTATTGTTTGACTAGAGGTGACTGGGGACTGCATCCTTTCTACAAACTCTTACTCAAGGCAACAAACGGTGAGCTTATATGACCACACTTTGATCCCATGCTTGTTAACCTGCATATTTTAACCCCACACCCCTTTACAACTTATTTCACTGCAGCCTCTCCTAAAACTGACTGCACAAAAATAACTCCCACACCAACTCAGCCCACTGAAACCCAGAACTGACTAGTATTGCAATGCAGCAAAACATTTGACAAGGAACAGGCACACCCCTGCTGTTTAGTCTGCACACACTCACAACAGCTCCATTCAGCACTGCCTACCTCTGGCATCATGAACCTGCTATGTATCTTTTTTCTTTCTCCTGGCCTCATGGAGATGTTACTCCCTCTATACACTACAAACTCCTCCATCCTGGCCCACACCCAACATCACCATACACCCTGGACAACTCAAAAGCCTTTCACTATCTACTGAATGTTGGTGGAGTACTCTAAAAACCAGCACACCAACCACTGCTCACTCTAATGGCAAACACCACAAATGTACAACTTGCAAATAACTACCCAAATTTCTGCTCGTACTATTACTCTCTTTAGCAGGTGATATTGAACCTAACCCAGGTCCTCCCATTTCAAATCTCTCCCATGCCGCTGAGAATTCCACCTTTAAATTCCAAAAAGGGCTATCTGTCGCCCATATAAATATTCAGAGCCTGCTGCCCAAACTGGACGAACTAAGGGCATGGTGCCTTATGCATAAACCCAAAGCCATCGTTCTTACAGAAACATGGCTAACCCATAAAACCCCTGATGCAAATATCGCCATTCAGGGATACTCCATTTTTAGGATAGATAGGTCAAAGAGAGGAGGGGTGTTATTTTATATTGCAGACACATTACAATTTACACTGTTAAATTGCCCCCCAAGCCCACGCTCTTTTGAAATTCTAGTTGGCAAAATCTGCCTCCCCTTTTCTAAGCCCATCTTGCTCGCTGGCATCTACCGCCCCCCTACAATCCCTGGCTGATATCACCCAGTTTCCTGGCTCCATTTCCTCTCTGAACGAGAAGAGTGAGCTGCTAGTTCTTGGGGATTTCAACTTCAACTGGCTTGACCCAAAAAAACATAAAATCCAGATACAACTCAAGTCACAACCTATCACAACTCATTTCCCAACCCACACGGACAAACCTGAAATCGCATAACCATTCCTTGCTAGACTGGATTCTCTCCTCAAACCCCAGCAGAATCCAATCCTCTGGCATCCTTCCTGACATTTTCAGTGACCATGCAATAGTGTACTGTGTAAGGAAAATTAAAACGCCCCATTCAAGCCCTAAAGTTCTCCTCACTAGAACATTTAAAAACTTTAACCCACAACAGTTTCTGGATGACCTTACCAACTGCCCATGGCACAGAATCGATTTAATTCCCGACCCTGATTCTGCGCTCGACTATTTCCAAACGAGTTTTTAAAACTCTGCGATACCCATGCTTCACTACGCAAAATAAGGTTACGGGGGGCCCATCTTCCATGGGTTACAACTGACCTTATTGCACTCTACCAGCTCAGGGATACCTTGTGGAAAAGCTACAAAGTAACTGGCACTACCAAGGATCTCAATCACTACAGATGCCTGCGGAACATGTGCACAAGGCAAACAAGGCACGCAAAAGCACAATATTACTCTGACAATCTCCACCAAAATACATCAAACCCAGCTAACTTCTGGAAGGTTATCAACAATATATTCCAGCCTTCTAACCATCAACAACCAAGTAATATCACTAAGGGGGATATTACTCTGACAAACCCCACTGACATTGCAAATGCATTCAATGATTACTTTGTGGGGTGTGCCACTAACTTATTAGCGAAACGCAGCCCAAACCACAAACCTGAATCTCATCCTGGGAGTGCCCACATAGCCCCACCCCTTCCCAACACTGCCCACAATTTTCAATTTGGCCCAGTATCTGAAGAGGAGATTACACAAGTGCTCCTCAAGCTAAAAGTAAGCAGCCAATGCGGACCTGACTTGCTACAATCTAGGTTCCTACGACTTGGTGCCCCAGCCATTGCAAAACCAATTGCTTCCATAGTCAACTCTATCCTGTCTGCAGGCCATATCCCTAAGACCTGGAAAACTGCCAGAGTTGTCCCAATCTTCAAAAGTGGGGACAAAAACACTGTCTCAAACTACAGACCAATCTCACTTCTCCCAATTCTATCCAAAGTCATGGAAAAATGTGTCCACTCCCAATTAAGCGACTACTACACCAAGACAAATTTCCCTAGCCAATTCCAATCTGGCTTTCGTCCCAAACACTCCACAGTAACTACCCTGCTAAAAGTTTGCAATGAAATCCAGTGTGGAATGGAACGGGGTCAATTCACTGGTGCAGTATTCCTAGATTTGGCAAAGGCTTTTGATACTGTTGATCATGCTATCCTGCTTAACAAACTCCAGAGCTGTGGAATAGGGAAGCATGCTTTAAACTGGTTTCAGTCCTACCTATCAGGTAGATCCCAACATGTGTCCATCTCTGGCTCTAACTCTAACCCCCTGGATATCACCTGAGGCGTCCCGCAAGGCTCTGTTCTGGGGCCCCTACTCTTCTCAGTGTTCATCAATGATCATCCCACAGCTTGTCAGGAAGCCTCAATACACATGTATGCAGATGACATAATCCTATATGCACACAGCCATAGCCTCTGACCTTCAACACATACTTCAGTCTGACTTTTTGAGACTCGAAAACTGGATTTCCCAAAACAAACTGTTTTTAAACACTGACAAGACTGTAACAATGGTATTTGGGACCAACACTAAATTCTTAAAGCTTCCAGCGACTGAGCTCCTGATTAGAACCAACACTAAAACCACCCTAACCCCTGTCACTAGTTTTAAATACCTGGGCTTATGGTTTGACTCCCACTTAACATTCGGAATGCACATTGATAGCCTGACAACCAAGACCTATGCCAAACTAGGGGTACTTTACAGGAACAAATCCTCCCTAATTCTCCTGGTCAGAAAGGGTATCGCACAGCAGATGCTAATGCCAATTATTGACTATGGAGACATAGTATATGGCACGGCACCTCAAACCCACCTTAGCAAACTTGACACCCTCTACAATTCAATTTGTCGTTTTGTTCTCCAATGCAACTACAACACACATCACTGTGAAATGCTCAAAGAACTAGATTAGTCATCACTAGAGTTTAGGCGCAAAGTTCACCTTTCCTGTCTTGCCTTTAAATTCTTTATGGGCAAGCTACCCAGCTACGTGAACAAGCTCCTCACCCCTACCACATGCAGCACCTATCACCTGAGATCAGACTCCAAAAGACTGTTCATGGTCCCAAGGCTCAACAAAGTATCCGGCCGTTCCTCCTTCTCTTACCGTGCACCCCAAAACTGGAACAACCTACCAGAGACTCTCACATCCACCACCAGTTTAAGTTCTTTTAAATCTAAGGCTGTCTCACTGTCACGGTAGCTTATGACAGGTTGTAATTTACACCAAATAACTGGGTTTGAACTGAACGAGGCTTAGATATAATAAAGTATATTTATTTCTTTGGATAGGTGAACACACAATATAGTACAGTAACAGACAAGAAGTACACTTACTTTGGGGATGGGGGATGAGAAGTATGTTGCATAGCAATTCTCTCGCAATCAGGTACAATCAAGATGATATCAGAAGACAATGGGTATAGGGATTACCACAGTTTATATATCTTTTGTAACCCTATCCTTAACATTAAGTACAGGTGATTGGTTTTCAATTACCTGTAGCCACTCTCTAACGTGGGAACACATTTTGATACATGCCCCCCTGCTAGTTGGCACATGCGCATTAGAACTCTGGGGTCTCATTTCTGTAGCCCCACATTTGCATCAGGGATGCCAGCCAGGCAGGATACTCTTTGTTGTAAGGTGTGAAATGGGACAGTTACAGCCTGCTCTGGTTTGAGTCATCTCCGCCCTCCTGTAAACAGTGTAGGTGATAAACCCCTTTGAACAGCACTTAAATTCTAGACATTATGCGCTTCCCTGGCCATCTGCTGCCTTATGGCCAAAGGAATTTCCTCTGGTTCCTGTCCATACCTTGGGACACAGTACTAAAGATAAAACACAAACATATTAAAATATCCGGTTCCGTTGGGTCCAAACTTCCCAGTTCTCAATGCCGGAACTGGGACACCCTAGGGTCCAATTTGCGACTTGCTACGACCCTCGGAACCGGAGTTACACAAATACACCTTAAACCGTTTCCTATTTTAATACAATAAACTCCGCTGTAAATTAAATCACGTTTTTTCACTAAATCCCCATTGAAAACCACGGGCTTCGCCGCCATAGACTTTCAATGGCAAACCGCCGCCGCTGGCGGCTATGGGAATCCGCCGCCATAGACTTTCAGCGGGGCAACGCCGCCGTTGAAGTCAATGGGGTTTTTCCGCCATAGCCGGTCAACGGAGATTGGCCGCCATTGAAGTCTATGGGAAAAGTCCCAAACTTTCAAGGGGGTCCATACTCCGTCGGGTTGGTCCAAGAGGGTCAAGGATGGTTCTGCAGCGATGCCGGAGCAGTGACTACAGGTACCCCAAACCCTGGCCCTCTGGACCCTACGGAACCGGAGATATGGATTCCTAAATTTCAGCTTTTTACACTTAGCCGTTTTCTTGAGCTGTTTCTGCCGCCGCCATTGGAACCTATGGCGCGACCCGCTCTTCTCGGTTCGACCCTTATCGGGAGTCCATGATTCGGGGATCCGGTTGTGGTCGAATGGGGGGAGGCCTAGGAACTATGGGTAAAAAGAATTTTATTTCTAGGTGCTCTAGAACTGTTTATTCCCACGCCACTTGTCGTTGAACTTGGCTAATAAGAGATCAAAGCTCTCTTATAGAAAAAAGTATCCGCTTTGCGGTTTTGCGGTTTGGACGGCAGCCAACTCGTTCCTGGAAAGCTCCTTCGAGGAATCTCCATTGAAGTCAATCGGCCCATTGACTTACAATGGGAAACCGCCGCTCCTCCTCTCGGATGCCATCTGCTGGTCTTCACAGGAAACAGGACCAAAACAGCAAGATTCGCCATTGAAACGCATGGAGCTCCAATGGCGGCCTATGGGACCCTGCAAAATGGTGCCTGAAAAGGCGGGAAAATTACACAAAGGGCTATAATCACTAAAGAACTATTAACCCTTGTACTCCCGGATGGATCCTAGTGTGTGTGTGATGCAGACACTGATTAAACTAGATATTACAATAAAGCATGGAAACAGGGGAATACACATTTTCATGTCATAACAAGGGTTAAATCACATTTCTGGACCTCAGCCCAGTTAACCCCTTGTCTCCCTGGTGAGGTCAGGGGATGGCCAAATGGGGTGCGACCCCTTTAATACCAGGCCACCCCCTTTCTCCCTCTACACTCACATTTTAATCTGGTCTGTAACTGTTTCATTCGCCCATAACATATATTTTCTTTAACTGTGCATGCAATGTCTTGTATATAATGTATACCCTGTTCACTTATGTAACTGTATTTGTAACCATGTATTATTTGTCTTAACTCTGTGCTCAGGACATACTTGAAAATGATAAGTAACTCTCAATGTATTACTTCCTGGTAAAATATTTTATAAATAAATAAATAAATTAACTGCCCAGTCAATCATATTCCAGAACTACATTTCCCAAAATGCTGAATTAAATAACCCAGAGCAAAGCTATTGATTACAGGAGAACGGATCGATCCGCAGCTTAGCTAATCACTTGTCAGTGTGCAGATTGTATTGATGCACATATTGAATGGGGGAAAAAATATATATATATATTTTTAAATGGCAGCTTGAACTGCAGCTTTTATACTCATTAAAACAGCATTGAGTTGAATTTTAAAATAAGAAAAGGTAGTAAGTATTATCTAATACTACACAACTGATTTATTTACAAAAAACACACATGTAGAATATTGCTTTGATTGCTCCTTTAAAGATAGTGACTGTGACAGGGTGAATAAACGTCACCAGCCTTATGCCTGGCAGACTTATGTGTAGGTCTGCAGTGCAGCAGTGAGGAGGTTAACTTTCAGCTGAGTTGATTAGTATTATCCAAGTGCCTCCTCAAGGTGTTTTAAAAACCCCAGGCTGTACACACATGCAGGCTAGCTGGTCAAGAGATAGTACTTAAAATGCTGCTGAAGTAAGATTACTGCTATAAGGTCTGTTTTCAAAATACATTTTTGTTTTTGTATGCTGAAAAGAAGCTGTTTTGTTTTTGTGTGCTGTATTTTTTAAGGCTCAATAAATAAGCCTCATCAAGAAAACCCGTGTGTGGTTGCATGTACCCTGCAACATATGGTGTCAGAAGAGGGGGGATGTTGAGAGGCCCCTGCAGGTGAAGGGCCACACACCAAAAAAAAAATGATAAAAAAAAATGGAAGAATATTTAAAACAGTTTCTGTGCGAGCAGACCAGACAGCAGGGACTGTTAATACAGGAGCAGACAAACAGCAGGGACTGTTAATGCAGGAGCAGGCCCAACTACTATTGCAGCAGCAAACCCAGCTCCTAACCCAGCAGCAGGCAGCACAAGATGAGCGGATGGCCAGGCTGCTGACCCAATTCCAGGGGTCTGCCAGTCCAGAACTTGCAAACAAACCTCCAGTCCTCCTGAGGAAAATGGCTCCGAACGAGGATCCAGAGGCTTTTTTACTGACATTTGAAAGGGTTGCCCAAGCCCAGGGCTGGTCTGCAGATCGCTGGGCAACCGCTTTGGCCCCGCTCCTCATAGGAGAAGCCCAGGCCTCATATCAGGGCCTCCCAGCAGATCAGGCAATGGACTACCAACAAGTAAAAGCCGCCATACTGGATCGCTTAGGTCTAACCCCAGAGACCTACCGCTAAGATGAGACCCCGGGTCCTCTCTCAGCGGTTATTGGACTTGTGTACTTGCTGGATACAACCCGAGGAGTGCACTAAGGAGGCAATTCTTGAGCAAGTTGTTTTGGAACAATTCCTACAGATAATACCCCCTTCCGCACGCTCTTGGGTAAAATGCCATGCAGCTGGAACCCTAGCTTTGGCGGTCTGACTCTGAGAACTTCCTTGGGGCCGAGGATCATGCGAGTGCCCTGGACCCGATGGATCCAACTTCACCAGCACTTGCGGACACCCAAAGAGGGAGATCGGAACAACGGGGAAACTACGGCCCCTCCATACGCAACTGCCAAGTGCCACGAAAGGAGCAGTCCAAACGCCAAGCTTCGCCGAGACCCTCATTCCCTTCCTGATGTCAGCTCGTCACCAAATGAGAGGAACTTCCGAGGACGTCGCCCACAGGACCCATCAGATGCCTGGTCTCCAGTATCCGGTCCAGCGGAGTGCTATCCGCGGCACCCTCCTGCGAGGGAACCCTCTCCATGTTCCGCCTGCGGAGAACAAGGCCACCACCATGTGGACTGTCCTCAGATAGATTGTTCCTTCAGCAGGACAGTCGCCTCGGCCTTCCCAAGAGGAAGTTACTTCCAGTCCAGATTGGGGGTAAAACCGTCCAGGCCCTTGTAGATTCAGGCTCTGGAAAAATGCTGGTCTTCCGGGAACTGTTACCGCCTTACGTGCTTTCCTTTGACTCCTCACGGCGATGTAAAATGGTATCCGACGGACAAAATCCTGCTACAGGTAAAAGGTCAGGAGGCCAGGATCGAAGTAGGAGTCGCTCCTTGGCTCCCTACCCCCGTTTTGCTTGGTCGTGACTGGCCTTTCTTTTCAACCCTAATGGCTTCAGTCTCTCAGGAGGAGCCTCATTCTCTGGCTAAGGAGAAACCTGGTAAACTGTTCCCCTTCTCGGCAGACCTGTTCCCCAGTAGACACTGGGTTCCAAAGTCTCGGAGGCAAAGACGCTATGACAAACAGGACTGGTTGCAGAAATCTGGGACTCAAGTTGGTCATACTAATAGCCAGGAGTCACAAGTGATGGCTGGGAATGGCCAGAAAGAGGGAGATATAGGTCCTGGGGATTTACCAGAGCTATACCTCCTTGATTTTCGCCGGAGGCAAAGGGAAGACCCAGTCCTTGCCAGACAATATGATCAAGTGGTAAAAATTGATGAACGGGTATTGAATGCACAGGGGGGAGGAACACAAACAGGGGGGAGGTCACCAGACAAATATTGGTTCCGAAGGCGATTGTTAAATCTGTATTCACCCTAGCCCATACTGTCCCTTGGGGTGGTCACCTTGGTAGGGATAAAACCTTGGACCGTATTTTGTCCCGATTCTATTGGCCAGGGATGCATAGTGATGTTGCTAAGTTATGTGCGGCATGTCCTGAATGCCAGCTAACTTGTCCGAAGGGACAAAAAACAGCCCCCTTGGTTCCCCTAGCCTTGGTGTCAGTTCCCTTTGAGAGGATTGGAGTAGACTTGGTAGGACCTCTAGAACCTTCTGCGAAAGGACACAGGTTCATTCTCGTAATAGTTGACTATGCAACAAGATATCCTGAAGCGTTCCCCCTGAGGACAGCAACAGCGAAGCAAGTAGCTAACAAATTGTTGGAACTTTTCTCACGGGTTGACTTCCCTAGGTTATGTTGACAGACCAAGGTACAAATTGTATGGCAAAACTGATGCAGGATGTCTTAAAATTACTAGAGGTCAAGTCTGTTCGGACATTGGTCTACCATCCACAGACTGATGGATTGGTGGAAAGATTTAATCGAACACTAAAAGGTATGCTGAGAAAATTTGTAGATTCAGAGAAGAGAGCCTGGGATGAACTTCACCCTTTTCTACTGTTTGCCGTGCGGGAAGTTCCCCAGGCCTCCACGGGATTCTCTCCATTTGAACTACTGTATGGCCGCCAACCCCAGGGTATCCTAGACCTCCTAAAGGAGTCCTGGGAGGAACAGCGGTCCCCTTCTAAGAATACCCTGCAATATGTATTAGACCTTAGGAAGCGCCTAGATGTGGTCAGGCATTTTGCTAGGGAGAATCTTAGGTCAGCCCAGGACAGTCAGGAGAGACATTAGAATCAAAATGCGCGCATGAAAGTGTTTCATCCAGGAGATCAGATGATGTTATTGTTACCCAGTTGTGAGAGCAAACTCCTAGCCAAATGGCAGGCCCATTTGAAGTACTCCGATGCACGGGTGATGTGGATTACGAGATCGCTCAACCAGGGTCCAGGAAGTGTAAACAAATTTACCATGTGAATTTACTGAAACCCTGGAAGGTGCAGCGGTCTCTATTCATCCAATCCGTGGAGGAGGAAACGGACCTGTGTCCTCAGCCCCCACAGGGGAACATCATTGGTGACGAACAAATCCCAATGGGTAGACAATTATCCCCTGAAAAAAAAGGGACTTGTTAGAAATAATTACACAATTTAATGATGTTTTTTTTATTTACCAGGGCAAACTAATTTAGTTTCACATGTGATCGAGATAGCAACTGGGGTGAAAGTACGTTCTCGTCCTTACAGGGTGCCTGAAAGTCGTAAGGCCCTGGTAGAGAAGGAGGTACAAGAAATGTTACACTTAGGAGTGATTGAGGAATCATGCAGTGAGTGGTGTAGTCCACTAGTTATGGTCCTTAAACCCGATGGGAAGGTAAGATTTTGTGTGGACCTCCGAAAGGTCAATGCGGTATCCAAGTTTGACACATATCTGATGCCAAGGGTGGACGAGTTAATTGACGCCCTTGGTAACGCGGAATATATATCCACGCTGGACTTAACAAAAGGATGCTGGCAAATACCTTTGGAGGAAAAGTCAAAGTGCAAAACAGCCTTTGCCACTCCCATGGGTTTATACCAGTTTGTGACAATGCCATTTGGACTGCATGGAGCCCCAGCCACATTTCAGAGACTCGTGGATAAAGTGCTTAGACCTCATAGGGCTTATGCCGCAGCCTACCTAGACGACATTGTCATTTATAGTAGACACTGGTGGGCCCATCTAAATAGGCTGAAAGCGGTCCTGAAATCTCTAAGGCTAAGGCCCCGCTGCCTCAGACCACGCGCCCGCACTGCAGACAGGCGGCGCGTGGAGAGGCACTTGGGGCTTTTTCCGGTCCAAAGAGACCATTTTTGCAAGCGAGGGGGCATGGCCAAAACGGGTGGGGGGGGGGGGGCGGCCATGACGTGAGGGGGCGGGAACGCCCGTCAGCCATTCAGCCCCTCAACTCCTCAATCGCTGTCGCTGAGCCCCTCAACTCCTCACACACAGACACGAACTCGGGCACACACACGGGCAGGCACTCACGCACTCACAAATACACATGGGGGGTGGGTGGGGGGTGAATTGGAGCCCGGGGTATCGTAGCAGGGGGGGAATCGGAAGGGGGACCCCCCCCCCAAGAGGAGAGAGTCTGTGGGAGGGAGTAGGGGGGACTTCCTTGGTGCTGCAGTTTATTTAAAATCGCTGCTTTCCCCCCACACTCCCGAAGCCTCCCCTCCTCATTGGCTCACAACCACACCATGTGACGTGTCGCCGCTTGGGATTACAATTCTCTTGGGGGACTGGGACCCTAAGAGAGGCAGGGCTCACATCCAACCCTAAGGAATGTGCCTTGGGTAAGGCAGAAACCAAGTACTTAGGGTATGCAGTGGGAGGTGGGAAAGTAAGGCCACTAGTCAACAAGGTAGCTGCCCTGAAAGAAGTTCCGACCCCCCAAACAAAGACGCAGGTATGCTCTCTGCTGGGTTTAGCAGGGTACTATCGGCGGTTCATCCCCAACTACTCGGAAGTTGCAGCCCCACTAACAGACCTCAAAAAAAAGTGTGCCCCTACACGAGTGGTATGGTCAAGGGAGTGCCAAAAAGCCTTTGAGGCGGTAAAAATGTGTCTATCAGAGGGTCCCGTCCTTAGAAGCCCAGACTTCGATAAGCCTTTTATCATGCAAACTGATGCCTCAGAGATAGGACTAGGGGCAGTGCTGTCACAACAGTTTAAGGGAGTGGAACATCCAATCCTTTTTCTGAGTAGGAAATTGTTCGCAAGGGAAAACAACTATTCAGTAATTGAGGAGTGCCTCGCAGTAAAGTGGGCAATTGAGGCCTTGAGGCATTACCTGGCGGGAGTCCATTTCACGTTGGAAACAGACCATGCTCCATTGAAGTGGTTAAATACTATGAAGGACTCCAATACTAGGTTGACCAGGTGGTATATGGCCCTCCAACCCTTCTCGTTTGAGATTCAGCACAGACCGTGAAAAGAAAATGCGAATGCTTATTTCTTCTCTAGAGAAGGGGTGGATGGTCAGGCTTCAACCGTGCGTGGCCCCATCCACACACTAACAGGGGAGGAATGTGACAGGGTGAATAAACGTCATCAGCCTTATGCCTGGCAGACTTATGTATAGGTCTGCAGTGCAGCAGTGAGGAGGTTAACTTTCAGCTGAGTTGATTAGTCTAATCCCAGCTGCCTCCTCAAGGTGTTTTAAAAACCCCAGGCTGTACACACATGCAGGCATGCTGGTCAAGAGATAGTACTGAAATGCTGAAGTAAGATTACTGCTGTAAGGTCTGTTTTCAAAAAACATGTTTTGTTTTTATATGCTGAAAAGAAGCTGTTTTGTTTTTGTATGCTGAAAAGAAGCTGTTTTGTTTTTGTGTGCTGTATTTTTTAAGGCTCAATAAATAAGCCTTATCAAGAAAACCCGCGTGTGGTTGCATGTACCCTGCAACAGTGACATTACCCCTTTGCAACTACTCCAGCTCATTTATGGCATTAAACAAAATACAATTAGGCATGTGTTAACTATAGTGACTGAAATACACTTATAAGATATTATTGTAACAATGATACAGCTGCTAAATACAAACTCACAAATTCTTGGCACAAACTTTAGAAATGTAGTGTAATTTCTGACTAAACATTATACCCTCTTGACATACTTGTATATTAGGCTGAAAATCTGCATAAAACCTGAATTAACAACATGTCATAAACCAAAAAAGTAATGTTAAACTAGGGAGGAAAACAGCAAAGGCCTGTGACAGCGCAAATTTGCATTAAACACATCAGTTTAATGAAGCCTCCAATTGTCTCATAGGAATAGGATCTTAGATGACCCTTTGTTTCTTCAGACATTATATACCAAGATGGTGCTCATTTACCCCTTTTCTATCAAACTCATTAGCACAACAATCTATTCAGTCCCAAGGTATACTGAATAAGTGTTACATTCAATTCGTCCCAGCAATACTTTAATAATATCCCTTATTTTACTAACTAGCCTCCATACCCTTCAGAATCCTTCTTTAGTAGCTTTTGAAATTGTGACAACGAGAGCCATGCTATTATTTTCAAGGACAGTTTATGTTTCTCTCCTCATTAAATCCCCTTTCGCTTTCCATTAAATTCTGTATTGACTCCTGACCATCATGGACTGCACTCCATTACTTTTCCTTACATTTCAGCTCCCATATGTTTCTACTTGCCTTCTGTGCTTTGATCAAGGATGTCACCATGCTACTTTGGATGTACAGTATCCTACAGTACTTGTCTCTACTTTTCTCTTGTGCAAGGAACCACTTTCATATTGTCATTTCTTCTGGGACTCTCTAAGCACTGTATCTGCCACAAACCGTTTCATTACATCTTTCAATCACATCGCAAAACCTACCTTTTCAATAAAATCATGACTGCAATGTCCCCTCCACATGCACTTACTGCACACATCCGTCTTGCCCAGTCACTGAAAATCCATGCATCTATCTACTCTTACAAGCACTGTATGAATCCAGGCACCTACTTGTTGTGGGTTGTAGGCTCATGTGGGAAATTATCCCTTTTACCCTCACTTTACTTTTATGTTTGGTGAATTTAGCCCAGTATTGTATTCTATTATTATTGGTATTTCTATGCCTGCTATCTAGAGGCCTGGATTGTGCAATATTAATTATGTGTATTTTATATTTGTGCATATTTTTTAAAATCCTGCTTTTAACAGACTAAAAAACCATCAAAGAACTTCTCTCCACTCATTATTTATAATTCAATGTAAACCTGTTATCAAGAAGCAAATAATACATAAATCTCAGTTTATTACTTTAGTGTCAAATAATGTGGTAATATATTATTCCAAAACTGTTCTGAAATATGCAATCCCTCAAGTTTTTTTAAATTGACAAAGTCCTTAGATTTTGTAAATTCTGTTCCCTTGTTGTCTGTTTTCTTAATACCTTTAACATTTATTTTCTGCTTTGGTTGTGCTTTTGCAGCTTTCTTGGTTTTTGGCTTCTTTTCTTCTTCCTCCTCATGTTGTTTCTCATCTTTTCCTTCTTCTTCACCTCCTCCTTCCCCCTCCTTTTCACCCTCCCCTTCATCCTCTCCTTCCCCCTCCTCTTCATCCTCTCCTTCCCCCTCCTCTTCATCCTCTCCTTCCCCCTCCTCTTCATCCTCTCCTTCCCCCTCCTCTTCATCCTCCCCTTCCCCTTCCCCCTCCTCTTCATCCTCCCCTTCCCCCTCCCCTTCCTCTTCATCCCCCCCTTCACCCTCCCCTTCCTCTTCATCCTCCCCTACCTCTTCATCCTCCCCTTCCCCCTCCTCTTCATCCTCCCCTTCCTCTTCATCCTCCCCTTCCTCCTCCTTTTCACCCCCCCCTTCTCCCTCCTCTTCATCCTCTCCTTCCCCCTCCTCTTCATCATCCTCCCCTTCCCCCTCCTCTTCATCCTCCCCTTCATCCTCCCCTTCCCCCTCCTCTTCCCCCTCCTCTTCCCCCTCCTCTTCACCCTCCCCTTCCCCCTCCTCTTCATCCTCCCCTTCCCCCTCCTCCTCTCCTTTTCCCCCCTCTTCATCCTCCCCATCCCCCTCCTCATCCTCCCCTTCACTTTTCCTTTCCTCATTTTCCCCCTCTTCTTCATCTTTCCCCTCACCATCCTCTTCTTCTCCCATTTCACTGGTACTTTCATTGTCCCCTTCTTCCTCCTCTATGCCTTCCTCATTTTCACTATAATGCAGGCCAATTTCTCCCTCACCTTTCTCCTTACCATCACTCTCCTCTCTCTTAACCTTCTTGACTTTTCGACACTTCTCTCTTTCCTCGTCATTTTTTGGGTGACCCTTAGATTGTGTTGACGAGGGCGTGGGAGAATTTCCTTTACTGCCACCTTGACTCTCTTCTGTGTCAGCTTTTGAACTCATTTCACACTTTGATTTTGTCCCTCCACCAGCTTGCCGGTGGCTTTTATTTTGCCTGTTAGGAATTTCTGTTCTCAACATAATTTCCTTCCCAATTTTCATTTGAACTGCATTATCTGACAAATCGACTGTAGAATCTGCACTTGATGAGGATGACATATTTGCAGCTTTACTCCCCAAACTATGTTTACCACTAATCCTGACCTGTTTTTGCGCCTTACTACTTTCATTGCTTTTAACATATAGAACAGTGGGTATTTTAGATTCTTGATCCAACTGCTTACTACTCAGTGAATCTGTTGGGCTATTGGTCTCACTGGTTGCTACAGATAATACACCTGAATTGATCTTTGGAATCACTGCTGATTTTTCTTTTAACTTAGGCTTCTCATGTCTTTTGCTAGAGGATCTAGTGACATTTTTTTTACTTCTTGAAACATCTAATGTTTGCTTTACATTAGGCTGTTCTTGGCTGGCAACAAACTTCAATTTGCCAGCTGCAGTTGCCTTTTGAAATTTATCTGTAATATATTTTTTAACAGCCTCTGGTTGCACCATTATCACATCTGAATTAGTGAGTACAGCATTTCCCCCTGTATTGGAACCATCATCAGCACTGAATGATGTGTTGTCAAATGACCCTGATGAATGCTGATGCTGGTAGCTTTCTTTTATTTGTGTCATCTCCACCTTACCATCATATTTCAGTTTCACATTTTTAGTGTTCTTCTATTCCACACCAGAGGCAATGAAGAAAGAAATGGATAGATTAAGGACAGATGAAATGAAATGCAAAAGAAAATACCACATGAACAAAAAGTTTGTAGAAAGTAAAAATTAAACACAAATCAGAGAATGTAGTAGATAAATTAAATAGAGAAAACATGCATTTCAATTTTTCCAGAGACACAATATTTGGAGAAGCACACAATTCCAAATTTTTCAAGTTATAGATGGATAATTTAAGCACAGATTTACTTTCTATTACTTCTAGTACATCATGGCAAGTATATTATATTATTATAGCTAATCGCCTCCCAGTTAGCATGATAAAATATCAATAATATGCAGATGTACAGTACTATAGGAATACATTGTTTTCGTGTTGTTAGTCGGACTAGCCTACATTATATAAAATGTAGGATACTGAAACCCTAATCCTTTAACCTCTAATCCCTCACACGTCAGTGGCTTCTCTCCTCCCTTTTTAACTAGAGAACAACTCTTCAACGATAACATATGCAAGTGCTTTAGATCATGGGTGGAAAACTGGCAGAATGACATCCACTGATTGAGCCGTCTGTGCTGAAGCGGGGATATCCCTAATACCTGACATGTTGGTGGCTATTGAGGACTGAAGTTGACCTCCTATGCTGGTATGCGAAAAATACTCCTTTTTTCCCAATCTTTTTTAGACTTCTTAACCCATGTACCCGCTTATTCATTAAGGTGCATTACAGGTTAAAACACCTGATCTGACGTTAACTACCATTGACTTGAATGGAAGTTGACGACTGATCGGGTGCGTTAACTCTTAATGGATCATTTCGAAAATTACTTTTGTTTTCCTTTCCTCCTAGTCCCTTACATTGTTGTCAAATCATCCAGTAGTTTTTAAATCCAAAGATATTCATTTAAAACATTTTTGCAATGTCTCTTAAATATGGCAAAAAAATAAATATTCTAAAAGTACGGGGAAACAGCCTCAGGCGAAGAGAAACCTGCTTATGCAGTCAACACAACACAGACAAACAATATCTTCAAAGTGAAGGTCTCCTCAAAGATAGAGTTAAAAAGTAGACCTGATGAAAGGTCCAAATGGGACCTGAAACGTTGTCTTTCCACTGTTCTTGGCTGTCATTCAAGGAGAATTTCATTATGAACTTTTGAGTAGAGCTCTACTTTGTATCTCTATCTTTGAGGAGACCAGCACGTTGAAGAAATTGTTTGTCTTAAATATGGCAGCCATTGTGCATTTTCCAGAATGTGTAATAGCTCAGATCAAATCAATGCAACTTTTTTTTTAGGTTTAGAGAAGATTCCTTAATTACCCCCCAATGAAAGCAGTACTTATTACATATGTGCTATTTGTCGACTTGTATTTTGGAATCAGGCTTTTGGGACAAATTTGGAAAAGTTTTTAAAGATCTAAAAAATGTTAGAGAAGATGTCACATAATTGAGCAGGTTAACTTTTACTACGGATGTTCAGAAGTACAACTAATAAACCTTTGTCCACAAAACATCATTTTATTGCTGATTTCTAGGGTAATCCTGGGGACTTGGGGCCTCATGCAGTAAACGCTGAAAATACGTTTTTCGCCATTTTTTCGCCAAAAATGCCTCGGCGATTCAATAAGCGCCGATAAGCTGCAGAAAACACATAAAAGCAGCATTTTTTTGGAAGAAAAAAAGTTTTTGGCAGCTGCGTGGCGAAAAGCCAATTTTCGGCACTCATCGCCACTTTTTGAAACACGCTCAATTCTAGTAGCCCCAAGCTGCTTTTCGCAGCTGATCGCCACTCTAGAATTGTGATTTTCCCGCAAATCCGTCCAGGCACACACACACACACACACACACACACATATTTACATATATATATATATATATATCAAAACAAACAGAGATAGAAGTAGCGCCTCTAAATATCCTATTAATATATATTCGTAGAAGAACTAGTAGCCAATCATAAATGTGCTTAGCGGGGCGGCTAGATATAGACTAATACACTATGATATAGACTATAAAATAATACAATATTAGTGAAATCTTCTGACAATGCAACCCTGTAAACAAAATGTGAAAAAATCAAAAAAAATGAATTTAATGAATAAAAAATGAACAAAAAATTGTCAAAAAATAAAAATTAAAAAACCTTTAGTACATAAAGTCCTGTTCCAATAGCACAAACTCCAGTATCTTGCAGCCCGTTTCGAAGGGATCACCAGTCCCTACAGATATCTAGAAAAAATGAAAAAGAAAGAAACAGGCGCACACCTAGTGCATTACCATAATAAAAAATGTATTAAAGGAACATCAAATCTATAAAATGCCCACTCACAAAGGTACAGCAATAATAAGCGTGTATGAGATAGGCTCTCATGTGCCAGCAGCTCCAGCAAACAGCGTCCAGCTTAGATCAGTGGCGTCGTCACGTGGACCTCCTCCATACAGCAGGAACCGGAAACAGAATCCCTCGCCTTTGGTGTTCAGCGTGTATAGGGAAAACGGGTCCCACCAGGAAACAAGGTTTACAGAGTCCTCAATTCAGCTGAGCAATGGCTGCAACGAGCGCACACGGGAGCCCAAAAATCTCTGTGCAGGTATCAGCAGTGTTCGTGAACAAATGGCGGCCGCAATCTAGCCACGCCCTACGCGTTTCGTCATCAATGATGACTTCTTCAGGGGGAACCCACTAAGCACCAGTCCGTGGTATTTATAGGGAGGTAATTGGTGTAATTGGCCAATACTCTAATTGAAGCAGTAATATAATATAAATCACATGTTACACATCCATAAAACAATTTATAAACAATTCATAAAACAAATCATTTTGTGAGAACCCCATTGAGTATGAGAGATTGTATACATACATTAAGAACAGATATTAGTAATCAGAACTAGAAAAAATGTATTTAGATAATATTAAAAGGTAAGAAAGTATATATATATATATATATATATATATATATATATATATATATATATACAGTGTTCGACAATTGTATACATTTACTCGCCCGGGGCGGGTGGATTTAACCCCCGGGCGAGTAACTATTGGCCCAAGCAGCACACGTGTTTGTTTTTTTTAAATTCCCCCGTTCGCGCTGAAATTTCCCTGCTCGCGCTGAAAAAAAACAAAAAAAAAAAAACTCCCCTACCTGACTCCTGATTGGCGCGCGCTCCAGGCTTTGTGGGCGCGCGGCCAGGCTCTATATGAGCCCGCCCCCAACGAGCGGCCATTCTGCCTGGAGCTCTGTTGGAGGGTAAGTATTCTCCATGCTGCGGCCCCTCTGCTCCTTCCCTGCGATCCCCCTGGTCCCCACATGGCTCCCTACTCCCCACCGCGGAAGCTCTCCTGTCCCCTGCTCCTATCCCATTCCCCTGCTCCTGTCCCCTCCTCCTGTCCCCTGCTCCTGTCCCCTCCTCCTGTCCCCTGTCCCCTCCTCCTGCTCCCTTCCCCTCTTCCTGCTCCTGTCCCCTTCCCCTCCTCCTGTCCCCTTCCCCTCGATCCACCGATCGATGTCAGGGGCGGGAGGTCCCCGC